>NC_086156.1:80147002-80772002 GCF_035149785.1 Candoia aspera | reverse complement strand
TGGCCCAAGTCCAGCACTCTAACCTTTATATCATAGTCATTTCCATTCTCTTTTTAACCCATTGCAAAAGCAACCTGGCCAGTTTGATTGGATTGTTGGAAATGTATCTCTAGTCTGGTAATAGCATTCTGCTTTGCATTTATCAGGACAAGGACCTAATCCAGAGAAAAGTTCACCATCTCTGTCATTGTCAAGGGAAGAGCAGCAAAGACATGCAGTTTTACCCACCCAATCTCTTACCTAGGGTTCTCTCCATCTGAGCTTCTCATTAAAGCACTCTGTACCAATCCTGTGAGGCTGGCAATCTGTTTTTCCATCGCTTCCATGCGCTCCCTTAATGAAAAGAAAGAGGGAGAGGGACCATGCATATAAAAAGGCCCAAACAAGGCACTAGGACAAGTATATGCTTTTTCATTACTGCCTAGTATTATGGCAGTATGAGTAAACATAAGAATATATTTATTTGTATTCAATTTTGAAACAGCAGTGCTGCCCATCTCTCAGTTTGATAATCCAGGCTTGCTTGTGACAATATGAAGAAGCCAAAAGTATAAAATCACCAAAGCAAGAAAAAAATATTAGCAAAAAAACAATATAATATCCCAGATAAAACAGCAGGAAGATTACATTTTAAAAAGCACCTGAGGGAAGTCAATATAACTTTCTGAAGCTCTGTAGAAAGCAACATCTTCACACTATGGTGAAAACTGAGAAGCAACTGAGAAAAACAGGCTACCTGAGGACATAGGAAATGTAAGAGCCGAACAGCCCAGTGGAATCAGAGCACAAATCCATAAAGACCTTACAGATACTTCTGGGAAGCTTACAACCTGGCATGAAGGCAGCTGCATAAAGTATTTTCTCCTTGCCTGATGCCCTTCAGATGTGTTGAGTAACACGTCCTGTAATTCCAGGTTAGTGTGGGGAGCATATCTTTAGAAGTGTACCCTGATGACAGCAGGGTTGGAAATTTTGGCTTGAAGGGGAGAGGAGCTATTACTTTAGCAAGTCAAATTTTAAATGGCAGTATTCCCCTTACACAGGGTGGTACATGACAGTCCAATCCACTGTGTCTCACCCTGTTCCCCCACCTCACCCTGTATGTCAGGTAATGTGCTATTGGAAAAAGTGTCACACACACGGCATGCTTGTCTCAGTGATTCTGTAGCCTTTGTTTCACTCCATTTACAGCTGATTAAGGACATGATGAACAAGCCTACTTTCTCAGTGACAAGAAGTCACCCAGGAAGGTGCAGGTCAATTAGTGTGAGCAACTGTTATGCTAGTAAAACCCAGGCATCCTGTACCTTTGTTGGTCAAAGTGAGGTGATATGCCTTTCCCTTTCGGGGCCATGCTCCAAGACTTGACTTTGAAAAGGGAAGGGTAGAAATGAAATGAAATGAAATGGCATGAAACCAAATACAGTGCTAAGTGTGGTTTTGTGTTTTGGCCTCTCTCACTCACTCTCTCCAAATGTCCATCCCAAAGGGTCTCTTCAGTCAGCCTTCCTTCAAGTTTCTGCATTGAGGAGCGATTTCTCACACATACTTTCCACTACATTAACTTCTGACAGGACTACGCTTCTGGTTTCTTTGACCTCTCCTGTTTGCCTTTCACTCCCCCTTCCCTTTGCTGTTTCTAATCATTTCTTTCTTTCTACCTTTCTGTTATCCTAATGAGCTCTGTTCTTACGTTTCCCCTGACAACTCAAGTCAGCTGAGAAACCATCCTCAGCTAGTGGAGATGTGGGCACAGGAAGATTAATTGTGAGATAAGGCACACAATCTTGTGCTATCTAATTGATTGCAATATGTCTTTCATCAGACCCTTGAAAATTATGGGTAAGGGAGGCAGACACAAGTTAAAAATGGGGAGAAAGAAGAATAGATTAACTGCTAATACCATAGCAGTTGGACGACGGGTTGTTATTCCAACTACTTAGGATGAAAGCAGCTGCTTCCTCAGCCCTTCAGTGCTACTGAGACCACAACAAACTGAAATTAAAAATGGAGGTTTCACAAAACATGTAATACCACACCATTTTGGGGGTCATCAACCTTTTGGGAGCAGTGGCCACATTTGAAATTTTTAATGGCTGCCAATCATAAAACACCCTTCTTTCATATTGTAGAAGATAAATAAAGTATTGGGTTGCAGCCACCCCCAATTTATTTTTTGAAATAAAAATTCAGGAGGAAACATAGGCTATACTTGGAAATGATGCTTTGCTCTGCAGGATGCAAAGCTTTCCATTATTATGAAATTAAAAGAATCTTTAAAAGAATAGAGCAGGATGCTTGACAGATTACAAGCAGGCACATTGTTGTCTTGATACATTACTTTGGGGACTCAGGCAGTATATTATCAAGCAATGACCTTGGACCTTCTATAACATTTAATCAAACAATAAATCCCATTCAGCAAAGGCCCCTTCTCTTTTTTATTAAAAGTTTCCTGCTTGCAAATTTTCACTCATTTTATTGCTTACTGCTGGGAGATAGGTGATAATTGTCCCATGAGTAGCAGCTTTTAATTGAAGTTTGATTTCAGCTTCCCACAAGAGAGGGCTATAATAATTATTTTCCTCTCATTTTTAATTTATTTATTTTTAAATTAGCAAAATAGCACTTTTTTTTTGCATATAATGAAACAAAAGAAGCAAAAGGAAGAACCCAATATATAAAGCCTGCAACAGATCTGACATTAGTTGAGCAATCCTATGGACAATTATTCAGCAGTCAGCCTCATTATAGAGTGGAACTTAGTTCTGAAGAGTTATACATAGGATTATGCTGTAAGAGATAATTAATAGGCATATCTATTCAGACTACCCACTCAGTTGTCAAGTAATGTTTAAGGGCGGAACTTGCAAGCATGGAAGTCTAAATAAAGGTACACAGAGGACCAAATGCTTCAACAGTATTTTTCCTTGCTATACTGGTTAGTCTACTGCTAATGCAACCACATGGCAAATTAAAAAGAAAAAAGAAATAAATCAGATTTGAAAAAATACAGAACAACACTGGAAATCCCATTATCACTTCTCAAAAATAGGAATGCTTTGGAATAGACGTCTGTTGTGGATTTGCCTTGTGTCACTCAAATTTTTTTACAGAGGGTCAAGATGGCTTCCATTTGTAATTTTGCTGATTTTCCCCATTTCTTCTTCCAACTAGTTCTCTTATCTGAGGAAATTCATTAAAAGCTGATGAGAAGAGTGTCATGTTCATCGTTTCAATGTTCTGTATACATCGTAACGTTTCGCATGTCACTTTTCTAACCCGTGTTTGCGGGTTGGAAATTTCCGGCCGTGCCGGGCTGTAATCTTCTTACTGCAACTGTGGAATGTATGTTTGGGTTAGTGACTCTGTTCAAGGTTACTTTCTCAGGCCAATGTGGGCAACCGTTGCTAACACCTGGGAGGGGGTGGTTGCTAGGAGGGAGGAGGGGCGGGGCTGGTTTTGAAGCGAGGGTTTTTAGTTTGTATTTGGCGCGCTTTTGCTCATTCTCAGCTTTCTTCGTATTTGCATACTATTCTTTCAATAAATCAGTTTTCATTAAGAACCTGCTTGTGAGGCTGAGTATGTCAGAATAGGCAATCATTACAAAGAGGGGCTGAAAAAAGAAGCTACATGGGCCCTAGGTCAATAGATCTTTGTGTTGTCAGCAGGAATGGTCAGCAGGAAGCCTGTTTGACATGTTTTCCTCCAGTCCATAAGAAGGTACAAATGTACGCCAACATGACTTGCACTGTCCTGACAGCTGATCTCTGCTCCGCTTTGGTAACGAGACCAGTGGGAGGTTCTGTTCTGACAGGTTTAACATGGAACTAGTTACGGAAAATCATTGGTGGATTTCCTGCTGATGGGAAAAACGTCCTCCAAGTGCTCTCCTTAATATTGCGTGGGGCTGAGACTGGGGCAAGAGGTGAATTTTGACAGATAGCTAGACCCACCTCTCTGGCTTTATTGTAAAGCAGCCACTCATCCTGCAGATGATTTGTCTCTCTTGCATGTTTATTCAGTTCATCCTTTCTTACTTATGTGACTTTCTCTTTCACTCATCTGTCCCTCTTGCGCTTCCTTGCTCTCTTGCTTACTCATGTCCTCTTGCTGTCTCTCTTGCTCTGTCTAAAAACAGCAGACAAGCAGTTGGGGACAGGTATTGGCAAGTGGACTCACCACTTCAGCCAGCAGTGCTCTACAGTGCAAGCTGCCTTGTCAATCAGGACAGTTTTTATGTGGGTCTAGTGGCCTTGCATGAGACTGCTAGATCCATGTAGATAATTACCCTCATAATGCCTGATCATTGCTTTGTAAAGCACCAGACAAGCGTTACGTGCTCAAATGCCTAGTGCCTGATCTCACCTGCTGCTCCAGCCAAAATGACCATAACAGTCACTATAACAGGCCCAACAATCTGTGTACTAACCCATGTGCATTTATTTGAACATACTGGCACAAAATAACTAAAATCACTTGGGTTCTTTTGAGAGAACAGCACTATAGGATAGAAATGTCATTTGCTGAGCCCGGAATATCATTCTTTGTACTCTGTCAAATTCAGTCCCGAATAAGAAGACCAGCATTTTAGTGTCCAACTTCCCAATGTGTAAAATATTCAAGGTGCTGACCACTGTGTCATTAATAATGGTACATCTACTGTTAGCAAGAAATGATACACTTCCATCATCTTACCTTGTTTCAGTATCCTTGGCAGGCACGGGTGAACTGAATCCAGAATGAGGTCGTTCCCCAGGTCCAGGGAATAGTTCTGGAGCACCTGAAGAGCTGAGATTCCGTGGTTTATTGACAGGGCTTTCCATGAAGACTGAGGAACACGAGTCTTTGCGGAAAGTCTGCCGTACTGGTGAAGATCGACTTGGAGGCCCTGAATAAGGGCTGTGGGGGCTTTGGCTCTGCTGAACATCCACCAGTCGGCCATCAGCTATTTTCTGTGGAGATGATGGTGGCAAACGGAAGCCCATCCCTGGGCCATAAGTATCGCTGTAGATCTGTGCATTGGGCTTATATAAACTATCTTCCAGTTCTGATTGCAGGGCAGCAGCTGAATAGGTACTAAGAGAACGCACTGAGCCTCGCTTATAGAGCCCTCCAGGGTAAGCAAATGGATCCCCCATCCCAGCCAGCGACTGAGTAGATGTAATGCTCAAACGGCCCTCATGTACCATACTGTATGGATCAGCATACAGGCCCTCATTCTTCACCAGCACCATATTTTTTCCTGCCAGGTCTTCATCCGGCTTGACATCCCGACGCTCCAAGATAGCACTTGGACTTGGTGAGACACCCTGGGCTGGAGGGAGATTGGACAGGCGCTCGCCATGATGCACAGGGCTGCCAGCATAGGAGGGTGGGCGCCCACCACTGTAAGACATACGGGAACGGGAAGGCGAGGATGACTGGAGCACTGGAGGGGGAGAGCCAGAGGTGAGGTGGGAAGCAGGAGACATACTGTTTAGGCGCCGGGTGGGAGAGGATTCTCTGGAAGTGTAGACCACCTCTCTCTGGAACAGTAAGAAATCAGAGAAATTCAGAATATTATAACTTGTCTGCATTCTTAACATGGCATATAGGTGAAAACACGTGAGATTATTTAATCATATGAAACAACTGTAGAAGTGCATAATATATACTGAGCTGCCTGTGAGGATAGAGAACAAAATGTCTTGTTCTTGTGGCCATCACAAGAGATCACCTCCCAAAGTTCGGGAGAGTTTATCTCTCCCTGAAGCACAACATTTCCTTCTTACAGTTTCTTACTGTTGATTCATTCCATTCCATCCCCTCGTTTAGAAACATACTTTACTCTGATGAATGCTTTGATGGGCACATTTATTACTTCCCTGCCAAAGTTCTGCTTATGCTAGTGAAATATTTGTTGGCAAGTTGCTTTGTTATATTTTCCATCTTTCTCTTTCCTCCAAAGCAACTGTTCTCCTTACTAAACTAGTTTGTTCCCTAAAACAGATGGAGACCTTGTAGCTACGTTACTAAAGCTAACCACATGTGGGGTAATATGGGGTAACATGATTTTGCACTCAAATCTACAGAAACGCAAGTCCCATCCTAAATTCTTCCAAGCTCATGGACACCATCCATCAATATCAGAAATAGAGGATTCTCCCCAGTCCTTTCTTTTCCTAAAACAGAACTGCAAATCTAGGCTAGACCCCCTCAGAAGCAAGATTTTGTGGAATATATGAATTTTTCCCAAGGTGGAGATACTTTAAAAATGGTGACTTTTTCTGAACATCTAAAGCTCAAGGGAAATAGAGATCCTCTCTACTGAAGAGATTTGGCTCAAGTATTTCAGTTTTGCTGAAAAAGGAAAGGAGAAGAAAGGAGGGGGGTGGGGAAGGTGCTTAGATTAGCATCCTCAGAATTTTTCAATTACTTTCTGAGGAAATAATCACCCCAGTCCACATCTATAGCCTTCAAGCCACAAGGAGGAAATTGCCCTCTTCTGCTAGTATGCATTGAACATTATGACTGCACATCTGCAAAGTGCATTGCTTGCTAAAACGTCAATGTATGTCTGTGTGCACCACAGCATAGGCAATGAAATGTTCCTTAGTACTCTGCCCATTTTATCTCTTGTGGCATTGACAGTAAAGAACTGAATGGCCTCTATGCAACCCTTTGCTCTTACCCGAAGGTCACCATTGGTGATGTGGGATCCGGGGAATGAGGCATAAAGGGGCTCTTTCCGGTAGATTTTGATAATACTTCTGTCCTGAATATCCCTGCAAGAACAAAGCCAAAAGAATCACATGAGACAAACACATATGAGCTTTGGTTATTATTTCAAGGGCTAAAATATGCTTGAGCACATGATAGCAGCAAGGGTGACAGATGTATAAAGGCATTTTCTTGTGTCATTGTTTCCTGATCGTTCCAAAAAGCCTTCAAGCAGATCACATCAGGATTTAGAATTCGTAATCTTTTTGCAGTAATCTGTTGCTTTGATATACAGAGTATAGAGTATAGAGCATTACATCTAGTATAGATTTGTCCATGCAAATCCTTCTGTTGAGGGTGCAACAAATTTGTGCCTAATTTGTATGGGTCCCACCTATCTGTGGGTTTCAATGCTTGCTGGTAAGTTTGGGCTGAATTGCCAAAGCTCACATAAAAGGAACCATGAAGATCTGCAAACAGGAGATTTTCTAGTAAAATGGGTCCTGGGTGCTATCAATCAAAAGGCACTGTGTAACTAAGTATCTTTTCTTCCTTAATGGGTTTGTTGAGGAAAGGTAAAAGGAAAGAAGATAAAAGAAGCTATAGGAAGCACTACAGGAGGACTACGAACAGATAGAAAAGTGCTACTCTGATAAAAATACCTTACAAGAAAATATCCTCAGTTTATCAAGGGGGTGATAAAAACAGGGATGACTAATTTGATAGAAATATTTAACAGTGATGCATAGTGTGAAGAGAGTGGCTAGAGACACTTTTTTCGCCATTTTATAATACTAGAGCTTGACATTAAACAATTAAATTGATTGGCAATAGATTTTGGATGACAAGGAAAAATGCTTCTTCACATAATTAACTAGTGGAATCAGCTGCTGCAATATTTTTTTATCAATAACAATGGCTTTTGTGCTGCTAAATTCCCATAGACTCTAAGTCACTTACAGAACAGAACATCACAACAACAGTAAAAAAATAAATTTTTAAAAATTCAAAAACCATGACCACACCATCTCATGCGGGTAGGTTAAACCTCCAGAGCCCCCCTTGCCTTCCTGGAGTATCAAGTCTTTGTGGCGCTTCAGAAGGGAGAGGAGGGCTGCCAAATATGCGGCGTGGGCTGGTTCATGAAGTCACGAAGAGTCAGAAGCGACTGAATGGATAAACAACAGCAAAGCTGTTCCAAATAAGGGAGGCCATCACCAAGAAGATTTACCCTGGGGGTCACTCTAGATGGCATTCCCTCAAGGAGGGACCCTCAGCAAGCTTTCTCTTCCTGATCTCTCTTGGTGGGCAGATTCAATGCAGAGAAGCCAGTCTCATAGTTATGAAGGCCCTGCACCATGAAAATGTGGCAGTAGCCCCTGGCTCAGACAGATTTAACAGATAATGATTTCCTGATAGCATCTTAACTATAGTAAATAAATAAAACCTCCAGGTTCAAAGGCAGTAAACACCCTGAATAGTGAGTTCTGGAGGCAAAGGGCTGGGTTATAATTTTTTATGTTCTGCGTATAAACTTCCCCAAACCTTCTGGCTAGCCCCTTTCAAAGGCAGAATGCTGGACTTGGTGTTCTTAACAATTTGAGCAGGAAAAGCATAACGTTAGAGCTAAATACAATAAACCAGGTATCTGGCCACAGACTGTATTTGATTAATGTTTTCCTAATAAATTTTGACATTTTCTTACAGACATAATATTTCTTTTTCCATCCCTCTATCTAGCCTTCTACAATTCTTCTGGAGCAAAAAGAAACATTAGGAGAAACCTTGATGGAAAGAGTTATTTGACAGCAGAGCCTTAGAGAAAAGGGTCAGCTTTCCATTGCTGGAAATCTTCTAGCAAAAGCTGAACAACCATCTTTTGGGATTGCTTTAGCAGGAGGTTGGACTAACAGATAGAAGACCCTTCCATAGACATGATTCTTATGCAGAAGTGAACATTCTGTTTCCCCTGTTATTCCTCCCAGGAGTTAGTGCCTTCAGCAAGACATACCTGACATCCTCCAATTCATAGAAAACATTGCGGGATTCGTCCTTGATCAGGATGGCAGTGTTGGGGGACTTGAGCATCCCCATTGTCAACTTCTGAGGAAACATATGGACAATGAGGGCATGCAGAGTATCCATGCTGCTGATTTCGTGGGTGATATGAACCCTCCTTGTCTCATCCCCGAACTGCAGGAAAAGGATGCCTGAGGAAATGGAGGATTATAGGGAAGGAGGGCAGGAAGGAAACAGGTCAAAAGATGGAATCATCAAGTGACTCAGATAATGCTCATAATTATGAAATTGTAAACTTTGGGTCATATTCATAGGACACGGCTGTGAATCCCACTCCTAGGCAATTCACTCACCTTTGTGTGATGGTTGCACATGACCCAGAAAGCAAAGATTGTTGCACAAGTAATTTTATATTTATGTTTGCAATTGCAAAGAAGGCTGTAACTTCTCAGTTTTTGGCTCCCCCCACCGCTCTCTGAAGGGGGGAAAATGAAGATGACTCATGGTGGCGCAGTCAGGATTGGTGCCTTCACAGACTGGCTTGGGAGAGCATACCCCCTCCCACAATTTCAGTCTTTTTTTCACACACCTCCATGTGGCTCAGGAGACAAAAACTGAAACAGCCACAGCCACAGAGATGAAAGTCCTAGAGAGGCCCTATTTTTGCAGAGCTCCTCTAGGATTTCTTTCATGAATGTCAGAAGAGACGCTTCAACCATAGTAGTTAGTTGGCAAGGTTAAGTTAGATTACCTCAAACAAACCTGGATCAGTTTGTGGTAAAACCTCAGTGGTTAACTGAGTGGGTCAGTTAATTCAGTTTTGGAATTTGAACAAAAGCCTATCCACACACCCCACCCTCTAGGGCCCTTGTAAACAGCTGAATAAGTGTTAAAATGCAGAACAGTCTTCAGCCTTACATGTTTCAGGTATAGAGAATATTGCCAAAAATGTTCTCCTAACATTGCCAAAAAGTCACTTCCAGATTGTCATGCAATTGTAATCTAATACAGTTTTCTCAACCTTAGCAACTTTAAGGTGTGTGGACTTCAAGTCCCAGAATTCCCCAGCTAGTTAGCTGGGGAATTCTGGGGGTTGAAGTCCACACACCTTAAAGTTGCTAAGGTTGAGAAACACTGATCTAATATATCTGAAGGACACCAAGTTGTGGGGAAAAAAATATGGAATCACAAATACAGATGGAACTATGTGCCTTCAGATACACTGATAAATGTTCAGTTTCTATTTTAGGGGCCACTAGTAGCACAGGGCAATTAGTGCCAAGATTTTGAGATGTGTAACTATGGAATTCCACACATGGCTATCTCCCTTTCATTTTCACAGGTAAGCTAAAGGTATTAATAGTTGATTGGGAATATAACAACAATCAGGAGAATAAATTTAAGTAGTATTCTGATCCTTTTACTCCTATTAATAAAAAAAAAAAAAGTTGATGTGCCCTCTGGTTGTGCTGGAATACAAATCTCATTATCTGCTTACAGAATGTCTAATGACTCTGTTGGCTAAGAGTGACAAGTCTAGTCGTATAGCGCATCCAGAGAAGGCTATAGTAAAGTCTTACACACGGGTCCTTCCTAGACTTATTATCTGATATCTATTTAACTACAGATGCCAACATTTTAACCTTCCTTTCTCCCCTAGAATTATGTTGGGCCCCTTGACTTCTCCAAAGCTCAAAATCAAATTATCAGATCATAAATTCACTGTTGCGAGATGGGTTGCCATACAAATAATTTAAATAAATAAAATGAACACACAACCGCCTCATCTAAGATGCTTACATGCACCGTAAGTGAAAAAATGTTTACACAGAAACAGATTTCATCTTGTCTGCTCTGAGTGCTCCACAAGAAAAACTTCAAGGGGGAAACACAAAAGGCAGCTTTCATTTTCAAAAAAGGAGGTCTCCTGCCTAAGATCAGGACACCCATGCTAACCAGAGATGCTTGGATAGTTCACAAGGGAGTTTACCTGGTGACCGGAGTTTTGTTTGGCTGGTGGAACGAGACAGTGGCAAGCTTTGCCTAAAGCGGTTCATTCTGTTGAACCCAATGGGCAGCTCAGCTTCAGACATGGTTTCCAGAGACTCTGCTGAAGCAAAGGAAAGCTTGGCTTGATCAGCCAGGCCAGGCTGAGAACCCTGTGAATGCCGAGAGCTTCGGGTCTGAAAGAAGGGGGGGGAGGGGGAGAGAGAGAGAGAGATGACATCAGGACAGGTATTTTCTATCAAGTTTCCTGAATATAGACTTTAAACATGGTATTGCCTCCCATCCTTTTCATATAGCTGAAATGTTCAGCTGTTGTTCTGTTAGAGAAGGAATTATTCCCCTTTTGTAGGAGAAGGAGAAAAAGTTGCTCAGGATTTAATATGAGTTGGCAGCAGAAGATTGTGGCTCTAGTTTGTACCTGCCATCTTTGTAAACTAAGCCTAACTGACAGTGAGCTCTGTAACACAACAACCTGTTGGGGATAGAAGCTGCTCTCAACTAAAACAGAACCGGACCTAGTGATCCTCCATATTGCTCTCACAGCAGCCAGTTTGCCATCCATATTCTGGAAGGCAGAAGGTGTGACAGGGAAAGCCCCATAAGAAAAAGAGGCGGGAAGACAAAAGTACAAATGTTATTTTTCTGAAGTGGAATGAAAAAAATCTTACAGAGGAGATGTTTTTGGCTTCTTACAACAAGGCACAGCACAAGAGCATGGGTGGGGGACAAAGCGTGGGCAGCATGACCTGTACCAGAAGCAACACATTCCTGATGCACAATGAATCTCAGGATTTGGCAACAAAAATAATTATTTTCTACTTTTAATTAAGAAGCAATATATTACAGCCAGTGCATTTTGAGTGGAGTCCAAACAACAATTTTAAAAAGCCCATGGTATTATTTAAACAACCGTGGCTGCAAAGCTAAACAGGAACAGACGTGGTTATCACTTGTATGGGAGGCCACTGGGAAACCCCATGGCTGTACGCTAGACTGAGATTTTTTTTAAAAAAAAATCACCTCTATATTTTGCCAAGAAAACTACATGAAGGTGTGAACGAAGTCACCAGGAGTCAAGCTCAGTTCAAAAGAGACTTTTCCTTTTCCTTTTTTCTCGATGTGTCACAGTTTTACTGCATAATTTGCCCTGCTCATTTGTGAAATGTTGCTTGTACAAAAAGGTGTAATGTGGCAGTACCAAGATCAATTACTAAGTGTGTGCACTGCTACATTCTGGACCAGCTGAAGTTTTCTTGTTGTTTACAAGGGCAACCCCATGTAAAGCAAGTTACAGTAATTTAAATGAAATATGACAACAGAATGAGTGACTATCTTCTGTGCATCATATCCTAGGTAGAGCTGCAACTGGGACACCCAATCAAAGCAGTACAAAAGCTTTCCTAGCTGCAGTCTTGAGGAGGAGCCATGAGTACCCTCAGATAGTATGCTTGCTCTTTCTGGGGCAGCACAACCCCATCAGGAATGAAAGATGCTATAGTCCTGGAATGAATCAATCATTGAATCAACAGCCTTCACCCAAAGTGATAAATTACCTCTCCCAGTGGTTTCATGTAGATGTTTAACAGGATAGGGGACAGGATTGAACCCTGAGGCACTCCACAACAAAGTGCCCAGGGGTCCACCCTCCCCCCCACCAACCACCACCCTCTCAGGAAGGAGCAGAACTACTGCAACACCATGCCTCCATCCTCCAACCCTTGCAGGTTGACTGTGGTCAGATAGGATACTGTGGTTGACAGCATCAAAAGCCACTGAGCGATCTAGGGAGCCAAGGACGGCCACACTACCTTCATCCAAGCCCTGCCAAAACTCATCCATAAGACTGACCAGTGCAGTTTCTGTCCCATGCCCAGGTCTGAATCTAGACTGCCATGGGTCCAGGTAATCTATATTCCTTAGAGTCCTCCGCAATTGCAGCCTCACCACTTTCTCAATCTTACCCAAAAAAGGGAAGGTTAGGCATAGAATGGTAGTTGTTCAGTTTTGTTGGACCCAGGCCTGGCTTTGTGAGGAGTGGCCAAACCAGTGCCTCTTTAAGGACTTCTGGTAGCTCCTCTGCTCTCAAAGAGATATTGACTACAGTGTGGATCCAACTTCAAGTCCCCTGCCTCACTGCTTTAATTAGAGAGGAGGGTTGAAGTCCAGTCCACAAGTAACATAAGTAAGATTGCAGAAGACTGTCTAGTTCCTTAGGATCCACAGGCTCTAAGGTCTCACATATAACACCGTAGAATGTAATCTCTTTCATCTCAATAGATTCTGCCCATTTAGCTTCTAACTTGGAGCAGATGCAACTGGTTTTATCCATGAAATGCTCGACCAGATTATTGCAATTTATACTGACTGGATCTTCTGGCCCATCCTTCCCAAAACTGTCAGGGAAACTTTAAAAAGTGTAATTGGCTGGCATTCCATAGATGCAATAAGGGAAGTGAAGTAACTATGCATCACTATCCTTATTGCCATAAAGAAAGCTGTAATTTATATCTGATCACATTCACTTCTTGTTTTCCATTAGTGCCATTCCAGGTATCTCTTCATCCACTTCATTTCATGGACTGCTTGAGTAAACCAAGGAGTTGCATAGAATTGGTGGGTGGGGAGAAGCCAGCCATGGGGGATCCTGTCAAGTGCCCCAGTTGCCTCTGATTTCTAGTGGTAAACAAGGCATCTAACAGAAGCACCAACCAACAGATGGCTGGGAACTCCCCAAGCGCTATCAGGAAACTTGGTGGATCCATCAGATGTCAGGGGTGGATCATCTTAATAGGACACTTCTTCCTTCAGAGGTTGGCAGCCCCAGTCAGGCCCATCATCACAAGGAAGTGATTTGTCCATGGTAATGGACTGATGGAATAGTCCCCCAGATACAGATCATGACACATTTGCTCCAAGGTGAATACAAGATCTAAAATGTGGCCAGCCATGTGCACAGAGCCAGCAATGACCTAGGACAAATCCATGATTGCCATGGTGGCAATGAACTTCCAAGCCAGCTCTGATTCCAAGGAGGGGAGATTGAAATCACCTTGTACTCTTTTGTGTTATTGTGAATCCACAATCATATAACAATTGTAATATGACAAAATATAAATACACTGCGAACAATCCTACTACCTGAATTTATCTAAGTTGTTCTAAATGGAATCCAATCAAGTGTACTCCTTCTCTTGATTCTACTTCTTTGTCTAGTCCCACTTATTATTTGGAACATGATCCACAGCATGCTTACTCAAAGGCGGACTGTGGCCTCTACCTGAAAAAAGTTGTACACCCCTCATTTACAAAGAAATTTTATAGCTCATGAAGTCTAGAAATAGAAACATTCCCAAAATATTTTTCTGAAACACACCACAGAATCAGTTATTTATTCTAATATCTAGCATGGAAATAGAAATTGGAAGCATGGTTACAAGCTTTAACCAGTTTGATATATAAGCACTTTACTTAATTAATAGCGGTTGATTAATTTTAATCAGCAGGGCTCTAGATTAACAATGCTTGTTTAATGTTAAGACTATTTTGATTCTGCTATATTGCTACATATAGAATGAAATACAAGATATTAAATATGTTATTCTCACAGTACCTTGGTTTTTAATTTTATGTTATATGCTTCTTTTAATATCTAAAACAAGTACATTTTACTGAGGCTTTGGCTGGTATGCAAATATATATAAATTCAGTCAATTGGTTGACTGCTCTATTAAAAGGCAAGTGATTAATTATGAAAGATGTGTTAATTGGTCAACAGCCTCCACTGGAATGAGCTTCTGCCAGACTGACAGACCACCTCAATTAATCTAGTAGCCAAGCACTCATCCAATTTGTTCTTCAAGATGCCACCTGGCTTGGGGCGGGGAGGGGAGTAGTCACGTTTGGGGATGGCTAGTGCCCTAGAGTGCTTGTTGCACACAAGGACTGAGTTAGACCATCTGCCATTTGGATTTTATTTTTATTTTATATTTATTGTCTATGTGTAATTGCATTTTTATATATCGTATTTTTATATATTATAATTATATTGTATGTCTATTGTTTTATTGATTACTTTGTTGTAAACTGCCCAGAGTCCCTCTGGTGGGAGGAGATGGGTGGTGACAAATTTGATAAATAAATAAATAAAATACCCAGTGATGAAGATTGTGTTTATGCAGGCATGTGCACACACAGTCCTTGGCAATCTGTTCTAGCACTGTTAAGTTAGATTTATACCCAACATTTTGATTTCTTTCCTTTCATTGATTATTTTTTTATTCCTATAACTTCCTCCCTCTCACCTATGGTGTCTTCCTAATTTGTCCAAGGAAGCTTACCGAGCTTGACAAAGAGGGCATTGTGAATTTAGATAATAGCAACTTGCCCAGACAATCTAAACAACCATCAAGATGCAAATTCCATCCCTTTTGTACATAAGTACATGAGGGGGAGAACTTGTGAATCACAGCACACATTTCATCATTTTGACAAAACCGCTGGGGACACTCATGGCTGGTGACATTCAGAAAGGGGAGGGTAGCAAAGAGAGAGGGTTTGCCCAGTGGCTTTGCTTAACGTATCTTCCAAAGCAGACATAGTGGGAAAGCCAGAACAGAGGTTTTAGATGCAGGATAGCAATCAGCTGTGGGGAAAGCAATGTTTATACTGGTATAGTTTTCTGCTGGCTCAAGGACAGGTGGACAGCACTTTAACTGAGCTTTGAGGAAAAGCTCACAGAGCTACCAAATAGCTATTCCCTCTTTCCTTCCTCAATAATAATTTTTCTGTTAAGAGGAAAGAACTACAACTGGGAAAGTATGATAAAATTGCAAAAAGACATGTTTTCTGAACATGCTCACCCCCTTAATAAAAACTATATTTGAGCCATGTTTTATTGTGACTACACAATAATAGCCTTTTCTGGAAGCACACTTCTCCTAGTAGCAGGAGGAAGAGATATAAAGGGGGATGGGAGCGGGGGACGCAATATAGTAACTATCCTTCATCAAAGCTGGAGGAGAATGTACAAGGAGGCAGCTTGGTCTTCTTCCCCTTCAGGGCCTGTCTTGCCCCCTCCAAAAAGAAAATAACCTGCCATCAGATAGCAGCCTCCTTCTATGGCTCTGTTCGGCCACTTTGGCCACTTGAAGGTGTGTGGTCTTCAACTCCCAGAATTCCTCAGCTTTCAAGTGGCCAAGGTTGAGAAACACTGTTCTATGGCATAGGGAGAAAACTTCCATACCCAAATCAGAGCAATTTCCTATAGAAATCTTGATGGCTTTGCTCCTATGTCATGTTCACCGTTTCAATGTGCTTGGTACATCGTAACGTTTTGCATGTCATTAGCCAGATGCGTGTTTCATCTCTGAGGGGAGGACGGTTCCTGCTTGGGGAATACTTATCTCTTGGCTGCGGGCTTGGAATGTGTTTGGGTTATCTCATGTATTCAAGGTTGCTTTCCCAGGCTAGAGGAAAGACGGTTACAGGCACCTGGGATGGGTGGTGATGACTCTGCTGGTAGGGGGGCGGGGTTACGTTTGCAGCCGAGGGTTTTTAGTTTGTATTTGGCGCGCTTTCTGTCATTCTCAGCTTTCTCTGTATTTGCCTTAGTTTTCTGAATAAATCAGATTTCATTTAGCAACCTCTTGTGAGTCTGAGTGTTTGGGCTAGGCAACCATTACATCCTATTTTCCCTTTTTATCTTTCTTATAATAATTGCAGACAGACAAAGAGACAAAGAAGTCAGAGCATTGGGACCACCCTTGAAATTGCTGTAGACTGCCTATCTATTGTGTGAAAGAAACAGCTGCTATGAGACCTAAAGGGGCTCGTCTTAATTCTGGGAGAGAAGTAATGACAAGGCTTATGGTAGCAGGAAGCAGAAGAAAGTAATGGGCATTCAGTCCCAGCATAAAAACCACTAATATGTCAAAGATCCCATTTCACATGAATGTCCATGTATTCTTCTTTTAGTACAATGTGCCTTTGCACAGATGGTTGTAAGAGGCAAAAGCAATGCACACGCACTTAATAATTGGTATTACTTTTCTGTTTGTTTATTTTCTGGATCAGCTTCTGTCGGCAAAACCAAAAGGTAATCCCCTTCCTACAAGGAACCTGTAAATTAGAGTGGCCTGCATAGAACAGTGACTGAATTAGAAGAGATAGGGAACCTTTTACTTAAACTACCAACCCCATTGCTTAAGTCCAGATAGTAGCAAATATGTCCCAGTTGTAGACTTCTGAAAACAATTTTAAACAGACAAATAAAGGATAAGGCAATCTATGAAATGTGGAGTATGCTCTGCTTTGGTGGAGGCTACAACCCTTACCCCACCATCCTGTTTCTAGCAGCATGGGTGTAAACTCCACCAACTGGGCCACGACCAGTCTGGTAGTTGTAAGCCAAAACGAAAGGAGAAACTGGGCCAGAGAAGGACAGGGTATTCCTTTGGGGACTTTTTGGAGGCAATCCTGACATCTTGGTGCTCTCATGCAGCCTTCTACTATCCAACAGTGACTTCTTGCAAAAGGGATATTTTAATCTCTCTGATTCAGGAAGAAAATAGTTTAATGTGCTTTGTCTTCCACTGTCTATTATCAGCTGGGAAGCTGATTCCCTGCCATGTCCTCTGCTTTGCCAAACAAAGACTGGAAAGTTGAAGGTGGTGAGTGAATGCAGAGGATCAATCAACTGGCTATACTTTCAACTGAGGATGGCTAATCATCCCCAGTGGGTTATTGTGTAGCCGCCTAAAGGCTTCCTTTGCACCCTAGCCCATTAACTTGAGCTTTCCAGTCAAATATAGAAGAAATAATACTTTATTCCTGTTAGTTTTTATGTGCAGAAATATGTATGTTAGCAAGCACCATGAAAATCATCTCTTTAAAAGCTTGATCCTGTTCTCTCCATAAACTGGCTCTCCACACTGGCAGATGCTGACATAAAGGGAAGACATCCATGAAAGAATTATTATACTAGAAAGCAACCTCAATTTTAATTCTGCAGAGCAAGCCCTTGACATTCTAATTTTCCTCCTATACCATTCCTATATAAATACATGTAGATTTTGCATTCTGAAGAAACACAGGATACATGAAGTGTGGAAACTAGAAGACTGAACTAGTCTAAATTTAAACAAGCTACTACAATATTTTCTGAACAATGCTTTCAGTATGGATTTACTTTGTCCAGAGATATAAGCCAGTTTGTATTTCATGCCATTCATTATTACTTTACTTACCCAAGGGAGAACCAATACTGTGAACGTAAAAATTCTCAGGAACCTAAATCCTTTGCTTTTTAAAAAGGTGCATTACCTTTTCCATAGATACATATGGAAGTGTATTAAAAAAAATCTTGTTCCAAACTCAGAAGGGGGACTTCAGAAGGGGGACTTCTGAAGGCAGACAGTGGGGTCTTGCATCATTCTTGAATAGCAGAAGAAAGGAGATCTGGCAATTGTATCCTTTTTTCATAATTTTTACAGGGCAAAGATTTTGTATGAATGCATGTGAAATTTTGAATTTTTGTCAGAAAGAGAAGAAAGGCTGCACTCTTGGGCCATGGGCACATTAGAAAAAAGAGTAAGTGTTGAAATGCAGCTTTGAAATCACTTCAAAGTGAAAGACCATAAAAGCCAGTGCAGCAGCTAAACAGATGATGTGTGTGTATATTCCAGGGGAGCTGTGTTATGGCTTTAACTTACCCTTTTCCAGCTGTTCATTCATCTACCCTTTGACCAGACAGCTAAAGATCCTGAAGTGAGACTGCTGTGTGATTCCACATCAAGGCAGCTCAGAAGCTAGAGGTGCTTCCAGAAAAGGTTTCTAATGTATGATCACCCAATTTATTTCTGGAATGTTAGCAGGGAGTCTAGACATCCCTGTCTTTCACTTTTAATTCTCCTATATTTTGTCCTACTCTTTGTTATTTTTCTTAACCCCTCCTTCCAGGCCTGCAACTAGGGTCTGTATCACCCAGGGCAAACATGGATTCCGTGCCCATTTTGGCACCCCCCCAGAGCTCACTTTGGTGCCCCCCCAGCGTGGCGCCCGGGGCACATGCCCTGTTTGCCCCCCCCAGTTGCGGCCCTGCCTCCTCCCCCCATTCAATCGAGGGAAGAACAAAATCGTACATGATGTCCTTTTACTAGTAGTGTTAGTAGCCATCTATCCAGATGTATCCCATTATTTTAGAACTGGTTCAGAGCAGTTTGTTATCAAATAACTGTATCATACCATTATAACACATTCGCTAATGAAACCGAGATTGGGGAAATTGGATTTTCTCTTCCCATGACCATCTGGGTCTATTTCCTTTAATAGAGCCTTGGCATTTATTTTATTTATTAGATCCTGCCTGAAGGTCAGAACAGCTTATACAGAGCAATCATGTAATCTACTGTTCAGGCCTCAACCAGCAGAAATCTGCTTAATTTTTAACAATAAAATAGCAGCTCAGACTAGCACATCATTTTCTATATCCCTTCCCCAGAAACTTTTTTTAAAAAAAAATAAATTAAATTCTGGATGAACATGGAACAGCATTTTAGAACAAAGACTCACTGAGAATAGCAAGATTATATATATATGGGGGGGTGTCGACCCATTAATACATTTTTTTTTCATGATACAAATATATGAAACAGATGTAGAATCTTAAGAAAAAGGGGGAGCTGAATCACAGCTATCGTCTGAAAGCCTGGATTATTGCAGTAAGTACATGGAATAGCATCCTTTTTGAAAACATACTAAAACACTGAAAAATGTCACTCTATGATTTGATTTCTGAAACATGTTCACTGAAATATTTGCAAAGACATCTATTGCAAATTTATTTGCCTTAAGGTTATTGCTGAAAATGAAATATAGTCGTCTATATTCTGGACACAGTTTCTATTTCCCAGGATCACGAGTCTGCATGTTCTCCACCTTCATCTTTAGTCCATACATGACTTCTCAGGATGCCCACACTTTTATTCAGGGGCTCATCTTCATAGTTGTTTTTAGGCCAATTTAATATTGCTGTTTTTCTCAAATCTGGATAAAGGAATTTCTTGCCATTTTAAACTGGAGTCTGTGAATACCCAAACATTTCAAGCAAATTACAAAATGTATATCGGTCATTTAATTTCCAGAAAATTCAATGTCCATATTGCCTCACTCTATTTTTAAACACATAGAGACAAACATACAAATAAAACAGAAGCTCCTACTTGTTTATCAATTCTGGTTAAAGAATAAGCAGTTTGAGAAAGAGGGAGGGAAGAACTAACATTTTGGAACTAGATTTTAAAAGAAGGGAAAGAAGATGAAGGAAGGAAATCAATACTGAAATTATAATAGCTATAATAATTGTTTAACTGAGGCATTAATTGGAGACTTTGATTAGTCCTGTGGGTAGCACAGAAAACTTTCTTTCTATAACTAATTTACCATCACATTTGTTATTTTTTTTTTCTTTTGAAGTTGTTGGCAACATCAAGGTTGTGGAGTCCTTGGTGCTCTCTGTAGCTTGGTTGTTTGCTTGCAGACGTTTCATTACCCAACTAGGTAACATCATCAGTGCTAGTGAGTGTGGGGTTTGCTCCCTGTTTATGTATTTATGTATGTTTATATACAGTAGCTTGCCCTGCCAGTGTTGGTGGGGGTGCGGTTTCTCCTTGGTAGTTTCTTGATTAAGGTATTTTTTTCTGCTAGATTCTTTGTCTAGTGTTAATCCCTGCTTATCTGGGTGTTGGTTGCTGGAGAGGGTGTGTTCTGGTCTTTTTGTTTCCTTTCTGCTTTTTTATTGTCTCTTTTGAATGGTGTGTAATGGTGTGTTTTATCTCTATGTGTCTATCGATGGCTGATTTGCCAAGCTTCCAGGAATTCTCTAACATTTTTGGATTTAGCTTGGTCTAGGATGCTCACAGTTTCCCAGTTGAAACTATGGGTGAGTCTGTCCATGTGTTGTGAGATTAAGGAGTTTTCATCGTGTCTTCTGACTGCCAGCTGGTGTTCATGGATGTACTCTGCTAGTCTTCTGCCTGTCTGTCCTACACAGTGGCTGTTACAGTTCTTACACTGTATGTCATAGATGACTCCTGTGTTTTCTTCATGGGCTACTGGGTCTTTTGGTTTAAGATGTTTTGGAGAGCTTTAGTTTGTTTGTGTGCTACGGTGATGCTGTGTAGTTGTAATAATCTGTTGGTTGTTTTTGAGATGTCATAGCTTGTTCCAGTTGCTCCTTGAGGTCATCTATGGTGTGCTGGCATTTGTTTAGGCTAAGATGAGCATCCATGATCATTAGCTGTATAATTTTCAGCCAGTTTGTTGAGCTATTTTCCATCTAGCTGTGCAATTTATTGGAGGTTTGTATCTGACACTGGCGGACGGGGTATGCTGTCATAGGCATTCGTGCAGAAAGAATAGTTGTTCCTTGGTGGAGGTTTGCCTACATGCAAATTTCTCCCATGTGTGTGCTTTCTGAAGCGTCTGACACCCATATGTGGTTCCAATAGAATCAAGGTTTAAAATTTGCCATCTTTCAGAGAACAGCTCGTAATAGGTGCCTGAAATCAGCAAAACTTCTTAACCAGTTTGCTGATAAGCTTTGGATCCTACTGGTTTTATGTATTTATTGATTAGATTGTTATCCCAGCTTTATTTTTTTTATCAATTTAAGACAGCATACATAGCTAATACTCCTGCCTCCTATTTTCCCCACAACACAACCTTGTGAGGTGGATTAGACTGGGAAAGAAGGTGCCTGGACTGGCCCAAAGTCACCCAGTCAGCTTTCACACCTAAGGAGGACCAGAACTCACAGACTCCTGGTTTGTAGCCCAGCACCATAGCCATTACACCAAACTGGCTTTTGATGTCTAAGGAAATATACTATGGAAATTAAGATTAGATAATGTCATTAATGACCAGGAAGGCCTGGTTCAAACATTTATAAGCTGCTACTCCAACCTGAACAATAAAGGATGATATTAAAGTAACTTTGTTAATTCAGAGTGATCTGAACAAACTTTTATTGCATTTTGAATACACACTTGTATTCAAGGAAGAAAATTCATGTACAAACCACTTGTACTGCAACCATGTGTGTCTTCATACCATATGTGACAAAAAGCCAGCTTATCGTATGTAGATTACACATTCTTATTTCGCCTCACAATAAAGACTTATGTATATATTATATGTATTTCAGCTCCAGTTCATGTTAGAATTTTTATGGATGTTGGGGAAGAGTTTGGGATTCCTATGATGCAGCCCAAACATTTGCCATTTCTTCCAACACATAAGAAAGAGAGCTATAAACAGTTGGATTTGAGAAGCAGGAAATGTTTAATATTGGTATGGGGAAAGTGCTCAGTCATCAGCCCTTGGTGTGCGAATGAAATGTCATAAATACGTTTAAAATTGTCTACTTACAACTGTGAAAGTCTGGAAAATATATTCATTTTCTAGTGTAAGAAAATGAACAAAATTTGAAGTGACCCATTTTAAGTGATTGTTGATATGGCAAGATTGGAACCTAAATATTTTGGTGTCCAAAGCTAAAGAACCCAATCATCCACACAAAAGAAATAACATAAAGCATAATTCATATGTTTGCACATATCATTTTCACTTCAGGTGACACTTGTCCAGAGACTATCACAGATTACTCCCCATAGGTTAGATCTGGTTGTCTTATACTGTGTGCTGCTTTTAAATGTAAATAAATCACTTGAAATGGCTGCACATCTAAGCTTGCAGTAGAGTCTCCACTGTTAACATGGGATAAAGGTTTTAGAAGGCTGCAGCTCTGTCTTTTAGACATATTTTGCTGTATTTTATTCAGAAACCAATTATGTAATATTTCAGCCCCTTCTCCAAGTTATCTCTTCTCTTCACTTGAAGGAAGGGCTGAAACGTTAAATAATTGGTTTCTGAGTACCAACCAAAGTGCTTGTTTTGACCTATAAAGCCCAACATGGTTTGACTCCATGTTATCTTTAGGACTGTCTTCTCCAAAGTGAACCTTTCCATCCTATGCATTCAGCCCAGGAGGAGATGTTTAGGATTCCCCTAGAAGATTGGGGGAAGGGAGTTTGCAGGCAGGCCTTCTTGGAAGCAGCCTCCATCTCAATAAGATAGCTTATTACCCTTCACCCAAGATCTGGATAATTGCTCTTTGTTCATATTTTGGATGTGGTGAAAAGCATTCTTTTCTGCTGGGTGTTAGCAGTTCAAGTTGCTGCAGTTGGTCCATTTTAATTTTTTCAGTATGGTTACTGTTGCTTTTAATTTCTGATTTGATCTAAATTTTAACTGATTAGCATTTTCATTTGCTATGTTATTTATTTACATCGATTTGTAAGCTGCCTCCTCAATGACTTTTTTGGGTAGTTTTAATGTTTTGAGATTGTGACTCTCCCAGAATCTTTGGAACTGGGAGAGACTCCATGTTTTATAATAAACAAACAAACTTATTCCTAAAAACTACACACATTCAGATCTTTAAATGTATGCATTTGCACGTGTATTTTGTCTTTCATTATTAAATCATCTTCAAAACTATCTGTAACTGAGTGTTTCTGAATTCAAGGCAAAACGCTTGCAGTCTACAGTATATCAAACAGCCTGTTTTTTATTCCCTATCCCAATGATTTATTTTGCTCAGGGGAAAAAAAAGGAAGCAAAAGATGATTGGATCAAGAAGAGGAAGGGAAAAGCTGATACAGCTATATTTTGACAATGGAATGGGATTTTTCAGCCAAATAGCTGCTGTTGCTATGCTTTTAAGTTGGTTGCTATGAGGTTTGGGCACACATGCATGTCAGAATGTCTGGGTAGTTAATTTGACATTCTTTCAAATCAGTGGAGTTTGAACTTTAAGAGACGTGACATTGTTCAGTTTTATCAAATGGAACTTCAGAGGAAAGTAAGGTTTAATTTATGCCGTAAACTAACATAAATGTAAGGCCTGGTATTTTTTCATTACCAGTTACAGAAGACACACTTTCTGTCTAGATTCCATCTATATGATGATACCTGAGCAGTGTGGGAATTGCTTGTGCAGCATCCTCACACAGGTTCAGTAAACACTTGCATGTGGGAACAACCCAACCGTATGGTCTGTCTGGATCTTTTCTCCGTTTGTACCTGAGTACAGCAAAAACATGCCCTGACAATATCTTGCTTTCTTCCATGTCTCTGTGACCTTGCCCTCTTCTTGTCCCCAGCCAATGAGTGAGTGAGGCTTAAATTGTCCTTAACTGTACCACCATTAGTACCTTTCCCCCTTTAAGCCATCTAATGGCAGTTGCAAGGTCCGCATAGTTAAAGCAATGGTGTTCCTCATAGTAACATATGGCTGCGAGAGCTGGTCCATAAGGAAGGCTGAGAGAAGGAAGATCAATGCTTTTGAACTGTGGTGTTGGAGGAAAATTCTGAGAGTGCCTTGGACTGCAAGAAGATCAAACCAGTCCATCCTCCAGGAAATAAAGCCAGACTGCTCACTTGAAGGAATGTTATTAAAGGCAAAACTGAAATACTTTGGCCACATAATGAGAAGACAGGACACCCTGGAGAAGATGCTGATGCTGGGGAGAGTGGAGGGCAAAAGGAAGAGTGGCCGACCAAGGGCAAGGTGGATGGATGATATTCTAGAGGTGACGGACTCGTCCCTGGGGGAGCTGGGGGTGTTGACGACCGACAGGAAGTTCTAGCGTGGGCTGGTCCATGAAGTCACAAAGAGTCGGAAGCGACTAAACGAATAAACAACAACAATGGCAGTTGCAAGGTGTGTAAAAGCTGATGCGCTTCGCAACCCATACCATTGTTGGAAGTATCAGATGACGTTATGGGGAACATGATGAAACCCTCCCAAGGGGGCAGGGCGGAGTGGGAGGTGGCCTGGACTCCACTAGAGACCACAGACACCTCTGGGGATTGTGTTCTTATCCTCTTTAGGGCACTTTGGGCAGAGGTGATAGCACAGAAGTGTAGTAGTAGTGCACTCCACTGAGTAACTGGTGATTGGAGCTAGACTGTGTATTTTCTGCCAAACTTGCAGGAGGGAAGGGTGCATATGGGCTATGAAGCTTGGCTCCAGCCTATGAAACAAATGACTGCAAGCAGTAGTGCTTGTGGCTGAGGCCATCTAATAAGTAGCCTGCCAGTGGTGCTGGTAGCCACAGTACCTCTTTCTCAGCTGAGTCCAGCAAGCTCTTGAGTTTGCCACCCACAAGCTCAGCTGCCACCTTGAATGGCTTCAAAAGCTTGTGAAGAGGATGGTGGTAGCATGGGAGGGCTGGGCTAGGTGAACAGGGATGATGACCAACTGCATGCCTCTCCTAGGACTTGAGTCATACTCCAGCCCTATGCAAGCCTTGCAACGACTGGGTAAAGCAGATTATGTGGATTCCTAGGTGCTCTCTGAGCCTTGTTGTTTTCTTGCAGACGTTTCATTTCATATCATACTAGGCAACATCTTCAGTGCGAAGAGGGAGTGGGCCTTGCTCTCAGTTTATATACCGTGGTTTGTCCAGCTTGTGTTGGTGGAGGTGTTGTTCTCTCCTTGGGAGTTCTTTGATTGGGCTGTTGTTTGCTGTTTGGTTGATTGGCTGAGTTGATAGTTACTTGATTAGAGTATATTGTGCTGTTTGATTGTTCATCTGGTGTTATCCTAGTGTTAATCTTTGCATGTCTGGGTGTTGATTGCCAGCGAGGAGGTGTTCTAGTCTTTTGGCTTTTCTATTGTCTCTTTCGAATGGCATGTAAATGTTGTTTACCTCTATATGTCTGTTGATGGCTGCTTTGTCTGAGTGCCAAGCTTCCAGGAATTCTCTGGCGTTTTTGGATTTGGCTTGGTTTAGGATGCTCAGAGTTTCCCAGTTGAAAGTATGGTTAAGTCTGTCCATGTGTTGTGAGATTAAGGAGTTTTCATCGTGTCTTCTGACTGCCAGTTGGTGTTCATGGATGTGTTCTGCTAGTCTTCTGCCTGTCTGTCCTACATAGTGGCTGTTACAGTCCTTACACTGTATGTTGTAGATAACTGTTTTTTTCTTCTTGGGCTACTGGGACTTTTGGGTTAAGATGTTTTGAAGAGTTTTAGTTGGTTTATGTGCTACGGTGATGCCATATGGTTGTAGCAGCCTGCTGGTAGTGTCATGTTCACTGTTTCAATGTGCACTGTACATCGTAACGTTTCCCATGCCATGGTGCTGACACGCGTTTCTGTTGGGAGGGAGCTGCTGTGAAACCTTGTGCCAAGCTCTGTATCTATGTTCATTTCAATGGAGTGTGTTTGGGTTATGTGCTCTGCTCAAGGACTTTTCCCGCGGACCATCAGAAGCTGTTTGGAGCACCTGGGATTGTGAGCCTGGGAAGATTCTACGGGGGGAGTGATCTCGTTTGTACCAAGGGTTTTTTAGTTTGCATTTGGCGTGCTTTTTCCATTCTCAGCTTTCTTTGTGATCCTGCATACTGTTCTTTAATAAATCAGATATCTTTATGATCCTGTTTATGAGTCTGATGGTGTTTTAGAATAGGCAATCCTTACAGGTAGTTTCTGAGATGTTCCTGATGTATGGCAGTGTTATACTTTTCATAGTTTCTGTTGGTTGTGTTGTAGTGGGTTGAGTGGTCAGGCACTTTTCGATGAAGTTGAGAGGGTATCCATTTTACTGGAAGATGCTGTATAGATGATCTGTTTCCTTTTTCTGGTGTTCAGGGTTGCTGCATTTTGTAAGAGCTCATCTGAATAATGTTCTTACACAACTCCTCTTGTGGGAGGTTGGGTTGTTGCTTAGGTAATGGAGCACTTGGTTAGTGTGGGTAACTTTCCTGTAGACTTGTGTTTCTAACTTGCCATCATTTCCTCTACTGATGAGGATGTCCAAGAAGGGTAGTGTGTTGTTGTTTTCTTCTTCCATTGTGAATTTCATTCCATTGAAGATGTTGTTGATGGTTTCATGAGTTTCCTCCAGTTGTTCCTTTTTTAAGCAGATTAGTGTACTTGCAGAACTGTGCAAAAGTGCTAGAGCCACGCCATCCCACTTTGTGCATTTTTTTAATGCATGTAATGGGGCTCCCTTCATGTTCCCTTTCACTTCCCAATATTTAATCTCAAAGGCCACAGAAACTCAGTAATCAGGCCCCACCCTATTCCCACATCCCTATCATGAGTAGTGTATGTTTTCCTGTTGGCTGGTAATATTTAGAAGGAGGAAGCAGAGGGGTCAACTGAATACTCTCTTTAACATGCCCCATAAGTCACCACCACAATATTCACCAATGAATGAGGGCAATGCAATAGAGGTAGGATAAGAAACAGCAATGGGGGCACCAAGTTTCATGCCGGCATAGTTTTGTGCTGATTCGAGGATGGGTGGGCAACACTTAATACAGCAGTGGGGAGAGGCCCAGTTTGCCTCCTTTGTAAATGGGGTTGTCCCATATCCAGGTGGGGAAATAAATTAACTTAATGATTCCCAACCAGCAACCAATTACTCCCAATCATCTCCCACATCTTGAAAGTTGAAAAACCACTTATCTTTAAGTTCACATGCTTCTTCTCAAAAAAATTTACTCATTCTTATCATCTGCATTACATTTCTATGCCTCTATAAGCATCTTGTCATTTTCACTTTCATAATCTCTAAAAAGTTTTTCCCCGCACAATTATAAGGGGTATAGCAATGTTGAAAAATCTACCTTGCGTAGGATGTGAATTGTCTCAGGGAATTATATTTTGACCAACCAATTCAGGGATATGTCAGCTATAACTGAGCTCCTTTAGAAGCTGGAATTTCCCTATTGCAAAACAAAATGGCATACATTCAATGAAGGCTGCCATCTCACAAATTTTAAAGACCATTTTAAAAAAAGGGCAGCATATATTGCGATTATTATCTCCCTACCCTTGATATGGACCACTGATCAATTAGAAATGTCTAGTATATTAATAATTTCCACAAAAGCTGGATGCCAATATCCTTTGAAAGAACAATATCCCATTCCACTGAACTACTTTGTGAAATTGCTGAAAGGCTTTATTTATGACATAAATTTCACAACTGAATTACATAAGAACAAGATCATGTTTCCTAGCAGATCACATTTTTGGAAACCTCAGAGCTTAACTAAACTATAAGTGTAAATCAGTTTACACAGTAGAACAGCTACAGTTACAAACCTATGAAAGAAGTTGGCTGGAGTTCTTAGCAAACAAATTTACCATCCTTACTGAATCCCTAGGATTCTTTCCCACTCATAGTGAAACTAGGTTTTCCTCCTATACAAATATGTCTGAAAAGGATGATACTGGAACTCCTGAAGTATCTTTGCTATTGTGTGCATGCGCGTGGGAAGCAGATCAGCTTAGGTTTGTAGTAGCGCTATGATAAAGAACAAAGGAAGGGCTCAGGGAGCAGTGAGAAAAAGGCACAGGGAACCCTAATGGACAGAGATCTATTTCATAAATGAACAGACTCCTCCATTCATCTCTAGACTGAGGATTGGCAATGTGGCACCAGCAAGTGTGGAGTTCACAGTACCACTAGATGGCACCCACTGACCACAACATTTTTGAGCAATGGCTGAAATCTTTCCAAGTATGCTGGGACTGTAATTTTCAGAATACCCAACCAGCATTCCCATCCTACGTGTGAATTTTGGCAGGGGCAGTTCTAGTGTATCTGGAGGACAAAAATTGGGAAAGGTTTCTATAGAGCAGCACCCAGGTTTATTACTACACTGCTTTTGCCACAGAAGGCAATCAGTTAGAAAATTTGTCCTTAATATAGGCAAATAGATATACAGGTAGTCCTCACTTAACAACCATTTGTTTAGCAATGGTTCGGAGTTATGACAGTGTTGGAAAAAACTACTTATGATGGGTCCTTGCACTAATGACCATTACAGCATCCCTGCAGTCACATGATCGCAATTTGGGCGCTTGGCAACTGGTTTGCATTTACAACTGTTGCAGCATCCTGCAGTCACATAGTCACCGTTTTCGACCTTCCCAGCCAGTTTCCAGCAAGCAAAATCAATGGGGAACTGTGTGATTCGCTTAACGACCATTTGGTTCGCTTGACAATCGTGATGATCCACTTAACAACCACTGCAAAAAAGATTGTAAATTCAGTTGGATTCACTTAATGACTGCTTTGGTTAGCAACAAAAATTCCAATCCCCATTGTGGTCATTAAGCGAGGACCACCTGTACCTATAAAGGAAATCCTACTACTGGAGGTAAGCAAATGCAGCTCAGAAAATCCCTACATTCTTCATCTATTTGGCCATGATATCTGTCTAAGCTTGGAATTAAGTAGGACTGGTTTGGTTAATACTTCAATGGGAGCCCACCAGAGAATCCCAAGACCCTAAACTAGAGGGGGCAAGTTGAAAAAAGATCTCAGAAGGCAGTTGTGGCAAACCACCTCTATGGTTGTCAAAAAACTACATGGATATGTCCATGAAGTCACCAGTAACCAAGCTCACCTAGGAGACTTGATTTATTTGCCTACTTTCGAAAAAATTATGTTCTGCTTCAGGGCTCTGAAATGCTTACTCTTTAATTCTCAGCATTCAGTCTGTTGGGGAGAGGGGAAAAAGTGAAGATATTCATCTAAAAGCTGTAGATATTTAACTGTTTGATTCATTCAGGTTATTATGCTGAAAGCATGTTCCCATTCTTTAAGGTAAAGGCATGAATGTGCTTCTTATGCTAGGTTCTTTTCATAATACTTGCTGTTTTGATCAGGCAATTTTGCGTGATTAATTTACAAAATGGCTGCTGCTGCTTTTTAAAGAGTTCTACTTTGATCTATTAACTTGGCTTGGCAAGTCTTATTAAGGACAGAGTTTGGTGGATCAAAGCAAAAGCATTTTACAACAAACCGGAACTGGATTTAAAGCACTCTTTACATGGCACTTTGGTAATGCAGTTTTCAGCACAGCTTGGGATCTTTACAGGCCAATTAACAAAGTGCTTCACAAAGTTCTAGGATACACACTTACAAAGGACTGGTAAAATAGTTTGCTTTCATCTCTAAGTCTCATCTACTGGAAAAGCCTCAGTGTAAATAATACTGTACAGGAAATAGCAATAAACCTTCTCTAAATAAGAAGAAAGTTTCCAAAAATAATAGAAAAATCCGTGACATGCAGTTCACAGGGCATACAAAATTTTAAATCTGGAAGCGTCCCAGATGGCAAGACAGAGCAGGGCTTAGAGATCAGAGAAAGAAAGGCATGACTAGACAATTATATCTAGAGTGCAGAATCAAATCAATGTTAATGTAGCCACGAACCAGCACAAAGCAAATATAAGCGTAGGTCTAAAGATGAGAGTAAGAGGATTAAAATACGGGACAAAGGGTAAGTATAAAACAGTTAAGTTTAACTAAAATAAGTTTTAAAACTAAAAATCTTCACTTAACAGTAGGCCTAAAGATAACATTAAAAGGATCAGAATAAATGACAGGTTAAGCATTAAACAGCAATCAATTACAGTAAAATATTCATTTAAAAAGGAACAGTTTGGGCCAATGAAAAAGTCAGTCAGCCCTAAACTTAATGGTAGTATCTAGCAGACCGTAATCAAGCAGGTACAGCTGTTTTTAGTTATAGGTAGTCCTCCTTTAGTGACTGCCTCATTTAGCGACTGTTCACAGTTACAACAGTGATGGAAAAGTAATTTTGCGACCGATCCTCGCATTTACAACTCCTGCAGGTCTGTAAAGTGAAGGAAAGCTGAAGTAAGATCATAAACACAATCCCAGTTTCACTTAGCAACTGCTTCACTTAATGTCTGAGTTACCAGTCCCAATTGTGGTCACTAAACCAGGACTACCTGTACTTTGTGTCTTATTTTACATGCAGTTATGCAGTACCTGGCTTTCTTATGTGTTGTCTCAGGATTCATGTCACAAAGCAGAAACTGTGCATATTGCTGGATGGTAAATTATGTAATGTTATTCAGAAGGAGAGTAATTAGAGCTCTGCTGGGTTCCTGTAAAATTAACAATAGAGGAGGATATGCCCATTAGATTCTACCTGTTCTGACTCATAGGGGCATACTCCTAATGCCTGGGTACCTTCTTACAGGTACCTTCCAGCAGCACCAAACAAGGCATTGCATTGGACTAAGGTAAACATCCTCCTGTGCTTGGGACATCCGATTGCAAAAGATACATCAGCTGACGCCATAAACTACCTGAAACTTCCAGCCATGAAGAGCTGGAGGACACTGCTGCATCAGTCTGGTGTTCTCTATAAAACAGGCACTGCTTGAACATCACTGTTCCTTGCTTGAAACTGAGAGTAAATAAGGTGAAAGCCCAAGAAATGAAAATTTGAAATGTGTACTGTCATATTCGTAAGGGATGTGGTGGTGCTGCGGGTTAAACCGCTAAGCTGCGGAGCTTGCCGATCAGAAGGTTGGCAGTTTGAATCCGTGTGACGGGGTGAGCTCCTGTTGCTAGTCCCAGCTTCTGCCAACCGAGCAGTTCAAAAACATGCAAATCTGAGTAGATTAATAGGTATTGCTTCGGCGGGCAGGTAACAGCTTTCCATTTAGTCATGCCGGCCACATGACCACGGAAGTGTCTACGGACAAAACGCCGGCTCTTTGGCTTTGAAACGGAGATGAGCACCGCCCCCTAGAGTCGGACATGACTGGACTTAATGTCAAGGGAAACCTTTACCTTTACCTTTACTACTCTCATATTCAGGGCCTAAACTTGTAGCAAAATCCAGATGACACTGGATGGCAGAAAAGAGATGCAGAAAATTCCCTTTGCTACCATTTATTGGTCAACTGGATTTCAGCAGTCCAAATCTGGTAGCCCTGGGTGTGGCTATCATATAATTGTACACCTTGATATCACACTTATTTTAATTAAGAACTACATTCCAAAGATGTGACCAAATAAACAAAGGTGTCTTTGAGCGAAGAATCCCAGCTTTCCCATTGAGCCTTCCCTCCGTTCATTAGGACTAGGATTGTGATTAGGCATCATATAAGAAAGAGTACCTTTCAAATAGCCTCAAGCCTTTCAGTTTTCAGTTCAGAAAACAGCAATTTTCTGTTATACAAAGATTTTCAGTCCATTTCAGTGGACTGAAAAAATGGCAAAAAAAGTCCTTTATCTGCCGGGCAAATATCTATCACAGTATCTTGTCTGCTAAAGAGTTCCATCTGGTGGGACCCAGGAAGAAGGCCTTTTCTGCCCTGGCACCCGCCCTCTGGAATATCATCCCCCCTGAGATTAGACTGCTGGCCTTTCGCAAGGCATTAAAACTTGGTTTTGCCATCTAGCCTGGGGCCCTGGTGGTACAGGCGAGCAGATCTGAATGTGAGTTGTTGTGAACGTTCTCAGCAGTTATTTTATGTTATTGATTTTTTTAACATTGTTTTATCCTGTTTTTATTTTGTTTTCAATTGTTAGCTGCTCAGAGTCATGTATATGAGATGCATGGCTATATAAATTTACTACATAAATAAATGAAGTACAATCTTAGTGTTTTAACTCCCTTTCCAGTCCACCTGATGATTCTCTTGAAACTCAAAAACTTGCATGCTGAAGTTGGCCTGAGACATACTCTATCCCATGTTCCTTGTATCTTCTTACATTGCAATAGGTACTTTATAACAAAGGCAAGTCAAAGAATATGGGTTTCAAAAGCTATCGATACTTGCATTATACCCTTAGATTAATAAAAACCCCTTTCATCCAGGAGACTCTTTTGTTTTTATCTATGAACTTTAGTCCTGCTAAGACACCTAGGATTTAAAAGCAGTGCCTGGGGTTGCATACAGCTAGCACATGTCCCATACAGGAACAGATACATGCTATAGTAATACACTACTTCATGGGAAGTTTTAAAAGCTATAGTGTGGGTGATGAAGAATTGGGGGGCAGGGCTGACTAGAGAACATAGCCTTCTGAATGAGTGAAAGACTAGGAGGAGGGAGAAATTTCTGGTTGACATCTTCAGCTAAGGATGCTCAAATTGTTTTCCAAGAAAAATTACAGTAAATGATTTTATCATGCAAATGAATGCTATATTATGTTAATCAGTTGCTTTGTTTTCGTAACTGTGACATTCTGAATATTGTTTAGCTCCAAAAACAACCCGGAGGTTTTCTTGGGTGGGGGTGGGGGTGGGGGTGATGATGTTTGTTTTTTTCTAATGTGGGGATAAACATGTAAGACACAAGCTGCCCAATGTTACAGTAGTATTTTTGAGATCCACTGATTCTAGTGGGAAATTTAAACAAATTCTTAATCATTTTAGTAGAAACCAATGAAATATAAAACTGAGCTGGCTGGCTGAATTCTGTCCAAAACAGAATTTTGGACAGAAATGGATGGGTGGCTGAATTCTGTCTGGCACAAAGAAATACCTTCTGTGTTAATGAATAATAGCATAACTTAGTAGTTTGCTCTGCCTGGATAGTTTTAATTTTCTTAGCTTACTCTAAACACCATGGTTGAGGTGTTCTATGCGCCTTTTTGTTTTTTATTATGCATTTCTGTAACAGTATACATGGAAACCAGAAATTCTGCTGGATTAGGTTGAGACTCTCTCCCTGCTTCCAAATAGCCAGCCAAATGCTTCAGGGTGATTCCAATCACAACATGAAAACAACGGCCTTTCCTGGGGGTGTGAGCCAGGATGCAAGCAGGAGGACATTCACTTGCGTTAGTGTGGTACACATCACCTCATTCCATTCAGACCCAGATGTTCTTTTGAAGTCTAGAAGAAGAGTTTTGCTCTCAAATACAGAGACCTCCCAAGTATGCCGGGTACACAGCTTCTAACCAAAAGTGGCCATTTTCAAACAATCCTATGCAAAACTTCAAATGGAATTTCTCCAGTGGTGTTTTGTTCATGTCTAAGCTTGGCAGAAGCAGTTAAAACACATTTTAAACTTAATTTAGCCCTGGGACTTGCACTGATCCTGTTCTGTATCTTTCACCAGCTCTGCTGGCTCTTTTGTTCTTCCCAAATTGAAAATGCGTGAATAGACAGGTGTTAGCTTTGCAGCCTGCAATTCTCTCCCAAACAGCAAACTGACAGGTGTCCACAAAGCTAAAGAATTTCTAATGCCCCCTCCTCCACCAAGTAAATGAACAAAGACCACACACATCTGAGGGAAAAAAGGGGTAATTTCCTCTTTCCACAAACCCAGCTTCTTTACCAAGATTAACCTAATGGCTGCCAACCTGAAACAATCTAAAATGCCACAATCATAATGGCTGTTACAGACTTGAGGCTCTGGATGCCCAATAGCCAGGATTTATACATCACTGGGCTTGGAAATGCAATACCACATTTTAAACATAAAATTAAATCAAGACAGCAAAATCTTTAGAACGCAGCACAGACATACCTTTTAATATAAAAAAGGGAGTCAGAGATAGTGACCATGTTGAAATCAGTCAGGAGAGAAGAGTAGCAAATTTGCACATGTAGTAACAGGTGCAAGAACCCTCAACTACCTACTTCCACTGACTCAGAAGACATTCTCCAAACATATCAAGTACCAACGCTCTGCTACATGATTCACTGGCAGAGATTCATCTGATCATGTTTTATTTTCTCCTTCCTGTTTCACCAACGCTGCTGTCTAGCCAGACATTTCTTTGGTTAGGTAAATGTGTGGCTGGTTCCACTGCAGCCTTTATAGCTGCTATAGCTACATCTCTGCCTCCACGTAGTCCTTCCAGCAATCTCCTCCACTCATGCCTGCATCCTTGTGAGTTTTTTTATAGTCCCTGGAGTGCATCTCGGATAATCTCACATCCATCCTCTGATGCACGCAGGATGCACTGAAGAGCCAACAGGGGGCTGCAAATTAGAGAGCACCGAGACAGAAGGATAGGAAGGAAAAGGCTCTAATAGTAAGTCTGTGGACACTCCGTGAAGCCTGAACAGTGTGCCTGTTCAATATGAATATATTTATTTGAAAACATTAATGCAAGAATTGCCAGACGTTCCTTCCATTTATACACCACATGGATTTTACGTTACCTTAATTTACTGGAACTGAAAGATTTTTATTTATAATATTGGGCGACACAAAGGTGAGGCTCTGCCCTCATTCCATCCCCCCACTGTGTAGCTCTTTACCACTGAAACGTATTTGACATGTTGTACAGAATGATATAGTAGACTTAAGGTCCCAATCCATGCTTCATTTGTGGTATGGGAACCTTGCACTAAGAGCACACTTACTTCTGATCCATGCTATAAAGGTAACCTAAAGAAAACTAGGCCATGTGGGGGAAAAAAAACGCTTAATAAATGGGGCAATTACAGCAGGTGTCTACCATAAGGGTTGCAGCTACTCACATTACCTTTGTGGCGTGAGAGGAAGCCACTTTGCTGCTCTACAGCAAAATGAAAAGGTAACCTGAGAGGACAAAGTTCTGGGCGAAATCGCTTTAGGAAGAAGATAAGGTCGGGCTGGTATAATGAGCATTCTGCTTTTTAAATTAATATACAGATTTTTGACAAATGTATGCAGCAACATTTAAAACAGAAAAAGGACATTAAATGTAAAACATAAGAACAATATTCAAATATTTTAAAATGCACCATGAATAATTCATTTAGAATTAGTTTGGATTAGCTCTCTCCAGGGCTAATCCAATGCAGGGAGAATGCTAATATAGGGAACCCCTGAAGTACAGGAACAATCAAAACAACAATGCCTGGCAAAATAGCTGCACTTTGAAGTAGCATAGTCCAGAATCCAGCTACCAATATAGAACAACACACCAACCTGGTGCCCTTCAGATAATGTCAAACCACAGCTTCAATAATTTCAAACCAAAGCAATGGGACTAGTAGTGCAATACCCGAGTAGGACTCCAGGTTGGGGAAGGCTCGCAGAGAATGACTCTTAATATCTAAAGCCAGCTGACGTTATCATACCTGACATTAGGAGGTAGAGCTTCTGAGGGCATGATTTTGAGGTATTCGAGCCCTGAACTTTTATTCTTCTAGGAAATTAAGCATCCTCAGCACCCCTGAACTGGGATATATTATGGCAACAGAAAATGAAAAGAAAGGGAGATGAAAGAGCTGCTGCTTCTTAGGACACAAGACAAGGAGAGGAAAGTATGCTGATACAATTAAGCAATTCTCAGTTCCCGTCCAACAATTCCTTTATTGTCCCTGCTGAGAAACAATTTCATTATATCTGCCTGGTTAGATAAGACAGCTTTTCTGATCCTGCTTCTCTGTGTGCCTGTCTCTCTCTTCCCCACCCTCACATCTCTGCACTACTGTGTCAGTTGATATTACAATTGCCAACCCCACCATATTTAATATTTTGTTACTAGAGACCTTGGGGAGAGGAATTGAAGGGAGGATCGTACTATATAGAAGCTCTTCTTACAACAACCTTTTAATCAGATGTGCACATAAAACTGTTCCAAGCTCCACTATATTATTATAATTAAAGGTACAGTCTCAAGACCTTTATGTAGCCAAAGCATTTTACCTGGAAGCCTATCGTGTGAAGATACCAGAGGTAGGTCCTGATTTTCAGGACAAGTGGGGAGCAGATACAGTGACTGCACTATTTCAGGAATGAGTCTTAATGTTATCTCTTCATCAACAGAACTCCTTTGATTTCAAAAGCTATGAGTTTGTTTTTGGCACAAGGATGGGGGAAGGGGAAGAGGCACAAGGATGGGGGAAGCTTCAATAACTGATAACTGTCTGTCAAGGCCTAGGAGAAAAAATGGCAGTGGAAGCTAGAAGACTGGATTCTTCAGCTCAATCTTCACTTAAATTAAGTTCTCCTCAACTTCCAGTTCCCAATCGTTGGTGCAAATCCTTGCTTAAAACCAAAGAATCAACACAGTTAATGAAACAAAACACTTATTAAATAAATTGATGTTTTCAGTTTCACTCAGAGGAAATTCTTGTCTGATTTCCAACTCATGCATAGAGCTAAAAAGCAGAAAGAAATGTGCCTGCATCCTAAGAGGTGTGTTACAGCATTTGCTGACAAAGTGGGATAAACTGCAGAACCAAAACAGGGCCAAAAACCTCCCTGAAAAAACTGCTGTGTACAAGCTTTTAATTTGTACACATGTCTTCTCCAGAATTAGCACTATCTGAATTAGATATGGGGGGGGGGATTGTCTCCCTGAACATGAGGAGCAACTTTGTACACATCCCAAGCTTGCATTCATATTTTTAACACTTGCTAATTTAAATTAATGATTTCTCTTCCCATTTGTTGCAAATAGGACAGCTAACATTTTCCATGGAAATAATATTTTTCAATATTATTACCTCACTACCCTGTCCCGGTGTCTATAAAACATTATGAAAAGGTAGATCAAAAGTTACTACAGATAGTAGCTTATTCACACAGCTTTTAGGTATTCCAAAACAGAAGCCTGCAAGATTGGTAATGATCTAAAGAATTTCATATATAGAAACCAAATGCAACTCTACTCCAGCCCAATGTGAACACTTATCCAAGAATCCCAATATGATGACATATAGTATTTTAGCACAGAAAACATGCATAAATTGGCTGGAGATGGTTGGCTTAAAAGATCCCTTTCAGATTTCAGCTCCTCTGCCTATGCCTCCCCATTTGGGCAACAGGCTTCTAATGCAGCATCTGAAGGATGTATGGCTTCTCTTGTCTTAAAGGCTGATGATCACAAGCTGGGGCTTCTCATTTTCTTTCTAAAGATGTGGTTCTTCAGTAAAGCCAACACTATGCACAAGCGGACACTGACAAATGTTTAGCGGCTGCCATGAGGTATTCTGTCATTCTTTCTTAACAGCCAGTTCTATCAGACTTTGCCAAGATAATGGCCTGGCATGCATTCAGTGCAGCCAAAGGGCTCACAGAGAAACTATCTCCAGTGTCGACAGAAAACGATCTGTTGAAAAATAAGCTAAGAAACCACTTTGTGCTGTTCCACCAGATGCCTATCACTGAACCTTGATGGCGGGCTGATTCCAAGTCCATAAGCTCCACAGACAGGAGTGAGAGACCTTTAGTATAGCCAATAGCAGAGGTGGTGAAATGGTCATTTGATGAAGAAATAGAACTGATCCTGGGGCATTGATCAGGATTAACCCTGCACAGCTTGGCTTTAAAGACAGATTTCAAATAAATGGCTTCTGGAAGAAATTTGATCCCCCCTCCCTTTGCTAATGGAGACGCAAGGAGAGATGCAAGGAGGGACTGGGGAAAGCAATGGCTAGGGACAGTGAAGTTGCCACGTACTAGAAAAGTTTTGCAAAAACAGTTTTTTTTAATCAGATTTACCTGGTATGAAACGCTGCTTCAATCTATGGCTTAAAACAAGAGTGCATCAAATCAAAGTGTCCCTCTTAATACATAGGACAAAAGCACATATAGCCCAACTCAAGGGTGTAATAAGATTTCTCATAATATCATTGCAAGAAAGCTACATCAAGTTATCATAAGCAATCCATGGTTCAAATGAAGGCATATTTTGCATACAGTGATATGCAAACATTGTATATAGACATAATTAAGAACTAAACAAAGGGAAATGTTCTAAACCTCCACAATGCTTCTAGATCCTCAGCCCAGTAATTTCGAACAATATACTTACTCAGGCATAATGTCTTAAGCACCTAATGAAAATAAAAACACCCCCCCCCAACATAGTACAATATTATAAAATACAATGCCCTTCCCAACTTCAGTGGAAGGTCAGTCAATCAATGAATTTGAAACCAGGTAGCTGGATGGGAGACTGAATATCCAAACATATGGCTCCAAATCATCCTACTCTACTCTATCCTATCTCACACTTGTTATCTCCTATTGATTTCTATTGTTGTATAAGCTCTGTTCTATCTATGATTACACTGACAAATAAATGTTTGTAGTCCTCTACATCTTGCTACCTCTTTCTCTCTGAAATAGACATTTCTCCCAGTAGAGATGTTGGAATCTCTCTCTCTCTCCCCCCCTCTGAGTGAACTTCCATCACATACATACATACATACATACATACATACTAATGCTAGCATGCAACTATTAGATTTCTTGGTATTTTACAGCACTGTTCGTCAGCCAGAAGATGGACTAGACAGTCCCAGTAACATATTTCAAATTTCACAGTGAGAAAGATCTGTAAGTAGAAAGCAGTATTTGCACAGTATGAAATCTATAAAAGTAAACTCATTCCCCAGATGAATTCTTGGACAACCTTTTTCTTTACGCACCAAATTAAAAAGAAGGAAGAGAGTAGCAGCCGCAGACATACAAAGCGAATCATTAGACACAGTGAGAATGGATTATTTTGGAGGCTGTTAGTAATGTTAGCAATCTAATACATGGGACCAAAATTATTGGATTTCCACAATGTATGAGATGTACATACCTTTCAAGCATAAGAGCCTGAAGGGGGGAAATATCTTTATTTTCTGTGGGATGGGGGGATGTTAAAGACTTGTGATGCCTTTCCTAACAACTGATTATTTAGAAAGGTGAGCCTGGGGGAGCAAGCAGATCAGCATTCACAAATGCTGAAGCAGTACTACAATACTCTTTTTGCTTTTGCTCTTCACTGGGCTTTCTCCTACTATTGCAAATTCTGGGAGTCAGCTTCATGCACATGTATGACAGCAGCAAGAGGGCTCATGCACACACCAACCCCATCCTCATACAAGCAAAGAGAAACATGAAATACTGTCCACAGATTTGCTATGTTCCCTTGGAAACCCTGCCATCAGCCAGCAGGCCAAAGGCACCAGATGCACCATCCTTCGCCTTCTGTGATTTGAAAGATGACATCATGGCATATCTGGAAAAGAATCATTCAGACTCTTTCTTGCTGTTATGGCCCTGCTGGACTTGTCTTCTGATGATGAGGAGGAGGAAGAGGTAGAAATAGACTCAGGGACATCTAGGGATAATAGTCCAGGAGGAGGTGATTCCAGCAATGTTGAAGCCAATGACTGGCTGACGCAGATCCAACAAGCCCCCAGGACTCCCTGCCTGCACACACTGACAATCCCTCAGACTCTGAAGTCCAGCCACCCAGTCCCAAGCACAGGTGTGCTTTAAAGATCCAACATTAGAGGGCTGAGCCCAGTAGGTCAGATAGATTGGCCAAAAGCAGGCCAGCAGAAGAGTGGACTGAATAATGTGCCTCTGCTGTGCATCTGGCTCAAGTTGCCTTATTTATTGACCTCGCTCCCTGACAGCAAATGCTGGCAACAACTTTCAAGCCTCAGCTCTGTCTTGTTTACCTTGCCATGCTGTGCTTTGAACTCTGGATTCCACGTCTTTTGTCTTTTCCCTTGGATTTGTTGCTTGTTTATTGGATCCTTGGGTCTCGATCTGTGCCAAATCTTTGAATATGTTACAACTGCTGACTTTAGATATAGATAAAAAGGACCCTTCTCTTCTAAAAGTTCTGCCTGAGTTTGTATATCACTGGACCGTGGCAGGCATCCAGCTTGCTATCTTCTTTGGCTGGCAGCCAGCAACGCCAACACAGAAAACTTGGTCTCTGAAACACCCTTCTGCCAGGTACTACAGTGCCAAAGCAGCCATCCATATGGTGGCTGATCCCAAAGTTATAGGCTGAGAGATACGCTGTTCTCCTCTCCTAGTTTTATAAAATTTTTACACAACTCAGACTTGATGCCCCAATTTTCGAATAATATTCTGAAATCAAAAGCTGGCATCTTCACCCTTTTACTATCTCATTAAAAAAATTACATGGTCCAGATTAGAATCTCTGTGTGCTAGTCATATTGAAAGCCATACTCTCAAGTTTCTCCCTTCCATTCCCAGAACATGCCAGTATCCTATAATAGAAGTAGAGCACAATTTTAATGCATCAAATTTCAGGTTCCATACCAAGGTCTCATGAAACCACGGTCAGTTATCATCAGCCAATCAGTTATCACCAGTTATCACCAGAGTCAATTATACTACATTAGATAAACCAAGGGTTTGATTCAGTGTGAATTAGCTACCTATCTTCCTCTATCCCAGCAGGCAACCCAATCCAGAAAGAATTTCTTGAACTGTGAATGTTGGGCATTCAAGACCTTGAAAAATAAATCTTTAGGAATTGCTACAAATGGGGATTGCTGTTGAACCAAGAAAGAAAAGACTATTAAAAGAAAGAAATGTGAAGAAACAGTGATAGTTTGTTTCAAAATTTGGAACAGCAAATGATGGACTCTCATTTATTTGAGGCCTTATCATTCTGTGTAATGATCACATGAATGGGCCTGTCCAGAGGAAAAATAAAGCATATGCCTTGGGCGGCAGAGTCTGAGCATAACAATGCAGAATTGAAAGCAAATCTGACTGATAATCCACTGAAAATGGTCTTTTGCAGCTGCCTCTCACTTCAATAAGTATAAAAGTTGTTCCCAATGGACTAAGTCACATGTTAATTTGTGGGAAGATGTTATTATTTTGATTTTCCTCTCCTGCACAAAATCTTCTTGGACCAAACTTGCATAGGACACCTTAGCCATAATCAGATTGCCTGTATAGCTTCAGATGCTTGAATAAGTAGGCTAAGGTATGTCTTGCAGAGGGAGGCAAGCATTTAAATCATATCCATTGTATGGACACCAACACACTTCGAGAAATTTATGGACACTGACAGACATTCAGGAATTCTTCTGATTCCTTGGATGAAGACAAGCTCTGGGTCTATACATTGCTTATCCAACAATGATTCTCTTAAACTCCAAAACAGCATCTGCTACCTCCACATATCTAGACAAACATTTTCCTTTCCTGGCCTTGACCTCTAAATCCTAACCTTATTTCTAATTTTATTCTCACATGCTTAGATCTCCCCTGATCAATTTCAGTATTCTTTTAAACCCAAATGTCACTTAGGCTAAAAAATTAATCTGTTGTAAGTTTAATGCTAACCATTTTGTCAGGATTATCCCAAGTAATCCAGAATTAATCCTAATCTCTACATTAACAGGATTAATGTTAAAATCAGATTGGCAGGTAGACTGTACGCCCTCTGTTAGCATGGTGGTGGTGGGGGGCTGATATTCAAGGATGGAGAAAATGAATGTTTGTTGAAGATAATAATGGATTACCAAGAAAATATGGAGATTACTAAAGAGGGTAAAAAACACTATGCTTCCCATAAAGAGCTTAAAACAATACAATTCTCGTATGTTGCTTCAGAACCAAGCTCTATTAAGTGCAATGGAACATATTTTCAGGTAAGAGGAAATAGGATTGTAGTCTAAATGAGCAATTATAAGCAAGTTGCCTTGTGCAGAAACACTTGGCCAGATTAAATACTCAGTTTCACAGAGGTAACGTTGCCCCCATTTCAGTCTTTTCACTTCATAACACATTTAAGGGCCAACTAAGGGCCTCTTCACTTGTAAGGAGAGCAAAGCAAGAAGATTCTTTCCATTCAATCCCACCTCCCATTCTTTCTTTAAATACCAGATACCAGGGTCATCCAAAGAAATGACTGACAAAAGGAAGTACTTTTTCACAGAATGCACGCTGAACATACTGCACCTACTACAAGAAGCTGTGATAGGCTTTATTAGCTAGCTTTTCTTTAAAAAAAGTGAGGTTATTTTTTTCCCAGCTGAAGTGCTGGGTTAATGTACTTTATAAATAAGGCATCCACAGAGAAGTTGTTTACTACTGGCTTTTAACCAAGGCAGCTAAAATGAAGCCTCATTGTTTAGCAGCAGAAACAGACTAATTTTTAAGGCTTTGACAATTCCTTGATTTTGGTGAATAAGTACTGTAAGCCTTTGCTGTTTTTTAGGCTGTAGTTGCATAAAATGAATCCTAAGGACCACAAGATATTACACAGTTTCATTTTCAAGGTCTAACCTGAAGGGACAAAATCCAATGCTAGAAATGTCTGTACAGTAGCCAGTTCTTCCTGCATCAAAATTCTCATGTCAGAAAAGATGAAAAGGAGATAAAAAGTATCATAGATCCATTGGAACCAATCGTCCCCAGCAACAAGTATGTCTCCAAGAGGAAGGCTTTACATTACCGTTCAATGAGCAAGAAGATGTACCTCCCCTATAGGAAAGTGATGAGCAGAATTCCCCAGCCAACATGGCCTGTACAGTTTAAACACATCTGGAAAATGTAAGGTTGGGAAAAGCTGTCTCATAGGCTCTGACTTCAGAACTGTCAAAGTACAGAGAGGATTGTTCTGTTACCTTTCTTTCTGTTTGTAATTCTTCCTCTTCTGTTTCTGGCAAAAATAGCACCCTGTAGAAACTGACATATATCCCCAAAAACCTTGGGTTCAGAGAAAACAGTCCAAACATTACAAAAGGCTTCAGAACAATAGAAGAACCCAGTCAACTGGAGGACAGTACTGCAAACAAGAAAAACATATAGGCACCACATCCTCTGACATGAAGTCTCTTTCCCATGATGTCAGGGGCACAGTAGGTATTCAGAGAGGAGGCAAATCCATTTTTTTCATGTTCTATACCAGCTTTCCTTCATAAATTCAAAACTGAACTATGGTATTATAAGTTTCTAGGGATGAAAACTGACTCATATAAAGTTTTGGTTGCCAAGTATTGCAAAATGTGACCTTTCCTTTAATCATTACCAGGGCAAATACCTTAGCAGTAACTGCAACAGTAGCCTAGTTGTCATTTAGAGAGCCAGCTGGCCTGGCTTTCAGGGTTCTGGCTGCATTTTGACAGAAGATTACAGGCATTAAGCCTCCCTGATATTTGCCTGATTCATTGGAGCAAACATCTCTGATGCATACAGTGCCAATCCAAAAAACTCCCTAGTTTGCAAATAAACATATTTGCAAGTTAAAACACAGGGTTCCTATTTAATAGTCATCACTGTTGATGCAGCCTAAGATGCTGCGCTGCTTTAAGTGAAAAATTCACCTTTCTAGCATTCAACATAGGACAATAGAGGACACAGTCCAGTGGGAAGCTGTCTGGTATGGGCCTTGCTGAAATGAACAAAACCCACATTTGATAAAGCAACGTTCCTCTAGGTATGGGCAGAATGTATTTATCACCTAGCAAGAAGGAGTCACTTTAGGATTGAGTACATGAGTGTATACAGTATGTATATGTATATGTTGTGTCTGTGTGTGTGTGTGTATGTATACGTATATGTATATGTATATAAAAACCATATATCATATATAACCATAGTATATGAGAGCCAATGTGGTGTAAAGCTCAGGGCCGCAACTAGGGGGGGGCAACCGGGACATGTGCCCTCGGCGCCGCTCTGATGGGACACCAAAATGAGCACTGGGGGGGGGCGCCAAAATGAGTGGTGGTGGGGTGCTAAAATGGGCGCGGAATCCATGTTTGACCTAGGTGACACAGACCCTAGTTGCGGCCCTGGTAAAGGTTAAGGCACTGGGCTAGAAACCAGGAGACCGTGAGTTCTAGTTCTACCTTGGGCACAAAGCCAGCTGGGGGACCTTGAGCCAGTCACTCTCTCTCAGCCCTAGGAAGGAGGCAATGGCAAACCACTTCTGAAAAAACCTGCCAAGAAAACTGCAGGGACTTCTCCAGGCAGTCTCTGAGAACTGGACACGATTGAACGGATTAAAAAAACCAACGAACAAAAAAACAAGGAGTCACGTTAGTATTCAGAATTCCACTACAACAGTATCTACAATTCTATTGTGAGAACTCAGTCTGAGAAAAATTAATAAAAATAAAGAAGTATACAGAATTATTTTCAGTCATCAGTGAGATATCCACAGACTGCCAGTGAACTTTAGAGATTGTGAAAAGAGGTCTGCAGTGTGAGGCCTGCAGGTGAGACGTGAGTCTCATTAATTTTAAAATTAGTCATTGGAAGTTAAAGATTAATTAATACACACAGACATAACACAAGCCAAGGGAAAAAAAAGCTTGAAAAAAGATGTGTATGAATGGGGGAGAAATCTTTAAAAAAAGATGAACTCCCCAATAATCTTAGCAAGCAAAGTGGGTGATGGATCAGATTTTCTTTTTTCGTACACTGAAGTGCCTGCACCAGCTTCCCTTCCTCTGGTTGCTGGGGTTGCAGTTGCTAGGTTACCAAAGGGCCACTTAGTACCAAAATGCATTTGGATGATAGATGACAGAAATTGCAATGGGAAAGAGGGACCAGAAGTTCCTGTGACAAGTATGGCTGAAGATTGGGGGTGAGAGAATAAGTTGAAAGAAAGTCAGAGCTTCTTTGGGTGATAGATGGGATAAAATGAGAAGGAGAAAGGGACAGGGAATTCAGTACTGAAACACTGATGTGCAGACGCAGCTCAGGCTATGCCAAATCTCAAAAATGCAGAGTAAGAAAAATAATTTTAAAATGTGATTTTGGAGAGCGTAGGAAGAGAAAAGGGAATAGGCAGAATTCACACAACTGGTTAGATTCACAAGGCACGCTTAACTTGGATACTGAATTAACCCATTTTCTGGATTCACACAATATATAGAACCATAAAGTACCAAATAGGCTGGTTTTATACAACACACGAATCACAAAAACAAACAAACCCCAAATTAAAATTAATAAAGCTTCATGTATATTCTAGAGGTGACGGACTCATCCCTGAGGGAGCTGGGGGTGTTGACGACCGACAGGAAGCTCTGGCGTGGGCTGGTCCATGAAGTCACAAAGAGTCGGAAGCGACTAAACGAATAAACAACAACAAAGCTTCATGTGTTGTTCAAACGCAGTCACTAAGTTGTTTACAAGCTCAATTCACTACACTGTGCACAATGTAACCATGACATTTTAAAGCTCCATCTTTTCCTTTTGCACCTTTTGAAGGTATTTGGTAAGAACAAATCTTCATATATGCATTTGCTACTATCATTTTTACTTTGGCCCTCTGTGCAGCCAAGCATTTGTCAGCGACATTCTGTAGTCTTTGAAAACAGAAACCTTTAGATTTCTAGCTCTACTAAGAATGGATACAGAGGACCGTTGTCTACAGCCTGTTACCTTCTACACATGTTGGACCACAGCTCCTCTCTCACCACCACTGCAATAATAATAGTGGTCAGGTATGGTAATTATATATTCAAATGCACTTGAGAGGCAGCAGGTTGGGGAAGGTTAATTCAGAACACACTAATCTGGATTAGGGTCTCCACTCTATTCTTTTTCTTAAATGTATAATAAGGGCAGATTTTCTCCATTCTTTATGCTGTGCAGTATCCTGGTCTGCGCTGTCAAATGTAAATATAAACATTGTATGTCTCTCTGTATTTATTTATACATTTATTCAATTATTATAAAAAAGCTTTTCTAAAATGTCTACAGTACTTTTAAAGAATTTTTTACTTGTTTTATCTCTCCAATCTATGAAATAAGATTAAGGATGAACAAATCAGTGGCTGTTTTTGCATATATACTAAGCCATGTCTTGTTCAACTAAAGTTAGGGTATTTTTACGTATTTGCTCTCAATATGCATCTTTAAACTTATTTTTATCTGTTTTTAAGCCAAGAGTTAGGCTGGAACATTTGGGGAGAAAAGTTGGAAAGCGGGTGAAATTTGAGGCCCACTTTAATGCTGGGGTTCAGGCCAGTTCAGTTCACATTAGAATCCACAAAGGCTTAATTTATATGGTCTCTTTTAGGTTCAGCTTGGCTCCCACTTACTTCATGGTTAGGTCACATAGCACTCTTGGCTACGGCATAGAAATAATTTACCATTGCCTTCTTCCAGGATGCTTTTTCAACTTCCCAGTCTAGTGTAAAGTCCTGATATTTCCTGATAGTCTACTGTCCAAGTAACCAGATCTGATCCTGATTAGCTTTTTGAGTTCAGTCAAAGTCAGCCGGTGCTGCTACTTAATAAGATAAAGACAATGTTGGCTATCCTTACAATAATGTCTCTAACATCCTTAATGTTAGAGACATTATTATAGCAATGCCTGGATAACCACATTATTACCAAATAGCATGGTTGTGAATGTTCACAGTTTATATTTTTCCTCCATTTTAGCTTTAACTGAAAGTGTTTCTTTCTTACACTTAGGATAGGACTGCATGAATGAGATTCTGTCTGTAAAAGCTTACATTTTATTAAATGCATTAATCATTAAGATGCATAAAGATTTTGGCATCTGATATGAATTTGTCTGTTCTTGATATGGTCAGACGACTAATCAATAAAATTTGTTGTTGTTGCTGTTGAATTTGTCTGAATCTGAAAAAAGACAAGTTCCTAGTCCCTCAGATCACAAAGTAGGGAAGGGAAGAAGAGGCAATATAGTCCTGTCTCATGTCGCAAAACATTAATTCACTTTCCTGCCTCCCATAAACCATCCATAGCAATAAAACATTATTTTGTCATAAATATATTTGCCTCCTCAGAATGTTACTTATATCTTCCTTCCAAAATCAATTTATGAAGCACACACTAAGCCAAGTCTGTTCTTAAAAATACATACAATTATGGTAGATTTGAAAAACATAGGGTTTTTTTCTGCCTTCACCGTCTCCAGGGGCACTCTGACTCAAAGTTCTCCAATGAAACTGATTGGAAGTAGACTTAAGACAAGAGAAAGAAAACAATCCTTCATAAAACATACCATTAGTTATGGAACTTACTGTCATGGATGTGGTGGTGTGTATGTGTTTAAAAGGAGGTTTGTCATGTTCATGGAGAAGAGGAGGCTTAACAAGGCTATCTGTCATGCTAACTACATGGAACCCACAGAAGCAAGAGTACTCTACTTCTGAAGTATTTATTAGATTAGTGTGCAGAAGTATATACACTTTTGAATTTCATAGAATTCTTTGGCACAAAACAGAATGTCTTGAATTCTGAAACCTTGTATTGTTTGAACATGAATATATAGTATATACACTTCTCAATTCTACAAAAAGCAAAGCAAAAGCAAAGCTTTGACTTACATATGCTTATCCTTTAGGACAGGGCTGCAACTAGGGGGAGGCAACCGGGGCATGTGCCCCAGGCGCCACGCTGGGGAGGTGCCAAAATGAGTCCTGGGGGAGTGTCAAAATGGGTGTGGAATCCATGTTTGCCCCGGGTGACACAGACCCTAGTTGCGGCCCTGCTTTAGGATCAGGAAAATGACCAACATAGGCTTCTGACTGTACTCTAAATCTGAGCACAGAAGCCAAACCTGCCCAAAGGCATCTGCATTACAAGGTAGATCAGCTTGTTGCCATGTGTTGAGCCCAGGAAACAGGATTAGGAAAGACCCAGATTGACTCCTCTCTGGTTCCCTGGGCTGTATGATGGAAGGAAGGGAAAACATAGGCTTGCAAGCTTCTGTTACTACAGTATAGCCAATCTCAATAAACCGTAGTTCTAGCCATCTTGAAGAGTCTGCCTCCTAATCTGATCTATCTCAAAGGGCCGACACCACCAAAATGGGTGTGGAATCCATGTTTGACAGGGCATTCTGTAGTCACAGTTCTATCCATCTGAATTCTCAGTGAGAATGTGGCCTTTTAGGCAATGTTCCAGCTTTGAGACCACAAAAAAGACTTGTATTTACTTTCTCCTAGTTGATATTTATTTCTAGTTGGAAGCATATGCCTTTGCCATGAGTATTCATTACAAATGAGTGTCTGAAAAGTAAGCTGGCCAATAACCAGAACTGTGTTAATTATGTAGTTCAACACTTGTGTCAGAATTCAGCTTAAACTGAGAAGCTTAGCTTTGAGCTCAATAGCAAAACTCATGCTTTTCAAGTCAAAGGGATAGGATCCAGTCTCCAGTATATCAGGTTAAAAGCCTTAAAAGGTAGCAAGTGATGGGAAAGGACATACTAGATGGACTTTAATCCACCTCTTGTGCTTTAAAAAAAACAAACTAAAATGAGATTTGGATTAGAATAGAAGGTAGTAATTTGACTTGCTTCAGGCCTAAAACTGTCTAACAGTTCTGTAGGCAATGCAGGAGTCCTTTTTTTTCCTTCTGCACTGGGAGCAAAGCTGGCTTGGAGGCAAACCATGTTTTGCATCTTAACACAACTTTTGCAAGAAACCTCTGACAGACTAAAAAAATGAGACAAATCTGGATAACCCAGATATTTGTTTTCTGGCTTTTGATATTTGGATTGCCATACTCTTCAACCAACTCTCTTCTTAATTTAATCAAGTCTAAAGAGAGAGTGCTTACCACATATTTTTTTCCCAACACACATATTGTTCTTGAAAATATATTGCAGATGCCTAGCTTGTGACTAATTAGCCCCATGGAAGATAAGAAATGGCTGAGCTGACATGGCCCATGGGCATGATATCATCAAATTTGATTCAACTCAGATGTAAATTAAGGGCACCAAGAGTGTACCTCATATACTGTTACATATATGGTTAATCTTAAAACTTCATTCTCAGCTGAAATGAACAATAAGTGTCCATAATTGGATTTGATCACATGACACTTTCTTATAAATGAGCCTTGTTACCCAAAGCCACCTGCAAAATTTTTGGAATGCAGATGGAGGGCAGCGAGAGAAAGTTCCAGTACAGAAAGTCAGCATAATTTATGTTTGTTGCATATGTCATAGCAGTACATCCGCCTACTTTGACTGCATGCATGCTTTATTGCTAGGTGTCATATAAAGCCCTATATTACACAAGACCAGAGTTTTTGAAATATGGCATAGTTCCACAGTAGCCAACCTAGGCTACACATTTCTGGGAAATTCTGTTTTCTCAATTTCCCCACCATCAGAGCCCCATTTGGTTATCAAGGACATTTATTTTATTAAATTTATAGTAACAGACCAAAGATAGAGGAATAACAAAGAGCCTTCTTAGTGATAGCTCTTAGGGCAGGAGTCAGCAACCTTCTTCCCCACAGGGGCCAGAGGCTGTGTCTGTGAGTGGATGACGGACCACATTCATCTGTATAGCGAATAAATGAAAGCAATGATAAAAAAAAGCCAGGAGCTGGTCTTGGCTGCTACCATGCCACCCCCTGCATCCTTCCAGCTCTCCACCCCTACCCGGTCCTGTCCACTCCTCCACTTTTCCGGCAGGCATGATGCCCTGAGCTTGCCTACATGCCTCATTGACCAGAGAGGAAAGAAATGGGATGTGCAGACATTGTGAGGGTGGAAATGGGGTGTGCGTGTGTGCGTACGCGCATGTGCACACTGAGAGCGGCTAATGCCACCATTCCTTCTGTGCCTTATGGATTGCTCCCGTCAGTGCTGGGTGGGGGACTTGTTGCTTTGCCTGCACCAAGTCAGCTAGTGAAGCTGTCACCAAAATGAATGCCTTCTTTTTAAGACCAGTGCAGGCTGAGTGGATATGATATTTCTTTTGGGGACTATGGGCCAGATCTGGCCAGTGAGCTGTAGGTTGCCAACCCCTGTCGTAAGGTTACAAATTATCTACCTAGCAAAGTCAGGTGAGCTCCTTTTGAGATGGATTTTAACTAATTTGCTGTTCTTTTTTTTTATTTTTACTTTACTTTTACTACTTTACCTTTTTACTTATGTGCTTTTACCTGTTTTGATCACTGTGTTTTGCTCCAATTATAATTCTGTTGTTGTTTTTATTTTTATTATTGTTAAGTGTCTTGAATGCCATTTTCAGGGAGAAAGACAGGAGATAGATTTAATAAATATGTGACTTCCTTCAAATTATCTTCTGGTCTTTGGCTCTCAATACACCCTTAAGCTGTAGGTAATATGCAAGAGACTTGGGTATCTTCACCTGAGAGGCTGCCCCAGTATGGGAAAAGACGACTAATTTCTAGGCAGCCACATGTCAAGACCTGCACTAATGAGAGGGACAGAAGGAAAAATAAAGGAAAATATACGATCTGGCTTAATTTACAAACTTGGATATATGCAAAGACCAGGCCCCTCTCCAGTCCTTAACTAGCTGCACTGCCATTGAAAGAAAGGTTGAGTCATTTTCTGACTCTTTGGGGGACACGGCTTTCGTGATGTTTTCTTGGCAGACTATAGAGCAGGGTGGCTTGCCATTGCCTTCCCCAGTCATAATTACCTTTCCCGCAGCAAGCTGGGTACTCATTTTACCGACCTCGGAAGGATGGAAGGCTGAGTCAAACCAGCTACCTGAGCCGGCTACCCGAGAATCCGGCTTCTGCTGGGATCAAACTCGGGTTGTGGGGAGAGTTTCAGTTGCAATACTGCCGCCTACCAGTCTGCACCACATGAGGCTCGCACTGCCATTACAATCAGTTTTAAATCTGCCTACCACCTTGCTATTTCTGTAAAAGAAAATCCCAACATATAGAGCTAAGATCCACCACTCTATTTACTCTACCCCAAAATGGGAATAACTACACCAGATTATCATGCAGAGTTGATCTGAATCATAGGTTGGGTTCATGTAAAACTCAATCCCTTAAATCTGAGTTAACAAAGCACTGCACCTGTGTGCCCATAATGTGCTATGCCCAAACATGTGAACTCTATTATGGCTTAACGTGATGGCATAATTCATACATGCTAAGCCAATGACTGAATTCTCACAATACGCTGAACCAGAAATGGCACAATTCAGTTTTAATCTAGTCTAGCAAGTTGTGTGACCCCAGCCACAATCTCTCAGCTCTTGTCCTACATTTTACAAATAGCATGGCAAATAACATCTATGTGCAGGATACTTTTTTAGTGTTAAAAAATCAGGAAAATCGTCTATTTTAAATGAAGGCATGAGTTTAAAATATGATGAATTCCTACCCCTGTTCCTGCCTTTTCTTCTTGGGTAGAAGTATTTATACCCGAATCATAGTAACACAAAAACCTAGATTTGTTTTGTTTTTGTTTTAAAGTGGAGCAGCAAAGATTGCTGACTAAGAAGAAAGGAATTTCCTTCTCCAAACAATGTGTACAGTATGTGAGTCATTGCTAGGAATCTTCATTCATCCACTGAAAACCTAGAAAAGGTCTTAAAACAGCCTGTGACAATAAGATATTTATACCTCAGATTCTAGAAGTGTTACAAGCTTGATCTTTTTTCAAAACATGAAAGCTGTGAGTGTGGGCATTGTGGCTTACTTGGGGAATAATTCCTACTCTTCTAGAAGCCCACATTTTTATCACGCCTCTTCTGCCTCACTGCCTTAAGTGACATCCTGTATTAAGCCAAAAGGTGGTTTCTTTGGTTCTGGTTTAAAATGTTGCATGCATTCTGCCTTTGTGGTTTGCTTGCAAGTTATGTTTTTTGAGTAAGTTAGTATGCAAGCCCAATCACTGACAATATTTAAAGTAGCTAGGGCAAGAACCAAAATGGTTCATAGATTACTGGTGATGTATAAAAGAAAATAATCATGTAAAACTGTCTTGAAATGAAATTCACAGTCATACATCCCTCCAATCAAGACTTTAGGGGATGATAATATTTTGCATCTAGAATAATGAGCATTTCCATCCTTTGGGGGATCAGTATATTGTTATCAAAAGCTTTAGTAGACTACCAAAAATGTAGGGGTCAGCAATATGGTGCCCTTGATTGCCATGTCATATTAACATATACAAAATGGTGTCTGCACAAATCTAAAATTTAATTAAAATTTATTTTATTTTTTCTTTAAAAATTATAGAAATCTCACACTACCAAATCTCACAAGATTTCAAGTGAGAATGCTAAAATCTTATGAAATATTGAGCAAATCACCTGCAGTACTCTTGCAGGCTGCTAGTTATCCACAGACTACTATTGGGAACCGTTAACATTTAATATTTAGACCGAAACTGTTAAATCCATTGTTCACTAACTGGAAACCAGAAGATGATCCACAGGTATTTACCAAAAAAGTAGGTGCTACAGTTGCACCTATGCATTCTCAATGAGTACTGCCCAACCATTTGGCCATTGCACTGCCTCTGTGTTTCTTTTCCACAAATGCAAAAAAAAAAAAAATAATCTGTTCCCATGATCCTCTTCCTTCTTGGTTTCATTACCCTTCTGACTCTTCCAGGGATGAACCATAACACCACTGATAAGATTGTGTGCTTTCAAAAGAATTGGGTAGCGGATGAAGTCACAGTCCTTTGCCGGCAATACTACAGAATCCTTGCTGGATGAAATAAACACACATAAATCAGGGATCAGCCATGTGTGGCTGCACTAATATTGCTGGTCTGAAACCTCTGTTATCCCTCATCTTTGCTCATGCTGGCTACGACTGATGGAGTTGGAGCTTAACAACATCTGGAAGGCTGCACCTTTCTCATGCCTCTCTCAAATCAACTGGAGTGGTACAAAACGACTTCCTGTGGTCTGCTGTCTATCCTGCCATCCCATTACTCCACGTGGCAGTCTCCCAGGGCCGTTATCATTTGTAAACAGCTGGGAAAGTTGTACATCTATTTGTAATATCTATCTCTCTTAGCTCCCAGAACTGCAGTTCTGCATTTGCAGATGGTGAAACAGCTTCCAAGACCACTTAATGCTTACAAAGCTGGCAGCAAAAGTATGTAATGCAACAAATATCAAGGTGCATATGAACAGCCAAGATGGATCAAGGTTATTGCAGGATTTGGAGCAGAACATCTTACGTATTCCATTTCCTGGCAGAGAGTGTGTGTGTGTGTGAACAGAAGTTGCTGCCTTTCACCTAAAAGTAGCTGCCTGAAGCAGCTTGCTCACTCCACCCAATAACAGGGCCAGCCAAACATGTTTGGAGAATGGAGCTAGCTATTAAAAAATAGGGAATGTGGTGCAAGAAAGAGGGCTAAGGAAGCAGACCTCCCGAGTCCCCATTCCCACATAGACATACCTGCCTGTGCACACATTAAATACAGAGAAAAGGTGGGTAAGCGCATGCATTTGTTAAAATAAAAGCATGGAGGGGAAAAATTGGAAGTACTGACCTTAAAGCTCCAGTAGTTGGGTTGCTAACAAAAAAAGAACAAAAAACAGAACAACAAAAAAATACCATTAAGATTCTGTTTTGAGAAAACAGTTGACTTTAAACAGTGTGATAAGTGATCATGTTTAATTGGTTTGTTTAAAGTCCCCTCCCAATGGTTTTTTTTAAAAAATAAAAGTAATGAATTCCCTAAAATGAATCGAAATGGTCAGTGGGTATCATATAGGAAGGCTTCAGTCAGGTAGATACAGTGATATAGATGTGAGACTTTGCTGCAAGAATAAATAAAAGAAAGAGCAAAGAGTTCAGGATCTTTTAGGGAATATGCAATCTGCAAATTAACACATAAAGCACTTCATTCTAAAAATAATTTTTCCCCATCTAGAAACTACGGTATAAACTACTAACACTGATATATTATATAACACACTGCACAAGTTATTTCACTATCTAAAGGAAAGGAAAGCAAAGTCAGTATCACATACTGATTTCTACCTTGAAGTCTGATGATAAAGACTGTTTTAAATTATGACTAAACAGGATATATCATGGAGAAAAAAATGCCTCTCTGTAAAATAGGGCATCCAAACTGGCTTCCTGCCCTGTATGGCTTTATTTTATTTTTAAATTTAGAATGTTTAAAATTCTAATTAATTAATTCCAATTATTTTTTAGAAAATACAAACAACAGAGAACATATAATACGTTATAGCAATGTAAAGAGAGAGAGACAATATGGAGCATAGTCCAGCTATCATTTAACATTTGCCCTTCCCACTGATTATTAAGGAAGAATTCACCATGCACTGAAAACACTCTCGAAATAAATTTAGAAGGTACAAATAATGCTTAATTTTGGCTAGGTGTTGCTCACTATATATAAAGTTTACTTACTTTCTTAAGGTAGAAGTGATGCTACTGGTTGTCAGACCTATATATACAGTAACACTAGGGACCTGGAAAATTGTGCAATTTCATTTTACATGGCAATCAAAATAGCAGCAGAGAAGCTCAAATGAAAATGCCATAAAGGAAGCACAGCCACAGTGAGGAGTGAGAGACATTGAAACTGTGCTTAACAATGTACATAGTTACATATTTGAAAAAAATAGCCATCTTCTTTTCTTTACAGTGAGACTGTGAGCAAAATGAAATTTAACTGCCCTTGGTTAAAAATGCAGTACAACAGTACCTTCAGAAGCCAAATTCTTAGTTTGATGCATGAATTGAATTAAACATCTTATTTCTTTCTTCTTCAATGTACATGGCACCTAAAGAATTTCATAAACAAAACTATAGGTCCCTATCCCCAAATTTAAACATCAGCAGAAGCAGAAACAATAACAGAACAGAGCTGCAAATGATGAACACCCTGAAATGCTGCATTGTCCAATGCATTGATCTAGTCTTGGGAAAAAGTTGGACTGGCAGCAGCCCAAATCAGTAAGTCTTGTGAACCTATAATGTTTTTTGCTTTGTGGCGCTGGTTCCTAATTAAATATTTCTTTATGAACCCACAGATCTGGAACACAAAACCATTAGAAATGAAGGGAAGGAATACCATAAGTTTTGACAACTTAACTACACTGATTCAGTCAGACTCAAATCCTTCTTGGTGTTGAATGACATTTGGTTCAACCAGGGAATATATGCTTCTTTACCTCCAAAGATATAGGTTCAATTCCTACACTCATTTACTTTGTCACAAGCCTATTCAGATCAGTGGAACTTATTTCTGAGTAATAAACATATAGGAATACATGATACTCATCCAGAAGGGGAATTCTATAGCAGAAAGATGGAAAAGGCCAGCTGTGCATGATGTCATTAAAGCCCTCCTAAAATTCTGAATTGATTAATTCAGCACAACTTTGTTGTTCAATGATTATTCATCATCCTGCATTTAGAGAGCAGCATGTCAGGGGGTACGCTTAGCTAGAACTTCTCTTAGCACATAAGCTTTCCATAAGTAGTAGAGAGAGTTAATGACTTGGGACAGCTTTCATGCAATCCTTCACGATTCTGTAAAAGATGAGCTGAACTTCCCACTGCTACTTACACATTACTACCATGTTTTGCCCTGCAGGACAAATAGCTGCTTCAGTGGTGCTGATGGAATTTTAATAAGAAAAACAGTGTGCAGCTCTGCAGCCCCTATTCAATTTCCTTTTCCTCTCAGCTACTGGCTTTTAAAAACAAAACGTTTAGGAGATCCTGATCAAAGATTTCCTTTGTCATTCCTAATTCTTTCTGAAAACTAGGAAGTGAGTTAGTCCTGTACTGAGCCCAGTTGAAAAAGCACATCTTTAGTACCAGGCAGTAAGTATAAACAGGGCACATGTATCTATTTTAGACTACTTGGAAAAACTTAAATGAAAACTTATTTCGGCCCATAGGCTTGTTTCCTCATTCTTGCACTCTTTGCTTTCTGCCATATGGAACCTCCAGCGGAAGTTAATTCTCTGCATACAGGTGAGTCATTTGAGAAGATAATGATTTGTTTGCACTCTATTGAGTGGAGAAGATTGTGTCAGTGTGTACCATATTGCTCTACTGAAGATTCTAGCTGTCTTGCAACTATGGAAGAATCCATAGACTCCTCCACATTGCAATTACCCAAATTAATGGAGGGCATGCTTGTTCTGCCTTTCTGGCTTAAAGCAAAGTATTATTTGAAGCAAGCTAGGTCTTTTGTAAAAATAGTGGACAGTGGGGAAGCAGAGTAATTAATTGTGGTTCAAGGATATTTCTATGGCTAGGCTTAACATGCTTGGTATCTGCTTCTTGGCAACATTTTCAACATTTCCTTGCACTAAGCTTATTTCCCAAAGCTATCTACTGTGCTGCATACCCTTCAGTGCAGCTATTGGCACAGGAAATCAATTGTATTGCAGCAGGCTGGGATGGTGTTGACATCAGCAGATTTCCCTCCTTTTTTAGAGAGAAGGCAGAAAGAAGAGCCACAATTAATAACTTTCTGTTCATACTGGAGAATCAAAAGAAGATAAGAATAAATGACAGACTTATTAGTACCAATAAAAATAGGAGAAATGATGCAGAAAGGACAGTATGAAGAATGGCAAAGGCTAAGGAATAGATTACATCAAGGGATAAAGCCTATCAGCATAACTATGAAACTGCAGGTCAGGTGAAGGTTGGTTTCTGAGAAGTGAAACAGTGTGAAGAAGACTCCAAAATCTGTTTTCAGTGCAAAGCTTTAAAGTTCACAAAGACTAACGTGTTTTTGAGTATGTCCATAATGCTTTTCATAAGCAAACAAATGGAGTGTTTCAAGCAAACGTATTATGTGTTTTCCCTCGATGATTCATTTCATTCTTTCCCCTCCAATCATCCCTTTTCTAATCTTTTCCCTCATGCAGTCACTGTTCTGTGATAGATAGCATGCATGATCTTTATTGATAAGATCTGTTGGGTTTTCCACTCTACAGTATCCTGAGTGTATGTCAGTACACTTCATGTACTTCCTAGGGGATGGGATGCAGGTAACAGTATGTTTGTTTGTGAGATAATTTCCAGATCAGAGATCCTAGCTTGCATATGAGGATTGAATGGAAACCAGGTCCTGACAGTCCTTCCCACTTCTTCATTTGAGTTAAACAGATGCCCATTAAGATATTCTTTCAATTTTGAGAAAAGATGGAAGTTGCATGGTGCCAAATCTGGACTGTATGGAGGATGGGGTAAGACAGTAAGATCTAACTTCACAATTGCCTCTTGTCATGTTGCAGCAAATTTTCTTTTTAATCTTTGTGTCATAATGTTGAGCATTGCAGTGTAGCATTCTGAGTTGCCAGTAAGTTCCAGGTTCAAAGAAATCCATATGAATAACACCACCTGTGTCCCCAAAAACAGTAGCTATAAGTTTTCCTGCCAAAGCCTGGGTTTTGACAAATAATGCAGGTAAAGCTTTGTGATGATATTTCATGGGTAGATGGTTCATTTCTGGGTCATAATGATCAGCCCATGTTTCATTTGCTGTCACAATACTGTGAAGAAATTCCTCGCCTTCATTCTCATACCATTTCATTCTGGCAAACTTCAACTCTTGAAGCTTTCATCTCTGCCATCAGCAGACAAGGAACCATTCTTGTACAAATCTTTCAATATTGAAGAACATCAATGTGACCCACATGTTCCAGTGAAATGCCAACCTTGTCAACCATTTCCTTTTAAGTGATCTGCTGACTTGTCGTTTGCTGTCACAAGTTTTCCACTTCATTCTTAATCACATAAATCAACTCTTTCTGGTTCACCATCTTTACATGTTTTGGCCCAGTGACACACAGTATTCAGTTCAACACAGCCATCACCATAAATAGCCTTCCTTTGGTGTTGAATTTCAGTCAGAAGGACTCTTTTGGCAGTCCAAAATTCAGTGATACTACATTGCTTAAAGTGCGCTGACAAGTATTCACTGCTGGTTTCCATTTCACAAATAATTGCAACAATTCTAGCAATTTCCCATCAACTGAAGAGCAGATGCAGAACATGTCAGAGCTTCTAGTGCATCTGTACTGCCCTCTGTCGGTGACTTTTAAATTGGAGGGATAACTTTTCATTTAATCCTCATAAAATAGCATAACACTTCGGAATAAAAATGAATCTTTATGGTATACTGGCCAAAATGTATCCAAACTGACCAGTATTGTCCATACCAGTGCTTCTCAACTTTGGCAACTTTAAGATGTGTGGACTGCCACGGCTGGCTGGGGAATTCTGGGAGTTGAAATCCACCTTAAAGTAGCTGAGCTTGAAAAACACTGGTCCATACTATTAGCAGGGAATGCTGCATATGGCATGAGTGCAACTAAGGCTGATATCCTAGTCTATACCTTCTCTATCTCACAAAAAAAAATGTACAAAAACCTTGATTAACCAATGTGATGATGGGTGGCAGAGCTTTGGGCCCATCTGGTGACAACCATGGCATATAGAAAATTGCAACTTAGAATGTAAAAGGAGCGTAAGAGCCAGAATACACAAATAGATATCTTGTATATCTATGAAACGAAGGAGAAGAGATAGAATGGATAGATATGAATGAAGGTTGATCTTGTGGAATACAGTTGATGCATACATGCAAGGAAGGGACAGTGTAGGTTTAATTATGGATGAAAAGGTTGAAATGTATGTCAGAGAGTATGAATTGGTGTCATCCAGCTTGATACGGGTGTGTATGAAAATAAGAATCCATAAGTTGCTAGTTATGCTCCAGTGAACAGCAATAGTGAAGGGGAAAAAACCAGAGATGAGTTCTGGGAAAAACTGTGCAATTTTCTGAATGAAAGTGATCCACTCAGATTCTATTAGGGGACTAGAATGGATAGGTAGGAATGAGATGAAAGAGTACAGAAAAAGTAATTGGATCACTTCAGGACCTAAGAATGAAAGACAATGTTGACTTGTGAGCATCTGCTTAGGGAAAAAGTTGTTTCTAACATATGGTTTAAACATAAGTCTATTCATACATATAGATGTAAAAAGCATAAATCGAAAAAGATGAGAGAATTAGTGAAAGAATCAAGAGTGATAAGAGATTCTGAATGTGAGACACAGCATTTCTGGTGAGTGTCCATAAAAGTCCATTATCAGAACAAAAGACAGCTGTAAACTGCTCCACCTGCCCCAAAAAGAATGACTTACATTGTGAAAGCATAAGAATTTAAACCTTGATTTTACTATAAATGGGGCTTGCATTTGAGACACAGGAGTCTCTGGAATTCTTTCATACTGGCTTCATTAGTTTTCCTACAATAAAGCTATTTATCAGAAGCTCTTGTTGTGCCTGTTTTTAGTCCAGCTTGTTGAAACAAGCCTGATAAAAAGCAGATGTGAATGAGTATGTACTTTTATATGCAAACAATGCTGTGTTCTTGGCTGAGAACCTAAATGATGTGCAGCATATGTTAAAGACACAGTATGCAATAAATAGTGTAAATTTTGAAATCAATATATTGAACACAAATGTAGTTGTAAATGACATGGAAACTTGTAAATAATTGCAAGTATGCATAAATGGTGAAAAACTGGGGCAAAGATATAACTGTACATCTTGGTAGAATGTTTACTAAAGATGAAGAAATTCTAATATGCTTAAATGATGATAAAAAGGTAGTATGTAGGGTTTTTTGAGAGGAATGAAAATGTATGATATGAAGCAAAAATGGCAATATATGAATGTTTCTTCCTATTTTGTTATATGGAGTTTGGAATGTCAGGAGAAACAGAAAGCTAATTTGAAAATAGTGGGAATTGTTTATTTAAGAAGCGTCCATGGTCAAACAAAAAGGTAATAGAAAATGAATGGGTGCTGAATGAATGTGGACTGAATAGAAAAATGAGTGACTGGTATAAAAGAGGTGCATTGAGACGGTCTGGTCATAAAACAAATATATGGAGGAAGAATGAATGGATTAAAATTGTGGTTGGATGGAGCTGATGAAAAAGAGAGAGATAAGAAGTTTGAGGAACAAAAGACAACATAGGAAGCTGTGCATGGACTTGGTGGAATCAGAGATGGTTTGCAAGCATAGAAAGTCACAGTATGAAGAGTTATAGTGAATGATGTCAGGAGAATTGGCGAAGAAACCATGCGGAGTCAGGCAACTCTAGTTTCTTTATTGTTTTTGCCACATACAGAATCTTGCCAGACTAAAGGTCTCCTAACTGATCTAAAAGGAAAAGTACTCTTGGAAATCTAGGGCGTGGCTAGTTTAACTTTCTTCCTCGCCGCCCCCCCCACCCCACCCTGCTCTCCAAGCTGTGAGAATGTTTATGAGCCTGGAATGTACTCTCTTCTTCCCCAGCTCTGAGCTCCATCACAAATGGTTTGGGTAAACAAGATGTAGTTGTTTCCTTCTGGCTTTGCTTATCTCCTCAGATTGCACAGTGCTTTGCATAATGATGCTTACCCTGAAAGGAAAGAGTGTGATGGATATGCACATATGTGTATATGTTGTATGATTGCCTCTCTACCCCCTAACATTTTATTTTCTATTTTGGAGCAATTGACATAGTACCAAGCCTTTTGTTCCCTTTCTCTTGTGGTGTATGTATCCTTCTGGTGTTGGAATATTTTCTTTTTATGTTTACAATAAGTTTAAATTATTGAAATGATGAAAGATTGTATAGGTAGTAGCCATTTTATAAAAGGTAAAGGCTGGCTTCTGCCATTATAAATGAAAGAGCTCATCAAGTACAAAACCCATGTAAAGGAAGACATATATCCTATGCATAGACAAACATATGTATAGGAAAGATAAAATGCCCATTTAAGAAGACATCTGTTTTAACTCAAGTTAAGGAGACATTTGTTTTAACTATAAATAAGGAAGCATCTGTTCTAACTCTAGATAATGAAACATTTATTTGTAATAAGCTAACACATTCCATTCCATTGATAATGATTGGCTAAATCTTTAAACTAAAAAAAAACCCTATAAAAAGGGAGACGGAGGAACAGTCCATTGAGGCTACCACCCAATGTTATTTGACAATCTTGGGTTGAATAAATATATTTTATTTGACCTCCACTGATCATCTGGTGTGTTTTATTGGATTCCCAGCTTGGCATGAACCATGGGAAAAAAAAGTGTCTGATCCTTCTGACAATGGCTATTTAAAGATTCATACCTGGAAATGAGTTTGCTAGCAATATTTAGAATAAAAGTTGCTGTGCCTCATCAGACAAAACAATCCATCTAGCCAAACACTGCAATCTCCAAAACCAACTGGGAATGCCAGAGAAATTTAACGGTGTGCAAGGCAGTGATAATCAAGTCATGCTATTTTAGTCCCTACATCTGGGAACTGACGTGGCTTACAATATGAGAAAATTGTAGTCTTATTGGCTATTGCCTACCTAAATATGTATCTCTTTTTAAAACACATAAACCCTATAAATTGCAGTGGGAAATGCATTAAAACACTACCACACCAGAGCATTTTCAATGTTCTCCAGCTGAAAAATAGGATATTCAAAATCTGGAGCAGATTGTCTCAAAATTCAGTCCTACTACTATCCCAATTATTCTCTTACTTGCAAAAAAACCCTTAAGTTCTTTTCTTAGTTTCCTCTGGTTCTGCAGATTCTGATGGCTGGTTTTCTGAATGCCTGCTTTGCTCATCAGTGTACTACAGGTTTCTCAAGTATCCATGAATAAACTTGGGAGGAGAGGAATATGTATCTCAGCAAACCATATTCCAATTCAATAGGACTCCAAAGTGAAAGCAGCTGCAAGGCCTTGATAAGACTGAATTGTCATGCAGCCGTACCACTTCCCACCCAAGCAGTCTCCCTAGTTTCTATTCAGAGACAGAGCCATGGGAACAGCATCCAGGAAGTAGCAAAGCTGATCAAATTTGAAGCACAGTCATGACAACAAAGGCCAAACAGAAGAGGCTGGATGGAAAAAAAAAAAAGGTAAACTCAAACAGATTTATTACTGTATTCCCAACTTGCCTCTAAGGGCAGAGAGTTGGAATAATTAAAACAGATTAGCTATTCATTAAAATACAGTGTTCTTCCTTTTCAGTGGTAGCAGCAGCAGCAGTAGTAGTAATATTACTTAAGCATTTCATATCCATTATTTTAGTTATCCTCAAAACAATGTAATGTTAGTATCAATGATTATTATCACCATCATCCCCCATATCACAGAAGCTGAGTTGCACATGGCTACCTAATGATTTCACAAATGAGGCAAGATTGGAACAACAGAAAAGGAGTTGTATCATCTCTTCTGCCAAATTAGGCTTATGTGACCCCAGCACTCAGCTCCTTCATGAATCCATGCAAGGACTGGATGCCATCACCATACCCCAGCCATATTTTGCTCAAGGTCAGCCCTCCTAGATCAAACGAAGGGCCTATTAAGTCCAGAATCCACCATTCACAGTGGTCAACCAGATGTCTCTGTGAAACTCAAAACTAGAATCAGAAGGCACTACCATTGCCCTGCATCATGTTCCCAAGCAAGGAGTAACAAGTGGCTTACTGCCTTTCATACATGAGGTCATATATACCCATCCTGACCAAAAGCCTTCTTCTCCATGAAATTTATCTAGTCCCCTTTTAAAAATATCCAGTTTAGTGGCCATCATTACATCTTAAGATAACAAATGGTGTGCTTTAACTATGGACCCTGCATAATATTATATGTTTGTTTTGATTCTCCCTACCTTTAGGTTCCACTGGACAAACCCTCTGTCAAAAATTTTGTCAAAGGGAAGTCCCCTTTTCTTTCTCCAAGCTTTATGGATACATCCAATATCATGTCCCATCTAATCAGGCATCGGTTTCTAACCAAGATGATGAAACGTGCCTTTATTGTGGCCTCATGACACATGTGCCACCCTTTTGTATTTGCATCACAACTTGGCACACAAGTGTATAAGGGAGGAATTTGTGTCATAATACATGTCTTTCTTCTAAGCTAACAGATTTCAAACCATATAGATTTTCCTCATAAGGGAGTTATTAACCTGATAATTGTTTTCCCTTTTTAAGTACCTTCCCAGCTTCACAATGTTCCTTTTGAGATGTTCTGAATAGAACTGCACAGTATTCTCCAAGGGTAAAGGTAAAGGTAAAGGTTTCCCTTGACGTAAAGTCCAGTCGTGTCCGACTCTAGGGGGCGGTGCTCATCTCCGTTTCAAAGCCTTGGAGCCGGCGTTGTCCATAGGACACTTCCGGGTCATGTGGCCAGCATGACTCACAGAACGCCGTTACCTTCCCGCCGAAGCGGTACCAATTAATCTACTCACATTTGCATGTTTTCGAACTGCTTGGTGTGCAGGAGCTGGGACGAGCAACGGGAGCTCACCCCGCCGCGCGGTTTCGAACCGCCGACCTTCCGATCGACAGCTCAGTGGTTTAACCCGCAGCGTCCCGCGTCCCTTTACGTCTCCAAGGGTAGTCACACTATATTTGTACATGGGCAATTGTACATGAGAGCCAGTTTTATCTAGTGGTTAAGGCACCAGACTAAAAACCAGGAGACCGTGAGTTCTAGTTCCACCTTAGGCATGAAAGCCAGCTGGGTGACTTTCGGCCAGTCACTCTCTCTCAGCCCAACTCACCTCACAGGGTTGTTGTGAGGAAAATTTTCTTTTTTTTCTTTTCCTTTTCTGCCGTTGCCCCCACCCTGTGGAATATCTTGTCCCCTGAGGTGAGGTTGTCCCCCACTTCTGGCCTTCTGAAAGAGCATCAAGACCTGGCTCCGCCAACTAGCTTGGGGATCCAAGAGTGATAGGCAGCCCTGGGGGTGGTTGGTGGCTTAAAGATGCTCTCTCTGCCTTTTAGTTTCCCTCTTTTATCTTCTTCTATTTTTGTACTTTTTCTATTTTTTATAATGGTTTTATAACTTTTATTTGTAAGCTGCCCAGAGTCACTTTTATAGTAGATGGATGGTGTATAAATTTAATATTAAAAAAATAGGAGGAGGAAGGAATATTAGGTATGTTCCCTGCCTTGAGTTATTTATAAAAATAATAAAGGCGGGATAAAAAAATCTAAAAAAATTCAACAATGAAAGTGGGGACACATTAGTACCATCCTCTGTCTAGTGCTAAATATTGTCCACATCCCTCCTCACATTTCTGACAAACAAGTTTTGCTAAGTGCTTCCTTTTTTACTCCATAATGCTTATCCTCTACTGTTCTCCAAACCAAGGCAATGTTTCTTCTTTGGTTAATAGAATATTTTGATGCTGTATAGCCTATCAGGGTTACATGTATGTCAACATCTAGTGGCAAATATATTTGAATGGAATGGAAGCAGTCATGAGAACTATCCCAGCCCAAACAGAAATCACAAACGACTGGCATGATGTTATGCTACAAGGCAGTCACAGAAACATCACTCCAATGTTGGAGCTTTCAGATGATGCTGAAAAAAATCATGAAAAGCCCTTTGTTGGTTTTGGCTTAGCACTGATATGCAGATTTTATTAAGATTGTTGAACAAATGTATGCACAGAACTTTAATGGGAAAAGCACTATATAAGGAAGATTATTGCTATCTGTTCTATTATTTCAAAGAAAATGATTCAGCTGCAACCCCCGTCCCCACAAAAAATGCCAATTAAAAGGCCAAAGAGCTGTATTCCCAACAAATAATTTCACCTCCAAAACTGTGACTGTACAGTTCTGGAAAGGAAAAAAGAAAGGCCTGGCGGGATGAAACACTGATGGTAATTGGATATTGTGAAGCTGGTACCATGCCAATGCATAGCCAGCTGGTGTTTACAGGGTGCCACAAGAGGATGTGATGGATGCCAACCTGAAGCCAACAATGCAGATGCCCTTTTTTCAGCCAGGCAGAATTGTTTTCTGGTGGGGCTGAAGTGCTGGAGGTTTTGTTGAAAGCTAAGTCATCCACATACTTTTTTTTTCCATGTGTAACTGCACATAAGAGATATTAAGAAGCTTCCAAGCTGCTTCTCTCTTCTTTTCAGGTGAACTCATCCTATACTCAGTCTTCAGCAAATGCTTCCCTGCTTCATCTCATTTGTTCCCTGCCCCCTCCAGCCAATCTTTTTTCCCCACTACTCCTTTAGCAGTGAGTAGTTTCTCTTTTTTGTGATATGCTTCACTGCTTCTCCACCCAAAAGGCCTATGGAGCAGGGACTGTGGAAATTCACTATTCTCCTCAGGATCCTAACATGTGGGCATTACTGTCAAAATGAATGTGGTGACTGGAACCACACTCTGAAGGAAAGTTAGGCTGTTAAGGGCTTTATAGCTTAGAAGCAGTGCCTGCCCTCTGGAATGAAGTTCCCCTGAGTCAATGACTCCTTGTCCAGGCCTTTGGAGAGGATGACTGATGCCTTCCTTTCCTTCCCTTTCCTTCCCTTTCCTTCCCTTTCCCTTTCCCTTTCCTTTCCTGGTTTATTTTCTTTGCCATCAATGTTCTTCTGTCTTGTGCAGTTTTTGTATGGGTGTTTTTTTCCTATTGTTCTTTGTTTTAAAATATTTTTATGATTGTAAGCTGCCCAGAGTTTTTGGGAGTCAGGTGGGAGATAAATTTTATAAATTATTATTATTATTAAACAAGGAAAGACATTGGTAAAAACAAGACATGGAGCTGACTGTAGTTCAGATCACGAACTTCTTATTGCACAATTTAGGATCAGACTAAAGAGATTAGGAAGACCCACAGATCAGCTAGATATGAGCTCACTAATATTCCTAAGGAATATGCAGTGGAGGTGAAGAATAGATTTAAGGGACTGGACTTAGTAGATAGGGTCCCGGAAGAACTATGGACAGAAGTTCGCAACATTGTTCAGGAGGCGGCAACAAAATACATCCCAAAGAAAGAGAAAACCAAGAAGGCAAAATGGCTGTCTGCTGAGACACTAGAAGTAGCCCAAGAAAGAAGGAAAGCAAAAGGCAACAGTGATAGGGGGAGATATGCCCAATTAAATGCAAAATTCCAGAGGCTAGTCAGAAGAGATAAGGAATTATTTTTAAACAAGCAATGCGTGGAAGTGGAAGAAGACAATAGAATAGGAAGGACAAGAGACCTCTTCCAGAAAATTAGAAACATCGGAGGTAAATTCCAGGCAAAAATGGGTATGATCAAAAACAAAGATGGCAAGGACCTAACAGAAGAAGAAGAGATCAAGAAAAGGTGGCAAGAATATACAGAAGACCTGTATAGGAAGGATAACAATATCGGGGATAGCTTTGACAGTGTGGTCAGTGAGCTAGAGCCAGACATCCTGAAGAGTGAGGTTGAATGGGCCTTAAGAAGCATTGCTAATAACAAGGCAGCAGGAGATGATGGCATCCCAGCTGAACTGTTCAAAATCTTGCGAGATGATGCTGTCAAGGTAATGCATGCTATATGCCAGCAAATTTGGAAAACACAAGAATGGCCATCAGACTGGAAAAAATCAACTTATATCCCCATACCAAAAAAGGGAAACACTAAAGAATGTTCAAACTATCGAACAGTGGCACTTATTTCACATGCCAGTAAGGTAATGCTCAAGATCCTGCAAGGTAGACTTCAGCAATTCATGGAGCAAGAATTGTCAGATGTACAAGCTGGGTTTAGAAAAGGCAGAGGAACTAGGGACCAAATTGCCAATATCCACTGGATAATGGAAAAAGCCAGGGAGTTTCAGAAAAACACCTATTTCTGTTTTATTGACTATTCTAAAGCCTTTGACTGTGTGGACCATAACAAATTGTGGCAAGTTCTTAGTGGTATGGGGATACCAAGTCATCTTCTCTGCCTCCTGAAGAATCTGTATAACAACCAAGTAGCAACAGTAAGAACAGACCATGGAACAACGGACTGGTTTAAGATTGGGAAAGGAGTACGGCAGGGCTGTATATTCTCACCCTACCTATTCAACTTGTACGCAGAACACATCATGCAACATGCTGGGTTTGAGGAATCCAAGGCTGGAGTTAAAATTGCTGGAGGAAACATTAACAATCTCAGATATGCAGATGATACCACTCTGATGGCTGAAAGCGAAGAGGAACTGAGGAGCCTTATGATGAAGGTGAAAGAAGAAAGTGCAAAAGCTGGCTTGCAGCTAAACCTCAAAAAAACCAAGATTACGGCAACCAGCTTGATTGATAACTGGCAAATAGAGGGAGAAAATGTAGAATCAGTGAAAGACTTTGTATTTCTAGGTGCGAAGATTACTGCAGATGCTGACTGCAGTCAGGAAATCAGAAGACGCTTAATCCTTGGGAGAAGAGCAATGACAAATCTCGATAAAATAGTTAAGAGCAGAGACATCACACTGACAACAAAGGTCCGCATAGTTAAAGCAATGGTGTTCCTTGTAGTAACATATGGCTGCGAGAGCTGGACCATAAAGAAGGCTGAGAGAAGGAAGATAGATGCTTTGGAACTGTGGTGTTGGAGGAAAATTCTGAGAGTGCCTTGGACTGCAAGAAGATCAAACCAGTCCATCCTCCAGGAAATAAAGCCAGACTGCTCACTTGAGGGAATGATATTAAAGGCAAAACTGAAATACTTTGGCCACATAATGAGAAGACAGGACAGCCTGGAGAAGATGCTGATGCTAGGGAGAGTGGAGGGCAAAAGGAAGAGGGGCCGACCAAGGATGATATTCTAGAGGTGACGGACTCGTCCCTGGGGGAGCTGGGGGTGTTGACGACCGACAGGAAGCTCTGGTGTGGGCTGGTCCATGAAGTCACGAAGAGTCAGAAGCGACTAAATGAATAAACAAACAACAAGGAAAGACATATATAAGAGTATAGAAAGTTTCATAAAGTGTTACACCCCATCCCCAAATTTCTAATACTAGTGATTGTCCAATGAAGTTGAATGGGGAGGAATTTGGGAAGAAAAGGAAATATTTCACAAAAACCTTGTTCAGTTTTGAAATTCACTACCATTAGATATAGTGATGTTATCAACGAACACTTTTCAAAGGGGATTATACATATATATGATATTCATACTATCAGTGGCTACAATTGATGACAATTATCTCTTACCTCCAATATTACAGGCAAAACACCTCCCTATCAGTTGCTGGGAAAAATGATTGTAGAAGTACTGTTGCATTTATCTCCTGCTGGGGGTTTCCCAAAGACGTTAGATTGGCTATTCTGGGAACTGAATGCTGGACTAGATGAGTCTTGGATCTCATCCAGAACAGCTATTTTTATATGTTTTAAACCTGAAGACAAATTTCTCACCGAGGAATGCTTAATTAAATAGGCCCCTGAAAGTGTTTTAAGTCTGCAAGAAGAACTATTCAAGATCAAATGCCTTTTTGTACAAAAAAGTACTCTTCCTCATCGAAAAACAGCATGTTAAAGAGAATGGCTTTAGCTTATTTATCACCCTAAATTCATTAGTTTTCTAAGCACAATGATTGCTTGGTTTGGGAGGGGGAAATAAATCCAATCAACTCAATCAATTTATCTGCATATAAAACAGAATAAGACATAGACTGCAGAGATAACAGGGTTGCAAGCTGGGATTTCTATTTTTGAATGCTCCTTTCAAGTGTCAAATAAAACTCCATGCAAGGAGAAACCTAATGTATCAATCAGAATGTCCTTAGAGTTTACTCCTTGCTGGGCTATGTTCTACTAAAAGGGAGATTGTCAAGGTTTTTTAAAAAAGCAATGGGGCACTGAAAAAAGTATCCTGTATTCGTTCTGCCATGCATCAATTACCATTTATCATCCATTCTGCTCCCTATATTATTTCAGGCATCTTGTAAACCCTCTCCCCCCATGCAGATTGAGATGGTGTAACCCAGATACAGATTTACTCTCTGTGAGGATAGGTCTCCTCTGTAAAACACACTACTGATTCTAGTTCCCTGGGTTACATCACTAGTCCCAGACAGTGCCCAATTGTTGCATAAATGAATAGTAGCACAGGAGAACACCCAATTAACACTGTATAAGTAAACTACAAAACAATGTAATTGCTATATGCAAAACTGGAAATTCCAATATTAATGAAGAGTGGATAAGGCAAAGCTTACATCATTGCCAAAGAAAGGGTATGGGGGAAAAACTAACATGGATTTTCTGGATTCTGGAATGTCCAGTGCAAAAATATTTCACACATACATCCTCCTGAAGATTTCAAACTGGGGAGAGTTACAGGAATGAACAGGTGGGCATGAATGACCAGTTTCTTTCCTCAAGAAGCAGTCTTAAGAAAGAAATAGATGAGGTCTTAACTTTTAAAAAAGCTTATCAGATTGCTGCTCCAGTCTCTGTGCTAGAGCCCAAGTTCACAATACATGCAATAAAATTAAGACTGTATTTTAACATTTGGAGATACATTTATCTCACAGACGATGCAAAACCGAAGCACAGGAGAGGAGATTTCTGGATTATAAGGTAAACCAAATGTTCCTTTTCAGAATTCATTTATGGCTGCATCTACTTTTCTAATGAAAATGAAAAATAATAAAATGTGGGGGGGGGGCTAAGTCTTGTCCCAGTTATGAAGAGCATAGGAAAAAGGAATTGGTTGTTTTAAAATACTGTTTAAAAATGAAAAACAAAGCCACTGTTTTATGTAGTAGAGAAGGCAGACACCAGACTAAAACTGAGCCAGATACGGTTTCCCGAGCTCCCTGAGCCATGGAAATTACTGAAGGTCTTTGGACCATTATGGTTTTCAGCCAGTCCTGACCTACCTCACATGGCTGTTGTAAAGCTTAAATGACATCATGCCCATTTATACCATGACTCCTTTGCAAATAGGTGGGATGCAAATATATCCCCCCTAAACATGAGAGCTTCAGTTTCTCATCCCAAAGGGTCCCTGTTCCTTTCTACAAACACCATAAAGAAAACCTCCCCTCCCTCCCCTTAACTCCCTGCCACCCTGACAATTCACACTGACCCCTGGAGTCTTATGGCTGCTGTGGCTTAGCAACAATCTAGAAGCACATATAAACACTTCTCCTCTTTTCTCCTCCCTTCACAGAGAGGGAGAGCGTGCTCTATCTCCACAGTGCCATACTTATTTCAGATGCACCGGTTACATCAAAGGAGCAATACGGGATAATCTTCCATATTGATCTATGTGTGCACCTACAGGGGTAGCCAGGCGTCCCTTGTTGCCCCTCATTGCTTCAGAAGCCATCTGCAGCCCCCAGGACACATTGTGGTGTCCTTTTCGTTTTGGCAGAGCTCGTTCAAACTCGGGAGGGATGAGGGTGATACTAGCCAGTTCTTACTGTTTGGTGCAATGATCGAATTACGGAAGAGCTGGGGGGTGGGGGGGAGGCATAGATAGAACAATTCTCCTTTCAGAAAGGTTGACTTCCCACCACTACCATGACAGGACACACGGAGAAGAAGAAAAGCTGTACTTTTCTTCCCTCCACAATGCAAGAGCTCAGCCGTGGGTCCCCCTCCCCTCCTGGCTCCACTGACATTTCCTTGCATTACCTCCCGCCTTCGCCCGGCAGCCTCCTTACCTGCCACAGGTTAGAACCAGCCGGGCCACCTTAAGGAACCTTCTGCTTCTGCCATCCCCAAGCCAGCCCACTTCACACAATGGGAGGCTGCAGTGTCTATAAATTCATCCGTCAGCAGCTCGGCTGTTTTCTTCCCGCACTCCCTTTAGCTGCTGCTGGATATGGTTGTTCTTGGGTATACAGAGGTGATGTGGAGAGGGGAAGATGCAAGCTTTCTTTGGGGGGGGGGCGAGATCACCCATTGGAGAGGAGGCTAATGCAGGTGCAGCCCCCCCCCACTCTATTACACACTTGCCATCATACTCCTCCACTCCTCCCCCCCCTGACCTTAGCAATGCAAGCGAGTTTCCTCTCGCTTTCCTTATAAGGACACAGTCACCGTGGCAACCAGGACTCCACCTGTCTTTTGGAGGCGGAGATTATGCGGGGCGGGTTGGAGTGATGGCAATAGCCTCCGGCCTTGGCTGCCACTAGGCTCAGATCTTTTATTTTTCACCCTCGGACTTGGAGCTGCCTTAATATTGAGCCAGACTGTTTATCCATCTAACTCGATCTTCCCCAACTCAGTGTTATCCAGATGGGTAGAACTACAACTTCTATCATTCTCAGCCAACATAACCCCATGAGAATTCTGAGAGCTGCAGGAAGAGGTTCATCTTAGCTTCCCTAGTTCTGGAATCCTTTGAGGGCTGTTAGAAGTGGGACCTTCTGGACATGTTTTTCTGTGGATTCACAGCTCCTTTACAGAGCCCCTAGTTTTGATCCTGTTACCCTCTAGATGGGTTGGGAATATAGTTCCCAGAATTCCCAGCCAACATGCCACAGGCTGAAGAATATTGCACCAATAACTATATCTGGGCTATAAAACATTGGACAGCCATAAGGTGATAGCAAAGAGATCCCTCCCCCCCACCAAAAATGTCCATTTGGCGAGTTTTGCAGCCCAGAGATGGTACGCCACATACAGTCTGATGTGACATCTCACAAATAATAATTTGTACTCAGTCAACAGAAGCCATGGTTTACAGTAGGCTTGCATGAGACAGCTGCTAAGGGGGAAAAACTTAAGATGCCATGTGTGCTTGTTATCCAGACTTTGGGGCTTAGGCTTTTCTGCAACTAGAAGCAGAATCCAAAACGAGGCTCTGGTCCAAGAGCCAAAATACAAGGATTTCAGTATAGAGGAAGAACATACCAAGGTCCAAAAATGATACTAAGGGAACATTTATATTTGCACTGCACCCTAAGATTGAATTCATACATCACACACTTAACCATGGTTTGTTGAATAAGCCATGGTTGGGTTCACACCATGCCAAAACTTAATATATTATTCTGTAAACCCACGTTAAGCCATATTTGTTTTAACATGTCTTATTTTTTATATTTTGATGCCACAAATAAGTCTGGCTCACAATAATTTAGGTAAAGGTAAAGGTTTCCCTTGACGTAAAGTCCAGTTGTGTCCGACTCTAGGGGGCGGTGCTCATCTCCATTTCTAAGCCTTGGAGCCGGCGTTGTCATAGACACTTCCAGGTCATGTGGCCAGCATGACGACTCGGAACGCCGTTACCTTCCCGCCGAAGCGGTACCTATTGATCTACTCACATTTGCCAACAATAATTTACTAGCAGCTAAAACCAAAATATAATAAAATTACAAAGATAGAGCAATCAAATAAGATTGTAACAACACAATAACCATAGGTGCCAGCTTCAATGTACATAGCTCAATAATTATACCTCAAAGGCCAAAGGCGATGTCCCATGGCCTTTAGAAAAAGAAAAGTTCTGTTTTGATGGGCTTCCAGAATGATACCTGGATGGAAAATGTTCCACGGGGTGGGGGCTGCCAGAAAAACATTGCACCCAGCCCCACACCTTTCACTTACTTGGGGAACGCTTTAACATCCCTGCTTGGGACAAATATACAGGATATGTCAGTTCCACATGGAGGAGGTGGTCATGAAGATAGGTGGGAGCTAAACCATGTAGGGCTTTTTAGAAAACAGCATATTAAATTACACTTGGAAACTTATCAGAAGCCAGAGCAAAACTTACCACACTAATGTCACATTCCTATTGTGGCTCTCACCTGCTAGCATGCTACCTTCTGCATTTTGTTTCAGTTGCAGTTTCCAAGTAGTCTTCAAAGACAATCCCATTTAAAGCATGTTGCAGTAATCTAGTCTACTGGTGATGATAGCATGAATCATTGTTAGGGCTTCCCACTCTGAGTAGGGCCACAATGAGTGCCATAATCCAATCAAACCTGGATGAAGGTTCTCCTGGCTGTGGGCTTCCACCTGAGAATACAGTAGGAGTCATGAATCCAGGAGGACTCCCAAGGTGCAGTGGGACAAAGTAATGCCCCATCCAGAATTATTATGACCAGCCCAGACAGATGGCCAGATGGTTTCTGAACAAACAGCAACTCTGTTTTGGTTGGAAAACAGCCTGTTGCATCCCATCCAGGTCCCTAGAGACTCCACTGGGTCAAAACTTCCATAGCATCTCCAAGCCCAGTCCAAAGTGGAGATATACAGCTGGGCATCATCAGCCTATTGATAATATTTTACCCAAATCGACAAACTCTTCCAGTGGTTTCATGTAGATTTTAAAAAACAGGTGGGAGGACCAAACTGTGTGCATGGAATGCCCACCAGGCTGGCCTCTCCTCACCATCTAAGTGGGTGATGCTCAGTAAGGAGCAGAAACACTGAACAGGGCCCTCTATTCCTAACTTTTGCAGGAAGTCCAGAAGGATATCACTGTCAGTAATACTGACAAGAGGCCAAGAAGAACTAGGAGGAGAGGAGCACTCCTCCCATCCATAGTTGACAAAGGTCAACCTCTAGGTTTGTTGAATAAGATACAGAAGTGAGATTTCCATAATTCACTAATCCAAAACCAAAAAGCCACATTTTGGCTTAGTACATTGTGTACAACGGCCATTATTTCCAAGACTGTTCCAAACTGATAAAACCAGAGTTCCTAGTATTCCAGTCCATATTCCAGCTGTCACCTGTTAAATAACGCCTCCTTACAAATAGGGCTCTGTTCCTGAGTAAGCCTAATCTCTAGATATGCCCTTCATCTAGGCCTGAACCTACAAACAGCTGCATTTCTCAGGGCTTTGCTGGGCATCAGCTTTTCCTTTAGACTTGGGTCAGTGGCTTTCTTCGATAGAGTAGTCTGAGCCTGGACTTTCCCCTTCCTAAGCCCTGCCCTTCTTTCTAAGATAAGCAGGCATGTACACTGCCTCATCCTTATTTCATATTGAGGATTCCTCTGGAGGAGGCATAACTCATTGATCAGATCCACACAAAACCTTAAGAAATATTATTAAGACTACCAGATCTAGGGACAAAAATCCAAAAGCTACTAGATGGCAGCAAAGAGAAACAGGCCACTCACTCAGGGCTGCCACATAGTGATCGTCCAGGATTGTGCAGCTGGTAGTTCCACATATAATGCTAAGGCAAAATCAAACCACATTATACCTGGCTCAGTGTTACCTGTAAGTCAGCCATTATTTGTGCCAACAGTGGTTGACCACAATGTTGATTTTTACAAACCATAGATATAACATTCTGATATGTTTGAAATAAAAGTGAATATACCGTATGAAACTTAGAAGAGGAAAATGGAAGCAGATGTGCAGCCTTAAGCCAGTTTTCCTGTTGTATTTTTGGAAGCTGGAACCATAGTTTAAATTCTATACAATGGTGATTGCAAACCTCAGGCAGGATGTCTGGACAATTTGCTATGATACCACACACAATTTAGAATCCAAGGTTTGCACAGAGTAATTTTAATGCTGATGGGTGGGTGGGGGGAATCCACTGATTTTCAGCCAACATCCTCTGTCTTTACAAGAACAATTTCACAAGCAAGGCTGCCAGACTGGAATCTGGCATATATGATTGAAATGCTTTGTCACAAGCCACTTGTGGAATTTGTTGCTAACTGGAAGCAAAATCCCAAGCATCTTCAGTTTCATTAAAATGTTTGGCCTGCATGAAGAAGGACTGTAGAAGGATCTGAGGCATTTGGCAGTTCTTTGAAAGCAAAAGGTCCTTGCTTCCATCTACCATCCCATAGGCAAGTCGGGAAATACTCCAGCTTGAGGGCCTGGGCATTACTATTTGGGTGCATACAGAGCACTTAGCACTAGATTTGGCTTAGCATGTTGTATTAGAACCAATGTGGTGCAGTGGTGAAGGAGCTGGACTAGGGACACCAATGCTCAAGTCCTCCCTGCTCATGGAAACTCTCTAGGTGGCTTTCGGCCACCATTCTCTCTCGGCCCTACCCACCTCCGTTGTGAGTTTCTGTTGGGATAAAATGAAAGGAGTTCCTTTTGTAAGCCTCCTTGAGCTCTTGTAGGAAAACAAGATATAAAAAATAATAAAATCCAACCACTTTCTATCACTGCAAGTATTACTGAGCGAGCTGGGAATGTTGCTCTAACTCACATGTGTGTACATTGCAATGTCTGGTAGCAGAAATCTGTTTTATGCCAGGAGAGCAAATCGCTTTGCTGCCTTTGGATAGAAACAGCTGCCAAAGCAGCAGTAGGGGTTTCTTTGGGGAGCAGCTTGAGTGTCTTATAAAATGGCCAAATCTACTTCATATGCATGGGTGTATTGATTTTTGTCCCCCACTTTTAATACAGAATCATCAAATAGTAGTGATTTTATTGCATTTGTGGGTCACCAGATGTTGCTGAACTCCAATTTTCACAAGCTCTACCAGTATGGCCATAGAGGAGTTCAGCATCTGGAGGACTCTAGGCTGCCCATGTCTGCTTCAGGATGGTCAGATGCAAAACAGTAAAGGGGTTTGTACCTTTTATTAATAGCAACAGGAATTTCACCACCTGTGAAATGCCATACAGGGCTGAACAAAGCTGAACCTGCTGAAAATTCTCTTTATGCATTTAGAACCCTGTCTGCTTCTGCATTTGATTTTCATAACACAGACTTATGAAACAGCCTTATACTGAATTAGAGTGCTGGCCATCTACTCCAACTGGCAGAAGCTTTCCAAAATTTAAAGCAGAAATCTTTTTTAGCTCTGCTACCCAGGGTTCTTTTAAGTGATGATGCCAGGGACAGAACTCTGCAATATATACAGAGTTCTTTAGTGAGTGGACTGAATGCTGGTGAGCAGCATGTTCAAATTCCTGCACAACTAATAATTTACCGGGTGGTCTAAGGCAAGTTATTGTTTTTCAGCATTGGTTTACTAGTCTATCAAGTGAGGACAGAATTGCTGTGCCTCACAAGGGGGGAGATTTTGGGGGGAGGGGAAGAAAATTTAAAAAACTGAATAGAACAAGGGATTATGCATATATTACTACTTCTTCAGTGCCCCTTCCCTCAATCTGAGATAGAGAGGCTCACTGTGAAAGAAAGGCTCTTTTCAATAGTGTTTTGCACAATCCCTCTCCTGTTCTTGGTGTACAAATCACTCAGCAGACTTTAAAAAAATCAATTATTAGTGCAATTATTAGTCTTTCCTTCCTGCTGGGGGCCCTAGCCTTTTGAAATTATTTAAATATTACACTCTTTTCATTTCATTGTGATTTTTGCATAAGCAGTTTTCTGCTCTGCAAATATTATAGTTCTCTGTATTATATGATCGTTAATAAAAGCGTGTTAAATCTCCAGCTAGATTGGCTTGATATGGTTGTACCTTTTATGGGGATTTTGTGCCATTATCAACTGGTGTTACTGCAGCAGTGATTTTAATTTGTGCTAATCTGTACCTCACCTAGAAAACTTTTATTACTGGGAAGCTAATATAATGCATGAATGAATAAATAAGTAAATTCTTCCTCCTGCTAAGCAAGTGGCCAGTAACCTCTGGCTTCTGCAGCAGTGTTCAATCTAGCAAGAAAGAGACGTGGTCAACTCTCCTTTACTCTCAGATAGGTCATCAGCACTGAGAGCACACAGTAAACCTCTACGAAATGTCAGAATTCCAGATCCTGGGTATGAATGCATGAAGTTGCTTCCCACTGACTCAAATTACAGAAATATAGGGCTAGACGGAATTTAAGAGGTCATCCATGCTGAATGCAGGTATCTGAATGTTATGTACATGATGCAAGCACAGTATCTCTAGCAGATGGTCATCCAACCTCTGCTAAATTATCTCTAGTGAAAGAGAGACCACCACTTCTATCCTGAAATAAACCTACTTTAACAGTCCTGTTCCACCAAGAGATGCCTCGTTGTTTAGGCAGCAAAGAAATCTTATCCATAAAGCCACTGTAATTCAGATTTACCATATCATCTTTTATTCTAGCTTGTTGCTCTTTAAGAGGCTTTCCTTATGGTCTAGGTGGTTATGCTGCCATTCCAATTTCTCTCCACACATCCCCAGTGAGATCTGGGATTGTGTAAAGACTAGATTCCATTGCTACCCTTCGTGTTTCTGGTCTAAGATCTGCGCTGTCTAAAGTAGCACTCCAAATCAACAAGGGTTGTAATATGTACAAAGGCTGGGTTCCCCCATGGCTCTAAGCCACAATTTCGTTATACTGTTTTATTGAATAACTAAAATCATGTATGTCTGATAAAAACCATAGTTTTTGTTATTTGTAAAATGACATCATGACACATATATCATTTACTCCACCCCCATTCAAATGTCCAAGGCTATAATTAATTATCTGGACTTATATATCACAATACTGTATGTCATGAACTGTACTTTACAAACATTGGAGGCCAGCTTCGTACAGTTTGCAAAGTAGGCAAAGCACATTATGGCTTAGCATAATGTGAGAATCAGGTCAAGTAATAAGAGTTTTCAATGCTATCCACACCTCCTTTGCATTCCTGAGATGTCTAATCTCAGAGGGACACTTCACAAAAAAACCTGTTTCTGTATATGAATCACCCTTGATGGATGAGGGATGATAGATTCTAAAAAACCTGCATATGTTAAAATCCTTTATAAAGGAAATAAAAGAATGATACAGCTGCTTGGAATAATTGGTATATAATAAAATACTATTTCTGTCAGTATTTCTTAGAAGGCAGAAATTTCTTGGATTGAGAAACCCCCAAGTCCCATTTAAGAGGAACTTTGGAATTCTCTAATTTTGATTGGAGAACACTTTAAAGTGTTTATTCTTATATATGCTTTAGATTTGACAGCTGTAAAGATCCAGTTGTTAAAAAGCTCATTAATCCTCCACATTTGGCCTCTTCAAGAATCCCTTTTTTCCCCCAAGCAGCTGCTAATTCCCCTAACTTTTGTGTGCTTTCATGTGGCTTGTACTCAAAAGAGTAGGAGGAATGGGGCAGGGGGAATGGGGGTTGGCTACAAAATAAGAAATAAGAAAACATTCACTTTTAATTCCTCCTCCCTCTTCCATACCATCCATGCAGGTATAGAAAGCAATTGGGGTTGTCATGCTGTCACATCTTTCTTTCAAAGGCTAAGGTCAAACTGACCTTTGTAATCTCCCATTTCCTTGTGTTTATAATTTTATGTATGTGGGGCTTTGCAACTTATTCCTGCCTGGCACATGTCGCCCAGGTCTCAGCTGACATGGACATTTTCAAAGCAATTTAGCTGCTCAGAAGGCAACAGAGACAGCAGAGGGGAAGAAGAGGCCAACCATTTTAAAATTACTGCGTTTTTATTCCTTTTTCAGCTTCCACTTCAATCTCATTGTGGAACAGTTTGGATTATACCAAGGACATTTGAAGGAGGGTTAGTCCTTTTGTATTGGGGAGGAATCCTCTTTGGCTTTTGAAAAAAAAAGTGGGGGGGAATATTTGTTCTGGACATTTATTTTCCCTTAGTTCATACTGAGATACATGCATATTGAGTTGAGTGGCTTTTTCTGTGTTGCAAGGTTACATAATTTCAGACATTCCTCTGAAATCAATTCTGATTTCTTTCCATTCCGACTCTAATCTTCAGGTAGGCTGTCTACTCCTCAGCACATTTGTTCAACAAATCAACATGATCATCTTTATCATCATCATCATCATCATCACCACCACCACCATGTAATATGGAGGAAGGGAAAGAAGGGAAGTAATTATGATGTCACAAAGGCTAAATAATCAGCACTTTGATTAACAGGGTTCTGTAGGGAATGGGCCTAGGCAATTTCTCCTTGGTTTAATCTTTCAGGGAACATCATGGCTGCAATCTGATACTCATCTATCTGCCAGGCCCTACTGAACTCAATGGGATTTAATTCAAAGAGACAGGTATATCTAATCCAAATTGACTAAATGCAGTCCCATTGTGTTTTGATTCTTCTAATTATGTATCTCAGATCACTCTCAGATAGCCACTAATCTCACCTCTTTTGGTACCTAATTGTTGTTCCCTTAGGAAGATTAAAGGGGGAGGGAGGGGGAGATTGAAACACAATCCTTTTAGTCAATGGGGGGATGGAAAAAATCTGTGCTCCAGCTACTGTCTTCTTGCTATCTTGCCATATTTGTTTCCATAGAAAGGGAATCAAATGAACAAGCCAGTGATTATGAGATAGGAGCAACTACCTCTCCAAACATTCCTAAAGCAGAAAGGAGATGGTGGCAGGGCAAGAGGGGAAAATTTGGAGGGTGGGCTGAGACAAAAGTCCATGTCAATAGGAGGGACCCTGCAGCTACAGAGGAAACGTGCATAAATGTCATCTCAATGTTTCTCCTTAAGCAGGAGCTAAGCTGACAGTTAACTGGTTCAATTTTCCAACATTCACTGAAGCCCTGCAGTGTTGTGAAGACTTGGGGAGGCAGTGTAAATTTCAGATTGGCACCATCCTAAACATATGGAAGGGTCTTAGTACACCTTTTATTCTTTATCTCAATCTATATAGGGTTTACTAAAAGGGAAACTACTTGCAAGATCTTGATGATGCCTCACAAGTACCAGACAGGTCCATATATCCTAGAAACTTTTGATGAATAAAGACTTGGCTCAAGTGTAAGGAGTGAGGTGTACAGGAAACACACTTTCAGAGAAAGGTAATAACAAGATTTGGATTGTGTGAATACCTAATGGAAACAGGCATGGGGCAGTGTTTAACCCAACAATAAAGTAGATGGAACTAAGTTAGAAATGGACTGCAGGTATTGCTGCAAGTGAGTTGGATAAAGAGGATGGGTAGATGGAAGGAAGAAAGGATCCTTAACTGGCAAAGAGCATGCAACAACAAGGAAAGATGATGAGAACAAAGTTTGGTCTGAATATGTCCAAACATTGCTCAGGAGAGGACAGTTCAGTGACACATTAACATTCCATATTTTTAAAATAAATCTAAATTAGTTATTCTCTTAAGTTTTTACCATCTAGATTAGAAATTGTAAAATTACAGGTATTTTCTGATAGGTTCTGTCTTGTTGTAGTGACTTTCAGCCACTATTAAGAAAAAGCAAAGACCTACTATGGAGGAATGGTTGGTGAAGTTGACAGATTTTGCTGAAATGGATAAACTGACTTCTTTGATTAGACAAAAGACACTATCTACATTTATTGGTGACTGAAAGCCTCTTTTGGACTTTTTGTGTAAAAATGAAAAAAAATGAACTTGTGATTTATGGTTTTGATGATTAGACAGGATAGATTATAGAAAGAATAATAATATGATGTACTGTTAGAGAGAAAGGTTAAAATATATTGTATTTATAACTGCTGTGAAGAATATCGGAAGCCACTTCTTTATATCTTTTTTTCCTTTTCTATTTTTCCTCAACTGTTTTCCTTTTCTTGCATTTTCTGCTTTTTCTTTGATTTCTTTCTTTTTCCTTTTTTTCTTACTTTATATTAGTTTGTGTTATTTTTTATCTTCTTGTTTAAAAGCTTCAATAAAAATTATATAAGGAAGAAAAAGGAAAGAGAACCTGGGATATTCCAGAATGTCCTCAAATACAATATGTGACCATCAGCAATGCTGGGTGGATCTGATAGGAAAACTAAGCGTCATCAAGCAATCCACGGTATCCCCATTCCTGAGTTAGAGAAGGCAGATAGCTAAAAATCAGATATCCAACATTTGACACTTGAAAAATCTTACTTCTCCATATGCTAGCTGTGGCAGGGAAAAAACTGAAACCATTTGCTTACCTTATGAAGAACTCTTGATCTTTCTGCCTGATGAGTTCAATGACATTCAAAAGAATGCATATTGCTACATCTTACTAAATTTGTTCAATGAAATATTCCATTTTACTTGCACTGATATCATCAGTTGCTATTGGACCTTTCATTGACCTGAGCAACTAAAGAAGAAAGACCAATCTTTAAACTAATCAGATTTCTTTGACAATATTTAGCATCCAGTTCCCATTCAGCCAGATCACTATGAATGTTAAAAAGGTCAGATATTTAAGTAAACTCCCTTACCATGTTTTAATTCTTGTTCATGCATTCCAAGCTTTGCCTATGCATGGTAGCATTTGGCAGACACAATTTGAGACAGAATGCAAGATTTTGTCAGGGGCACAGCTACTAATGTCTCTCCACCACTCCTCCTCCTCCCAAATAGGCAGAGACAGGAGTTTTGTGACTGTTAAACATTCCCATCCCAAATGATCTCTTTCCCATCTGGATCTTAAATTAGCTGAGTTTTTCTTTTCCTTTCTTACTGTTGTTGATGGATGTCTTTGCTATTATACATATGCTTTTTGCTTACATTCATTGCTGTGCTTCCATCAGTTACACACACGCAATTAAAATTAACTTTGCACTCATTTTTCTGATTAGGTTGCATATAATAACAGCAGCACTGAACAAAGTGGTGACATATACAGAATTTTTTTATTCACAGCAAGCGCCCATTTGGTATCACCACCACCACCACTATCACCACTGTTTTTTCAACAAGAGGCTGCCTTTGAAATAAATGTCCAATTTCTCACCAGCCTCCAATATAAAATAATATGCCTTTTAAAGACTTTTTTAAAATATCAAAATCTTCTAAATATCTCAAATCTCAATATTTCAACTGCCCTTTTGATTCATTCTCCAATGTAAAGTTGTGGTCTATCCATTTTGCCCACTCTGGTCAGCACATGAAGGCACGTTTCCACATCCTATGACTACTGAACTGCACACAGCTAACACTCTGTGAATTAGGGCTCACCAATCCATGAATTACACTCAAAATTTCTGATTTCTTAAGCCAGAACAAAAATTGGAGATTTATAAAGCTTTGGATGGGTTACCACAATAGCTGTGACCACATTCAGCTTTGATGGGTCATAATTGTGCTTGCTTGTTCTAGAGCAAATTCCAGGGCAAGTGATAATTAGGACTGGATATTTGATTCAGTTCCTTGGTTCACCCAATTAAAGATTTTAACTAACACTTTGCTCTGGTGACAAAGACATTGGGATATTTAAAGGTCATAATTTTGCACAAGCACGGCTTCTCTTCCTTCTTTGCTAAATTGGTCACAACCTCTTTCCTCCTTAATAATAAGTAGCCCTTCCATCCCTTTATTGCAAACCAATACTTTCCTACAATTATAGCAGTCTCAATCTTTTATCTGAAGGCCAGTTATATAAATACCCATCATTTATTACCTATTGCCTTCCATTTAAAGCCCCAGCGGTAGGCTTCCCTGAAGAAACAAAGCACTTCTACATGAGGACTCTGAGCCACTTCAGCAGCAATTCTCATCCTCTGTGCTAGTGTTGAGAGCAAAGCAAACTTATTTCTGGCTCAGCCCTGGGATATTTGCGACCACATAAAACTAACCTTTTCTTTGAAACACTGCAGCACTGAGCTTGTAGAAGGTCCATCTCCCTATCTTCAAGAACTCTTGCTCACCTATCAATGGACTTCTCAGCTTCAGCAAGTTTAGCAAGTCTTCCAAGGGGAAAAGTAGCTTTGCAGCTCCCTCCCTTAGGAACTGCTCAGATTTTTCTACATATAACCAGACAAGTCTACACTATGTAAAGTAAGGACACTGGGGGAGAGTGCAAGCAATTTATTTTCTGTTTGTGTGAACTGGGGTAAGAGAATTTTTGTTTCTCCAGGATTTGCAGCAGCTCACAACAGGGCAGTGATTCTTTGCTCCTGGTTCTCAGGGTTCCAAGGTTAGCAGGAGAAAAAAAAACAATTGGTTTTCTTCAAACTGCTTTTAATGGATTGGGAAACAAAATGGTGATGTGTAATTGCCCTCTACTTGACAACAGTTGAATATCTGACCCAGTAAGGCTCCTCCTATATTCAGTACCCTTTATAAATGTCTGCTTTCTTCTTTCTATCTGTACTCCTTCCAGAGATCTGTGTGGACTTGGAACAAGATCCTTTCAGCAGTAGTCCTGCTCGTGTGGAATATCAGCAGTTTCCAATACTGTTGCATTCTGGAGGAAAGTAATAATTTTCTTTTTAATGTGTGCATGTCCTCCATGTAAACATATTAGGAAATTAATGATAAACTATTATAACTACTTTTTTAATCTACATATTTGTTCTATATAACTTTTCAAAACATAGGAAGACAGCTTTGAGGGAGTCAAGATATATTATGTCCACAGCATTCTCATTACTAAAGAAGATACCAGATCAAAAAAATGAAGAAAGATTATTTTGACAAGATTTGGTATTGGCAAATCCACCCTGTCTTCTCATAATCACTGTATTATCCTAAAGGTGCTTACAGAATGATTGTTTTACAATCTGCTCTATAATCTCCTCAGATATCAGATTTACTGGTTTATAGTACTTTGGACCTTCTTTTTTTCCCCATTTTTAAGACAGGAATATGTGAAGTATAAGCAGAGTCTTTCTCTGCTTATCTAATACTTCACCCATTCTCCAGATTTCTCAGAGATATAGGACAGAGATTTGGCTAGGCCATCAGCAGATATTTCATTTAATCTGAACCTAACTACTATATCACTCCAAATAAGTTGTCCATCACAATTATACTTCAGTGCTATAATTACTCCAAATCAAGAAGGATATCTGGAGAGGAAGTATGAATGTAAAATTATAATTTTTCAGGTGTTACATGGTTTGGGGAGCTCAAAAAGCAGCATGTGAAAGCAAAAGTCATCTCATTCTGTTTCTTTCCCAGTAACTAGGAGAAACATATGCTGTTTTTGAAGGTCTATTGTTGTGGTCACAAATATGTTTAATCCTTTGTTAAAGAGCTGTCAAAGTCATCATGACACCAGTGAATCCTGTAAGTTAACTAATCAAGTACGTAGAAAAATAGAAGTGCATGGAGATACAGTTGATGACAAAGAAGTGACGGTGGTAAAAAATCTTGTTGTCTTCGACTCAAGGGCAGATAAAGATGGCAATGTGCTAGAGATATAAAGAGATTAATCCTAGCAAGGAACGCAGTGATCAACTTAGACAAAGTAATGAAGAATAAGGGAATTTCTATGACAACAGAGATCAAAATAGTTAAAGCGGTGGAGTTTTTTCCAGTGCTAATATTTGGCTATGAAAACTTGACGTTGAGAAAGAGTGAGGGGAAAAAAGAGAGAAATCTTCAACTAAAGATTCAGAGATAGTTACCAGAAGTACCACAGTTTACAAAGAAGAACCACTTTATTTGTCCTGGATGAAATAAGGACTAACTGTTCCACTAAGGCAATGATTAACAAGCAAAAATTTACTTATTTTGGACATGTGATGCAAGTAAATAATAGATTAGGAAAAAAATTGTACTTGGCAAATAAAAGTGTAAAGCAATGGACAAAATCGATGACAAGATTAGAAATACCACTGGAATATCTCTGTAAGAGCTGAAGATTTTTGTTGGGAACAGGTTGAGATGAAAGACATTTGTCCATGCAGTCACCAAGACTTAATGACACTTAGCTATTGCTTAAGTAGCTTGACTAGTCCTTAGATGCTCCCATCACTCTCATTTCTCCAGACAATAATCATACATCTGAAGCACAGGCAAGTAATCCATTTTAATGTTTATATGAATTTAATTGTATTTTCAACTAAGTTATAGCAGAACTGGAATACATGTGCACACTATTTTTCTGATGCAGAAATGCAATGCAAAACAAATCTATGGATTTCATATATTACGTATACTTACAGATAGATAGATAGATAGATTTAGGAAAAAGTTTAAAATACTCAGGATATTTGTTTGGTAAATAGGTATATTATGACTCAAAATGGTCCCCAAAATACATACATTGGGAGAAATGAACTTGGAGATGTATGCATACTTTTTAAACATGTACAAAACTGTGAAACTTAGCAAAGCTTAATTTGACAAATGTATAGCATTTAGAAATAAATTTGGGACAAGGGACCTACCTGCTTATTTCTAACAATTCCTATGGATGCAAAGGAATGTGTCCCAGAAGGGGGGAGGGAGTGATGTGGTGGATTTCAGCACTGCTGCAGATTCTCAGGAAGGAGGGAGCACATTCCAAGGAGATAAGAGGACTCAGTTTGGACAGCATTGGTGGGAAAGTGAAGAAGTTCAGGGTGGCCCCACCCTAGAGTCTCCCTGGTTATTTCCCCTTAGGTTACTTAGGGTAGCTTTAGTCTGGCAAGATTCTGCCTGTACAGTGAGAGCAATAAAGAACTGGAGTTTGAACGCACTGACTCGTCGTTGTTCTTGGGCTGGGCCTGACAATAGATTATGTTATACTACATGGAATGTAATGTTCTAATTAGGAAAATGGGAGATTTGTTTAATGTTATCAACATTTCATGCTGATAATGCATTTTCATGCTGATAAAGCATTTCAGCATTTAGGAAGGAAGCCATGGCAAACCTCTTCTAAAAAACCTTGCCAAGAAAACTGCAGGGACTTGTCCAGGCAGTCTCTGAGAATTGGGCATGATTGAACAGATAAAAAAAAAAATCAGCATTTCAGCTTAAGAAAATCCTGGATTTTAAAAATACATGTGCATTGGTGGAGGCCAGTTAATTTGTGTGGGTGAGAAAAATAAGTGTCAGAGCTCTAGTCTATCTAGAACTGTAATAAGGTCTTTCCCTCAGAAGTCCATAGCTTTCCACTAGTTATAGATTTGTGTGGGAGCTGGTTATTGTTATTCAGTAGTCAGGGGAAAGCATTCTGCATAATTAGAGCATATCCTGCCCCCCTGCTGATTAAGATATATCAAAGACAAGGTCTGGCCCTTGAAATGAGTTACAGCTCTAAACTCTGGTGTTTCCTACTAGTGAGGAAAAGCTCAAATGTTTATTATTTATTGGGTTGTCTCATTCCCAAAATGGATTATGCCCTGGATACTAGCCTCTGGATCAAGCTAGGTGATGAGCATTCTATGTGGCTGTTGAACATAAAGTAGTTGCATGAAGAACTCTGTAGCTGAAGATGATGGCATGTCAACTTTATGAATGGAGAAAAAAGAGACCTGCAGGGGTTCTTTGCAAGATATGCTCTCTTCCCATCAAGTCATTTTTATAGATCTAAGCCATCTTTATGCCTTTAGGAAAAGCCCCCTTAGTCTTCTTACAGGATTTCTCTCATGCAAGCTTGGGAATTAGGCCTGAAATCTAATAGTAAGTGCTTAGAAATCATACCCGGTAAAGCCTGCAGATAGAAATAGAAAGGATGTATTGCTTTTTTCTCCCAATCCTCTCTCCATTTTTTGGAGCATGCCATGACATTCTATTCCTGATGTTAAGCATTCTGTACCCAGAAAACTAGTTAGTATGGAAGAAAACATAAGAATCCTTTGTGAATTACCAGATCTGACAAACAAATGCATATTTCTCTGTGACTGAATGAAGCATGGCTGATATTAATCAGATTTTGTTGCTTTAACTCTGGTTTAGATTCCAAATACATTAGAAAACCAAGTTAAATCTTGCCTTAGCATCTAAACATTGCCTGTTATTTTACAAGCAGAGACTTCATTGAGATCTTGACTTAATAATGAGACTAAATGAACTTTGTGACTACAACCAACTTTCCCAACTTTCTTGTTGGAAATATTCTATTACTTTTGAAATGGAAAATTGTGGCTACTAAGTTTGGATTAAGTCAGGATCTTAAACTAATTTCCATCATGGTATGAGATGAATGATCTATTCCAAATCTGATGTATTTTTATCTATATTGATGTCTGTGAGAAATACTATGTGGTCCAACAATAATTTAACAATGTACAAATCCAATTCACAAAATAACAGAAACAGCAGCAGAATAGAACCATACAACAGCTATCAAAATATTTTAATATTAATAGACCAATTAAAACAGAAAGTGAAAATTTATACCGAATGGCTTCCTAAAAAGGAAAGTCTTCACTAACTTCTGAAAACAATAGTGGAAGATGGACCTCCCTTGAAAGGGAGTTCAGAGCCATCAAAAAGACCTTCTTAATCCCTCACTGACGTATCTCAAGAGTTATTGGGACACAGAAGAGGGTTTCTAAGGAACATTTCAGTAAACAGGCCAGCTGACTTGTAAAGGAGCAGGTGGTCCTTCAAATAACCAGACCCTTAACCATTCAGAGTTTTAGAAACAACCAATGGAACAAGATAAAGAAATCCTCCTTCCCATCAGTAATCATTCAATTTGATGAAAGAGAATGTGCTTTCAAATGTTCTTTAAAAGGAGGAAAGAATATTAGCAAAATTCCCAAGGATGGAGTGCTATTTCCTTTACTTAGTTATAAGGTGGCTAAGGCATCTCACTGACAATCTGCAGCCTCCAAACTTCCCACACCTCAATTTAATCCCAAGGGAGGACATCATAAGGAACTCCACCCTTGCAGCTTTTTCAGTAGCAGTGCTACTAAAACTGCTAAGGAAAAGTCCTTCCCTTGAGAAATTGATGGTGAATTCTCTTTTCCCTGGAGATAGTCTAAGAAATTGTACACCCAATTTCTCTGTCAACACACCTGGCAGAGAACTGATAAAGGCCATTTGTGCCTGGCTGTACTTTGAATTATACCAAAAACAAATTGGAAGCTAACCAAACAGTTCCAACAAGGGAATCCCATGCTTATTGTATCCAGCCTTTGTCAACAACTAGCCTGCAATATTCCTGATCAACTGCATTTTCTTTATACCCTTCAGAGACTACATAGAGCAATTTGTAATAATCTGTGTGATATAATTAAAGCATTGGTCATCCAGGTGAAATCTGGATTTTCCAGTTATGAAAATAGCTGATGTCCTAGCCTTAGTTGAATAAGGACATATCTGGCTGCCACTGAGATTTGTTCATTCAAAGGACTGTATATTCCATTGAGATCTGATTGTCAGAACTGAATTCTTAAAACTCAATTACAGAAAAAGCAAGTTACTCCAGAAGCTCAAAGAACACATTACCAAAACATTTTTTTAAAGAGACAGCCACAAACTTAACAAAACTGAGAACAATCAGTGTGGTTAACTACAGCACTTTGCAAATGATAACCAACCAGGACCTTGGATTTAGTTTGCCGTAATATGCATCTCATACATACTGTTTACATGTATGCAAATGAGATGTGCTAAATTGGGACCATTCATTTGCATTAATTATAACAGGTGTATTTCTCTCTCTCTCCCACCAACTTTTCTCCTTCATCATGCCACTTCTCTGAAAAAATGTGATTAAGGATAAAGCAAAGTCAAATTTTCATCTTTTTCCAATGTCAAACAAAACAAAACAAAACCAAGACTGACAAACTTCACAAAGAACATTGCAATGAGCATTGCCGTCTTCAGGCTTTGAAAGGCTGTTTGAAAAGATGCCTTCACCTGTGCTGTCCCCCACATCTTGAGAGCACCCAAAAATTCTTCTGCTGCCAATTTGTAGGTCCAATTGTTTGTACTGCCCAGATGAGAAGGCATGACAAGCAGAGAATATAGTCCATGCTCTTACTCTTTACCACTTGCTTAGAAGGAAGTTCAGAAACATAACTAAGAGGTTTCAGGAATTGATCCTGGGCTGCTCCCTACTAGGGAGCTTTGGCAGATCCCTAGCAATAAAGCCTCTTCTTGATGGCAGCCCTGGTAACATTTGCTGAGCATCTGCAGGACAAAATCACTCAGAACTGCTCCAAGTTAGACTCCAGGCGTGAGGCTTGGTCTGGAGAGATACCAGGGGAACGGGCTTACCCAGTTATCTGGGAGCAGTTTGATCCTGTTGGACCTGAGGAAGTGGACAGGATCCTACGGACAGTAAATGTCACCACGTGTCATCTAGACCCATGCCCCTCCTGGCTGGTAAAAGCAGCCCAGGAGGTGACATGTGGTTGGGTCCATGCAATGGTTAATACATCCTTGGGAGAGGGGGTGTTCCCGGCCACCTTTAAAGAGGCGTTGGTGCACCCCCTCCTCAAGAAGCCATTGCTGGACCCTACTGTTCTGGACAATTTTCGTCCAGTCTCCTACCTCCCCTTTTTGGGGAAGGTTGTTGAGAAAGTGGTGGCTTTGCAGCTCCAGCGGGTCCTGGAGGAAATGGATTATCTAGACCCTTTCAGTCAGGTTTCAGGCCCAGTTATGGGACATAAACGGTATTGGTCGCACTTATGGATGATCTCTGGCAGGAGCGGGATGGTGGCAGTGCATCCATCCTTGCTCTCCTCTATCTCTCAGCGGCTTTCGATACCATCAACCATGGTATCCTTTTGGGTCGGCTCAGGGAGTTGGGCGGCATGGTCTTGCACTGGTTCACCTCCTTCCTCCAGGGCTGGTCCCAGTTGGTGGTGATAAGGAGCGAGAGATCTGACCCTTGGCCCCTTCTTTGTGGGATGCCACAGGGTTCGGTACTCTCTCCGCTCCTTTTCAACATCTACATGAAACCGCTGGGTGAGATCATCCGTCACCATGGGGTGAGGTATCATCAATATGCTGATGATACTCAATTGTACATCTCCATCCCCGGTGAGGTAAATGATGCTGTGACTGCTCTCTTGTGGTGTCTGGGGGCTGTGGGGGTCTGGATGGGGAACAACAGGCTTCAACTGAACCTTGGTAAGATGGAGTGGCTGTGGGTTAATGGTTCTTCCGTATCTGGGACATTATCATCTCTGGTTCTGGATGGGGTTGCACTGCCCCAGACAGACCCAGTGCATAATCTGGGGGTCCTCCTGGACTCACAGCTCCTGCTCGAAGAGCAGGTGGCAGCCGTGGCCAGGAGAGCCTTCACACAGCTACGTGCTGTGCACCAGTTATGCCCTTTCCTGGATCGGGAGGCCCTTCGAACAGTCACTCATACCCTTGTTATCTCTCATATAGACTATTGCAATGCACTCTACATGGGGCTACCTTTGAAAAGTATCTGGAAGCTTCAGCTGGTCCAGAATGCAGCTGTGCAAGCTGTTTTTGGTACCCCTAGAAGGGCACATGTAACACCACTGCTGCACAAGCTGCATTGGGTACCAGTCTGCTTCCAGGTCCAATTCAAGGTGTTGGTTATTAACTTTAAAGCCCTACATGGCATGGGACCAGGTTACCTGAGGGACCGCCTCTTCCCCATTACATCAACCCGTCCCACCCGATCGTGCAGAGAGGGCATGCTGTGGACCCCGTCTGTAAAAGAATTTCATCTGGTGGGGTCCAGGAAGTGGGCCTTCTCTGCAGTGGCACCCACCCTGTGGAACATGCTGCCCCCGGAGGTGAGATTGGCCCCATCGCTCCTGGCCTTTCGGAGGAGTCTGAAGACCTGGTTCTGCCACCTCGCTTGGGGCGGAGAGGGAAATAGATCTACTTGGGGATGGCTGCTATAGACCACTCCTCCCACACTTGGACTATTTTAGATTTTTTTGCCACTTGGACTTTTTTATTTTTTACTCTTATTTATATTATTTATTACTGTAATTTTATATTGTATATTTTATTCATTGTATGATTGTTGTTTTAATTGATTACTGTAAACCGCCCAGAGTCCCCCGAAAGGAGGAGATGGGCAGGGACAAATTGGATAAATAAATAAATAATATAATATATATGCTGACAAAGGTCTCCTCTGTTATGCAAAGCCATTGCTCCCATCATCAACAATTGCTATTATTATCACTAGCTAACCTTACAGCTATGAGGAATAACCTAGTGTATACTTCCGGTTTTCACCTCCATGCAAGATTATCTGTACCTATGGAGAGTAAAGCTGACAACACCCTTGCCACACATCCAAGAGAAAGTAATTGCTTCTCTGCTACTAATAGCATGCATTCAGCCAGTGTTTCTCACACTTGGCAACTTTAAGATGTGTGAACTTCAACTCCCAGAATTCCCCAGCCATGCTGAAGTTGAAGTTCATACATCTTAAAGTTGCCGAGTTTGAGAAACACTGCATTCACCCAATATATATTTTTTAAAATCTGTTCAATCATGTCCAATTCTCAGAGACTGCCTGGAGAAGTCCCTGCAGTTTTCTTGGCAAGGTTTTTTCAGAAGTGGTTTGCCGTTGCCTCCTTCCTACTGCTGAGAGAAAGTGACTGGCCCAAGGTCACCCAGCTGGCATTGTTTCTATCCCTCAATGCCTTTTTAAAAAGGCTTGGGCAGATATAGGAAATGGTGGATGCTTCTCAGACATGCTTAAGAGCAGGCTCAGCAGCAAAATAGCAATCTGTCCCAAAATTAGATTTTCTTTGATTATCCAAGACTCTACCAACTGTACCACACCATCCTCAGTAACATTAGCAATAATAATGCATTAAATAAGTATCGTTTTGTTACCTTTGTTAAAGCAATATAGTTAAAGGGATACTATCTATTTAGAATTTTTAAAAAAGCATGGTAAGTCTAAAACCTTGGTTAAAGAAGGGCACATGGGGGAGTAAAAATGGAATCATGTAAGCATGCTATGGTTTATAAAGCAGCTCTGCTGCATTTGCTTATTAAGATTGGATAGCAGGCACAAAGCTTTTTCAGCTCCATGCAGACAACACAGCTGAAGCTAAATATTCCTGACCTTGCTTTCAACCATCACTAATCTGGTGCAGAGTACCCCATTACCTTGCCAAAGCATTCAGGGTGGGCTTTTGGTTTCTTTTGTTGTTTCCATTTTGGAAAGTAGTACTTCTTGATCTGCAGCTCCATCTGCTGTTTCAGCCTGGTCTCTCTCACCACTATGAACTTTGCTTCAGGAGAAAAGCTGTCATTCTGATCTTGGAGCCTGACAGTCAAACATAGCCTTCTCTGACCTGGAGAATCCAGGTGTATAAGGATAGTTTCCAGAATTCAAAGCTAGCACAGCCAGTGGCCATTCTGGTAGCAATGGTAGATGTAATTCCACAAGTCTGGGAACAATATATTATCCTGGGAAAAGTTGACTGAAAAGGGATATTACAAGCAATTCTGCTGCAATAAGAGGCAAGTAACCAACTGTATGCATGCCAAAATGTATTTTGCTTGGTTTTGGCTTGGTGTGTGGTGTGAATCCATCCCATGTTTGCTTTAGGATGGAAACCAATAATGAAGGTAGACAATGATGATCAGTCTATCATCAGGGCTTTGCATATTTGCTCCTGATTTTTTTTCAAAGTATAACATTTTTAGTATGGTAACAATGTACAAAAAAAATGAATGGGCATTTTGCTTTAAAGAAATGTGGATTCTGCAATTTATATAACAGCAGGATTATATGCATTACATCAATTCAAAAACAAGCCCACTAGATTGCAACAAAACAGAAAAGCAGGGACATTATTGGTCCTTCTGAAAAACTTTTCATCATACTTGGCTGTGTTCACATGGGCATGCTTCGCTATAAACCTCAGCTAATGATCATGCACAGGGCACTAATTTTAAACCCCACATTCTGCTATGTTAGGCTTACCATGTCTTCTGAATCCTGAAGAGCTGCTATCAGAGATATCATGTCTTTGACCCAGGCATTCTGTCAATTCACCTAATGACCCAGCACTTGGGTTAAAGGGATGGCAGCTATTCAGGGTTCAGCTGACATGGTAATCCTAAACCTTGGTTATATAGGGACGCATGGGGAAGTAAAGACAGTACCTTGCAAGCACACTGAGGTTTATAGCGAAGCATGTCATGTATTGCTTTTCTTTTCTTTTCTTCCAACAAGGATTTTTAGGTTAGCAATTTGAGGCTCTTCCTTTTTTTTAACCAACTGTTTCCCTTTGAAATAATCATTAAAAAATGAAGAAATTCTGGCCATGTTATAACAGTCACTGAATCACAACTGCATTAGTTTGGGTTATTATTACATCAATGTACCATTAAAAATTGGTGCTTGGGTTCTTTTGCTGCTTCTTCCACACCTTCTCTCTTTCCATTGTGCCTTTACAGACTGTTAACTGAGAGAAGGACACAGTCTTAAAGATATATATTTAAGAACACAAATTCTTAAACCAATAATAAAGTTCTGTTGAGGGCTTATTTCCAGGTAAGCGTGTATTATATGGTATATGGAATTGTTTATTTTTATGGCTGTTTCTATGTTGCCTCATCCTAAGATCCTTGGCATCTTACTAACAACAACTCAGCAGAAATTCTGATTCTAGTCTTCATCATGGAGACAGATGATAGAGATACAGATACAGACACCCCCTGTTAGTTACTGGACAGATCAGAAGAGTTGTACAGAGCACTGAAAGTCTATGCAGAATCTATAGGAAATCACATGACCATTCCTTCATGGAATCATGAGACTTACTGTATATCCCACGTTTCCTCTAAAAGCTTAAGGCAGTGTATATAAAATTCCTCTCATTTTTTTCTTTACAACAACCTGATGAAGTATTTTGAGCAAAGAAATAGGGATAAATTCCATTATATTCATGGCTGGAGGGAGGATGGGATTAGGAACAGTTTTCAGATTATAGTGGTGTGACCACACATTTTCAGACCTACCTCTGCTGTCCTAAAAGCTTCTTAAATGAAAAGTTTGTTTCCCATGGTCATCAATCTAGGCAAAATTCCACAGGTTTGGTGGATTTGAAATTCCACTGATAATTCCAGACAAGGTCTGAAGCTAGATGTCAAATCCTGACCCCCTATGAGATTAAATTCAGAGACATTCTCTAGAGTTATGGTCTGGGATTTCATACTACACTAAGTCCTAATGAGATACCTTTGATTTTAGCTTAGCAAAATATATTAACCCAGACATTACAGACTCTAAACCATGGTTTATAGCATACTTTTGTGAATCCAATCAATTGTAGTTTATTCAATATGGTCAAACTAACTATAGCTTGGTATGTAACCTGTGTGAAAGGTCCCCTATGCAAGCACCGAGTCATGTCTGACCCTTTGGGGGGACACCACTTTCGTGACGTTTTCTTGGCAGACTATAGTGGGGTGGTTTGCCATTGCCTTCCCCAGTCATCAGCTTCCCCAACAAGCTGGGTGCTCATTTTACTGACCTCGGAACGATGGAAGGCTGAGTTGACCTGAGCCGGCTACCCAAGAATTCAGCTTCTGCTGGGATCAACCTTGGGTCGTGGGGAGAGTTTTGGTTGCAATACTGCCGCCAGCACTCTGCACCACACAAGGCTATGGTATGTAACCTACAGCCCAATAAAGCCTGACTTTTCTTAAACTGACTCTACTGCTTTTAAGGGTATATCAGATTTTGACAGACTTCAGGCCCAGAATTCAAATTATCTGAAAGCTCAAAATAAGCCTTTCAAGATGAATCAATACCACTTGTGTCATTCCCAGCAATCATAAACCCAAGCAACAACTAAAAGGACTTCATTATCATAATCCCAAGTGGTCTCTCAACTGAGTTCAGAGCTTCAGTTTGTTACTCCATCCCTTACTGTCAAGCTTTTCCTCAAATTGGTGAGTCCCAGCAGGATTAGGACTAGAGTCAAACAGAACTGTGGGACAGATCTTCAGGAGAGACAGCCTAAACCAAATACTCCATCCAAAGTGAAGCAGGAAAGAAACGTCAGAGGGATGTTGTGGATTGTAAGATAACTAGACAGGCAGAAAAATATGTACTAACCTTGGGAAGCCACCCAAATGAGGACAAACTAATGTTAGTCAAAGCCAAGAAACACAATGCTATGGGAGATTTTTCACATCTTTTGGAAGCTTAAAAGCACAGCCATAGACAGGGTAGAGGTGAATGGGGTTGGGGTTCTGAAGGAAGGAATTTAATCATTCTTCCAGCCCCATTTCCTAATAAATTGTCCCCTACTTGCTATTTCCCACTCAGAGGAATCTTCATAAAATTACCCACATGGTACCTGCATGTTTTTCCAATCATGGATAATTGAAGCGTTGTGTGGTTGGCAGGGAAATATTCTCAAAAAGAACTGGGGGTGGGGAGATATTTGTAAAAAAGAAAAAAAAAGCGATGTTATTCTGACCTAGTTTAATCCTCTCCCCTCATGCTCCACTGTCTGTTTTTCTCTTCCTTAAATATAAAATCCTATGAGGCAAGAATGGTCAAAAAGTTGCAGCATGTCACTTCTTTCATCCTGAAGTGTCCAACACACAGAAGTGTGGATATCAGTACATGGCAGCCCTTTGAGGTAGTCCAGACAGGAAACCAAAACCATGAGTACTAACATTACCTTTATTGTATGGTTACAGTAACAGAACATTGCAAGTCTGAAAGCATTTCTCCCTTCCCTTGCCTTTACTTTATGGAGAACTAGGGGGGTCCCCTTTGAGACACTTTTTCCACCCCCATTTCTTCTGTGGGTTGAGATATCTCTTGTCTGATGTCGTCTAGGCCGCGCTCTTCCTCCTGTCTCCCAAAGTTATTCTCACAGCCCATTACAATACATACACCAGAGACTCATGCTTTGAATAGTGAAAGTTCTTGACAGTCCCAACTTGTCTAATACTGAGTGGACTTCTTGGGACCTTAACTTTTCACCCAAATGTATGATATCCACCCATATGCTGAGAATCAAACAGTGGACTAGCTCCTGAAACTAGCAAAGGTTAGATTTGTCCTTTAACAAGAGGTGCTTATCCAGAAGTTTTAAAATTCTACCATGTTTTCTGGGATTGATCTTTGGATTTGAAAAGATATTCTCACATTGACCTTGACATCAAATGAAGCTCAGTCCAAATATGTGCACACCCATAACAACTTGTCCTGATGGCTATATATTATCTATATTATAGGCACTGTGTCACTCAAACCAGTTGCTAGAGAACATGAGCAGAAAAGTGCTGTTGCACTAATATTATTTTTGAAAGTTTTCCAAAGATATTACCACTGTGGGAATAGAAAGCTGAACTAGATCTCCCTGAGATCAAATCCAGCACATCTCTTTTTATATTCTGAGGTATCCCTGGCTCTTATTCAATGGGTTTCATGAGGCCTAAGGTCATATTGAGTGTTAAGGTCACCTTGGGCACACTACATCTCACAAAAATGTCATATTGCCCATTTCTTTAAGAATAAATACAAATGCCATGTACTCTAATTAAACCTAAAAAATAATAATGGAACACTAAAGATTAGCAAACCATCCATCCTAAGAATATTAGCATTCCATTCTCCATGTTTGTTTGTTTGTTTGCCACATGTACTCATAAGCCTTATGAAGGCAGTAGAAGCGGCCCTTTGGCTGGCCTAGAGAAGTGTCCTGTGTTGTCACTTTTTCCAGCAATTGTCCCATGCTTTCTTCCTTCATTATAATAATTCTCTTCATCTTCCAAAAAACAAAACAAAAAAACCCTACTTCACTGAGTTTGTGCAATAGTCCCAGAATACATATTAAGTAAAGCTATATGTACATGCAGCTCCCTATAGAAAGCTTGTGTAGAATTTTCTGTTGCAGATAAATTCTGTTCCTTCCCCCATAAATAAATAATTTTACTGAATACACACACATTCACATGCGCGCGCGTGCACACACACATATATAAAGAAAGAGAACCTCTAATATAGATTTTTATACTTGAATCCAAGCTTCAGTGATTTTATTTATTGATATTTATTTGTCAGATTTCTATCTTCCACGAGCTCTAGGCAGCTTACATGGGGATCTCCCTTCATTTTATCCCTACAAAAGCAACTCTGTGAAGTAGGTTGGTCTGAGAGAGAGTGACTGGCCCAAAGTGATCCTGTGAGTTTTCAGGTCTGAGGATAAAGCTGAACTCAGATCTCTCCCATCCTACTCTAAAACCTTAACTATAATACCACACTGGCTCTATTTTGGACCTTTTATGACTGTTTGTGAAAGAAAAGGATGCTTATTCATTTAAGCATCCTTTTACGTATTTGTGGGTTTTTTAAAGAAACTAATTTTTGGTAGGGTGTATGTTAAACATTGCTCTAGGTTGCTTTCTGATTGTCAAAAGCAATCAGTATCATGTCCTCCAGATCAAGAGTTCAATAAATCCTTTAAGAGAGTAAACCTCAGGTCACCCCACTTTGGGGTAACCCATTCAATTAGCTTCACAGCCTGAAGACATCATTGGTAGACTTTCCTCAACCCACTATTGCCATTCCTGAGATTTCTAGAAATTGAAATCCATCTATCTGAAAGATGTCCAGATTGCAGAAGGCTGATTTAGAGGATGACTCTTCCATGACTTCTTCTGGGCCTCAGCCATGCAAGAGTCCGAGCTTCAGAAATGACAACACACTTTTTAAAGCTACAACAGGAATGGAGCTACAAGATAGTCAGGTCCAACCACCTTTTAAAATCATCAATGGGCTACAGTTACTTGCTGGAACAACAGTTCTGGTGAGGGTAGATTGAGCTGGCAAACTCTGCAGTGCGCTCTCCATGGTCCTAAAGGTCTCCTGGTCTTTCCTTAACTACAGCAAACCTCACTGAATATGAGCCAGTTTCCTTACGGCTCCCTGCTGAGCCAGGGCAATTGGTACTGTGCCTGGACAGGTAGGAAGGCAGGACCTAGGCGGGTTTCTTAGCTTCTTCTGGGTCCTTCATCCTAAAGACCTAATTTTCTCTACACTGAATCAAACTATAGGTCATGGCACATAATCAGCTAGGGAAGTACTTTGTGATTGTTACAAGGGCTAAGCAACTTGTAGTGTTACCTTTGCCTAGAAATTTAAAAAACAAATTACTCCCAAACATAAATCAGTTTTATATCTGCCCCAAAAGTGAGTGTGAATCCAGAACAGAAACTTTGCACACAGCCTAATTTAATCTTAGCTAAAAGTGAACTTAAAAGGCTGAAAGGATTCTCATTTTTTAAAGATCACATTGCATTACATTAATTTGGATATTTCAGAACACAGAGACCAATTCCTGAAAGAAGGAGAGTCTCCATAAAGAGGAAAAAAAATATCAGTACTGGAATAACAAAGAAAAAATAAAGTGCAACAGGAGTCCTTGTCTGAACCATCTCCAAACAAAAATCTTGAGAAATGGAATACCTTAAAACTTTACATTTCAGTATTTAGAACCCTTCACATTTGGGGACACCATAGCTTCCAATTTATGATAATCTATTGAACTGAAGAGTTACCTCTGCAGTTCTGACTGCAAAGGCCAACTTTGCTTGAAGTCTGGAGAACATTGGGGAAGGCTGCTTTAGTCACCAATTTGCTAGTGCCCATGACAGAGAAAAACCCTTTGCAATTAGTAGCAAAAGGATAGAATTTATATTAATGCATAACAATAGCATCATTAAAAACCAAACAAATAATAATAGTGTGCAACAAAAATGTTCCAAATAAAGACTAGATTATGGAAATGAAGACTAGTAAAAACACTAAAATATAGCTATACTACCAGTTTGAAAATGTGTGAAATGATTAGCTCCAGTAGTTTCTTCCAAAAAATCAGAAATCATAATTTCACGAGAGTACTTCAGAATTATTAGATATTGACAATGCCTTCATAAAACCATAATATATAATCCCAAGAGTATACAAATCTGAAATGTACTTAAATCTGTAATATATAGATAACTTCTGGAAATGAAGAGTCTGGGACCTTAGTCACTGCAAAAAGATAAAAAATAAAAATTCACACCATTGCCAGAAACATGTCATCTCAAAAAACTCAGGCTTTAAGAAAACAGGAAGAGAACAAGAAAGCATCCAAATTACATTCCCAGTTTGGTTTTGGTCTAGGGCAATGTTTCTCAACTTGGCATGCTGGCTGGGGAATTCTGGGAGTTGAAGTCCACACATCTTAAAGTTGCCAAGGTTGAGAAACACTGGTGTAGGGGAAATATTGGCTGAAAACCTATCAGGACTGGATTAAGTCCTATACTTGTCAAGAGAAAAGTACTTTTTGTGATAGAGAAAGGCCACTCTTACCTGGTCCCGGATCCTGTCCTGCTGTCCTCGAATTGCTAAGGCATGCTGTGGGTATTTGCTCTTCAAGTGGTCCATGAATGCATCCCTCTTGCGTTCCATCTCAGATTTCTGTAGCCCCGTGAGGGCTTCTAGACTCTGGGCAGCAATGACAGTGTGACGGCGTTCCGAGGTGTGCACCAACCCTACGTTGGAGAAGCGGCGTGTGCCATTGCCCAGGGTCCGGTATTCCCGTGGATATTCTGCATCATCTGCTGAGATCATGTGGGCGCTAGTCCTCTCAGGATCTACGCAGATTTTGGAGGAGGAAAGGAAAGCAGAGAGGGAGTCAGGGCATCTTTCCACTTATCTCAACGTGAAGAAAAAGAATCTGGGATGTTTGATGGGAGAACTTTTGGTAAGGGCAAGAAGAAGAAACCAATATCAATCATGGGTTTAAATGAGGTTTTTAGCTTCCCCACTCCCAATCTTGAATAGGGCAAGCCAGGAAGAGGGCCAACTAGCTGCTCACAGGAATTTCATTTTGGTAAGTAACCAACTACTCTCACCCAAGGAATGAAATGTGCAGGCCTATGCAGGCAGCCTCTGCACAAGGTCACATACATTTCTGACCTTTAAAGGAAGGATGGGCAGATTTTAGGTTTTGGCCAAAATAGATTAGAAATTGAGGAACTAGAGTTCATTCCTGTCACTTTCGACTCCATAGTTATTTGGAGACTTCTGGGTGTGAAAGGGACAAAAGGTGTGTTGGAATGGGGGCAGAAAAGGCCGTCATCCTTGAAAAAGACAAGACAGTAACAGCAAGACAAGTACTGGGGGATCACAAAGACATCAAAACTGCTCCAAAGGAGCTAAAATTAAAACATAAATAGTCAAAAGACCTTAAGAGGATGACGGCCCAGGTGCCCCTGCTGTGCAGAAGAGGGAGCAAGAAGGACAAAGACAGACAAACATTCTGAAACAGTAAATATAGAAAGAAAGAAACTGAAAGGAAACAAAATGAAGTGCAGATTACTTATAGGGAGAGGAGGTTTTAGGGAGCACTACTTGACGTGAAGGAATAAATAACCTCTTAAAACAGGAACACTGGGCTTTAGTACCTGCTTCCTCAAAAGGGAGCAATTATTCAGCTCTTATGAGAGCAGATCTAAGCCTCAAAAGACCCACATTTCCACCCCAAATATCTCTACTCATACCGGTAAGGGAAAAAAGTCCATAGGTCTCATAAGCAAGCCAGATGTAAATTATTATCTCCCCCCATCTCACCTGGCCAGCCAAAGTAAACAGCATTTATAATGGGCAGCAGCAATATAGGAAGATGTTGGAGATGGATGATTGCTTTAGTAACAATGTCATATTGTGTGGGAAAAGGCAGTGGTAACCACTCCTGTATTTTACCAAGAAAACCACATAGATAGAAAAGATAAAGTGAATGATAATATAATGCTGGATAATAGGCCCCTCTAGTCTTGCAAGTCTGAAAGTACATTTCTCCCCCACCACCTTTACAGCCCAAGAAACTAGGGAGGGTTCCTTCTGAGATGTTTACCATGTCCACATTTCTGCTGTGGGTAAGATGCCTCTTATTCAACTGTTCCCCTGGCTCTGACTCTTCCTCCTATCTCCCCAGGTCATTCCCACATACCACTACAATATCTTAGAAGATATTACAATACCAATTTTCAAGAAACTCTAATGCTAGAAGATGAATTTAGATCAGCATTCTGGTCATTACCAAGTCAGAAATATGGCAAACTACAGAAGAAGAATCAGTAAAGGTTCTAACCAAACTATGCTAGCAAATCTAGAGAACAACCCTGTGGTCAAGAAATTGGAAGAGGTCAGTCTAGATACTAATACCAAGGAAAGGAGATTTAATAGAGTGTACAGATTATCGCACAATATCCTTAATTTTACCTGCTAGCAAAATAATGTTTAGGATTAGAGCCTTACATGAAAAAGGAGATGCCAGATGATCAACTTGGTTTTAGAAAAGGCTAAGGAACAAGTTACTTACTGTTGATGCATGCTGGATAATTGAGAAAGCCAGAATACCCAAAATAAATCAATATATGTTTTATTGATTATGGAAAAGCCTTTGATTTTGTCAAGCTGTGGAATGTCCATAGGAAAATGAGAATTCCAGAATATCTCACTGGCCTCATGCAAAACCTGTATGGAGGACAGGAAGCCACAGTCTGGACAGAACATGGCAAAACAGATTGGCTCCAGTTTGTCAACAGAGTAAGGCAAGGCTGCAGACTCTAGTCTTATTCATTCAATCTATATACTGAATATATATTGAAGGAGGCTGTATTGGAAGAAAATGAGGAAGAAAGAAACATCAGCATCCTATGCTGTGCTGATGACACTACTCTAATAGCTGAAAATGCAAATGATTTATAGGCTGTAGTAATGAAGGTCTAGGAACACTGAAAAAATGGGACTAGGATTAAATATAAAGAAGACCAAACTCATGACAACTTGTACAGCAACCAGCCTTAGAACTGACAATGAAGATATTGATGGAGTGGACAGTTTCTGCCTTTCTGAGTGCAGATAAAGAAATTAGCAGATTAGCACTTGGTTGGGTAGCAATGAAGGCCTTGGAAAAAGTATTTAGATGCTTTTGACGTGTCTATATCTACAAAGATCAGAATGTTTAAGTGGAGTCCTTGGTGCTCTCTGATCTTGGTTGTTTGCTTGCAGATGTTTCATTACGCAACTAGGTGACATCATCAGTGCTAGTGAGTGTGGGGTTTGCTCCCTGTTTATATACAATAGCTTGCCCTGCCAGTGTTGAGGGGGTGGGGTTCTCCTTGGTAGTTCCTTGATTAGGGTATTGTTTTTCTGCTTGATTGTTTGTCTGGTGTTAAACCCAGCTCATCTGGGTGTTGGCTGCTAAAGGGGATGTAGTCTGATCTTTTTTGTTTCATATGCAAACTAGGTTCACACAACATGCTAATAAACTAAGTTAAAATCGAGTTGGGTAGGTTAAGATTCAGTGTTTTGTGGGAATACCCAGATATTCTCTTAGAATGTCATGATAACCAAACTGTCTTGTTAAGTCATAATATGGATGCAAAGGCAATCTATCCACATTGATCATCAGGATTCTTATGTCTTGTTTGGATAGCTAGAAGGGGGCCTTTTCCTCCCTCACCACTTCATCATGTCTTTCCCCTGAAGCAGCATGCCTTGTAGAAGAAGACGATCATTGTCCTAACAGTGAGACACACGCTGAGACGAGGAGTAGTTCTCTAATGGTTATTACTGCTACATAAACAGAAAATCCTAACAAACTGAATAAGTGTGGGAAAAACCCAGACATATAAACCGCAAAGGCTAAGGCGGGCCTGATCTGTGCCTCTTTGAATGGCTGCTTAATTCCTCAGTACTACGCATGCGCTTTACAGCCTGGATGGGAGCCCCCTGCTCGCCATCCTTACTCATGACATCACCCTCCCCTCCAGATTCACATTCCATTTCAGCCCCCTCCCTTCCAGAGGCTTGATAAGAGTCTATGTCTCCTTCTAAGGTCCCATGGGAACTGGGCAACGATGGAAAGTCTTCAAAGGAAAACTCCTCCAAGGACGAATCAGTGCTGCTCTCCAGGTCTGATAACGCTTCTGGCCCAGGTGGCCGCTGCTGGAAAATAGCTAGATAATTAGAAGAGTCATCCCCCCTCCCCCCTGGGAAATGCACGCCTGAGGTGGAGGGCTGTGGGCCCTGCCCCCTCCTCTGTAACTGGAGTCAAGGCTTCAGGCGGGGGTGGAAGGTGCAAACTTACGAATTCCTCTGCCTGCTCATCCAGGTGAGGAATCTCTGGTAGAGTGCGAGGCTTGGGTTTGTGAGGGAAAAGCTGATGGAATCGATGAACCAGCGCTGGAGCATGTACATCTCTGGCATTCTCCCACATGCGCTCTTCCTCAGGGTACCCTTTCCAGTGTATGAAATATTGGATGCCCCTTCCCCTCCTCCTAGAGTCCAGAATTTCCTCGACTTCGTATTCCTCCTCCCCCTCCACAATTACTGGAGGTGGGGGGGCAGTTGCGATCATAAGGCACTTGGGGGAGGGTCTTTGGCTAGCAAGGCTCTGTGAAAGACTGGATGGATTTTCATGGATGCTGGCAGCTTTAAGCAATAAGCCACTGGATTTATCTGCTGTACCACAGTGAAAGGGCCCACAAACTTAGAGTCCAACTTCTTGGAGGGTCTGGTAGAGTTCAAAAACTTGATAGAGAGCCACACTCTGTCTCCTACTGCAATCGCTGGTCCCTCTTGTCTGTGAGCAACTGCAGCTCTCTTGTACGCACTCTTTGCCCTGTTCAGCTGCTCCTTTAACAACTCCTGTGCGGCTTGTTGCTCTTTAAGAAAATCAGCCGCAGCTGGAACAGCTCCCTGCTGGGAGGAGGTGGGCAACACCCGAGGGTTAACCCCGTAGAGTGCCTGGAAGGGGGACATCTTGGTAGAGGATTGCACAGAGTTGTTATAAGTAAATTCTGCCATGGGGAGCAAGGCTGGCCAATTGTCTTGCTGATAAGTGGTGTAACACCTGAGATACTGCTGTAACCATTGGTTAATTTTCTCAGCTTGCCCATTACTAGCAGGATGATGCGATGATGACAGGTGGATCTGGACCCCTAATGACTGGAAAAGGGCCCTCCAGAACCTGGAAGTGAACTGTGGGCCTCTGTCACTCACCAAGTGATTCACCATGCCTCTATACCTAAAAACATGGTCCATGAACAACTGCGCTGTGGCTTGTGCAGATGGGAGGCCCTTGCAAGGAATAAAATGCGCCATTTTTGTGAAAAGGTCCACCACCACTAGTATGGAAGTCAGCCCCTGGACCGGGGGTAAATCAGTGATGAAATCCATGGAGATTGTATCCCGAGGCCTACTGGGGGTGGGTAGGGGTTGCAAGAGTCCTGTGGGCTTCCCTGGGAGACGCTTGGCTCGTCTGCAGGTAGCAACGTAGCCCTTTATGTCTGCAGTCATCTTAGGCCACCAGTAGTCTCTCAGAGCTCTATGGAGAGTTTTGAAAACACCTCCGTGGCCTGCCATTTGATGGTCATGGCAAAGTCTCAGTACTTCTTCCCTCAATGAAGGGGGAATATATAATCGCCCACTATGCCAGAGGATTCCTGCCTCCACATTGAGGCATATGGGTCCTGTTGCTGCTGAGTTCTGACTCTTGTAAATAGGTCCTCTGCTTGTCTGCCTGCTGCTAAAGTTTCTGTCTGGTTCCCCCTCATAGACTGATCAAAGTTGTGAGGTTGTAATATAGTAGCCTGTACCTCCTGGTGAGTGGCGGGGGTTGCCTGAAAGGATCGAGACAGGGCATCTGCCAAGCAGTTTTGCGCCCCAGGCACATAAGAAATAACAAAATTGAAATGGGAGAAAAACTGGCTCCATCTGATTTGGCGTGGGGTGAGGGGGCTGGTGTTTTGTAGAAGCTGTAAATTCTTGTGATCGGTGCAAATTTTCACAGGAAAGGTTGCACCTTCTAGCCAGTGCCTCCACTCTTGGAATGCTGCTTTAATTGCCAGCAACTCCTTGTTAAAAACATCATAGTTTCTCTCTGCTGGTGAGAGCATGCGTGAAAAAAAGGCACACGGAAGCAATGTATTCTCGGTTTTGTTTGTATATTGCAATAACACTGCCCCAATGGCAATATCGGAAGCATCTGAATGCATTATGAATTGCTTCATGGGATCAGGGTGTCTTAACAGCGGCTGGGATGCAAAGCGTTGCTTAAATTCTTGGAAGGCTGCTTGCTCTCTCTCCCCCCAAATGAATTTTGATCCTTTCTTCAAAAGCTGTGTGAGGGGTCTAGCCCTGTCACTAAAATTCTTTATGAACCACCTATAGAAATTGGAGAATCCTAGAAATCTTTGTACATCTGTCACATTTCGGGGAGGTTGCCAAGAGAGAATTGCCTGGACCTTAGAAGGATCCATGGATATGCCTTCTGTTGATACTTTATAGCCCAGGAAATGTAATTCAGTTAAATCAAAGGCACACTTCTCTAGCTTGGCGAATAGCTTGTTCTCTCTCAGTCTTTGTAAGACATTACGTACATGGGTTACATGAGTTGTAGCATCCTCAGAGAAAATTAATATGTCATCTAGATAAATGACCAGATACTTATCTAGTAAATCAGAGAAAATTTGATTCATAAATCGGGAAAATATGGCTCCTGCATTAGACAAGCCAAAGGGCAAAACAAGGTACTCAAATTTACCAAACCTGGTGTCAAGGGCAGTTAGATATTCGTGCCCCTCTTTCATCCGGATCAGTACGCATTCCTGAGATCCAACCTGGTAAAAATGCATGCTTTCTGTAAGTGATCCAGCAGATCAGATATTAGGGGCAGTGGATAAGTTTCTTTTTTTGTGAGTTTATTTAAAAAACTGAAATCATGGACCACTCTCATGGGTGTCTCCTGGTTTGCAGGTGCCAACGGGTCAGGCTTCTTTGGTATGAAGAAGGTAGGAGCAGACACTGGGGAAGTAGATGGTTGGATGAAACTCTTTTGGAGATTAGAATCCAAGTAATCCTTTAAGGTGGCTAGTTCCTTGGGAGACATGGGATATTGTTTCTTTGCTGGAATCCTGGCTCCTGGTATCAACTCAATGGTGCAATCACAGTCCCTATGGGGGGGGGGGTAGTGCTGTGGCCTCTTGTTCGCTGAAAACGTCTGCGAAATCTGCATACTTGGCTGGCAACTGGACCCCCCCTGCTTCCGTGACTGCGTTGGTTGCTGGAGAGCGGAGAGTGGTTTGAATCTTAGGGTGCTGGCATTCCTTAGCTGGGAAGGAGATTGCTCCCGTAGTCCAGTTCAGCAATGGGTTGTGGATCCTCAGCCAAGGCGTGCCTAGGATTACAGGCACATTAAGCGATGCAGTAACATAAAGCTGGATCCACTCAGTGTGGTCTCCCGTTGTCAGTTGCACTGGTTCTGTGAACCTTCTAATCAGCCCTGCCTTGAGGGGCTGGCCGTCAATGGTCTCCACTTCTATAGGACATGGCAATTCTATGGTCGGGATGTTGAAGTCTTGTACGGTCTGCACATCAATAAAATTGGTTGAAGCTCCGGAATCCACGAGGGCCTCTAGCTTGACCTGGTGCTCTGGGTTGACGTGCATTATTACTGGTAAGTAGTAAAAGGATTGCCTGGAATCCTCGGAATGAGCCCTCCTTAATTGATTGATGGTCTCCCTGCTGAGCTCTGTGGAGGGAGACCGATGGAGTTTCCCTGGTTGGAAGCAGAGGCGGAGATGGCTCTTGTTTCAGCTGCTTGCCCTGGGGCTCTTACTGAAGTTGCTTGGCTTCTCGCTGGGCAAGCTCTCACCATGTGCCCCTGGGCTCCACAGTAGAAACAGAGGGCTCTCTCTCTCCTTCTCTGCCTCTCAGCCTCAGAAATAAGCCTCCTGCTTGCCCCAATCTGCATCGGCTCCTCTGGTCCTGAGTGAGGAGATGCTACAGAGAGAGCTGGAAATCCTGGAAGCATCCTGAGGCCCCTGCCTCTCCCTGGCTGCATCTGTCTGAGCTCTTCTAGCCTGGCATCTATGACCACAGACAACTGATATAAGGCTTCTAGGTTAGCTGGTGTTCCCTGGCACACTAATTCATTCTTAATTTCTTCATCCAGCCCCTGTTTGAATTGGTCTTTTAATGCACTCTCATTCCAGTCCAGATCTCCTGCTAACAACTTGAAATCAGCAATGTAGATTCCCACCCTCTTGTTACCTTGCTTGAGCTTCCGAATTTCCCGGCTGGCAGTGACCTCTCTAATCGGGTCATCAAAGTGTGCTCGGAACCCTGCCAAAAAGTTCTGGTAGTCGTTGAGAATTGGGTCGTTGTTCTCCACCATGGGAATAGCCCATTTGGCTGCTGGTCCCTTTAGCAGACTTAGGATGAAGGTGACTCTGGTTCTGTCTGTTGGTTACTCTGCCGGTCTGCTATCGAAAAACATTGTACACTGTGTGAGAAAGGTTCTCAACTGTCCTGCTTCTCCTCCAAACTTCTCTGGTAGACTGCCCTGGGATCTCAAGACTACTGGCGGAGCTGCTGCTGCTGCTGCTGCTGGCACCGGTTGTGGGTTAATCGGAGCTGGTTGTTGTAACTGCTGTAGCATGGCAGCTTGTAATGTGTTGACCTGTAGATCTACCTGTTGTTGGTGTTGTTGCAGGGCTGCTGCCAATTGTTGGATGGTGAGCCGAATTTCTTGGTTTTCTGAAGACATTTTCCAAATGTCTGTCCTTTAATTTCTTTGTTCCTCCCTCTTTCGATGAGAGTAGGAGTTTGTTAGGATTGATGTCCTAACAGTGAGACACACGCTGAGACGAGGAGTAGTTCTCTAATGGTTATTACTGCTACATAAACAGAATCCTAACAAACTGAATAAGCGTGGGGAAAACCCAGACATATAAACCCCAAAGGCTAAGGCGGGCCTGATCTGTGTCTCTTTGAATGGTTGCTTAATTCCTCAGTACTACGCATGCGCTTTACAGCCTGGATGGGAGCCCCCTGCTCGCCATCTTTACTCGTGACAATCATCCCATATAGGAATGCACCATTATTTATTCAAAGATACTATCATTTACTGTGTATGCTTAGGTATAACATGTTACGTGAGCACATGAACTATGCAATGTTCACTCTGGTTTAAGATTTATCATGTTATCTGGACCCAACGCGCTGTCCCATACATTCAGACTTGCCCATAACCATATTATCACATACAGTACCAAGACGGTGGCAGGACAAAATAGAGAGAAGCAGTGACATGAGGTCTCTTGATAGAGAGTAACAGAAAGGGAGGATTAGTGACCCACAGTTTGTGCACCCATTCCTTAGGGCAATACATAAACCCAGTCTTTTTATCAAATAAGGGAGACAGATGCCACCTCTATGCCTGAGTTTCACAGGGTCATAAGTCTAAAGAAATAAGGAAATGGGTTAGGTTGTGAATAATTAACACCTGTTTTTGCAGGCTTGGAAAAATGGCTACTAATTATGCCATTTAATCTAACAGAAACATCAGGAGTGGTTCAAAGCAGGTATCTGTCCACAGGCTAGATCATTTCCCCTAAAAAGATTATGAACCCTAGCAGCAGCACCAAATGTTATTCAAAGTATAATGAAAAATACAGCCATACTTTAATTCACTAAGAAAGAAAAAACTATTCAGGCTGCCAAGAATAACATTTTTCTTCCAGATTTTCTATCGTCTATACCAGTGTTTCTTAAACTTTTTTCTCTCAAGATCCCTTCCCACTTTTAAAAATTATGGAGGACCCCTAAAGAGCTTTTGTTTGTACAAGTTATGTTTATTGAGATTTACAATATTAAAAATTAAAATTAATGCATTTGCTGCTGCTACTGCTTCTCATGATTGTTTGATGGGATTTTAATATTATATTTCAACTTAGGTAAAGGTAAGGTAAAGATTCCCATTTAGTCATGTCTAATGACACACTAGGGGGTGGTGCTCATCTCTGTATCCATGGCCGAAGAGCCAGCGTTGTCTAAGGATACTTCCGCATCGTGTGGCCAGCACGACACCAACAGAAACGCTGTTACCTTCCTGCCGAAGTGGTACCTATTTATCTCCTCGCATTTGCATGCTTTCGAATTGCTAGGATGGCAAGAGCTGGGGCGAGTGCTGAAGCTCACTCCACCACATGGCACTCGGGTCTCAAACCGCCAAACTTGCAACCTTCTGGTCAGCAAGCCTGGTGTCTTAACCACCGAGCACCACAGCATTTGAGACCCAAGTGCCGCGTGGTGGAGTGAGCTTCCGCGCTCGCCCCAGCTCTTGCCAACCTAGAAATTCGAAAGCATGCAAGTTCAACATAGGCTGGCAAATAATTTTGATTTTGTGGACTCCTGAGAGGGTCTTGGGGAACGCCCAGGGGTCATAGGACCACACTTTAGGAAACACTGATCTATAGCATTACTTCCAAAGCAGGATCTCTTACTGATATTTGACAGCAACTATATTATGACCCCCTTGTAAAATATACTTCTGCTATAAGGACAATTAATATGGAAATAGAGAGGTCCCCACGAACACAGAAATTAGCCATGCCTGCATGATGGTGCCAGTCAATTTATGTCTTTGGGGCTCATGAAGAGCAGAAGTTGTGATCAAGCCCCTCCAGCTAGTCTAAGACAATGATCTGTTCACACATGTTGCTAAACCATGTTTTACTGAAGGAACCACAATTGGCAGAACACCTGTAATACTAAACTACTGTGTACTAATCTCAGTATGCTAAGAGATATAGCTGAAATTTTTGGCCCATTTTAACAACTTTTAGGTGGGGGGAATAAGGGTGATAATGGGAGGGGGGAAAAAGCCTTTTAGAACAAAACTACATCCAAACAAAATGGTTTGTTTTTAAGGGCAGTGATGAAAGCTTGTGGCCTCCCAGCACCAACTAGTCTTATTCTCTCCATTAAAACCATTTTTTAAAATCTGAAAAATAGGTCAAAATTGCACCACCAAAATTAATAATAATAATAATAATATATTGCTGTTGAATTTCAAAAATGCTGGGGGAGCCATATGTCATCCACGGGCCACTCTCCTTGTGCTAATCTTGCCAAAACCTGATATTTTACCGTCCTTTTAACTGATATAGCAGTTGTATTTTTTGTTCACCATCATTATAGACGATTCGTAAGAAATAGTCTCAATCTGAAATGGACAGATCAATCAGTTTTTAGCCCGTGGCATTTTTTCAATGATTGAGTCATAACTCTATTCAGCCCATTTCTGCCATTTTTTTACCCAGTTATATGAAAATACACAGAAAAATAGGCAGTCTCCAGAATCACCACTTTTTGATCTGCATGCTAATCTAGAAAGTAGCAGTTATATTGATTTGCTTTAAAATGCAGATGGAACAGATCCTCCACGATCCCCATAGGGTCAGCCTACGCAAAACAGGGTTGCAATTTTAACAAGGATAATTGTTTACCTGTTGATTGTTTGCTTTGATAACCTGATTAAAAATATATGAGTTAGTAGTTTTCAAACAAAGTGGTTTAAGCAGTGTATGACCTGGTTCACATACAGCACTAAGTAAACAGTTCCTAACATTGTCCTTAATAGGGGCCACCATCACTGAAAGCTTTGGAAGACATTCGTATAAGCCAAGGGTTAGGGTTAGGTCTGCAAACACTGTGACACTTGAGTCCACCACGTGGTGCCTGCAGCTCTCAAAAAAATTAAAAATGTAAGATTGCCAACTCCCAGGATTTTAGGGTTTCTGCCTAAATCTTGTAAGAATTTGAATGAAAAAGCCAAAATCTTATTGATTCACTGATCAATCAAATTTGAAAATGTTTAAAAATTGTGTTTGTTTGTGTGTGTGTTTGTGTGTGTGTGTGTGTGTGTTTGCACCAAGAACCATTCTAGTATATGGTTGTTTGTATTTTGTGCACCTTGCTACTATAATTTGTAAAAAGTGGTCTTACATGAACTATGCCAATTATGGCTTATTCAATAAATCATGGCTAATAAAACCATGGTTTAGTGTAATGTGTGTGCAATAAATGTGTGTATGTATGTGTACTGCAATTAGCTATAAATGAGAACCACAGAATTTGGGCTAAAGAATATTCCTTTTTGACCAAGCAGATTATTGTAACAATTATTACAACTTCAAATCTATTCAGTATGTTGTTTCTTAGTAATTTTACATTCCCTGCAAATGTTTGAGTATCACAAAATCCACAAGATCCTATTTCTAGCTTGCTGATTTCATCTCCTAAGAATAGCACTATCTCAGTTACAGTTTTGTCATTGTCAAAATATCCATCTGCAATAATATACAGCTTCAGTTAGAGCTGCAATAAGCACTAGAAAGACAAGTTCACAAATTGGCAAAGAAAAGACTAGCTCTTTTCCTCCACAGTGTGGAAATATGGGGGTAGAAGGAAGGGTCAAGCACCCTCCCCAACTTAACAAGACAGTAAAAATATTGGAGATCTGTTCGACTGCACTGAAGAAAAAGAAAGGTTGCCATTATACCAAAGCATCTTCATGGTATGTGTTCTTTTCTTTGAATTTTTATGTATAAAAAATTTCAGAGGACACAGTGAGGCATATTGTTCTACTTCATAGCAAGGTTAAACATAGCTGAGCAATTTTGCCTAAGATTTGGCCAGTATCCTAAATCTATCTCCACATTGCAGATGACAGATTCTAGTATGGCACATTATTTTATTTGTTTGCTTGCTTGCTTGTTCAATTTGTATGGCTGCCCATCTCCCATATGTGACTCTGGGTGGCTCACACAGTAAAAACACAAAACATAAATACAAATAAATAAACAAAAGAATAACAATAAAAACTATTAAAACAATTAAAAACCATAACCTGCAGGAGAGTGCAATCCCTCTTATAAACAGTGTAACCATTTCACAGACTCCATATTACCACCAGATCCCCAGGCACAATCTTCTGGGCCTTCCAGAAGGCCAATAGGGTCAGGACCAATCAACCTCAGAGGGGATGATGATCCAAAGTGCAGGTGCCACATCTGAAAAGGCTCCTGGGTCCCGTCAGGTGACACTCCTTAGTGGATGGGACCTGTAACATGCCCCTTCTGCCAGAACTGATGGGATGGGTAGATACAACTGGGGAGAGGCGGTCCCTCAGATAAACTGGTCCCATGCTATGTAGGTCTTCACAGCACCTGGAACTGAATCTGGAAGCAAACTGGCAACCAATGCAGCTTGCGGAGCAGAGGTATAACAGGCACTGATCTAGGAGTGCACATAATTGGCCACGTCACCACATTTTGTACCAATTGAAACTTCCAGATGCTCTTCAAGGACAGTCCCATGTAGAACACATTATAGTAATCCATACAGGAGGTGACCAGGGTATGAGTGACTGAGAATACAGCGTCCTGATCCAGGAATGAGTGCAATTGATGCACAACCCAAAGCTGCACAAAGGTCCTCCTAGCCACAACTGCCACCTGCTCATCAAGCAGGAGTTGTGAGTCTAGAAGGACCCCAGATTGTGCACAGGGTTTGCCTGAGGCAGTGCCACCTCATTCAGCACCAAAGATGGTAAGTTCACGGATCCTAAAGGCCCCCAACCCAAAGTCACTCAGTTGTGCCAGGGTTGAGCCAAAGCCTGTTGCTCCCCATCCAAACCCCACAGCTTCCAGGTATTGAAATAGGACATCAGCAGCATTGCTTAATTTGCTGCTTCTTGTAGGTGTTAAACAGGTGCTGAGAAAGTACCAACACTGTGGAACCCCACAAAGTAGAGGCTGAGGGTGGGACTTCTCACTCCCGATCAACACTGACTGGAACCATTGCAGAGGAAGGAACAGAACCAGCACAATACAGTGCCACCCACCCCCAGCCTTCACAATTGGTCCAGAAGGATACCATGGTTGATGGTATCAAAGGCTGCCAAAATGTCAAGCACAGCAAGGATGGATGTACTAGAAAGAGAAGGTTGGATATTGAATAAAATTTTTTCCAGTACAGTTGAGTCCAGTGATGGCTTCTTGAGGAGGGGGTGAGCCAACACCTCTTTAAGGAGCAGAAGAACAACCCCCTCTCTCAAGAAAGAATTTACCATCTCTAGGATGCAGCCACATCACCTCCCTTTGCCACCCAAAACGGACATAGATCTAATAAACAGGTAAATCTGAATCTGAATCCGAATCTGAATCTAAATCTATCTAATCTTATTTCTTAATAGCTCCTGGATCTTTTCCCTTCAAAATCTAACTGCTGGCACTTGAACAATTTTCTGGACCAAAAACCATTGACAGCATTCAGATTTTGAACCAAATTTTTTAAGTGTACAGAATAGACCAAGATGATATATCCTATGACTCCTCCTGGCTATGCCTACTGCCATGGCTTCTGACCACTTTTACTAGGCTTGCAACATTCCCGTATTTCTGCTCTTCCAGGAGCTTCTCTCTTCTGCTTAAAGTCTCTCTTGAAGGCTGTATTTTCAGTGTAGCTGTCCTTGTCTCCAAACTTCCTTTCACAGCTCTATTTCTCTACATTCTCGGCTGTCTCTAGGCTCACTACTCCTTCAACAGTCTCTCCATCTTAGCTCTCCATTCTTATCCATTAATTCTGGGCATGATACTGTAACACATTATGTGTTCCATCACCCCCCAACAGGCATGGTTCCTGTACAGCATCATCCAGGGTGGAGTGGGGGGGGGGGCATCTGAGGCCTTTCAGTAAAGCCACAGAACATGGCTCCAAGCAGAGCCAGATTTAGGCATAAACTGAACAAGCTTAGGGCCTCACAATCTGAAGAGGCCTCTCAAAATTTCAGGTTTTTTTCATTTGTTATAGTTTATTATAACTGCATTCATGAAAGTAAATTAAGCCCTTCTATATGGCTTACATGACCCTCATAATTGATTAAGATACGCTCCTGCATGCATTAATACCTTCTGTTTCAAGAGGGCCCTTCCCCATCCTGTCATGGATTTGTTATGCATCTTAGTGGCATCTTAATGGCATTCTTGCCAAGTTTAGTTGTTACACAGCCTTATTCTCTGTTAGCCCTTGCCAAATAGGGCCGCTACAGCATCCCATAGCTTAGGGCCTCACTACATCTAAATCCAACTCTGGCTCCCGGCTATCACCTCTCTTCCTCCATAAGATTTCATGCCATTCATCAGTCTACTGCAGATACAAAAGTATGTCATGCATTATATACCCCCACATACGTTTTACTGCCTACATCTCTGTTTATCATGTATGCAAGGATTGTCTTCCTACTGACAAGCTTAACCAATTCACTGAAAATTATCTTCTTATACAGAGAATCGCATAAAATTCCTCCCCCCCCCCAAAAGAGGGACTCTTTTGGGAGGAGATGGGCGGTGGCAAAATTTGACAAATAAATAAATAAATAATTTTCAGTGGATTGGCTAATCTTGTCAATTTTACCTCATGGTTCTAGTTATGAAATAATGATTTTACTTCGTAACAGTCTAGTTAGATAGGCTTGCCTTGAATAATAGTGCCTTGCCCAAAGTCATCTAGAACTTCACAACTGAGCAAGCATTTGAAAATTTCTCCAGTCCTTGCCCAATACCCAGTTACAATATGCTGAGTCCTTCTTTTATTCTGTATGTGAAAAAAAATTAATCTCTTAGTATGTGAAAAAAAATCTCAGTATGTGAAAAAAAAATTAAGTAAATAGGGAAATGTTGCAGGCAAAAATCATTGACAGAGAGGAAACTCTTTGCTGCATCATTGCATGATATTATGTTTCACTTTTTCCTGATTAATAAACTTCTGCTGCATCTTTTCATTAAGTGGGTGAGAAAACACAAATGCAAAATAAAAAAAATTCAAAAGGATGAAGAGAAATGGGAGATGCTTCCATTCTGCTTTGTAAATAACTAAATATCTGGCATGGAAGAAGGTACCCACTGATATCAATGGAAATTTCCTTCCCACACTTAAATCATAGTGGGGGAGTGTGATTTTCAATAGGGACGTGACATGGGGGAAGGAGAAGATCTGCCCATTAGCCTTGAACACAGTCACAAGTCTCAGGAGCTGCTATTGTTGGGGGGGGGGGGAGGCTGATGTCATTGAATGCATTCATCCATATAACATCATGTCTATTTTGGGCCCTAGTTTTACACTCCAAACATAAACTTTTTCAGGTGTAACGGTGAAATGTGCCTCCAATTTTAATCAGACATTTAGAAACTCTTAATTTAGAAATGTTCATTATAAACTGAAAAAGAAAAAGAAAAGTGCCGGGAGGGGTAAAGGGAGCCTGGGAACTGAGAGGTACAAAGAGGTACAAAAGACAACCGACGCAAAGAAGCAGCAGAAATGTGTACCTACTGATCTAGATACACGCTTGGTGTACTTTATCCAGAGCCTTCTTAAGGGCGATCTAAGGTGAGGCTGAAGAAAGGAGTATCTTAGTTGCAGAATTTTATTATGGAAATCTTTCTCCACAAAACTCATCTGGTGTCTCCCTGAATATCTTCCACAGACAGCCTTTCCCAGCATGCACTTTTATGCTTCCAGAAGGGTAGCTATGTCAGTTTGTTGCAACAAAAACAACAGAGGGTCTTTTGGGCCCTAAAATTCTTAACAGATTTATTATGGCATGTTTGTTGATTATAAGGGCTTAGTCAACAAAAGCTTATGCTACAATAAATGTTCAGTCCTTAAGATGCTGCGACATGTTTTTGTTGTTTTTTTGCTGCACGCTTGTTATTGAATTTTAAATGGATTTATTTACTGTTGAGAGCTGCCCGGTTCACATTGCACAGCCAGTTCACAGTAGAATAATGAACATTTTTTCTGGGACAAATATGTAGATTTTTCCATTTTTCCTTCAGATTAATTTTAATAGTTTTGATTTTTTTAAACTGCTGCTATTTTGACTGGCTGTTTTATTGAGGATTGTTTATTGCATTTTTATTATTGTCTTATTTTGTGAACATACTTAATAGTTTACTGAAAGGTGGTATATACAGAAAAGGTAACTGCATACCTGACAGTGCTCCTGTGCATACCCCAAACAAGGGGTAGTCCCCAAGTCCCTTGCACAAAATTAATTGTGCCAGAAAAAGCTATACATTGTGTTTTAACTGATAGGCTTCTATAACTTACCACTTAAAAACTATACAAGAATTCCATCTTTTCTTCCTTAATGGATTTTTGTAAGGAAAGGGGAAAAAATGGAAGTAGTAGTGGGGAAATATAAGAAGACTGCAAGTGGAATTATAATTAAATGTGACATTGCACATTTAATTATAATTAAAGCCAGGCAGTTACCCAAGGAAACCCTCATCTGGAAGTTTCTGTAGATTTCTGAATTTTCTCTGTGGAAGAGCAATAAAATAATCCCAAGGCCCATCTGAAGTCTGAACTACTACATTTCAAAGAAAGCTTACTATAAGAACTCAGCCTTTGGTACTTTCCCTCCTCCTCTCTTGATGCATGCCGTATTTTATGAATGGTTTTGAATCCCTATCATGTTTATTGCCCCTATTCCTTTACACCCCAAAGGTGGGTGCCTTGGAAATTAAATCTCTGCCACATTCCGAAATGGCCCTCATGTATTAAGGCTCAAGTTATATGATTGTTTTTAAAGGAGTTGAAAGTAGGATAACCACCTTTCAACTTGATAAATTATGGTGGCTCAGCTATTTACCACAGGAGCAAAACAAATCGGACATCAAAGGGGATTTATTGATATGCAGGATGTCTGTGGACTCAGCTGAGAATCCTTGTGGTAATTATTAAACAGATCATTCGGGCAGTGAGAAAAGCCCTATTAAGTTTGCATAGCAATTTCAGGGTTTAAGAACTGGAAAGATAAATAAAACAGCAACACTATTGTATCACATTTCTACAAATTAGCTGATATGTCTTCATTTAAGAGCATATTTACTGTGGCTCTCTTCCTGTCAAACTAGGCACCCATCCCTGATGTTGATAAAGCAGGAGGGTGGGACGGGGCAAGTGCTAACATGCCAGGGGTGGATGGAAGGGAGGAACTCATTTTTTTTTCTGGGTTCCAAAATAGTCATACTTCATTTCATTTTTATTCTAGTGGGGATTCCTTTATTTTCCTGACCCATACACAATACACACTGGGGAAAGAAACAGCTAAGACTTAATAGTAATAGGGTAAAAAGCAAATGGGAAGCACTGTTCTGTTCTTACACCTATACTACAGTTAAACTCAGCTCCTCAATTATATAGATTCACCAAATTTAACATATACCTGTATGCCCATTGTCCTTAAAGTTACTTTGGCTTTTAGCTCCCTCCACACCATACACTGTTTGTCAAACAAGTTTTTTTTTCATTAAAAGAAATTCTGTCTATTATAGATTTCTATTTAATATGTTTCTAAAAACATTATGGAGCTGTAGAATCCTGCCAGTTGAGAATATTTTAAAAACCTGGGTATAATATTACGCTGGAGCAATGGGAGAACATGTGGAATAAAGGTCTGAAATTTACTTTGAATTATAATTTAAGAGAGAATTTTTATAAAATGATGTATCATTGGTATTTAACTCCCGATAAGTTGTCAAAAATGTATAATGGAGTAACAAATGTTTGTTGGAAATGTTCTCTTGGTGAAGGAACTTTTATCATCTTTGGTGGACTTGTGAGAAGGCTAAAAAATTCTGGGATCAAATATGTGTTAATATTCAAAAGAGTCTCAAAGTGGACTTAGAAAAAAAAAACAGAACTGTTTATCTTGGGACTGATGGAGAAACAGTTTGAGAAACAACACAGGACTTAGCTTTTATATATGATTACAGCAGCAGGACTTTGATATGCACGAAGATGAAAAGATCCACAAATTCCAACAGTGGAGGAATGAATGATTACACTGATAGAACTGTTGGCCAAGAAGGCCCGTGACTCGGCGCGAGTTGTCACCCAGTAAACCACACCGAGGCGGGAAGGTCCCTTGTTCTCTTGTATTTCTGTGCACAGCAACAAGAGAGGGCTCCTGCCAAGTGCAAGAGCCCTGAGCACCTCACCTGGCTTCCTTTTTATACATTTTCTAGCAAGGAAATAAAGACAACAAAGTTTCTTTACTGGCTATTTCTTTTAGGACTTGCACAGTGACTTTCCATGCTACATGCTATCCCATAATATCTGTCCTAACAGCCAGGAACCACGCTGAGACAAGGAATAGGTCTCTAGTGTTTTATTACTGCTACATAAACAGAAAATCCTAACAAACTGAAGAAGCTTGGGAAAAACCAAGACATATAAACCCCAAAGGCTAAGGCGGGCCCGATCTGTGTCTCTTTGAATGGCTACCTAATTCCTCAGTACTACACATGAGCTTTACAGCCTGGATGGGAGCCCCCTGTTCACCATCCTTACTCATGACAATATCCCTTAGCATGTTCTATGTTTTCTAAGACCCCCCCACCTTAGAGGTGTGAGTTTTACTATGTTAATTAGCCCTTAGGTTACAGCTAGGTCAACTGGTGGTCTCGTAACTAGGTCGTTCTGTGGTTTCTGAGTATCTTGAAATCAATCTTCACAGCAAGCCCTCCACCCAAACACCTTGCCAAGTACAGCAAGCCTTTTACCTTCTGTTAGTCATCTGTTCAACCCACATCCTCTTGAAACTTAACCACATGCATCTAATATTGCCTTGTTAACAAGCAAGCATTAAACAATAATTTTCTTAAGTGTCTCTGGGCCTTCAGAACTGGCCCAAACGGCCAAGTTAACAGTGTTGATAAGAGAAAATACCATGTCTGGATTTGTTTCTACTTGGCAACCACTTTTAGACTACTTGCTTGTGTCAGAAAAAAATGAAGTTTTGATTTTGGGTTTTGATGATTAAATGGTCTGATTTGATAGAAATAATGTTACTAAGGTTCAACTTATGGTAAGAGATTATATTTGTAAATGCATTTATATCTGTATTGGAGAAGGTCGGAAGTCACTTTCTTTTTCTGTCTGCTCTCTAATTCTGCACTTTTATCGTTTTTCTTTTTTCTTTAGTTCTGTACTCTGTCTTATCTATATTCTATATTTTGTATTTTAACTATACTTTGAAAATTAATGAAGTTCTTTTTTTTTTTAAAAGAGAGAGAATATTTTAAAAACAATAATGAACTTGCCAGATCTATTTATCAGAAGAAAAATCTATCAATTGTTATTTGAGAATTTCTTTTTGCATTTCCTTTTTCTGGATTGTAGATGTTTTTCCTTTTCAGATTTCAGAGATGAAGGCAGGAGAAATAAAAACATTCATAAAGAGGTGGCAGGCATTGAGACAAAATCACAACTTGAATGGAGGGGAAGAACTGCTCTTGACTAGAGATGTGTGGACTTCATTCCCTGTGGCTGAAGTGATTGTGCTGTTGCCACTTGTTAAAAACAAATCTCACAAAGGAAAGCAGTTTTGTCAAGAATTAACTCTGGAAATGCCCATTGGCCCAGCTGGCTCTAAAACTAACACCAACTGCTCACAAGAGAACAAATTAGAAATAGCAGCAAAGCTGGTGTCCTATGTTGGGGTGGCGGATGGATAAAAAAACAGCCTCACAAAGCAAAGCATCCCTTGGCAGGTGGGCGACACAATGCACACGTTGCCAACAGCACCTAAGTCAGAGAAGACACAAGATTCAAATTCCCAGTGTTGAAATAGGCCACAAGAAAGAAAGGGCCTGTTTTTCAAATTGGCAAATTACACTGGCACCTCAGATTAAAAAGAAATCCCCAAACTGCCTTTCTCATCCTACCCCTGGCCTCATCAATCCATCATATAAATACCTGCTCTGTTGTAACAAAATCAGCTGCCTCACTCTGTCTAATGGTTGGGCTGATCTTGGTCAGTCAACCCTAGGCAGGCAACAGCTTCTCTGACAGCCCAGCAGATGAGTCAACCAGAGTTAAGAATGGTCCTGATGTTTTGGGCTATTCTGGCCTTTTGATGGTCTGGAAAACTTAGATCAGTTGGGCGATGGGAGCCACTTCAGTTTTGAAGCAGAAAGTTCTTGTTCCTGCTTCAGCACTTTCCCACTGCTTCCAAGAAGCCTTTCTGCACAGTGCTCTCCCTCCCATTATACTCAATGTGAAGCTGCTCCCCTGGACCATTAGGACATTATGTGGATTAGGAAATCAAAAGAGGCTGGGAAGAGATAGAGGTCAGTAGCCCAAACAGACTAAAGAACTAACAAAAGGCAAAGACAACACTACCCATCTCTTCATTCAAGTAATGCATTATATAGCCATGCTTGTTCCTTATACCCATCGCAACCCTATCCATCTACTCACATACCAGATTCAGAGGGAATGAGAGAAAAAACAGAGTCACACACATTCTCTCCTCCCATTCATCTCTCTGTTCTGCAGATTAGCTAGGAGAAAGGGGTGAGGACTGTAGAGCCTCACTGCTCTGGAGATTGCTGAGAAGCAACTGAACAGTGTGCAAGTGAATGCCAGAGAAGTAGGAGAAGGTGGAATTGCAGTAAAGATTAAATTTATCTGCAGCATGTCTCTCAACATACCCGCTCTGCTCAATTATTCTGAGCCAATCCACCAAGCCACATGGGGGATTTAACCTTTCTTACCCTGTCATAAGATCATATACATATTTCTATATACACTGTTACAAAGCATTTTTTCCTAACCTTAATTTACAACATGGGTGAAAATGCTGGTTGTGGGGAGGGTAGGATTAACTTTCCCACCCCCACCCCCACTCTCTCCCACATTACTCAGCTGATCAGCAGGCAATTCCTGAGCAGTAGGAAAAGCAAGGTTCCCTAAAATTAGACTGCTGCTTGAATACAACTTGGCTGTACTGGGGTGCCCATTCTTGAATTAAAGATAAAAGCAAGGACACATTTATTGGAAACTGCAGAATGATAACGATTGTGCATAAAAATCAGAGCATATGTAAAATGTACAGCTGAGAGATAGACAGTCCCCAAAGCCTATCAGAGAACATGTATGTATGTATGTATGTATTTATTTATTTATTACATTTATATAGCTGCCTATCTCATAAAAAGCCATTCTGGGCAGCATACAACAATCAAATAAAACCACAGATACATAAAAACAATAATTATAAAATTATTTTTTAAAATCATTATTAAAAAGGAAAATATTATAAAAAGTTTAAAATATACAAACCACATGGAGAGAGCTAATTATTTATTTATTAATCACATATATGAGAACTAGGAAATGTGTATAAATTACTCTGCACCTTAAGATTTTGTGCCCTTTTCCTATGGTATTGAATGTACAGTACATAACATTTGATTGTCCTGCACAACAGCAGCTTGAATTCACATTTTCTTTAATATCTGTGCAAATGACTTGCCATGTTCCAGGGTTTCACACCTAACTGGATATTCCAAGGACTGAGCCTGAGACTTTCCACATGCAACTCCCCCTCCCATTTTAATGGATTTATTACCATTAAATGAATCCATTTATTTCTGTACTGACCATTATCTAGCCCAACAAAATTTGAAAATATTTTTTCCTGAATAAACCTTTTGTAGTTGGAGACAACAGTGTGCAAGGTGTTTCATGGCATGAAAGAAGGACTGTTTCTGGCTAGAGCTAATATAATACAGTAGTACAATAGATACCAAAAATGCAGACAATAGGGTAAGAGGGCTTTATAATCAGAGCTAACTGTCTAAAGAAAATATGCCAAATTAATGAAGAACTCTTCGTGCAAATAAAAGAGGATCTCAGATGCAAAACCTACTTGACCTTTTATGGATTGACAAACAACAAATCCATGTGTGTCATTGTGTAAATGGGTGATACCAGCTTCCCCATCAGGATGAATCAGGAAAGACTTCATTGAAGAAGTGACCGAGGAAAAGTGAAGACTCAACCAGGCACAAGAAATGAGACTGTTCCCTGCCTAAGAAATGACATGGATCGGGGTGAAGATTAGATGACAAAGAAAATCTGGTAACAGATGAGCTTGGATCGTATGGAACAATAAAAATGTACTGTACATCCAAGACACATTAGCCTGCCTGAGTTGTGATTCTTTCCCTTTTTTATTTTGTAAGACTTGCTTTGGAGTCATCTCCTCAAGTTCAGTAACAATGCTCCGCTTTGTTTTCATAAGCAATAAAAGAAAATTCACCACCTTAACAGATCATCCCTCATGGGAAGGAATTGTGCTTACACAGAGGAACAGCATGCAAAAACAGAAAGGAGAATTCAGGAAACTTGCAGATCACACCCCGAGTTCTTAAGCAATGAGGAAAAAATGAAACATGCGTTGGTGAAAAAACAGTCAGACATACCCAAATTTATTGAGCATTCAGAATGATAGATATAGAACGGATAGAAGAATTTCCAGACAACTTCAGCTGCTTATGAATGGAACAGATTGCCTTGGAAAATGATGGGCTCTTCTTTGTTAAGATCTTTAAACTAAGACAAGAATCCTCTGCTGACAGGAATCAAGCCATATCAGTTTTTAAGAAGGATTAGCCCATGCTTTGCTGTACATCCAGTTTTATCAGGTGGCATTTTGCAGGTGGACTAGCTGTTACTGCTAGTCAGTGTAACCTAGGAGCAAGCAGAAAGTAGATCCAGGCCTGATAGCAAATCTCTAGATGATTTGCAATAGATTAGCAACCATTTCTGACTGTGAGCCAATTAATAAGGAGACTCTTCTTTTTGAAAATTAAGCTACTGAAATGAAGACAGTTTAGGAGAAAATCAGGATGATTTTATGAAAGATTTGCTCTGCTCTGGTATTGAAAATATGTTCCCATGCTGAATACGTGCTATATCCTATAGCCTGAAGTCTATCCGCACCATTGTAAACAATACTAAGCCATACGCAAATATGGCCCAAAGGCTGATTTCATAGAAGTCAGCTCCTTGGTTACTATGAAGTATTTTCTAATACTGTTAGTGTTAAATCTCAAATGAATGTACTTTTTAAAATTTATTTATATTTTGTGGGGTGCCTTCAAGTCAGTGTTGACTCCTGATGACTGCCTGGACAAGTCAGTGCAGTGTTCTTGGCAAGGTTTTTCAGAAGTGCCATTGCCTCCTTTCTAGGGCTGAGAGAGAGTAACTGGCCCAAGGTCACCCAGCTGGCTTTGTGTCTAAAGCAGAACTAGAACTCACAGTCTCCTGGTTTCTAGCCTGATGCCTTAAACTCTACACCAAACTGGCCCTGTTCCAAATGAATCTATTACTAAACTAATATCATATATTTTGCATTTAACATAGAACACAGAGGTAACCAAATTCCCTACGGTCAAACAACATATGGTACTAACACTTATCATGCTTATAATGTTACACTGGGGCTTTGAAGGACACCTGGCTGATCACTTTCAGCAACAAAGTGCTGAACTTAATGGATGCTTGGCCTGATCCTGCAGCACTGTCTCTGGACAAGACTGGGGTAGATATGGAAGAATGTTGAAATTAAAAGAAGGAAAAGTGAGTTAGAAAGGAAGGAGTAATGGTTAGATTAATAGCATTAACATTGCTAGGACAATTTCGATCATTATGATAGACAGGATACATGTAAGGGAAAGCAAGAACATTCCGCAATAGAGTGCTTTGCTTTTCACCCTATACATGAATGACCATTTAGCAATAACCCACTAATGCATGAGAAAGCACATGAGAGCACTCTCAAGTGGAAAGGCCAGATCAATCTATTTTTCGTCTACGTCATTTTTTGTGCTTGGTAGTTAGTTTTTGCCTTAAAAAGAACAAAACTCAGAATTTAAACTGTAACAATCCCCCGTGCACTTTTTCCTGGAGCTGTGCAATCTGAAGAATAAATGCATATATTAGCCCGAAGGAATCCTCCCACCTGTCTCAGGAATACTCTGGCATAAGGGCTGCTCTCTGCCTTATACAGTACTACAGTTGAGAAAGAAGCCAAAGCCCTGCCTGTACAGCCATGTCCTGAGTTCTATTTCTAAGTGACAAGAATGTGATGTAGTTTGCAGGACTGACTTTTTTATAGGTATCCACCTACCTACAGTGACTGATAAAAGGTGAAAGGTCTCCTGTGCAAGCACTGCGTCATGACTGAGTCCCTTTGGAGGGACGCCGCTTTCGCGATGTTTTCTTGGCAGACTATAGCGGGGTGGTTTGCCATTGCCTTCCCCAGTCATCACCTTCCCCAGCAAGCTGGGTTTGATGTCACAAAAAAGGCACAGTCCTTGCCCCAAGGAGCTTACAAACTAAATATGGATGGTAAGGGAGATGCATAGCTAGCAGTTTAGAAAAGGAGGATGTTTGATGCAGGTATCGCAAGAGCAGACAAAAGATGCTGATGATACAGATGTATTTGGGCAATGCAGTAGAGCAGAAAGGCACATTTTGAGAGAAAAGGCAGTTGATGAAGGGGCAGAGAGACTGGAAGCTTTAGAACTGCCAACACTAGCAAAGGCGTTAGTATCTCTGATAAATGATTGCCACTTCTGCTGACGCTTTAAAGCAATTCTGTCCACAATCAGGCCTCATTTGCATAATGGAAAACATCTGCACCACTTTATTCTGCTCATTAGCCAAAAATGGATTTTGTGACTGCAGGATTTGCATATGGTTTACCACCCTCTTCCTCACTCCCCAAAAATGTACAACTAACCCTTCCATGAAGACGCATACCATGACCACTGTCTAGATTTCTTTGCATATGACTAGTTAAGAACAGCAACTGGTGGCTCTAAACAAAATGGCAGACTGCTCTCCCCCCCCTCCCCGCAACCCCCAAGACATATGTAGCCAGCTTAAAGAGGAAGATATAAGCACTACAATGCACAGTGCTTTGGGGAACTTGTGGTTTCTGTCTAGAAACTTACAGCAGAACCTATGATATTCCAGGAACAGCCGATATTCCCAGGGACAAACAGACAAGTTCAGCTCTTCTTTCAAAGTGATGCTTTTTCAAAAAAGTGAAACTACATATTTTAACATTATCTATTTCAGTGAACATACCTTTGCGTCCTCAATTGTACATCATTCAAATAATTATAAAACTAGTTTTGCTGCGTGAAAGAAGTCGCTTCTCAAGACAATACACAAGATACTTTCTTTATACCTAATTTGGTACACTTCAATTGCTGCACATTCTTCCCCTATTCCACCCCTGCAGTCATTTTTTAAAAATTGTTCAAGAAAGATTCAGGAACTGGCCATGAAGAAAAAGAACACAAGGCAAAAGATCTGGTCCATTAAGCTTATTGTCTGTTCTTAAAGACAAAAGGGTAGACTTGAACATTGGCCCTATCCAAAAATACAGAATTCAGTGGTGAGAAGTGTAGAGCTCTGCACTTAGGTGGAAAAAAGCAGGTGCACAGGTACAGGATAGGTGGTACCTGACTTGGCAATACTACTTGTGAGAAAGATCTAGGTGTCCTGGTAGACCACAAATTAAACACGAGCCACCCCTGTGCTGCAGCTGGCAAAAGAGCTAATGCAATCTTGGGCTAAATCAATAGAAGTATGGTGTCAAGAACATAGGAAATGAGAGTTCCACTCTATGTCTCACTGGCCAGCCCCAGACCATACCTGGAATATTGCATCTAGTCCTGGTTGCTACAATACAAAGACACTTAGGAATTAGAAGGGGCACAGAGTGATGAAGGGCTTGAAGGCTAAACCTTATGAAGAAAGTTTAAAGGAGCTGGGTATGTTTAGCCTAAAGAAGAGAAGACTAAGGGGACACATGATAGCAATCTTCAAATACTGGAAGGGCTGTCACAAGGAAGACAAGATTCAACAGGTAGAAGCTCTACAGAAGGAGATCCAAGAGGAAATAAAGAGGAGTCTCCTCATTATGAAAGCTATTAAGCTGTGCCTCCATCACTGGAGGTTTTCAAACAAAGGGTGGACAACCATGTATCTGGGGCAGTATAAGAATTCCTTCCCTGGGCAGCGGGTTGGACCAAAATCCCTTCCAACCCTAGAATTCTATGATAAAATTTTCTCAGTCATGCCAACTGAGGGCCACGCCAATACAAAATCCCATCAGTAGGTCCTTACCATTTTCAATAGGATTGTAGCATGCAGGAGAGGTCCCAATAAGAATTATTTGTCTTTCCCACTGACACTGAGGTCTCTCCCATCACCTCTGTCTTCAGCATAGCTGATCTGGGGATTTTCACTGGCAAATCAGAGGAGAGAAAAACTCTTCTCACTACATACTACAAACCAACTGAAATTGGCTCTTCTACCTACGAGTTCTTTAAATCCCAAACACAAAAATGTGTGGCCCATAGAGCCTTTTAATTAGACATGCCAGAACTGAGCCTTTCGCATCTTTTAAGTCTAACCCTTATGGCTACTGCAATATGGTTGAAAGTTTGTAAGAAATGGCCCCTGAAATCTTGCAAAAAATCTAGTAAGGATTCTTCCAGGAGTTGGGGGCAGAATTTCAGTGCCTAACAGTATTCCTTTCCCTTTCATACAGCTAAGAAAGCAAAATAAAACTGAAAATATCGCAGAATGAAAAGCATGAAATCAGAACGTAGGCATGCTTGTTCTATTTGAGTAATTTATAATTCAGATTACTATTTTTAATTTATACTGATGTTGCTTTCCTGTCACAAAAGAGAAATGAAATTAATAGGCTGCAAACAGTTGTATATTTCCAAGCACAGAATGGTATAGTACACCATAGAATGGTATACTACTTGGTTTACAAAGCCAAGAGTGGCTTTGAAAGATTTAAGACATTTATTGCATGTTTAGAAATGATAAAAAATGCAGCTCTGCTCTACACCATCCCATTTCCACAGTATAATTATATTCATCAGTCTATTCACCCAACCAGTTGCTGATTGGTGAGCATCACACTGGCACGCACACACACACCTACATACAGTACACACACACACACACACACACACACACACATATATATATATGAATGTCAGGAAGCACAAGCTGGCTGGAGCTACAGCATCACAGGGCACTGGAGCAGGGGCGGGTGTCACTTGGGGCCAGACATTTCTTCCATGTTCGGCTCAGGCAATGGTCTTAGAGCATTGTTTCAGGACATAGCACTGATCCATCTCACAGCACAACTGATTAAAAGTGCAAGCCTAAATCTCTCTCCTCTGAAATTCCACCAAGTTCAGTACAACTTACTCAGGTGGTTCAAAGGATGGCAGCTTTACTCTATTGGAAATTAAGAGTGGAGTGGGGGGGTGAAAGGATGTAGTTACAACATTTTGCCTTTAGGAATCTCTTTAGGCACGCATGTTGTATTGCTCCTCTGCTCAGTGCTTTTTCTCTTTCCCTTTTACTCCAATCCACATGCCGTTCCCTTCTCTCCAATTACACGCTTCAGTGGTGGAACATGCCAGAGCTCCTGACTGCTAAAGAGAATTATTTTTAAAAGGCCATTTGTGCAAACTACACAACAGGACGCTGCTTCTTGTAGCTTTTTTTTTTTCCTAAAAGAAGCGCTTCTATTTCCCTTTTTTATAGTAATTTTATTAAAGATTACAGTTTACAGTACAATACAAACTAATACAAACTAAAAAATATAAAAGAAAAAAAAGAAAAAAATAGTAAGTGCAGAAAAGAAAAAAAGAGAAAAAGAGAAAAGAAAAATAGAAAAGAAAAAACAAGAATACAGTAAAGAAAAAGAAAAGAAGCATATAAAGCCTCTTCTATTTCCTGTGTCAGTTCAGAAGAAGGACTCATCATCAGATACTGCTCTCCCTGAAACCCTCTGGGGAGGCCAAGTGAATAGGGAGGTAGTCTTGCAGGGAGGAGACACCTTTAGCCGAGCCCAGATCCAGTGGGATGTGCCCATGCCAAGAACCCTTCTCCTTGAAATTCAGCAGCGAGGAGTTCAGCAGAAGATGGGTGGAGGTGAATGGTGAATCTTCAAGGTTGGAGTCCAGAAGCACTGCACGACTGCAGCCATGACTGCACAGTAATATTAAGGTCCAAGACCTTGACGACTAGCTTTCGTGGAACGGTCCCCCAATTTCTACCCACGGTGTTCCAAGTCTAATTCCATGGCAACTTCTGCATTTTACTTTTATATGTTGGGGAACTGAGTGCTGTAAGTCAAATTTTGTGTCAGTTTTAATTCTAGATGATTTAAGCCGGTTTAACTGCATGCTGGACTGCCACTAAAAGCAGGCCCACAACTAGGGTCTGTGTCACCCGGAGCAAACATGGATTCCATGCCCATTTTGGCACACACACACCCCACCACTCATTTTGGTGCCCTCCCCAGCGCAGTGCCCAGGGCACATGCCCTGCTTGCCCCCCCCCCCCAGTTGCGGCCCTGGCTGAAAGCCATGTCGGAAATAATTCTTCTTCTTCCTCTTCCTCTTCCTCCCACCAACTGCCTTCACGCCTTCAGGCTGGACTAGAACTCATGGTCTTCCCGTTTCTAGTCTGATTCCTTATTCCTTCATTATCCTATCTTAACTCCTAAACTTTATGGCATTGTACCTCAAAATCTTTGGCAATGCCCCAATCATTATGCTTTGAAATTAAGGTAGATGTACAGATATGCCACAGATAAGGTGGGTGTGTATTTGACTACATAGATTTCTTCCATGGAGATAATCTGAAACATTTAAACACCATCAGAAAAGAGCGGTCCCTCATTAGGTAAGTGTAGATGCCTGTGACACAATTAAAAGTAGTAGAGAGACCTGATCCATGGGGCACAATCTGGCAGGGTTTCCAAGGGATTATTTCCTTGTTAATTATTGGGAAGGAAGGCAACACTGATACTTGGATTTTCTGCCTCAAGCATGAAAATGTTCTGGACCAAAACAAGCTTCTATTGCATGCTGATCTCATGAACTGACGATGGCAGAAATATGCTTAATCTATGGCAAAATCTAAAAAATTGGTGTATGATCTGCATTTGCTGCTCTAGCCAAATTCTACAACAACCCTCTGTAATTTGCTTGAATTTAGTTCCTGCATTCTACCTTTTCATTTGGACTCCAGCACTGCCAACTTCTCCTCCCCCATCCTTTCCACCTGCCAGAAGCTGTCTGGTTCCCATCCTGCTCTCTGAACAATGGCAAATTGCTGAAGCTTTGCCCAGCCTACAGACCACCCTCACCTTCTCTCTCAGCAGCTAATGGCTGAGGTTCTGTGTGCCATGCCAGAAGCAATTTGAGTGCGCACGCGCACGCGTGCACACACACACACACACACAAAAGGGTAGCTTCTCTCTCTCTCTCTTTACAGTACAACAAAAAAGAAAAAGAGGGGGAAGGAAATTGTTCCAACCCTCAACCCACTTTCCCTCCCATTATGGTGGGCTTAACCTCTTTAATGCCAGGCATTTGTCTCAGAAAGGAATCCTGAGCTTCACATTCTTTAAAAGCTTCCACAAACAGGGGGACTTCATTCATTCTTTCATAAACATGGACCTTTACCCTACAAATCCCAGATATAATATCTAGCACTGAGAAGCATTTGCCATACAGCAACTCCTGCAAAGCCAAGGCTCATTGTGGCGTGTGCACATAAAGGAACACAGGCATCCTCCTCTTACGATGGGGTGAAGGCAGCACAGCTACAAGGCTGAAGTAAAAGATCAGTGTCATCTGCTAAGATTCTGGCTGGCAGGAATGCTCTTCAGCCACGTGACTGTGTCCAACTAGGAGGTTACAGAAGGAAAGCTCTGTATAGTACATTGGAGCCATGCTGAGACTTCCTTCTTTTTTATTATTTCATATTCCACTATTTTATAACTGAGTATGTTTTTCTTTTAAACCTCCGCAAAGTAGTTTTATAGTTTAGTGATTATACTGAAGTAGTTGACCATTTAGTACTCTACTTCTGGTATTATATTGCTACATTTTCTTTCCTCCTAATCAGAATTCTTTAGTAGATTTCCATTTGAGCCTGTAAATTCTGTTACAAACTCTACATTATTCTGGTCAGTGACAGTATTGAAGAAGTTCTGTTCTGTCTGTCCCACCAGGCTTTGGCCAAGCAGCCATTTTGAGCCAGGACAAGGGTGGAGAAAGCAATTGTCTAGCAACTAATTATCTCCCTGAGAAGGGTCAAGAGGTCTAGGGCAAAACAGATTTGCCTAGAGCAACTAGGGACAAAAGTAGCAATGAAGAATGAATGAGTGAATCAGATGGGTGTAGTGATGGGAGGGAAAAAGAAAAATGAAAATAGGGGCAGACAGGCCTCTCCCCATCCCCCAAAAAGCTGGCTAATGAAAATATTTCCTTTCTCTTACCCTCTGGATAATTCAGGAGGAGCTCCAAGCAAGCTGGAACACTGTCACTCCAAGAGGACAGAGTTTTCAAGATCTTTTCTTGGATGTGCAGAGACTCCTGAAGTCACAATCAGGAGCAAAGGCAAACCAATGCCAAGGTAAAATCCTTCCAGGAACAGAGATGCATCAAAGGCGTTGCATTCAGGTCCATATATTCAGATTTATCCATTCAATTTCCTTTTACCTGCAGGGGAAGCCTTTGCTTCTTAGGTGGAAGACACACCTGAGGATGTCCCTGGTTTTGAAGACGTGGTAGCCCCTTTCTCACATACAGAAAGACAGCTGACCAAGAAAATGTGATCCTGCAGCAAAAGCAGTTCAGGTTGGTAAAGCTTCTCCCTCCTTTCAGAATGAGAGCAGGAAACCTTGCTAGGTCCGCACTGCTGCCAGTGCCTCACCAGCTGCCGACACCACAGTGGGGAGGGGTCCCAGGCTGGACATGATGGCAGGCTTGCTGAAATCACACCCACCTTGCTGGGCGCTCACCCGAAGATTATTGGAAAAGAGGATCGCTCAAATACAGTTTATTACTGCAGTTCCATAAATCTTCATGAGGCAAGGCAGAGCGAGACAGGCAGCTGGGCCATGAAGAGGAAGGAACAGCACTCAGCAGAGCATGAAAAATAGTCAGAGTGCTCATCTAGAAATGGACCAGAAAAAAAAAAGCAAGAGGCAGAGAGACACAGAGAAACCTGCTGCAGGACAAGAAATTGCATTGAGGGGAGTAGTGGAGGAGGGATGAAAGGAAACAAGTGAAAAAGCCATCAGAGTGATGGGAATCTTCAGGGTCCGGCCATTAAGGGGGAGAAGGAAGGAGAGGCACGCTTCTGCTCCCAAGTACTGCTGCAGCTGCCAAGACGTGAGTCTTTCCACTCTGCATACGCAGCGCCTGAGGAAGATGCAAGCCATTCGCTGGCTCACTAGAGTTTCCCCATACAGAGATAACCCTTTCCATCCCTCACTACTGGTGAATTCATGGCCTCCATTCCCGGACCTCCCACCTCTGACTCCCTGTGCTCAGTCTCTAGAGTCAGCCTTGCTCATGGCTAAGTTTAAACCAATCTGGCCCACAGATTTATTCAAGGTTTCAGAGAGCTCAGCCCCAGGATATTTTTCTTGGAGCAATGAAGGCTCTTAAGATGCTTTCTTGTGAAGAAAAGTCCAAAGAATCCAACGCAATGGGATCCCCCAGAGGTGAGACAGGCCACCTCTCTCCCGGACTTTCGAAAAAGATTAAAGACCTGGTTTTGTCAGCAGGCTTGGAATGGGAGGGGGCATAGTCGTACTTGGGGATGGCTAGCGCCCTAGAGTGACTTCAGATGGACATAGTACACTCACGGGCTGATAAAGAACTCTTGCCTGTCTTGATTCCATTACATTCTTATTTTTATTGTATTTATAATTATGTGTGATGTGTGTTTCAGTCACCACCATCAGCTATTGAAAAGAATTTATGTAACTTACAAGACACACAAGAGGGTGCTGACCCATTCATCTGATGATAAATGTCTACACAGGACTGCAAGTAGCTGAATATGCAGGAGCTAAAAAATCAGTCAGAAGACAGTGATCTCTGGGATAGACTGACAGATGAGCCAAGGAGGCTGCAGGGGGAATTCCCATCCAAGGCTGGATTTCCAATAGTGATTGGGCTCACATATGTAGTTAAGGCATGGCTTAACCATGTTTTTTTTTGAAGAAGTCAAAAGTTACTAACCAACCCTCAGTGGCTGGATTTTACACATTACATTAAAGCACAATTCAATTTGTTTTATTTTGGTTAAGTGTATAGTGTAGATGACAGACTATTTGGTGTAGTGGTTAAGGCACTGAGCTAGAAACCGGGAGACCATGAATTCTAGTCCCACCTTAGGAACAAAGCCAGCTGGGTGACCTTTCTCTCAGCCCTAGAAAGAAAGCAATGGCAAACCACTTCTGAAAAACCTGCCAAGAAAACAAGGACTTGTCTAGGCAGTCTCTGAGAATTGGACACGATTGAATGGATAAAAAATAATAAAAAATAATGCAGCTACTGAAAAATATTAGGGAACACAGGAACAAAGTTCAGGAATATGCTAGGCTACAGTTAGATAAAAATTATAAGCTGGTCTTTTGTATTCACTCCCTCCAGATCTATCAAAATTCACTCAAATTCTCTATACCTAACATGGCTGATAGTTGCTGGTGATGTGGGAGTCTAAAATAACTGAGGTACAGTACACCAGGTTGGAAAATAATATTCTAATCAAAGCGATTGCAACCAATATCATGAACATTTAGTGCCAAATTTAATGGGCAACTCTTACTGTATATTGTCCAATTTTTCTTTTTCTCTATAGCTTTGATTGGTTCACCACTGGGACATCAGCACACAAACCAGAATCTTGCTTGAGAGGCATTGCATTTACAGACAGGTAGGTTTTAATGAAAAACATCAGAAAGACCTGTATATTGTAACAGTAATCTCAATGTTGTTGGGATTTCCCCTCATTAATTAAGCCAATGCTTTTGAAATTGTTTCTGGATAGTTTGTTTGTTTGAAAGCTGATTAGAGGTTACTCAATGCAAGGGCAAAAGGCAGTCAAACAGCCTCAAAGATAGCTTGGTCATCATTAGCAAGGATTTCCCTGCACTGCAGACACACAGAGAATGTGTGGAACTCCATGTCTATATTGGAATTGCTGCTGTTATGTCTCAGCTTCAGACAGGTTGTTGCAATCCAGGAGCAGTTCCTGGCCAAACTAATTACAGAATAATGTTCTAGAGCAGTCTTCCCCAACCTGGTTTCCTCTATATGTGCTGGACTACAGATTCCATACCTGGCAGTATGGCTTTGCTGACCAGAAAATATGGGAGTTGTAGCGGAGGGTGCCATGTTGAAGTACTCTGTCTCAGCAGTGATGACAACCAAGGGGCAGGTACCTTGTGTACAAAGACCATATTCTCCATCCCACTTACCCCTTTCCCAGAATTCTCTTCAATATTCTGGGTTTGATTTCAGCAAACTGTTCATTAGAAAAATTGATGTATAAAAAGTTAACCTGAGGGCTTTAAAATCAGTGTATTGAGCTCCAAAGAAAGACTGAAACAATAAAATTACTTCATCTTGGTCAGAACTCTGTCTGCACCCAACAATAACTGAAATTACTTTGAAAAAAAAATGTGGAGAGTTTTTGCAATTTTTTTTTTGCAATTCTTTTTCAAAGTAATTTCATTATTACTTTTTCAAAGTAATTTCATTATTACTTTTTCAAAGTAATTTCATTATTACTTTTTCAAAGTAATTTCATTATTACTTTTTCAAAGGAATTTCATTATTATCCTGATAGACCAAGCTACTTTGTCAAAGATTGCCAAATCCAAACTGTTTTCCAGCTAACAGAATTACTGTATAGTTTATTTGACTAATTTAATCACCACATTTATATACCACCTTCATCCAATAGATTCAGGGTAATAAACAGCAAAAAGATCAAGTGTATTGTCTGGCTCAGCTTTGTGGGGTTAACTGGGTGTTCATTGTTGTTTTAACTGTGTAGCTACTGAAAGTCTCTTTTTGGTTTCTATACTGATTTGGATTTTATTTTTTTTAACTTGATTTTTATGGAATGGATATATGTTTTTAATGTGTTCATTGTTATGTTTTAGTGTATGCTTTTATGATTGCAAACTGCCTAGAGTCATTTGGATTCAGAGGTATATAAAGGCTGTAATAAATCAATAAACAAATCCTCAACACAGGCAGATTAATGGTACAATAAAGCACCAGTAAAGTGCACTGTAGGCTAAGGGGTTTCTCAAATTAAAATGTCAGCAAAACAAGAATAACTTTAACTTGGCATCAAAAAGAATGTAAAGTAAGTGCCACACCTCTTTTCAAGAAGCATTCCGTATGGACATCACCACCAAAAAACCCACTTTCTTTTGTTGTTGTGTAGCATTTTTCAGACAGAGTGATGAACACTGTAGAGAGGAGGAGGATTTATATATTCTGAGGTTTGTATGGACACCAAAGCACTTGTTTTCCAGTGAGGGTCGAGCCATCAGTGTTAGTAGAAAGGCAGCTCCAGTGTCCCAAACCATATTCCCCAGGAGGAATGAATAATAACAGTTTGTTTATATCCAGAAAGTTAACAAGATACATTTGAGGAAAATCTTCCAACAGGTGCATACCTATTTCTTGTCCTATGAAACAAGCCACTGAGAACCAATTTTGCTGCAGTGTGCCTAGAAGTCTGCATAAGTTTAATGGTTTTTGGGGGGTCCTTCTGTGCAGACCTACAGACCTATCTGGTTGTGTGCAGATCTGTGTCTGTCTGTCTGTCTGTCTGTCTGTCATTCATTCATTCATTCATTCATTCATTCGTTCATTCATTCCTTTCTTGGACACCAGCCAAACAAAGATATATTGAGCTGGGGTTCTTCATTTCTGCAAGCTCTCCAGTCAGCTATCGAGTAGGTGCAGCTCTCTTTTCGGTTCCAAAACATCTCACCTTCTAGAAGAGACTTTTTTGGGAGATGGCTGAATAGTGAAACCCCACAGTCACTGGTGTGGATAAAGATTTCAGTGAGTCATTGTTGCCCCATGAGAACCTGTCCACTTGTTCCCTTCCATTCTATGATGCCACATTGAAACCCTGAAGTTCAATAGTCCTGAACTATTAGTACTACTATAAGACTATTGTGCCACTGTATTACTGTATATACTTCTGTGTTTCATTATAGAAACATTGGACCTCTCAAGGACTTCGTTCCCTGGGCCAGACACAGGGTCAATGTTCAAATGATGCAACGGATGTGAAAAATGTTGGGTGATATGAAATGGTAAATGTATGTAGCAGCCCAGTAGGTTTTCATCATTTTTTATTTCATAAGTGGAACAGAAATTTGAGAGCAAAAAATCAGATGCCCACCCATAGGCAGGGCAATATTGTGATGGGGAGGGGGTGCAGCAGCAGCAGAATTGCCCAGTGGCTGCCCTTGGTGGCCCATAATCTGGGCTAAGCACCTAAGACACTGCCGCCGAAGTGTCAAAATCAAGATGGAATTTTCTTAATCTGTTTTAGCTACAGCCAGGAACAACACAAGACAGGAGCAGTTTAACACTGCAGTGTGGAATTGCCCCAGTACTTCCCAAGTCTTCTCAAGCCTAAAGTCATACCCACAGGTGCTAGAAGTAGAAATACCACATTCTTACAGGACATAAGAAATGTAGCCACTGCAGCACGTATTAATTCAGTGTTGCCATTGGTCTAAAATGCTCTCATGCATTCTACATTGGACAAACAAAGCAAACAGCAAATACAAAGCTGACATCAGAAACGGCAACACCTAGAACGCAGCAGGAAACAATTCCAGCCTACCAAGATATTCCATTACGGATAGAGGTTTTCCATCCATGAACAATGGGATTGCCGAAGAAAGCTCCAAGGTGATACCTTTGAGTTATAGTTCATCAAGGAGTTCCAGTGTAGTCATCTGGGTTTGAACAGAAGACCATGATTCTTATCCACTGTAGATGTTAATTAACGCTGCATTGCTAACCTGATTGCTTTATCATCTATCACTCCCACTGAGCAGGTCCATTTCTCACTGTATTTAGTTTGCATATGTTTACCCTCCACTTGAATTGCTGTGCTTGTTATTTTCTGTGTTTCATTTCCCTCTAACTTCTGTATTTAAAATCCCTACCTATCAGTCAACCAAGTGTATTTAAAATCTGTATTTAAAATCCCTGCCTATCAGTCAACCTAGCTGCACATCATTCAACCACAGCAGCTTATATCCTAAATATGTTAGGTCTTTAAGGGACCTCAAGGCTTTTTGCCCTGAATATACTCCAGACAACATAAAACCCCACACACTGTAAGTTAAATCTGTCCCCGCTTTTCTGGCTCTGAAGTTAGAAGTGGGGCTTTTATTTGCTTTAAATGAAACTTGTCGATTTGTGTGTCTTCCTCTGCCCAATAGAGACCGCTAAAGAGAGAAGGAAGAGGATACAGGATGAAAACAAACTCAGGCACCCAAAATCTATAACACATGAGCAAGTAGTCCTGAAGGCTTTGCTGCAAGTCACTGTCTCTTATTAGTGTAAAAGCTGGCTAGCTGGTTTATATGCAGGTCTGGGGAAGAAAGCAGAGTTCATCCCTAGGATAAATAAGGTTGTAGCCTTCATACCATCCTATGATTTCATTTGGCTTTTGTTGTTCATTCAGTCACTTCCAATTCTTTTTATGACCTGATGGACATCATTTTGCCAGGATTGTCTATCCGTGACTGCTTCTTTTGAGTTTTTATAAGCTGGTGCTTGTGTCATCAGCGATAGTATCTAGCCACAGTGTTATCTGTCAGCCTTATTTTTGATTGCCTTCAAGTTTTCTAAGCATCAGGGCCTTCTCCCCTGGCTCTTAGCTTTGCATTAGGAATCCAAAATGTTTAAGCTTTAACTTCATTATTAGTGTGTTCGGTGAGCAGTCTGATTTTACTTCATCTAGTATGAAGACAAGAATGACTTGTTCTTCTTGTCGTCCTGCCGATTTCAACAATCTTCTCCAGCATCGCAGTTCAAAGGCATTTGGTTTTCTTTGTTCAGCCTTTCTAACGCTCCGGCTTTCACAGCTATATGTTACAACTGGGATAACCATGGCTTTGACAGTGCACACTTTTGTTGTCATTGTGAGGTCTTTGCACTTTAATATTTCCTCTAGATCTGTCATAGTCATTCTACCAGGTAGCAGACATTTCTTTATTTCATAACTTTAGTCACTATTCCTGTAAATTTTTGAGCCTAGGAAGATAAAATCTGTAACAGCTTAAACTTATCTACCTATTTGCTTTGAGTTGGCACTGCTTGCTGATCTAATCATATGTTTTTGTTTTTATGATTGAGCAGCAGAATGTTCTTTTCACTCATCTGTTTCTTTCATCTTCAGAAGAGAGAGTCTTTAAGTCTATGGTGGAATCAGACTCCGGAGTGATAGTCCCTCTTTCCCATAGCTCAGCTGGGTAAATTGATGATAGACAGATGCACCTCTGTGTACATACAGGCATACTTGAGTATGGATGAGGGTGAATCATTTCCTTCCTTCCTTCCCTCCCTCCCTCCATTTTTCCTTTTTTTTAAAACACCATCCTCACTCTTATAGAACGTGGAATAAATTCATCCTCTATCTATATGCAAACAATGTGTACTGATGAATAGAAGCTAAGAATGAGTTTGTGTGAATATCAACAACATACAACATTTTTCTCTTTGTCCCTCTTTATTTCTTTAAAAGCACCCAGCCTTTCACTCACAGAAAGATTGTGAATGGATAGGATATAAAAGATGTATGAATGGAGACATGTCTACATTATCCCTAACATATACGACTCACACAACATACAACACCATAATATGATTTGATGTTGGCACAGGCTCATTGAGACAGCCATTATATAACATGTTATAACATTATAACATGTTTTCGTCCCTCCCTTAAGTCTGCTTCTATAACCTACTTTTACTGTACCTCAGCAATAAGGCGAGGGAGTGTTGCTGCCTTCACAAAATATAATACAGGTAGTCCTTGCTTAGAGCCTCGTGTGGGACAGAGTGGTAGGCGGCAGTACTGCAACCGAAAACTCTCCCCACAACCCAAGTTCGATCCCAGCGGAGGCTGGATCTGGGTAGCCGGCTCAGGTCAACTTGGCCTTCCATCCTTCCAAGGTCGGTAAAATGAGTACCCAGCTCGCTGGGGAATGTGACGACTGGGGGAGGCAATGGCAAACCACCCCGCTCTATAGTTTGCCAAGAAAACGTCGCGAAAGCGGCATCCCCCCAAAGGGTCAGACATGACTCAGTGCTTGCACAGGGAACCTTTCACCTTTCACCACAGTCCTTGCTTAACTACCACAATTGTGACCGGCACTAAGCAACATGGTTGTTAAGTAAGACATCACGTGACTGTGACTTGTGATTTTACTGCCAGATTCTCCATTGACTCTGCTTATCAGAAGCCATCTGTGAAGTGCACAAATGGTGACTGTGTGACCATGGGACACTGCGACGGTTGTAAACGCCTGCTGAATGCAAAGCACCTAAATCTTGATCATGTGACCATGGGGCTGCTGCAATGGTCATAAGTGTGAGGACCAGTTATAAAGTTACTTTTTCAGCATCACTGTAACTTTGAATGGTCGCTAAACAGGGCAGTTGTTAAATGAGGATTACCTGTATAAGGTAATCTCAGGGCAGCAATTGATGTTCCTTCTTCCACCCAGCATCACCTACTGGCAGGAAAATCAACCAAACTGCTGTCCTGAACTTTTATCAAGATGGGGTTGGGCTGGGAGTGGCCCAGTTCTTTATGTCTTGACTTCTTCCCCATTGGCCAAACCAAAAGGCTCTGCTGTTGGAATATCCAGTAGGAGGCTAAGTCCTCTTTTACCCTGAGAAGCAGAGAGGTGGCCTTGCCTGTGGGCTTTCCCTATGGATCTAGGGGATTATGAAGAACTGACACTTGTTTTGAAAACTAGACTTGCAAAGCAAGATTGAAGACATGGGAATACAAGTAAGGCATTGCAGTCAGTTGCTGAGCTCAAAAGAAATCAACTGCACCTCTGCCTCCTTTGCAACTATTAGCCCAGCCAACCACCACCACCACCACCTCTTTCCTTGGGAGACCTCATCCATACCTGGCTAATCTTAGGCCTCCGTCTTTCAGGATCTCCTTGGGACTCACATTACTATTCAACTATAAAGCTTCCTGAGCTGTAATACTGGGGAGCTTGGGTTGAATGTCCCTTCCCCCCCCCCAGTTAAAACAAACAAACAAACAGATAAAGCATTTGCACAGGGAAGGGTGATATGTTAAAGACAAGGGCTTTAGCAAGAAGAGAGATTTGTACTTTGGGTAAGAAACATGAATGTGTAGCCACAAACGTCAAAGTTCAGAATCTAAGCAGGAAGAAAATTCAGAGGCTGGGGAGCAAAGGGATGGAGAATTATGTAAGGCAGAGTCGCAATGAACAATGAAGATATTGAGAAAAAACATAAAGATGGGAGCCCGTGTGTTCTCTGTGTTGAGCATTCCCAGAAGTAGACACATACACTGAAAACAGATCCCAGCTGTCCTGAATATACTTTAACACCAGCCGTAGAACAGAATTATACCATTTTAATTTTTGTAAGATCCTTGATTCTCTTCCACGTCATTTAACTGTTCAATCTCAAAGTTCCAAAATCATCATGTAAAAATTACCCAGGAGGTACTTGGCTCCAAGTAAGTTATCCTCCCCTTTAAAACTTGTAACTAGACATGAAACTAGAGCAAGACGCTTAGAAACCATGACATATGTCAAACCTAACCATCCCTGGATTTTCACCTGCTAGAAGCTAGTTCCAAGTTTTTATTGGGTGGCTATTGATGTTTCTTTTCCAGATGTACCCTTTAATTGTACCCTCTGCAACTGCTCCCCTTCTTTGCTTCTCTGATACCAGTAAGAAACAATATGGTGGCAAAGCTCAGAAAGAAACTCATTGGTGCTTCTCAGAAAAGGACATAGCTCTAGCTTCTTCCCAGTGGATCAATTTTGGGGCTGCCAACCTTGGACTATACCCAAACCATAATGACTGCTCATGCAGAGTCCCTGGCTATTATCTTGAGCAATTAGCAACTATTTCAGTACTTGTAACCTTCCTCCTCCTCCTCCTCCTCCTCCTCCTCCTCCTCCTCCCTTTTGTAAGTTCTAATTTTGGATCTTAACTCATAGCCTCTGTTTGTTACCAGTTACCTCTGGAATTCTCTAGCAGTACCTCCTCTTGTTGCTGCTCTACCCAGAGCCCTTTCAGCCTCTTGCCCCTCCTGTTCAGTCCTATCCTATTTATCTGCATTTGAATTACACCTTTCTTTGTCTGTTGAATTGCAAGGTAGTACCCAGCCCAAATTCATCTAAGTGAAATTTCATTCTTCAGCAAGGATTCCTGCCTGGTAAAAGGCTGATACCTTATTTCCTGGACTGTACTGGCTTTTGTTGAGTTTTAATAGAAACAGTTCATACATTGATAGAAGTCAAGTATCATACGTCAAGGCACATACATAAAGGAATTAGTTCTCACCAGGATACTATAATGAATGGAGTGTGTGTGTGTGTATATCCATCCATCCATCCATCCATTCATCCATCCATCCCACTTGCTTTCTCTTTGATGAGATATAGCTGTGAAATCTTTGCACAATGCCAGCTCACCCACTGTGACATTTGCTGGATGAGGTACTGATGGATGAGGATTGACTTATCTTTATTACTTGCTTCATCTTTTCTGAACAGCAAGCTTCTAACATGGTGTGAGAAATCTACTCCCCAGCAGAGGATGCATGCAACACTGCCAGAGAAGGATGGGAATATTTTTCTAATATGTGCAGGGAGAGCTCTTGATTTTGAAGGACAGTATCTTTTCCTTTTTCCTCTGCAGTCCTTTTATTGCACAGCAATGCAAGAGTTTCCAAATGCAACACTTACCCAGCTCACCCAAATTTTACCGATCTATTTCCATATGATCTGTGATGCCTATCTCGGCTGCCCACATACACTTTCTTTCCAGAAGAAATACTTGCTGGCAGTGTTTCCGAGCCTCAGCAACTTCAACTCTCCGAGTTCTTCAGACAACATGCTGGCTGGGGAATTCTGGGAGTTGAAGTCCACACATCTTAAACTTGCCAAGATTAAGAAACCCTGCATTAAACCAACAAGGGAACACCACACATCCTGGTCTTACTCCTTGCTCAGTGCTGAATCATTCACTGAATTTTCATTTATTCTCATGCTTTCATCATTTACCACTCTTATCACATTCACCAACCACCCTGATACTCTATATTCACACAAAACAGTCCAAAATTCAAGCCTATTCATTTGTTGTTGTTTATTCGTTTAGTTGCTTCTGACTCTTTGTGACTTCATGGACCAGCCCACACCAGAACTTCCTGTTGGTCATCACCACCCCCAGTTCCCCCAAGGACGAGTCCATCACCTCTAGAATATCATCTATCCATCTTGCCCTTGTTTGGCCCCTCTTCCTTTTGCCTTCCACTTTCCCTAACATCATCATCTTCTCCAGGTTGTCCTGCCTTCTCATTATGTGGCCAAAGTATTTCAGTTTTGCCTTTAATATCATTCCTTCAAGTGAGCAGTCTGGCTTTATTTCCTGGAGGATGGACTGGTTTGATCTCCTTGCAGTCCAAGGCACTCTCAGAATTTTCCTCCAACACCACAGTTCAAAAGCATCAATCTTCCTTCTCTCAGCCTTCCTTATGGTCCAGCTCTCGCAGCCATATGTTACCACGGGGAACACCATTGCTTTAACTATGTGGACCTTTGTTGTCAGTGTGATGTCTCTGCTCTTAACTATTTTATCAAGATTTGTCATTGCTCTTCTCCCAAGGATTAAGTATCTTCTGATTTCCTGGCTGCAGTCAGCATCTGCAGTAATCTTTGCACCTAGAAATACAAAGTCTTTCACTGCTTCTACATTTTCTCCCTCTATTTGCCAGTTGTCAATCAAGCTGGTTGCCATAATCTTGGTTTTTTTGAGGTTTAGCTGCAAGCCAGCTTTTGCACTTTCTTCTTTCACCTTCATCATAAGGCTCCTCGGTTCCTCTTCGCTTTCAGCCATCAGAGTGGTATCATCTGCATATCTGAGATTGTTAATGTTTCTTCCAGTGATTTTAACCCCAGCCTTGGATTCCTCAAGCCCAGCACATCGCATGATGTGTTCTGCGTACAAGTTGAATGGGTAGGGTGAGAGTATACAACCCTGCCATACTCCTTTCCCAATCTTAAACCAGTCCATTGTTCTGTGGTCTGTTCTTACCGTCGCTACTTGGTCGTTATACAGATTCCTCAGGAGGCAGACAAGGTGACTTGGTATCCCCATACCACTAAGAACTTGCCACAATTTGTTATGGTCCACACAGTCAAAGGGTTTAGAATAGTCACTACAACAGAAATAGATGTTTTTCTGAAACTCCCTGGCTTTTTCCATTATCCAGCAGATATTGGCAATTTGGTCCCTAGTTCCTCTGCCTTTTCTAAACCCAGCTTGTGCATCTGGCAATTCTCGCTCCATGAACTGCTGAAGTCTACCTTGCAGGATCTTGAGCATTACCTTACTGGCATGTGAAATGAGTGCCACTGTTCGATAGTTTGAACCTTCTTTAGTGTTTCCCTTTTTTGGTATGGGGATATAAGTTGATTTTTTCCAGTCTGATGGCCATTCTTGTGTTTTCCAAATTTGCTGGCATATAGCATGCATTACTAGGGACGCGGTGGCGCTGCGGGTTAAACCGCTGAGCTGCCGATCGGAAGGTCGGCGGTTCGAAACCGCGCGGCGGGGTGAGCTCCCGTTGCTCGTCCCAGCTCCTGCTCACCTAGCAGTTCGAAAACATGCAAATGTGAGTAGATCAATAGGTACCGCTTCGGCGGGAAGGTAACGGCGTTCCGAGTCGTCATGCTGGCCACATGACCCGGAAGTGTCTATGACAACGCCGGCTCCAAGGCTTAGAAACGGAGATGAGCACCGCCCCCTAGAGTCGGATTCGACTGGACTTTACGTCAAGGGAAACCTTTACCTTTACTATAGCATGCATTAGGGACATGGTGGTGCTGGGGGTTAAACCGCTGAGCAGTTGAGCTTGTCAATCGGAAGGTTGGTGGTTCGAATCCGTGTGACGGGGTGAGCTCCCATTGCTAGTCTCAGCTCCTGCCAACCTAGCAGTTCAAAAACATGCAAATGTGAGTAGATTAATAGGTACCGCTTAGGCGGGCAGGTAACGGCATTCTGTTTAGTCATGCCGGCCACATGACCACAGAACTGTCTACGGACAAACGCCGGCTCTTCTGCTTTGAAACGGAGATGAGCACCGCCCCCTAGAGTCAGACAAGCTGGACTTAATGTCAAGGGAAACCTTTACCTTTACCTTTAGCATGCATTACCTTTACAGCATCATCACGCAAGATTTTGAACAATTCAGCTAGGATAATGTCACCTCCTGCTGCCTTGTTATTAGCAATGCTTCTTAAGGCCCATTCAACCTCACTCTTCAGGATGACTGGCTCTAGCTCACTGACCACACCGTCAAAGCTATCCCCGATATTGTTATCCTTCCTATACAGGTCTTCTGTATATTCTTGCCACCTTTTCTTGATCTCTTCTTCTTCTGTTAGGTCCTTGCCATCTTTGTTTTTGACCATGCCCATTTTTGCCTGGAATTTACCTCCGATGTTTCTAATTTTCTGGAAGAGGTCTCTTGTCCTTCCTATTCTATTGTCTTCTTCCACTTCCACGCATTGCTTGTTTAAAAATAATTCCTTATCTCTTCTGGCTAACCTCTGGAATTTTGCATTTAATTGGGCATATCTCCCCCTATCACTGTTGCCTTTTGCTTTCCTTCTTTCTTGGGCTACTTCTAGTGTCTCAGCAGACAGCCATTTTGCCTTCTTGGTTTTCTCTTTTTTTGGGATGTATTTTGTTGCCGCCTCCTGAACAATGTTGCAAAATTCTGTCCATAGTTCTTCCGGGACCCTATCTACTAAGTCCAGTCCCTTAAATCTATTCTTCACCTCCACTGCATATTCCTTAGGAATATTAGTGAGCTCATATCTAACGGATCTGTGGGTCTTCCCTAATCTCTTGAGTCTGATCCTAAATTGTGCAAGAAGAAGTTCGTGATCTGAACTACAGTCAGCTCCAGGTCTTATTTTTACTGACTGTATAGGGATCGCATTTAGTCTGACCTCTCTGTCATGACCTTCCCGTCTTGGGTGGCCTGATACTCTCTATTCACACAAAACTGTCCAAAATTCAAGCCTATTCATTACTTACTTTCAAAATTATCAAGTGTAAAATAAACATTCTTTCTCACATCCATACATTTCTCAATGACTTCCTGAAGAGCAAAAATCTTGTCTGCCCACACCCCTTTCCAAGTTTTGCTCACTTCACTTTTTATCCTTTCAATCAGGAAGATTTCTGCCAAATCTTCCCAGGCACAATGAACAAACTGACCTCCATATAGTTTCTGCATTTCCTCTTGTTATCTTTCTCTTTATATATGGAAACAAATATTTCATTCTTCCAATCACATACCACATCCATATTTTAACATTTCTTCAGTTATACCCTGCAATCGTACGTTTTTCAACATTTTCACCCCGTTCGTGACTTCCTTTTCTTCAATTTTTTCTTGAACATTATTATTCTAGCATTCATATCCATTCTAGTCTCAGACATATCAGTATCATTCCCATAGAAACCTCTGAAATATCCTTTCCAGCATTCCTTCACTTCAGGTTTACCTCAAATCATATTATCATATTTCATCATCAATCATTTTCAAGCTATTCACTCTGCTGGAGGATCCTGTTTTGCTCTTTTTATCCACTTCCAAAATATTTATTTTTAAAAAATTTATATCAAAATAACTGCCTTTCCTCTGCATCTTTTCATCTGAACAGCCCCATCCTTTTAAAAGATGCATCACATGCATGTAAAAAGGGATAAAGTTTCAATGGCATGGTCATGTCTGCCAGCTTAAATATTTTTGTATCCCCCTCCTCCCACCCCTTCCCCCCGGCATCTTAGTTTAACTATACCTTGCTCTTTTTAACTATATTCTGGGCAACTTTTTCTCTATATATGCATTACACAATATATCATTTTTTATCATACGTCATTTTTTGGAGCGATCATTCTCTTATACTTATGTTTTGTCATACACAATCTCTTAATCATTCCAGCAAGCATCTTTTTACATACTTCCCATTAATATAAAGCGACACACTTCTCTGGCACTCTGTAAAAAGGATCTTCTGCGTCTTCTTTTCTTTAGCCCACTTTTCACTCACTCCTTTAGAAATTTAATCTTTATAAAGGACTTGTACTTCCTGATTCTCCACTCATTTTATTTTCACTTTAATTTATTTAACTTTTTTTCTTTTCTTCCATGTCTGTTTTGACAGATCCATTCTTAACTTTACCAAATAATGGTTTATCTCATGTTCAAAACCATTCATTACCTTTGTATCATTCACTAATTCTCTTAATATTTCATAAACCATCATATCAGTCATTCCTTCAGATTTATAGTATATGTATTCCTTACCCATGTGTATATATGGATAGAATTATCCATAAAGCACATATTCAAATGGACCTTTCTAAGCTGATAAGGTTAACTAAACAGTCTATTTCATCTTTGTCTTCAAATGGCCAATAAGTACTCTCTTGTTTTATTTTCACCATCCATTCATATCACCTTGCAGAGTGATTTTTTTCCCCCTCAACTGCATTCATCTGGAATGTGGCAATTTTTCCCAAAATTCTTATCACGTTCTCCCATTATCACCCTTTGCTGGGGTATAACTTGTGATGGTTAAGAATCCATATACTGGTAACCATTTGCATCTTTGTCATTTATTTTTGCATCTTTGTCAACTTAGATGACACCAAATCATACTTTTATTTATTTATTTTATTCAATTTGGATGTTGCCCAACTCCAACTGACTCTGGGTATCTCATAACAATTGTTGTTGTTGTTTATTCGTTTAGTCGCTTCCGACTCTTCGTGACTTCATGGACCAGCCCACACCAGAGCTTCCTGTCAGTCGTCAACAACCCCAGCTCCCCCAGGGATGAGTCCGTCACCTCTAGAATATCATCATCCATCCACCTTGCCCTTGGTCGGCCCCTCTTCCTTTTGCCTCCCACTCTCCCTAGCATCAGCATCTTCTCCAGGGTGTCCTGTCTTCTCATTATGTGGCCAAAGTATTTCAGTTTTGCCTTTAATATCATTCCCTCAAGTGAGCAGTCTGGCTTTATTTCCTGGAGGATGGACTGGTTTGATCTTCTTGCAGTCCAAGGCACTCTCAGAATTTTTCTCCAACACCACAGTTCAAAAGCATCGATCTTCCTTCTCTCAGCCTTCCTTATGGTCCAGCTCTCGCAGCCATATGTTACTACGGGGAACACCATTGCTTTAACTATGTGGACCTTTGTTGTCAGTGTGATGTCTCTGCTCTTAACTATTTTATCAAGATTGGTCATTGCTCTTCTCCCAAGGATTAAGCGTCTTCTGATTTCCTGACTTCTCATAACAATAAAATAACATAAAAACAGCAAAATGAAGAAAATTAACCAAAATAAGTACATAAATAGCTACAAAATCATCACAAAGTAACCACAAGTAGGAAATCAAAAAAGGAAAGTAAAAGTACATTCATACTTTTGATATACATTTTCACCCTTCCATTCAAAATTAAACCCATATCTTCTGTTCCCAACTCATTCCAGAGTTCAGACCAGCTTCATTCAGAACTATTAGATATTTCTTCTTTCTCTCATTTTCAGATATATACACCACAACTATTTTCTTTCCTTCATTTCGTTGATTAATTCATGCTCTTTACTATCTACTCCTCCTATATTCTAAGTCACTATCCTCCCTATGCCATCATCATTACCAGATGGACCCACAGATGTTGACTTCCAACTTCTATCATAGCTTTCATCAATCAAGCTTTCACATAACACATAACAAAGAAAAGTTGACCAGTTTTACCCCTGCCACATGCAGCATGCCATACTAAGGACAGTGCTGGTCATTTGGGCGCATTTTGGCCAGTATGCCACAAGTGCAACCAAAGTCTGGTTTTATTCCAAGCATGCACTCACTATTCTATGTAAGCCAAATCTCTAATCTAGAGACTACTCTGCAAGCCTATATACTGCTGTCTGCACCTCACCAACAAGGAGTTATATGCACCGTACTAAAACATACTCCAGCTGCAGAATAAAATACTGAATTTCTAAAGCAGTGAACTATGAAAATCAATCACTTGCTATGCCTGAAAAGCAAAGAACACTGATTGTAATGAAGTGAAAATCCACTGTGAACCTCTTACTTCTGATACCTTTCCAAAGTGGGTCTTTACTTCTCAGCAAACTGCTATACTCTGGAGCAGAACAATTTCTTTCTTTCATCCCTTATATCTTGAATAACAGTTACTTAGCTTTTGTGCCTCATTCTGTATCTACAAAGTACTCACAACCTGGGGATAGTTTGTGTAATGTGGTAATTAAGGGAGTGGACTAGGGTTGGGGAGACTCAAGTTCCCATCCACCCTCAATTATGGAAGGTCACTGGATGATTTTGGGCCACTCTCTCCCAGCTCAATTTGCTTCACAGAGTTGTTATTATGAAGTAAAGGAGGAGGGGGCACTATGTACATAATCTTGAGCTCCTGAAGGAAAGGTGGGATATAAATCTAACAAACAGTAAATTCTTTGTAATGTCTCATGCTAAATCTCTATCACCCTCATCTTGTGTAATTATGCTATTACCATCAATTCAGCTGACTGTAATTCTTCCTTTCTCATATTCATCCATAGACATCTCCATATTTTTTACAACTAATTTGACATTGCCTCCAGATGTTTGAACTCATGCTACCTCCAGATGTTTGAATTATGATTCCTATAATCCCTGACCATTGATTATGGCAGCTCAGGCTTATGAGGAATTGGGGTAAAAACATCTGGTGAGTAGCAACTTGCCTACAATTATTCTATTAACTGGAATGGAGATGGGTGGATTTAGAATTCTGCACTGCACCACTTCAAGCCTGCAAGTAGAAGATTGGAATTTTGAATGATCACCCATTTAAAAAGCACCTGGTATAATTGTCACCTAACACATATGGCTACATTTTCCAAATCTCTCTTTGCATGATAATTTAATACTGTAGAAGCAGGGAATGGTTCAAAATTATGACCTTGCACTGAAATTGGAAGTAACGCAATTCAAAATTATATTACTTCATTCTGTTTAATGTAAGCTGGATTTTGTGAATCTGGGAGGAGACCACGATGGGCTGGGTGGATAAATGGCCAAGCACAGGATAAGCTGACTATGTTTTCAATTATTTCTGTCTGCACTTCAGAATTTTCATTTAAAATCCCATCTATCAGCTATTAGCCAAACAAAAGAATAGGTTTGAATATATTTCTCTAACTTCCCCTTTCTACACAGCAAACACAAATTCATAACACAGAGGTGGCTCTCTGCTGTCAATGTCTCTTAAAGTTATAAGTTAGGTCAGTGCCAATTCCATTTAATAGAAAAGACACTGAGGGCATAGAATGATCCACTGCATCAAGGCAGAAGTAGTATTCAATCCTCTATATCAGGGATGAGGGATCTGTAGTTTTACAGAAGTTGATGAAATACAAAAAAAAAAATTTACATGCCACCTGACTCCCAGTGACTCTGGATGGTTTACAAATTGCTTAAAACAGGTGTGCCCAACCTGTGGCCTGTGGCTTGCATGCAGCCCTGAACAGCTAGTAATGTGGCCCCAAAAAATCATAAACTTTTAACATTATTTTCCTATTTTTTTTTGTGACTCAATGGCGCAGCGCTCGAGCGCAGACTGTGTAGGTAGAAACAACAGAACGCTGTGTAGGGGAGGGGGCAGTGCAGTGCTAATGCCACCGCCCACTACACACGTCAGCTTGTGGCAACTTGGCATTATATAAAATATTTCAACCTACCTACATGTGTTCTGTGATGACAGGCATTTATTGTTGTTTATTATTGAGTAGACACGTAAGTTTTCTTATTTGATTATTTATTTATTTGTTTATCAAATTTGTCACCGCCCATCTCCTCCCACCAGAGGGACTCTGGCCAGTATTAAACTTTGCTTTGTTTATTTGCCTACCTAACCATTTATGATGGGCTTGTTGAGTTATTTCTTAAAAATATATATTTATTCCTAAATAAACTTATTCCAGCATGGCTTCAACGTCGTTTCAACAGAAAACAGAACCCAAAAAAGAAAAGAAAAAAAGAAAAATTGCAGATGAAGGAAGAGTATTCAACGAAAAATGGAGAGATGAGTACTTTTTTGTCAAGACAAATACTAAGGCACTATGCTTAATTTGTAGGGAAAATGTGTCAGTTTGCAAAGACTACAATTTGAAAAGGCGTTATACAGAAAAACACGCTGCCAAATTTGAAGTGTATCAAGGAATTTGTGGTAAAGACAAATTAGAGGAACTGAAAAACAGTCTGTCATCTCAACAATTTTTTTTTTCAAAAAGTCACAACTCAAAAGGACTCTATTATAAAAGCTAGTTATTTGGTAGCAAATCTGACTGCAAAAAAATCAAAACCATTTACCGATGGTGAGTTTATTAAGCAATGTATGGAAAGCGTGGCAGATATAATTTGTCCTGATAAAAAAAGCAATTTTTCTAAAATCGGTTTGTCTCACCGGACTATAGCCAGGCGACTGAAGAAACAGGAAAATCTATCGAAAAAGGTTTGAAGAGTACAGCTGCTAATTTCAAATGTTATGCTTTGGTGATGGATGAAAATACTGATGCTACAGATATGGCTCAACTTGCCATTTTTATTAGAGGTATTGATAGCGAATATAATGTCACTGAAGAAATGGCTTCTTTGGTGCCATTAAAAGGCACAATTAAATCTCTTGATTTGCATGAAGCAGTAAAAATGACATTGAAGCAATTTTCTTTAACCATTGTCAACATATCTGGTATATCTACTGATGGTGCCCCGGCAATAGTTGGTAAAAGTGAGGGACTTACAAAATTGACAGAAGACAATGCAAGTGCCGCCAGCAACTCATGTTTGATGAAGTATCACTGCATTCTACATAAGAAAATGTATGAGTGAAAGCTTTAAAAATGGATCATGTCATGCAAATCGTCATCAAAGCAGTAAATTTCATAAGGGCCAAGGGACTGAATCATTCCAGGAGTTCCTTAAAAGTATGGATGCTGATTACAGGGACATCATTTACTTTTCTGAAGTACGGTGGCTAAGTCAGGGTAAAATGCTGAAAAAAAATTATGATTTGCAAAATGAAATCAAGTCATTTATGGAATCAAAAAGAAAATTTGTGCCAGAACTTGAAGATGAAAAATGGCTCACAGATTTAGCATTTTTGGTGGATTTGTCCGCTCATTTAAATGAGTTAAACATGCATCTTCAAGGTGAAAACCAACTTATCACTGCAATGTTTCAAACCATAACAGCGTTTGAAATGAAACTCAAAGTATGGCAAGCTCAAGTTATGGAAAATAATTTAATACATTTTAATATGTTGGCTAAACACAGTCCTTTGAACAGCGAGAAATACGCAGCCTTGCTTTTTGGTTTGATACAGGAATTTGAGAACAGGTTTCAAGATTTCCCGAAAAATCATCAATATTTTGGTATATTTTCAACTCCATTTTCAGTCGACATCACTACATTACCTCTGAATTTTCAAAGGGAATGCATAGAGTTGCAATCAGACATTCAACGCAAAGAAAAATTTGATCATGTCCCTCTACTGGACTTTTATAAGACCTATCTTCCCAGAGAAAAATATCCCTCGCTTCACAATCACACCTTATTCATGAGATCACTTTCTGGCAGCACATACATTTGTGAGCAACTATTTTCAAGGATGAAGCACATGAAGAGTAAAACTAGAATTAAAATTTCTGACGAGCACCTTGAGAACTCACTGAGAATTGCAACCACTTTCATCGAACCAGACATCGTTGCATTAGTTTCACAAAAACAAGGTGAAATATCCCACTAGTTTTATGTTGCCCTCTTTTTTAACATTGTATAACAAAAATATAAAAAATAAATGAAGTTTTATTACTTATATACATTAACTATATTATATATTTTATGTGTGGCCCAAGACAATTCCTCTTCACTCAGTGTGGCCCAGGGAAGCCAAAAGGATGGACACCCATGGTTTAAAACATTAAAAACAACGAAACAGCAAAAAACAAAAATGAAGAGTAAAAATATCAAAAATGACAAAACCGGATGGGAACAAAGAACCACCCACACAATCTAAAGGGGGCTTCAGTCACCCCCACCAAAGACTGGGCAAAGAGTCAGAGCCCTTCGAAACACCAGTAGGGTGTTTAACCATTGTCAACATATCTGGTATATCTACTGATGGTGCCCCGCGATGGTTGGTAAAAGTGAGGGACTTACAAAATTGATAGAAGACAATGCAAGTGCCACCAGCAACTCATGTTTGATTAAGTATCACTGCATTCTACATAAGAAAATTTATGAGTGAAAGCTTTAAAAATGGATCATGTCATGCAAATTGTCATCAAAGCAGTAAATGTCGTAAGGGCCAAGGGACTGAATCATTCCAGGAGTTCCTTAAAAGTATGGATGCTGATTACGGGGACATCATTTACTCTTCTGAAGTACGGTGGCTAAGTCAGGGTAAAATGCTGAAAAGATTTTATGATTTGCAAAATGAGCTGTTCAAATATTGGCAGGAACTGTTCAAATCTTGGCAGGAACCTCAATCCAGAGGGCAGGTGCTGCTACAGAGAAGTCTTGTTTCCGTGGTCCCAATAGATGTCATGGTTTAATTGAAGAAACCCAGAGCATGCCAGCACTGCAGCATCAAATCAGCCAGGCAGACACTATGGGAGCCAGGTCGTCCCTCAAGTAACCAGGCCCTATGCCACGTAGGGCTTTATAGGCAATGACCAGAACCTTGAATCTCATCCAGAAGCAAAGTGGCAACCAGTGCAGGTTGCAAAGCAGAGGTGTTACATGGGCATACCGAGGCATGTACATATACAAATATACAAATACAAATACAAGTCCCAGCATTCTTCTACATGGGTTATGCTAGATGAGGATGCTGGGAGCTATAGCTCAGCAACATCTGGAGGGTCACATTCAATTCCATACGGCTTGCTATAATAAGCATTCCTGTTAGGCTGCCTCTAGAAGCTCCAAAATCCAGTGCATTTCTTACAGATTTACTATAAAACAGGAAGATGGAAGGAAGGAAGGAAGGAAGGAAGGAAGGAAGGAAGGAAGGAAGGAAGGAAGGAAGGAAGGAAGGAAGGAAGGAAGGAAGGGAGGGAGCCACTGGGAAAACAAATGCTTCCCATGCAGAAAGGCGAACTATCATTCCTTATCTTCCTCAGTTAAAAGGATCTTGGGTAAATGCTGGAGACAGCACTGAAATGAGACATACTCCACATTTTGTAACTTAATACATATTTTCAGATGCCATACTGAAAGCTCTGACAACTGGCGCTTTAAAAAGTTAACCTTCTGCAAGGGTTCTCCTGGGATCAGGTACACTGCTGTTTCCACTGGCAATTTCTTAATACACCTTGACCGCCCCAGTTTGCCATCATGGCTGATCTCTGTAGAAACTAGGACCCTGCTTTCTTCCACTGTGTAAAGGAATAATCTCCACAAGTTTTGTCAGACCAGTTCAAACCCTATTAACCACATGCTGGCAACCATGACAGTTAAAGAAAAAGAACATCCCACCACACCACCCCAAAATGAAAGCAATATGGCAAATACACAGGAACACACACTCATCTCTTCCCATATGCTAAAAGCAAATGAAATACAGTTAACTAATCACTTCGCCTTCAGCAAAGGATCGTTACCTTGTCATGGTGCTGGAGCTTGAGCACCTCAATGATGCCATGAGCTAAACCGTGAAGGGCCACCCAAGACGGGAAGGTCATGACAGAGAGGTCAGACTAAATGCGATCCCTGGGGAAGGTAATGGCAACCCACCCCAGTATTCTTGCCGTGAAAACTAAATGGATCAGTACAACCAGAGATATGTCGGTATACCATCGGAAGATGAGACCCCCAGGTTGGAAGATGGTCAAAATGCTACTGGGGAGGAACAGAGGATGAGCTCAACTAGCCCCAGACGTGATGACGCAGCTAGCTCAAAGCCGAAAGGACGGCTAGCGGCCGACGGTGCTGGTGGTGAACGGCGAATCCGATGTTCTAAGGATTGACACACCATTGGAACCTGGAATGTAAGATCTATGAGCCAGGGCAAATTGGATGTGGTTATTGGTGAGATGTCAAGATTAAAGATAGACATTCTGGGCGTCAGTGAACTGAAATGGACTGGAATGGGCCACTTCACATCAAATGACCACCAGATCTACTACTGTGGACAAGAGGACCACAGAAGAAATGGAGTAGCCTTCATAATTAATAGTAAAGTGGCTAAAGCAGTGCTTGGATACAACCCAAAAAATGACAGAATGATCTCAATTCGAATTCAGGGCAAGCCATCTAACATCACAGTGATCCAAATATACGCCCCAACCACAAATGCTGAAGAAGCTGAAGTAGAGCAGTTCTATGAGGATCTGCAGCACCTACTGGACAACACGCCTGAAAGAGATGTTATTTTCATCACAGGAGACTGGAATGCTAAGGTGGGCAGTCAAATGACACTTCGAATTACAGGTAAGTATGGCCTGGGAGAACAAAATGAAGCAGGACATAGGCTGATAGAATTTTGCCAAGACAATTCACTCTGCATAACAAACACTCTCTTCCAACAACCTAAGAGACGGCTTTATACATGGACTTCACCAGATGGACAACACCGAAATCAGATTGATTACATCCTTTGCAGCCAAAGGTGGCGGACATCTGTACAGTCGGTAAAAACAAGGCCTGGAGCTGACTGTAGTTCAGATCACGAACTTCTTCTTGCACAATTTAGGATCAGACTCAAGAGATTAGGGAAGACCCACAGATCAGCTAGATATGAGCTCACTAATATTCCTAAGGAATATGCAGTGGAGGTGAAGAATAGATTTAAGGGACTGGACTTAGTAGATAGGGTCCTGGAACAACTCTGGACAGAAGTTGGCAGCATTGTTCAGGAGGCGGCAACAAAATACATCCCAAAGAAAGAGAAAACCAAGAAGGCAAAATGGCTGTCTGCTGAGACACTAGAAGTAGCCCAAGAAAGAAGGAAAGCAAAAGGCAACAGTGATAGGGGGAGATATGCCCAATTAAATGCAAAATTCCAGAGGTTAGCCAGAAGAGATAAGGAATTATTTTGGAAGTGGAAGAAGACAATAGAATAGGAAGGACAAGAGACCTCTTCCAGAAAATTAGAAACATTGGAGGTAAATTCCAGGCAAAAATGGGTATGATCAAAAACAAAGATGGCAAGGACCTAACAGAAGAAGAAGAGATCAAGAAAAGGTGGCAAGAATATACAGAAGACCTGTATAGGAAGGATAACAATATCGGGGATAGCTTTGACGGTGTGGTCAGTGAGCTAGAGCCAGTCATCCTGAAGAGTGAGGTTGAGTGGGCCTTAAGAAGCATTGCTAATAACAAGGCAGCAGGAGACGATGGCATCCCAGCTGAACTGTTCAAAATCTTGCAAGATGATGCTGTCAAGGTAATGCATGCTATATGCCAGCAAATTTGGAAAACACAAGAATGGCCATCAGATTGGAAAAAATCAACTTATATCCCCATACCAAAAAAGGGAAACACTAAAGAATGTTCAAACTATCGAACAGTGGCACTCATTTCACATGCCAGTAAGGTAATGCTCAAGATCCTGCAAGGTAGACTTCAGCAGTTCATGGAGCGAGAATTGCCAGATGTACAAGCTGGGTTTAGAAAAGGCAGAGGAACTAGAGACCAAATTGCCAATATCCGCTGGATAATGAAAAAAGCCAGGGAGTTTCAGAAAAACATCTATTTCTGTTTTATTGACTATTCTAAAGCCTTTGACTGTGTGGACCGTAACAAATTGTGGCAAGTTCTTAGTGGTATGGGGATACCAAGTCATCTTGTATGCCTCCTGAAGAATCTGTATAACGACCAAGTAGCAACAGTAAGAACAGACCACAGAACAACGGACTGGTTTAAGATTGGGAAAGGAGTACGGCAGGGCTCTATACTCTCACCCTACCTATTCAACTTGTATGCAGAACACATCATGCGACAAGCTGGCCTTGAGGAATCCAAGGCTGGAGTTAAAATCTCTGGAAGAAACATTAACAATCTCAGATATGCAGATGATACCACTTTGATGGCTGAAAGTGAAGAGGAACTGAGGAGCCTTATGATGAAGGTGAAAGAAGAAAGTGCAAAAGCTGGTTTGCAGCTAAACCTCAAAAAAACCAAGGTTATGGCAACCAGCTTGATTGATAACTGGCAAATAGAGGGAGAAAATGTAGAAGCAGTGAAAGACTTTGTATTCCTAGGTGCAAAGATTACTGCAGATGCTGACTGCAGTCAGGAAATCAGAAGACGCTTAATCCTTGGGAGAAGAGCAATGACAAATCTCGATAAAATAGTTAAGAGCAGAGACATCACACTGACAACAAAGGCCCGCATAGTTAAAGCAATGGTGTTCCCTGTAGTAACATATGGCTGCGAGAGCTGGACCATAAGGAAGGCTGAGCGAAGGAAGATTGATGCTTTTGAACTGTGGTGTTGGAGGAAAATTCTGAGAGTGCCTTGGACTGCAAGAAGATCAAACCAGTCCATCCTCCAGGAAATAAAGCCAGACTGCTCACTTGAGGGAATGATATTAAAGGCAAAACTGAAATACTTTGGCCACATAATGAGAAGACAGGACACCCTGGAGAAGATGCTGATGCTAGGGAGAGTGGAAGGCAAAAGGAAGAGGGGCCGACCAAGGGCAAGATGCATGGATGATATTCTAGAGGTGACGGACTCGTCCCTGGGGGAGCTGGGGGTGTTGACGACTGACAGGAAGCTCTGGCGTGGGCTGGTCCATGAAGTCACGAAGAGTCGGAAGCGACTAAACGAATAAACAACAACAAAAAATCACTTCACATTTAAAGCAAGACACTACTGTATCTCTGCCAAGTTAAATCCAAACAGACAGATCGCCTTTGCTTTTAGCTGTTTATGATAATAAAATACAGAGCCCACTTCATTATGAAAACATACTACTTCTACTGACTTGCAGTTAACCCCTTCCTCTTCCACTTTGTGCACAGAAAAAACTTGGTAGATGTTACAGAGCCTGTCAGGGCCACAACTAGGGTCTGTGTCACCCGGGGCAAACATGGATTGCACGCCCATTTTGGCACACACACCCCAGCGCTCATTTTGGTGCCCCACCAGCACAGCGCCCGGGCACATGCCCCGGTTGCCCCCCCCCTAGTCGCGGCCCTGGAGCCTGTTACCACTGGCCCACCATCTGCCAGTTTAGGGATTGAATCTATCAGCACTTTAATGAGGCTGTTGCATTAGATGAGGGAGCAACATTTGTGGGTCCTGAGAACATCAAGGGACAGGGATGTGGGGTAAGGCATTAAGAGGGAATGAGGTGGGACAGTATTCAGCCCAACAGTGATTTCCTTCACTGCAGAAATCCTCCAGCTGGGCCAAATAACAAGTTACCAGGATCCTCAATTCCTGCGCTACTTTACTCTGGCAGAAGAGTTCATCTTTTCCATCATTGGATTCCTCTCTCTCCTTCTGAAATCATTTTTTCATCTAATCCTAACTCTTCCATTCATGGCTTTTCAGGTGGAAACCCCCCCCAAGTCCCACCTGAAAAGGCTGGAGATTGAATCTAGAACATTTTCAACACAAAGCATCCCTTTGTGTGGATCAAACTGAATGATATGAAAAACCTTTTCAAGCACTTTGTTCCCTGAGGGACCCAACACGTATCTATGGGAAGCCCTCAAACAGAACATTAATATAGGAGCACCTCTCTGCTCATAATCACCAGTAGCTGATACTGAAAAGCCAACTGTGTCTGCCATCAGAGACAAATCATTACAACCATAATTACTCTTCCTTTCCACAGAGCACATGGAAGCCTGTTCAAATGGGTACGTACCACCCACTTACCTCTTATCTGTAACAATCCTGAAATTTCACCCAACCTTCACTTTGGCCAGGCTGGATGCACTGCCTTCTGCCATCCTAATGGGGCACTACAAGAATACTCCCCCACATCAATGTACATGCCCTCATGGGAAGCCTCAGTAGGGTCCTTGATACCGCTTCACTGCTAACTCTACGGGGAATCAAGAATTATTTTCATCTAAGAAGATGAAGAAAACCTCTGGCAGGGAGTTTGACTTTGTTTCTCCTGTCTGACAGTTGTCTACATCATTCCACTTTGTCTACATAATTCAAAACTTTGCAAACCTTTCCCATGCTCCCTTCTTATTCATACTCTGTGGCTGCTTTTAAAATGAAAATCCTCAAGCCTTGCATCGTGCAGAAGTAGTTAGCAGTTTTTTTTTTCTGCATCTTTTTCATTCTTATTCTCCAGATAAGAATGAGGATAAAAGTAGGAACCTCTGTGAGGCAAATCACTCCAATTACCACCCTTAATTTCCCCCTACAATCCCTCAGATTGTTTCAAAATTACACACCTGAAATTTGCTCATTTTGCTGCCAAATTTCAGCAGTGCAGTTCCCATTTTGGGATTTGGAGAGATTTTAACCATGGAAATGGGAAGAGTTTCCTTTCCATGCATCTCCTGCTCCTATCCCCACCCTCAATTCCATCTAAAGAGGAAGAAATTGGTCCTGTCGCTTTTGCTGACATCACAGCATCATCAAAAAGTACCTGGCAGCCTTCCAAGTGGTTGTGGGAGTGAGTTGCCAACAAAAAGTTGCCTTCCCTATTCTGAAGCAAGGTTTGTTTAATCATAGTTTGATGACAAGTCAGCATAGCCTGATTCACACCATTCATAAGGCTAAACCAGAATGGTTGGTGGTTTCAAATGCTAGGGTCATAAACAAACAAGCATGATGAGTGAATCTTGCTTGTGTAGATTTCTAGGAAGGAATAGCATGGGACAAGACACTCTGTCCTTGGAGAATCTTCCCCTCATTCTATTCAACCAAGGGCATAGGCCAAGGAAATGCTCCCAAAGAAGCCCCACTGAACAGAAGAACCAACAAAAACCACTGCTATATTCTTCAGTGAGATTTTTTGTGAAAAGCAATTCATCGATCACATTTAGAAGGCACCACGCTAAGTGGGCTGTCCCATAGGTGTCTGAACAATACAATATGTCTCTCCCTTTCCTGTCCTTAATGATGCCCCAAACCTTCAGCTTCAAGTAACTGTGTCATCTTTGCCTCATCAAATGGTCACCTCTATAAGCAGACCATCATTGTCTATATGGTGTTGGTATTCATTGCAGACTCCTTGTAGACAGCAAAGTGCTTTACTTCACTTCAAACTGTGGAAACCATCCTAGCTCTTTTGCTAAGCAATGGTCTCGGCTTCTACCCCTTACAAATACAGGGAAACTTGGCTGCACAGATGATGAGCGGAGAGGCTTAAAATCCTCTGTGGAGGTACAAGGAAAACTCTCCTTGATTATATCATTCATTTTAACAGGCATCATTTTTCACAATTTATTCTGAACATAAATATAGATACCAGAAGACTATGTATGCTACATCAGTGCTAAAGAATTTGTGCAAGTACCTATTGTAATCAGGACTAAGCTGAGCTCCTTCCATGTATTTTCAAGATATGGGGGAAGCTACATGAGAAAACATATACTGTACAGCTTCCACAGTTACATATGTTTTGCTTGCACGGATGCATTATGGTAACAATGATGTAAGTAACATGGCAGATTTTTGCACTAGCAATTGCACTTTAGTTTTCCCCACTACACTGAAGTAACAAGGGACAAGAGTTATTCACCTGCAGATAACGTACCACCTATATAAAAAGGTGTCTCATAATTTCATCTTACTACAGCATTTGGTTGCTTAAAGAAGAGAGTTTATTGTGGAATCACAATGGTTTATTACTTCACTGTTTTTAATTTTTAGCCACCCGAAGTCATGCATTTGAGATGGGTGGCCATACAAATTTAATTAACAAACGAACAGTTCATTCATTCACATTACATGTAGGATCCACATATCATCATCATTCCAGGCCTTCCTCTTCAACTACATAATAAAAATGTACAGTAAAACGATTACTTACAAATATGGTTAAAGAAAAGAAGCCTAACCCACACTGCATCACTGGGTAAATCAGACCTGTAGAACAGAAAATCCCTGGAGGACCTGGATACAACCCCACTCAAAAACCGGGACCAACATGTAATGTGACAGAAGAGGAAAATTATTCAGATTAGGATTGGAGAGTGGTTATATTAGCTACATTCGATTTAGTTCATCAAATTTCATTGGCATCCTGGCTCTATTTTGAGGACTATGGCCGCTCAAGAGCCAAGTGACGCCTTGATGGGATAGGCATATCTGTAAGTACATTATTCCAAAAGAGGAGAATACCTGTAGTTTAGGGTTGAACTACAGAGTTCTTGGTGCTCTCTGAGCTTGGTTGTTTGCTTGCAGACGTTTCATTGCCCAACTAGGTAACGTCATCAGTGAACATCAGAACATCAGCAAACAACCAAACTCAGAGAGCACCAAGAACTCCAAAGTAGATTCTTTTTTTTCCCCCTTATGTATAAGTGGAGTAAAGTTAAAACCTGTCCCCAGTACCACTGCTGGTGATCTCTACCCTCACTGCAAAAGTTATTCTCAGGTAGGTATGGGGCTGTAATGTATCTTCATGCACAAAAATGCACCAGACATATCCCCCAAGTGTTCATGCATTATACAATTTCATTTTACACATATAGAAAAAGAGAGAAAAGGTTTTCTGAGTCCTTCAGAAAATGATCAAACAGAGAAGTGTGACTTCTTCTCCCTGCCAGAAGCACACCAGTGCATTATTTCAGCTCCCATCAAAGTGCCGGATATGGGCTAACCAAACAACAGATGTTTAACAAGGGCTAGACCACACTATAGAGCAAAGGAGAGCAAGATACCCCATCAAGGCTGATGCCAGTAATAAATCCTAAACAGATGGGCCCTGTTAGAGTCAGTACCCTCTGCCAGGGTTAATGGCTACATCAGTATCTTTTAATCCAGAGGAACAAATTCTCAGCATGGCAAATCTAGCTCCACAAAGGGAAAGGCGCTGATAAAATTTGGAATTCACTGTTAATAGGAAGTCCCTATTTAAAAGTAACAGTTAAACCATTCACTTGCCCTAAAAAGCAAGGCCAATGCCAAAGAAATCAGGTCAATGCAATGGATTGAGTACAGGTAGTCCTTGTTTAGCAACTGCCTCATACAGTGACCATTTGCAGTTATGACAGTGATAGAAAAAGTAACTTTGCGACCAATCCTCTCATTTATGACTTTCACAGGTGTGTAAAGAAAATGAAAGCTGAAGTAAGATCATAAGCAACAGTTGCTGTTTCATTTAGCAACTGCTTTGCTTGCTGGTTCCAATTGTGGTCACTAAACAAGGACAACCTGTATTAGACTGCATGAAACAGTTATATGCTATCATATGCAGTAACATAGTAACACAATGTAACCAACTAAGCAGGTTAGTCAGAGTCTGATATTTTACAGGGATTAAAAACGAAAAGAGAATGTCACTGTATGGTCTGAGCCAATGTTCGAGGAGAAGCAGCATTATCTAAACCAATAATTCAAATGGCCTTGTCTCAGAAAAATGTAACTGAACAACTTACTAGCAGCAAATGATGTTCTAAAGAGATAACATGCTCTAAGGAGTGAGAGTATCATCATCCACCAACATTTTCATGTTATTATCATCACCCTGCCAGAATTTTATTGTGTCTGATTTCTTTTTATTTCTTTTCAGTCAGGCTTCCAAACTGGACAGATATATTGCTCTTTCCAATGTTTTAAAAGTAGAATCATTTTTCAGCAGGTGTAATTATAGGTAAGAAGATCTGTGTGATCTTTGAACTTGAAATGTAGCATTATGCCCTGAATATGAACACCACATTTAATGCTCTGTGAAGGGAATAAACAAGTAGGCAGTGTCAAATGAGTAAAATTAAACAACTTACTTCATTTAGCTAACAAATAATTCTGACAAGGAGGGAACTATCTGACGTGATCAGAAAAATGTCAGTGTCCCTCGCAGACTTAAGACAACGTTATCTGAACACATACTCCCTTGAAAGCCTGCCACCAGCATCTGAGGCACATGTGATACACTGGCTGCTCTTAGGCTTCAGAACTCCTTGTTAAGGAAGATCCATCTGACCTTTCCCCTCTCAAAGGACCTTCCACCAGCAGGCAGATGTAAGTTTATTTCTCCAATACAGGTTTACCATGACAGTGCAAATGGCAGCCATTCATGCAACATACTCTTTTTGTCATTTTTATACTGCATTTTTTAAAAGCTTTTTTTTATACGCTTGATATTATGCTGTTTATTTTATCTTTTATTGCTGTTAGCCATTTTGAGCACCTTTTGGTGGATGCTATGTTTAGCACCATATAATTATCAAATAATCATCATAAGATATGTTTAGCATGATATAATTAACAAATAAGTCATCATAAATAATGTGTATGTATTAAGTATACATTATAATGTGCAGTAGATGCAGATGTAGCCTCTGGTTTTCAGTACAATTGCACCACAGGAGTGTGATCAGATGTGACAATTCTCCATTAATTCCAGTTGGATGTACATTCAAATATGTATTTAAATTGCATTTTACTCATCCAATCACTTCTACCTTTAGGGCCAGCCCTACTATTAGGCAGATGAGAAACCATTCCAGGCAGAAGATGTCAGGAGCGGCAATGGAAGCTCCTTCCCAATTCAAACAGAGCTACTCAGCCTGTCCTTCACCCTCTATATTAGTCTACCATCTTCATTAACATTTTAAAAGCATTATTCAATTCCATTTCATTCATACGCAGAACTAGAGTATATGAGTCAAGTGGAAGAAAATATTGTCTTTTTACTTCGGCCAGCAAAACTTCTTGAGATAGTCTTATCTACTTTGCACTGATTGTTTGCTTTGTAGTAGAAAACAGATCAGAGAGAAACAGGAAGGTGGTGGCTTTAGATTCACCACATCCACAACAACAAAGCTATACTATCTACCTTAGCAACATTGTTGTTTTATATTCTAGATGATGCTGTCACATTCAAAAAGATTGCAGAGGTAAGTACTGAGCAAAGTTGGCATTTGTGGGGTGGAGATTTTTGTTGGTAACTTTTCTTTCTCAGAAGGTCTTTAGTTACTGTATATAAATTTCTTTTTCTTAAAGTTTGGCTTTCTTAAATTTTAATTATTAGGCTCATTTATTTCTTTTTGAATGGATATTACTGTATTTTATTGCCTGTATTATTGCATGTTCTTCCCACTTTATGGGAGATGCTATGGACTACCATGTTATATGTGTTGTGGAAATAGTGTATTATAGGGAGATTATGAATGGGAAATTATTTATATATTACTGCAGTTAAAATGCATAAAACAAAACAGCAATGATAGAAGCAGTTAATTTTCCTGTAGTAAAATACTGATTAACATTAAACAGGAATCTCCATGTCTACTTTAAGATAAAAATGAAAAGACTTAGAAATCCAATCACAGAATTCTCCTGTAGTTTAGTTTAGATACAGAGAAACCCCCGATGTATGAGTCAGATCTGGCCTGTGGGAGTTCTTCATCTGGCCTACCAGTTTTTTACTGAAATAGCCCCCCTTTTCTCTCCAGGCAAAGATGTTCTTCTCTTGGATTAGCTTTTCAAAGACACAACCTCTTTTGTATTGATGTCCCTTGAAAGTAAATCATATTGTAATCAATGGGGTCTGCTACCAAGGAAATATGATTAAGACTCATATTAACATTAAGTCCAGATAAATACAGTGACAAATGAACCCCTGTAAGACAGTTTGGGGTCTGTTTCATACAACACATTCAGTGCAGATTAGCCAAACTTGAACACTATGTACATACATACAAACATAGTGTTTGCACACCTTTGGGTTGTGCACCAGTTGCACCCATTCCTGGACCGGGAGGCACTACTAACTGTCACTCATGCCCTTGTGACCTCCCGTCTGGACTACTGCAATACACTCTACATGGGGCTGCCCTTGAAGAGCATTTGGAGGCTTTAGCTGGTACAAAATGCACCTGCCTGGGTTGTAAATAGTGTTGGCTACTCGGCACATGTAACATCTCTGCTTTGGGAGCTGCACTGGTAGCTGGTGTGTTTCTGGGTGCAATTCAAGGTGCTGGCTGTCACCTTTAAAGCCCTTCATGGCTTGGGACCAGGTTACCTTAGCGACCGTCTTTTCCCAGTTAGTTCTGCCTGTCCAATCTGGTCCAGCAGGATGGGCATGCTCTGGGTCCCATCAGCCAAGGAATGTCAGCTGGCAGGGACCAGGACACATGCCTTTTCTGCTGTGGCACCTGCCCTCTGGAACATCCTCCCTCCTGATCTGTCGGCTTTTTGGGAGGTCTTGAAGACCTGGCTTTGTGCCCAGGCCTGGGGCCCTGAGTGTGGGAAGGGCCCCATTTCATGGTTATGTTAACACTATGGCTTTTAAGATCACTCAGCTGTATTTATATTTATATTTAATTTTTGTTACTGTTTTTATTGTTTTATATTATGACTGTTTTTATTGTTTTTAGCCGCCCAGAGTCACTAGTTTGAGATGGACAGCAATATAAATTGAATGAATGAATGAATGAATGAATGAATGAATGAATGAATGAATAAATAAATAAATAAATAAATTACAAAGTGCTAAGCCCAAATAAACCATACAATGGCTTAACGTTCAGGCATAGTTCATACAACATGCTTATAAAATTGCTGGGTTCCCTCATAAACTGTTCAACACTATTTTAATCTCATCTAACATATTCTGTGAATCCAGCCAATACGGAGCAGAGAGAAAATTGCCTATTAGGGATCCTGCTCAGCACTGAATATATATCTGGTGAAAGTATTAAAGAACCAGAATTAACCTTCCAAAAGCTTCCTTGGTCATCTGGAATTGAAACATTGCCAGCTTACCTATAAATTTAAAACCTACTGAAGGCATTTGGCAGATGAGCTTCTACATGGAAGCCAATTCAGCAATCTCATTTGAAGTGAATTCATTCAGTCATCTTCTGGGGCAGATGGATAAAAAACTGAGTCGCATAGCCTGACAGCCAAAGATTTAACAGAATACGTCTTCCTTATGGACATAAAAACCACAGAAGCAAATCTTAAGTTATAGGCATGCAAACTCTTGTTTCTATAAAGCAGGAATGAGGGAGATGAAAGGCATGGACCACTTGAAAGGAAAGCCAAACTAGAAAATTCTAGAAAAATTCTCACCAAATTCTAGAAAAAGCCACCTGAGTTACTTCAATGAAGTTTCACCTGAAGGGATTTACATTGTTAAATAAACTTACAATGCTTACAGTAACTATCATAAGTAAATCACTAACTCAGTGTTTCTCAACCTTGGCAACTCTAAGATATGAGGACCAACTCCCAGAATTCCCTAGTCAGCATGCTGGCTGGGGAATTCTGTGAGTTGGTCCACACAAGGTTGAGAAACGCTGCTCTAACTGAATATTCAGTTACATAGACTTACTGAGGAAAAGAGTATATTGTGATTATGTTAATTAATCTGTAGTTTATGATTTAGTCTAAGAAATTCCTTCCCCAAGAGATAAGAGGAGCCAGGGCCTGAAGAAGGGCTTCTTGACTGCCCCCTTGCATTATGGAACAGCTTCTTCCCAGAGGAAGGATGGAACCATCATTGCCTGTCTTCAGGAAGGCAACAAAGATTATTTTATACCTCTGGACATTTGAAGCTTAGCACCTTAAGGAGGGTTATTTAATTTAAAGGTTTTGATTTTAATTTTATGAGGATTCCCATACAGATTTTGGATTTTATGTTGTTTTTTACTGTTTTATATAGTAAACCACCTGGAGTCTGGCTATGTAGATGGTATTTAAGCATTGTAATTAACTAATAAATAATACAAATGCATACTTAAGGTTAAAGTTGCTACGTATATGTGTATGTCACAAAATCCATAGCCAAATCCAACTTCCAAAAACACTGTGTATAATTAAAAATTGAATAAATGCTGTATGTCATGATACTAATTATGTCACATTATATAGTATTGGGGATATGACCTGCCTCATGAGTAGATTTTGAAATGATTGGGTGAAGGCCATAGAATTCCCCAGGTTTACCTGTCAAGCTGTTCTTGGCATGAACGTTCAAATACCCCAGGTGTAAATGCATCTATAAATCCTATACCATTTCGCTGGAAGTAAGCTCCACTCAGAATTTATTTCTGAGTAAACTTATCTAGGATTGCACGATCAAAGTTCCTATCTATCTAATTATTAGCTTTTGTTCTTTCCTTAATTAATTTTTTTTTAATCCACTCAATCGTGTCTGATTTTCAGAACCTGCCTGGATAAGTCCCTGCAGTTTTCTTCGCAAGATTTTCAGAAGTGGCAATGTTTTGCCATTGCCTTCTTCCTAAGGCTGAGAAAAAGTGACTGGCCCAAGGTCACCAAGCTAGCTTTGTGCCTAAGGCAGGACTAGAACTCACAGTCTCCCGGTTTCTAACCCATTGCTTTAACAACTACACCAAACTGGCTCTCAGGTTCAAATTACAGTACCACATATTAATATTACAGTTAATAATATTCATATTAAGTTAAATTACTATTAAAATAATTTTGTAATATATCTTTAATTTTATACCCACAATTATCACTATATTTACAGATGTATAGTCTGTGTTGGCAAAAGGATGGCTCAGAAAAAAAAATGCAATTCTACCATCATAAGGAATTTTTACTTATCTTCAAATTAATGTGCATAGAACCCTCTTTTAAGCCTTGCTGGTCAGTGCAGCAAGTCTGAAAACCAGAAGAGGTGGCAAGGAAAAAGAGCAGTGATGGAGAAACACATGGTGTGAACAGATGTCATTTATACTTTTTCAGATGGGGCAAAGTGTCATCTGGCAGCACTGTCTGAACACTTCCAGATGAAGATATATTATTATATCAGATGACTCATTCATTAACTTTTTTGGGACTTCCACTTAATGTCATAATCCATTTGCAACCTTCCCATTTCTCCAGTGCTACTACTACCATTGTCTGTCTTAGAAAAACCAATCTGAGTTTTCTCCCCAGTTTTCTGAGAAGAGTAACAATCTCCATAAATATTCTCAGCATATTCCATCTTTTTAGAGAGGTCTAGTATCAATATAATAGGGACGCGGTGGCGCTGCAGGTTAAAACGCTGAGCTGCTGAACTTGCCGATCGGAAGGTCGGAAAGTCGGCGGTTCGAATCCGTGTGACGGGGTGAGCTCCCGTTGCTAGTCCCAGCTCCTGCCAAACCTAGCAGTTCGAAAACATGCAAATGTGAGTAGATTAATAGGTACCGCTTCGGCGGGCAGGTAACGGCGTTCCATGTAGTCATGCCGGCCACATGACCATGGAAGGGTCTACGGACAAACGCCGGCTCTTGGCTTTGAAACGGAGATGAGCACTGCCCCCTAGAGTCGGACACGACTGGACTTAATGTCAAGGGAAACCTTTACCTTTACTAGTATCAATATAGAGCCAGTCTGGTGTAGTGGGTAAGGCACCAGGCTAGAAACCCAAAGACCACGAGTCCTAGTCCTGCCTTAGGCACAAAGCCAGCTGGGTGACCCTGGGCCAGTCACTCTCTCTCAGCCCTAGGAAGGAGGCAAGGGCAAGCCACTTCTGAAAAACCTTGCCAAGAAAAACTGCAGGGACTTGTCCAGCCAGTTGCCAGGAATCAAAACTGACTTGAAGGCACACACAAAAAATGTATCAATATCAGCAATGATTACATGTAGGTAAAATGGTCATAATTCAGCATACCTTCATGTTTTCCATGCAGCTTTTGTTAGGGATGCCATGTTTATCTCCCATTAATTTTTTCCCATTAATTTTAATCAACGTTTAAGTAGAAAGAATATTTTAAAAATTAAAATACAGTGGATGCCAAATGCCACATAAATAAAAAACTGAAGTCCTATAATGGCACAATAAAAAAATATATGTATACTGCTATTAATTAACTTGTGAAAATGGCAGTGCACATTTTGGTTTAAAAATGGCTAAGATAGTCATTGCCATTTTAGCAAGCTGGCTGATAGCAGTATACAGAAGAGACTTTTTTCCTCCCCTAATCCCTTTTCAAAAGGGCATCATATCACTCTATTTCTCTCTGGCCTGGGGTTTGGAGGGTAAGGAGACCCCAGCCTTTCTTGAGGGGAATCCAGAAATTAGTGGTGGGGGAATTGTGGCCACTAACTTTCGGGAACACAAGGTTTATTTATATGAAATTGCTGTATATATTTATTATATGAAATTGCTCTAGATGTGGATGGAGATGTCAGCGGTATGCAGATGATATGTAATTATATTCTTTCTCTTTTTTTCACCATCTAATTTTTAAGAGACAGCTGAAATTGTGAGCAGATTTATGGGGACAGTATTGAGATGCCCCGTTCTAAGGCATGCATGCCTCACAACGTGATCGTGCCTTCCTGTTGGAAGGGAGGGGCAGGAAGCATGCATAGGCTTATCCCCTCAAGAACAGATTGCACGGGTGGCTCGCCCAAGGCCGGGCGGCCATCAACATAATCACCGGCCACTCCAAAGGGCCCCAGGGTATTCACCTGGGACGTACACAGGAGGAGGAGAATGGCAGTCGGACGGCACCCGCCCGAATCACCCATCAAGGCTATTGTCTCACCAGGATCACCCATCAAGAGGGCCGGGAACGGACACACGAACAGGGGGGGCGGAAAGGGGCAAGGCCGACACACGTGTATATAAAGGGAAGGAGCCCAACACGTGCTCATTCCCGTCTTTCTCTAGTGACCGTATCCTTCTCAATAAACCAGCTTTCCTTAGCCAGTCTAAGTTCGAGTCTGCGCCTTATTGGGGAGAAGCTACGCATCACAGATGGGGATTTCTAACAAACTAAAGTTTAATCCATCTAAGCAAAATATACTGTAGATTAAGAAATTTGTAAGTTTGACTGAGTCAGGATATAGCTGCCCCCACAAAATACCAAATACACAGTTAGCAAGTACACTTAGATTCTCAAACTATTTATGATTTGGCAGCTGTGATCCTATATTCAGATTTAGCCGTATCAGCATTCTATGCAATGCTTCCCATCAATACAGTTCGGGAACTTCATCTGATTCAGAATGCAGATGTGGAGAGCTTGTAGCTCAACTCACAGATCATATTACACCTATTCTGCACTGATTACACTGTCAATTTATTTTTCATTTTGAAGCCCTAAATGATTTGTAACTATGTTATCTGTAGGGCCATCTGTAACTGTATGAGTTAGTCTAACAATAATCAGTGCTGAAGTATCTCCTCTCTGGCCCATCAAAAAGAGGTACTGCATTGTAAAGTACTAGGAACAAGGCATTTTTCAGTGATAGTCCAAAGGAGTTAAGAACATAAAAAACTAAGAATACTCCTGCTGGACCCATTTGAGTCCAATATTTTCTTTCTTAATAGAAGGAGATACACCCTACTTCTGCTATTGTTCTCCCTCACTTGCTGTTTGGAGACATGCAAATGGGATAATATGAATCTTCTAGGCTAAGAGCCCTTCATGGACTAATCCTCTATGAATGTATCCAACCTTTTCTCAAAGCCACCCAATTCAGTGAAAAGTATCACATTTTGTGGAAATTGCTTCCATAGATTATGTGCTGTGCAAAGTAGTTTTGTTTGTTCTAAAATCTTCCAATCAGCTTCACTGGGTGATGCCTGGTACTACTGTTTGCTTCTATCTGTTCACTTTCTCCATGCTATGAATGATGATACACATTTTATGTCCATCCTGAGTTGCCTTTTTTCCTACATTAAATAATCTAAACAAAAAAAAGGCTTTTCTTGTAAGGAAGTTGTTCAAGTCCCTGCTTGTTCTGGCTACCCTCTTCTGTACTTTTTCCGGTTCTATTATATAATTTTTCAAATGTGGCAAACAAAACAATACACTGATTTCCAGATATGACATAGATTTATGTTGAAGCAATACAATGTCAATAGTTTTATTTTCAATCTCTAGCATGGAATTTGCCTTTTGCATAGCAGCTGCACAGATTTGGCATTTTCACTGAGCTACCCACTATACCCCAAGATTTTTTTCTGGTTATAGATAGCTCAGGTCCCATCATTGTATATGTGAAGTGGAGGGTGTATGTGTTGCCCCAATGTACATTACTTTACATTTTTGAACTGCATTTGCTAGTTGTTTGACCACCTACCCAGTTGAAAGAGATCCTTCTGGAGTCCTTCACATTTGGTTTTCACCACTCTTAGTTTGTGGTATCATCAAAAAACTTAGCCAGCTCACTGTTTATCCCCAAATCAAGATATTTTATGGATAAGTTAAAAAGCACCTGTGCAGTAAAATAGGAATATAGCCAAAGATTACTATAATCTTGAGAAGGAGTAAACCAGCATTCACAGCAAACCAAAACTGCATCACAATAATGATTAGCACATTATGGCATCAGAATCCATTTATCCCTGAGCCAGCAGAAAACTCTAACAACAACAAAATTGCTATGCCCATTGCTGATCCCCATACTGCCTCTATTGTGTGTTTTGGCTTGTTGACAAATGGTGGTGTCCTCATTTCACATGTGTTGAACATAAGGAAAGTGATTGTTTAAATCTTTTGGCCTTGCTGCCTCCCTGTTCCTGAGTATCACTAGCTGGGGAGAAAACATTCCACCAGTCTATAGCACTGCAGCAGGAATGAGGTCTGAAGTCTGACATCTTTGATGCCATATGCTCTTCTTATTGACAGCCGAAGGCTAGTTCAGATCATGAAAAGCAGCGAATGGGATGGAGTATGAGGATAATTCAATGAGAGACTGAAAGGGGAGAATCACATACGTAAGCACACTCATAGTCCCACAGTTTTATCTATTACTTTAGTTTCTATGACATTCAATTTCCAAATGGTCTGAGAGGCTTCAAGCAACTAATACCATAGGTTTAAAAACCAGTAAAACCATAAACCAGTAACAATTGCAATATACTGTAATAACAGAATCTTGCAAGTCTGATCGTGCTGTATCTTCTCCTCCTTATAGTTCAGTCAGTTAGGGAGGCATCTGCCTGAGCCACTTTTGAATGTTATATTGTTCTGGACTTAAAAACTGCTTCAGCCCCTTTTGCCTAGGCAACAGAGCCTGCATATCTCTGTCAAGGTCATCTTCCTTACCCCTACACCAAATGACAGAAAGAACCATAAAATTGTTGTCCTTTTATTTTTATTTTTTTCAACAGTCCTCAAATGACATGCCCAAGGAAGGAAAAGGAAGTGGTGCTCACTTTTCCAGAGAGGAAAAGAAGCAGGGGAATCCATCAGTGGGGGGGTGGGGGTGGTATTGATGAGCTGGACTCCTGGCCATCACTGTAACCCAAGTGGAAGAACAAGTTGACATTCAGAAGAATATTTCTTAAAACTGGCTTAGTTTCCAGTAAGTTGACACATGGGGGGAAAAGCAGCTGAAGACTGCAGTGCAAAACTGCCCCTAGTTTCAGTGTCTGCTGGTGATCTCAAGGCTGGTCTGTTACAATGCACTCTCTATGTGGGACATCCTTGAAGACAGCTCAGAAACTGAAACTAGCTTTGAATGTAATGAATGGGGGCTCCTTGGGTCTGATTTTACCCTAATATGAAAAGTGCTTTACTAGTTGCCAGCTGGCTCCTAATCAATTCAAAAGCTCACAAGGACTATAAAGCTTAGCATGACTTCATAGTTAACAGGACTGTCTACTCTATTTCAGTCCCACTTCAATTCACTCTCAGGTCATTAATGGGCACCATTTACAGGTTCTGCTACAGACACCAACAACCAGTTAGGCGTTCTCCTTGGGGAGGCCCATTATTATAGAATAAAGTTCCCATGAAGTTGAAAGAAGACTTACTACAGATTAGGGAGGACTTGAAATATTTATTTTTCCAGGCATTTTAATACCGTTGTTTTAGCTTGTGTACTATTATACCTATTATGTTTTAATGGATATCTTTATTGTACCTTGTTAGCCATGTAGAGTCTTTAAGGTAATAGGCAGCTTATAACATTTATAAACCAATAAATGGGCAGGAAATGTACATTTTGTGCAATCATGTGTCCCTATCCTAATAAGTACTGAGACCACTTTCAGATTCCAAAAGACACATGCTCAAAAATCTTGCTAAAAATCAGGCTTCTTTCTAAAGAGTTCCAGAGTTCAGGTAGTTATTCTGCTCCCCAACTTCTCCAGAGGTAGAATCTGCAATTCGCAGAGATGGACTCTTACTCCTCAGACAGAGACCTTGCTGCCCACCACTGCTCAAAACAGACATGGCAATGTTAGAAACCGCTGAAGATTTTTTTTACTAAAATCATTTGTGTCCAATTTCATTGTTCTTATGTATGGAGCAAAACCAAGGAAGTGTGAAAAGGGATTTGACAGCTGATTTTTTTTTAAGTCTCACATCAAGAAAAGCTTTTTTGCTGTTTTTAAGTTCTTTGGAAAGTCACTGGGGAACACTGAGAAGATGCCAGGGTATAATGCAGCCAATTGTTCTATTTTAGACAGAGCATACAAGATAAAAGAAGCAGTTCCCAAACTTGTCAAGTATGAGGATCCCTTTAGAACATCATAACAACTTTCGCAGACCCCTACATGGTTGTAGCTCTACTTTTGGTATTTGTTGGCTGAAATAAAATATAATGACTCAAAAGCCATTATGTATTGGCTACATAGATGAAGGTGGTTTGGACTACGCTACGTTCACAAAGGACTTGTGGGGAAAGATGGGCTGCATTTTACAAAGATTGGGAAGGAAGAATTTGGCAGGCACCTTGCCAGTCTCATCACAAGGATGTTAAACTACAACAAAAGTGGGATGTGGGGGGGGGGGGAGTGGCAACAGCCCAGAAGCAAGTGTGCAGCCAAAGATTGGGGCCAACGAAGTAGAACCCAAAGAGAGAAGCAGGACCCCAAGGAGAGGATTCCGTTTCGTAGGAAATTACCAGAGCAAGGCCAGTAGGCGGTGCCACTCAAAACCTTTCTACACCAGTGCACAGAGCATGGGAAATTGAAAAGGAGAACTAGAGATCCTTACTCAAGAAGCCACATATGATGTGTTAGACATCACTGAAACTTGGTGGGATGATACTTAGGTTTGGCACATAGTGCTGAAAGGCTAAAACATATTCAAAAGAAACACCTACAGAAAGGATGAGGGTGTTGCACTCTATGTGAAAAAAATATATATACTCGAACAGAAATCCAGGAATCAGAGCATGAAAATCCTGTTGAACATTTCTGGGTAAGAATAAAAGGAGAAAGAAACAAAAGTGATGTCACTATGGGAATTTATTCTAGACCATCAGGGTCAGATAACCAGTATTTCAAAGTACAATCGTGATAATGTGAGATTTCAATTATCCTGACATCTGTTGGGAATTTAGCAGAGAATCAGAGCCCAACAAATTATTTTCCTCTCTTGCAGACCAATTCCTTTGTCAGAAAGTGAAAGGAAGAATTAGGGGGTCTGGTTTCCTGGATCTTCCTCACCAATAAGGAAGACGTAGTAAAAGAAGTGAAGGAGACTGTTACCTTGGGGAAAAGTCATCCTGTTATCCTTGAATTTGTGATATCCAGGTGAGGAGAAACTGAGAAGAGCCAGATCTGCATCCTGGAATTCAGATTAACACATTTTGACAAACTCCAAAGTAAGTTCCAAAAGCCTGAAATCTTGAAAGAAAAAGATGGTCAAGAAGGATAGGAAATCCTATGAAATGAAACATGAAGGTGCAATCCCAAACAATTCCTTTAAGAAAGAAAAAAGGATAATCTAAAGAGGCAAGCATGGATGCATGCAGTGCTCTCTAAAATGCTGAAAAGAGAAAGGGACGTGTTTAGGAAATGGAAGGAGGGGCACGTAGCCAAAGAATACAAGATGGTCTCCAGAAATGGTTGGCATTGTGTTAAAAAAGGTAAAGCTCAGAATTAGGTGACATGTATGAGAGATACCAAAAAACAAAAACAAAAATGGATCTTTATGTTACAGTAGCAACAAAAGGAAAGTCAAAGAGAAGGTAGATCGGTTACAAGGAGAAAGCAGTGACTTGGTAATGGGTAATGGTGAGAAGATAGAAAGATTTAACTCCTATTTTGTATGTGTCTTTTCTCAGAACAGAAATGAAATCTCATCATCATTATAGCACTGAGGGAAGGAGGGAACTGCAACTTAGGACAAACCAGCAGAGGGTAAGAAAAAACTTAGCTAATTTAAACAGTTCAAGCCTCCAGGTCCAGATGGATTATATCTTAGATCAGCTTTTCTCAACCTTTTGACCCTGGAGGAACACTTGAAATGTTTTTCAGGCCTCGGAGAACCCCTGTGCATTCAGGCCCAAATATAGGCCAGAAGTTACAAAATTATTATATTTGTTTCATGTGTAGGCCTGTATATATGCATTAACAGTGTTCTTCAACTAAAAATAAAGAATGAAACCTCTTTAATGTGAAGTTGCCTGAATTTGAAATATTTTTTAAATAAATTGTGATCTCCCAGGGAACCCCTAGTGACCTCTCGTGGAACCCTGGTTAAGAAACCTTGCCTTAGAAAGGAACTAGTTAAAGGAACTAGTCATGGAAGAACCACTCTTAGTAATCTTTGAGAACTCCTGGAGGACAAGTTCCCAGAAGACTGGAAGAAAGCAAATGCCATATCCATCTTCAAAAAGGGGAAGGAGGAGGACCTGGGTAACTATAGACCTGTCAGCTTGATGTCCAAGCTGGGCAAGGTCCTTGAACAGATTTTTAAAGAGTATGTTTGTGAACACTTAGATAGGCTTGCTACAGTTAACAAGAGGCAGCATCAGTTTGTCACAAACAGTGTCAGACTAACCTCATTTCCTCCACTCATAGTTACTAGCTTAGTAGATCAGGGGAATACCATAGTGTTCCTGGACCTCAGTAAGGTCTTTGACAAAGTCTCTTATGCTCTTCTCCTTAATAAAATAGTAAAATATGGGCTAGGTGATACTACTATTATGAACTCCTATCAAATGACAATACCCAAAGAGTGCTCATTAATAGCTCCAGTTCAGCATGGAGGGAAAGAGTGAATGGAGTGCCCAGGGCTCTGTGGTGTTAACAGTTTCATCAGTGGCTCTATGAGTGTGGAAGAGGTTGATAATTAGCAGCGAAAAAGGACCTGACTCTGAAACCCACTTTTTGAAAGGGGTTTGAATGGGGCAATAACAGCTTTTCCCACTGCTACACCAAGAAAGAATCTGTCAGAATAAGTAAAAATGACAAATATAAAGCACTCTTCAAAATGATATAGCTAAACAGTTCTCTGTATTACAAGGAGCCCAATTTTAATATCAAATCAAGAGAAACTCTCAATCTAATCTTCTGCAAGGCCAGCAATGAGATGGAAGGTGAACACCTTCCTTTGATGATGATTCAGTTTCTGCAAATCAGTGAAGGTAATTGATCTATATGAGAGAGACAGGGAGGGAGGACACTAAATAAATTGTTGTGCCAAATGAAGGTGATGTCTGCCCTTGTTTGCTGGGTTGTTCTGGCACAGAGAACCACAGTGACTGAGTTTGACAAGCATGAATCAAAGATTTGCCCTTGCCAGCCTGGCAGATCTTGTTGTTAGGTCAGCCATTCAGAGCATATATTCTGGAACCCCCCACCCCCACTCCCGCTCTCTGAGATCAAAGAACCTTATGGAGCCTCCTTGGAAAGAAAGGAAAAGGTTCTAAACATCTCAAGGACAAGTGGCAGCTTATTCTGATCTGATTGCAACATGAAAGGCTGCTTGGAGAAATACCTTAGGACACTACCTGAATGCAAGAATATAATGAGCCTCTTTTACCTCTGGGCTAGATATGATTTTTTTCAGGGACTTCCTTTTAAGTTTTTTTTTTTTTCGAAAGGGAATAGAGAAATTATGAGTATGTTCAAAGAGGTATTTGAAATGCAACATGAAAAAAGTACTGTACCTCATTCAAAGGCCTACAGCTTCACTATAAGCTTTTACCTTACAGGATAAAGATCTTCAGAAAGGAATTCTACTACCTCTTCATTCACACAACCAGCATAAATTACAAAAGAAATAGTGATTTAAAATATTATGTACTCTCTTTTTTCAATATTACACCATCATAATATTCAATATACACAGTTTAGACAATATTCTGAAGATCAAGTTAAAAAATAAAAATGAAGATATGTCCACATGGCTTGATACATGCAGTGGATTCTGGGCTGTTCTGTGTAGGTTCCATTATGACTTTTCTGGTAATGGAAAAGATAATCAGGTACAAACACTAATAGATGGAGGAAAATAGATCACCAAAACCATATATCTCAGTGACCAAAGCAATCGGGTTTGAGGGAACCACCAGGATAATTGTCACTGCCCAGCTGTCTACATGTGTGAGCACCCTCCTTAACCACCAACTCAACAACACACTAACAGCACTGAAAACAGGATAAATCCAATTTGTCTGTGGAAAGATAGTGAATCTGAACCTTGCTGTGGAAGGAGAATGAAGGTTTGCTGTTCCATTCATTTATAAACCCATTTCCATATCCTACAGATGAAATGCCCATGTCTCCATGGTCATGTATGCTTGCAGGTCTTATGTGCCCTCACACTCAAAGCTGCCAAAGAAATAGACACAGCAGAAGTCTTTTGAAGAAAAGGCTTTTAATCAACATTATAAGGGCACAGTGTGGCAGCAACTTACAGCACCATCTGTTTCCATTGCTCACTCTAGTCTTTTTTTGGTCCCTGCTCAGAGTCATCTTTTGGGTGGTTTTAGAAGTGTGCGGTGCAAAATTAGACAGATATTTCTCTGTGAAGGAAGAAAAGGGAAATGTATGATAATAGCAGTGCCCAAAGTCTTGGCTGAACAAAACTGTTTCAGTTGCTGCAGCTTCAGAGATTGACTCCCATTTTCATCACTTTCTTCCCATTCCAACTCCCTTCCTGCTGGCTGTGTGCTCCTTTCTGGTATGCCCTCATTCCAATGGGAAATGGGACAGGAAATTATTTTGTCCATACAGTGCATTCACAAATTTCCACCAGAACACATTTTTCAGTCCCAATCCCATCTACTGCAAGCATTCCTGAATCCACACAACTATCTGGCCACAACTTCCTCATTCATTTAAGAGAGGACCTCTTCTCCTTGCTCTAGGCCTGTTTCATCCAGATCCAAACTTTATCTTGCAGAGCTATCGGGTTCAATGCTGGTTCAAGGCCATTTACTGTGTGCCTTCTTTATGGATACCACTTCTATTGTGGTTTCCCTGCTCAGTGGCTGTTGGAACGTCACCTATGCATTCCAACGCTCCCAAAGTTTCACGGAGACTCTTGGGGAATCCAAAAGCTGCAGCTACCAAGCTCTATACCTAGCTGTATTTGAGCAGTGTATCCTAAATGAGAAAAGGCTAGTCATTGGGAGGAAGTGCTTGAAGTTGCTTCTTTACTGCTACTTGCTTACACACACACACACACATCCATCTACTGTATGGTGGAATTCCTGTAATTGATAGTAGTTGATCTTCTGCATAGATATATGATTTCTAGTTTGCAATAAAGCTTTTATCTAACAGTGCTGAGTCCTTGAATGTTTTGCATGGAGGAGTGTGGGGGATGAGTATCTGAAGAGTCATGAATCAAGCTGGGCCTGCATGAAGTCTGACAGATGGTAGGCAAAAAGCTTTGTTTGTTTCCCCTCTGTTGACAACAGTGTTTGCTGGGAAGTAGGAAGCCTTGCTGCTTTCTTCCTTTTGAAGAAAGCTCTCTCAGTTGTGCTGAGTATTTGACTAGGCTTGTGTACTGCACTGTGCCACAATTCGTTTGAGTATAGTTTACTGAATAAACCACAACTAACAGCACCCGTAATGCAAATTTGCATCATGATGTCATTGTGCTAATTACTTAATTTGTGTCATTTGCATGACAATGTCATAATGCATGTAACATCATTTGCCCCCATCCCACAGATGCTCATGGTCACACTAGCCACCATGCTATGTTTTAGCACAATATATTGTGCTAAACATATTGTGCAGTATATATGAAAAGAACGAACAAGTATGCATTAGTATTTTTGTTTTTGTGCAAATATGCAGTCACTGACCTCTTGGTATAGTAACCAGTGCATCCCTCAGGTCTAAAACGATCGTCCATCTCTGCCTTACAATACAGTGCTGGATGTTGCTTGGCTTGGAACAACACGGGGTGATACAACCTTCACATTTTACATACTGACTTCCCAGAGCCATCTGAGTCTGGCTTCCCCTAGCCGCAGGTAGAAATCTGGGCTCTCCAGACACTGACTCCTTTTACAGGACCTGGCTTTGTGACAGAAGATTCAGACATGACTCACTAGATTTGCCCTTTAATGCAGAAGAGAATCCTTATACAAAGAAAAAATTGATATTTTCTGCTAGTTGTTTCAAATGCCAGTCTGGGCTGTTGATTTTGGATCTACAGTACTTTTCACTGGATGCCCATTATTTTTCTTATTGAATTGGCATCATCTGATGTGCCTTTTATTATCCTTAAAGTCAATATATTGTTATTATTATTAAGAATATTTGCCCTATGTGAATTTGAATTTGTAGTTTATTACTGACTGCATCTCTCTTTTTTAGAAACCTTATGCCAATGTCCTTTGGGTTTTAATGTAATTTTTAACCTCAGTTTAATATTTATTATATTTCTATCCTACTTTTCTCCTAGGAATCCAGGGCACCATACATGGTTCTGTCCCCTCTCCTAATGCCGTTCTATCCTCACAGGTTCCCTGTAAAGTAGATGAAACTGAGACATAATGACTGACCCCCAATCATTCAACATATTTAGTATTGTATTTAGTATTTTTTTTACATGACAATCCTGTGAGGCTGAGACAGAAAGGATGACTGATCAAAGTCACCCAGAGAGCTTCCATGACTAAGACTGGGCTAGACCCCCGGCCATCCCACTCCTTGTCCAGAACCTTAACCACTACACAATGCTGGCTCTTCATGGTGAATGGGGATTTGGATATGTGTTTCCCTGGCTCTAGCCAACATTCTAACCATAGCGCCAAGCTGGCTCACTAATACTAATAAAGGACCAACAGTTTTAAACAAGTAATGATTGAAGTGAAATTTCATGTATGTCCAAATAATATGTAGGAATCTCATCATATACATTTATCTTTTTGTTTATCACCATAACAGCTAGCTGGGGAATTGACCCATCTTGGGATCATCATAGCTATTTATACGAGGTGTGTCCCTCTCCTACAACTTTTGGACTTGGTGCAATATACTGCTGTGATTGGGCAATGGTATCAAAGCTAAGATAATGTTTCTCACTGCAGGAAAATAAATAAATAAATAAGGTGTTCTCAGGTACTCCTATGTGCACTAGGTTAACTCAGTCACATATTTGGCTGAGTGCAACACATTATCAGGTTAAAGGCTAGTATAGATATATCTAGAACTTTAATCAGATGCACACTGTATAACCTAGTCATCTCTTTCTTCCAACCACTCTTATATTCACTCATTTTGTTACATTACTGTACACAAAACAGCTAAAATATCAAGTCTTCTTATTAGCTGCACATAGGAGTGGCCCAAGATGTATATTACTGGCGTCAGGACATTTATGTGGCTCTTTTGCAGAAGAAAGAATAATCTCTCACCTTGCCATCCTTAATAGCAATCAGTGGCCATCTAATGAGGTAGTTTTATAACAGGACTTCTTTGAAATAATATGGAAAAGGGATTCCATGTGCTGCCTCTGCAAAGGAGCCATGCCAGTTCATAAATAACAGTTGGAGAGCTGTAAGAAGACTACTTCTACAACCAGCATGAGCAAGTTGCAAGTTCTTGCTGTCACAGAAAGAATGCAAAAGGCTGAATCTTGTGAACAGAGAAAAATGGTTTGGCAATTAAGGACCCAGTGGGAATCCAGATGAGCATTGTAAAGGGAACGGAAGATTAGGAACCAATCTATGCTAGCACTTTATCTTGGTTCTATAATGTCTGATTCACTCATGCAGCATACAACATACTCCCCAGGTCATTCTCTTCATAGTGTTTCTCTCTCAATTGTCTGTGGTTTCCCGATTACTTTTCCTGACAGATTTTGGGGTGATTGTGGTTCCATGCACTACTGGGTTTTGATATTCCAATCAACCAGTGTGATAGCTTTAACTGATAGGATCGGTTTTACAACAATAGATCCTGTTCTGCAACATTTCCCATCTCTTTTCTCCCTTTCTACTTTAACTTAAAGCAGGGGAAAGGAATCAACATGATGGACACCTGGGTGACCATCATGTAGATTCCTTTGTATGGGTCTATACAGAAAAGGATCAAAGGCAGGTTTTTCAAAGCAGACCTAAAGAGTTCACACTAAATAACAACACCACCTTTATTGTGAATCCATTGCATGTCTGCCTGCAGGTATCAAAAAGAAATGAAAGAAAGATGCATGAAATATAGCATGATTCTTCAAAATTCCTCTTATTTCTCACACTTAACAACCTTATGCATTGGTATGTGGCACCTGACTGAGTAAGAAACACATTATTTATTTATCCCGCCTTTATTATTTTTATGAATAACTCAAGGCAGCGAACGTACCTAATCCTCCTTCCTCCTCCTATTTTCCCCACAACAACAACCCTGTGAGGTGAGTTGGGCTGAGAGAGGGGGACTGGCCCAAGGTCACCCAGCCCGCCTTCATGCCTAAGGCGGGACTAGAACTCACAGACTCCTGGTTTCTAGCCCAGCATTGCAAACAGTAACTATATCAGAAAAATATATTGCACAGCAATGCTTTGGAGATAAACAGGTTCTAGCATAGATACTACTCTGATTTTACCCAACAAAAGTAGGTTTGTGTTCTTCCTTTTTATTGCTCCAAGGAACAATGTTTCTTCCTGTCCATGATAAAAACCCCAGTTTGTTATATGGCACAAGAGTACCTTTTGAAGCATAAAGTACACTGATTGCATGCTGAGAAGCCTAAATAGATGAGATTCAGCTTTTGTTTCCTCCAGAAGCCTCTCCCATATAATCCCATTTCTGTAACGCACAACTAGTGAAAGCTAGCTGCTCCTTTATCCTTCCACCAAAGGTCCTTAGGGAGGTAAGTTTAGTCACTAGATGATTTCTCATTTGCTGGCTGGACCCAGGACACCAGAGATGGCACATTTTCCTTGACTGAGCAAAGCAACAATGAGTTTTCCAAAAAGAGCTAGCTTTCAGTTATCTTCCACATTCTGAAAGAAAGAGGATGGTGCTTTAAAAAGAAAAAGAAAAAGAAAAATGAGGAAGGAAGGAAGCTTACATCTTAGCACTGAAGCAAAAGATCCAGATGATCTCTTTTCAGCTATCCTCTCTGCAGTGATTTCTGGACATGTGCTCAAGAGTTTATTCAAGAAGGTAGTAAGTATCCATTTTAGCTAGGGTGACCATATTGATTTTATTTAGAATTCTGTGTGTGGGACTGTTGCCCTTCACTTTTTCCTATATTTCCCTTTCCCCAGTAAACTCCTTTTTATATTTAGAGATTTGGCTTCATTCGTTTTATAAGAGAATTTAAGTTCAGCTCTACAAGCTGAGTGATTTTAAATATTTAGCATTTTGTTCCTGTTCCGATCTCTTACACAATTCATTATACTTCTGTTGATCATGGAAATCAAGGTGCTAAATAAAGCATTGATGGTCTTAACTAGCCATTTGTCTAATTCCTGAAATTTCATAAGACTTTACCACCATCCCCATATTTCTTCAATTATAAGGGCAAGAAAACCTGTGTTTTTAAGTAAGTAAATACTGAAAGCTGACATCCTCAGGAAGTTTAATTCTATATCCAGTAATCTATTCTGCGCTTCTACAGAATTGCAGCATATGTACAGTTCTGTCTTAGCTTAAACAGACCACCCATTCTAAATACATGCAGACATACAGCCAATATTGTTAGCTGTGCTACAAATTATCCTTGCACAGGGCCACACAGATTCTATACCTTCTCTCGTACAGGCACCTCCATGCCTGATGGTAACAGAAAAGATTAATTATGGGAAGCAGATGTTGTGAGTTGCACAGGATTTTTGGCACTAATTTGCTAAGGATATGATTACACTACATATATAAATCAACATCCGATGCAGAAATAAATTTAGAAGAGGGCTCTCTACTTAATTTAGATCTATTTATTTATTTTGATGTTGCCCAACTCCAAATGACTCTGGGTGGCTCACAATACACCAGACAGTATAAAAACAACATAATGGAAACCAGGGGCAACAAAACCAAACTCAAAAGGAAAAGAAAGAAGAGCAAGATGGCAGATCCAGAACACCCCAAAACGTCCCTCTAACATCCATCAAAGAGGGCACCAACCACCCCCAGCCCAGGACCTGGGAGAACAGCCAGGTCTTTACGGCCCTTTATGAGAACTGCTAAAAGGAATAGGTTATGGGAAGGAAATTGCTGACTGATAGTCTGCCTCAACCCCACCTGCCTTTCTCCAGTGCAACGTGTCAATAGTTTGAAACTCAAAATGGAATCTACTCTAAATATTTTTTTTAGAAAAGATGCCCATTAGACAAAAGGTTTAAAAAGTTTACGCAAGACCAAAGATCCTGAAATTATTATCCCAAAGGTAGTTTACATATCACTAGCAATAATTAAGATAATAATTAAAAAGTCATAAATTTATCACCCCACTCCCAAAGTAAAATCACTGGAGGTATTCAGGTAATGCTGGAGATGTCTATGCAGGAAGACCATTTTAAGGAAAGAATTTTACAGTGATGAGGCCATAAATGAAAACATTATTTCTGCACCCAAAACTTGTCTTGATTTTCAAGCTGCAATTACATCCAGTTGTCTTTTGCTTCTGATGATAAGATACTTTAAGTCTGGGAGGACCTTAAACTGGAAGGAGGAGCAACCGCTCTACTCTCCACTGTTTTTCGGTGATACCCAACCAGCTCCATAGCTGTCAGGTGACATAGTTTCCACACAATTAGACTTAAACCAGATTATGAAATCCAAGAAGATTAAATCAGATTTGTGCTGTCCATGACAACTTGACTGCACAGTGCTTACTTCACTCTGTACTTTCTGTGTTGTTCTGATCATGCTGACAGCTCACACTCAATTTCTTTGTTCTTCAGAATTTATTCTTAATACAGTTTAATAACTTTGAACACATTAGACCAGTGTTTCTCAACCTTGGCAACTTTGAGATGTGTGGACTTCAACTCCCAGAATTCTGTGGACTTCAACTCCCAGAATTCTGTGGACTTCAACTCCCAGAATTCCCCAGCCAGCAAGGCTGGCTGGTGAATTCTGGGAGTTGAAGTCCACACATCTCAAAGTTTCCGAGGTTGAGAAATGCTACACTAGACTACTAATGTTCCTAGCTTATTTTCCTTGCACCCCTCATCCCCCAATGTGCCTTGAAGTTTCTGCTATCACTCAGAGATGGAGAAATATTTTACCAGAGCAGTTTCAGTACTCTGCCTGCCCATGTTGATGCAATTGTTGGGTTTTTTTCCCCCTCATATGAGAAGAACACTCCTTTTCCTTTCTCAGCCTTATTTCCTTTATTAGCCAAATGCTCAGCATGTTAATTTCATCAGGGGTTCTAGCCAGATCACTGCCTTGGATGCCCTCAGAATAATATCCCTATGCCCTCGGAACATTTGCAGAATGCATTTCCACAAAGATATGATAACACAACACCTTGCATCATGGAGTATGAAAAGCATCTACCAAACAAGCTTTTGCCCAGGCTGTGCCTGAAACATACTACTGCTTCAAGTAAAGTTCAAATATATACATTTACCTAGTATAGTCATCATTTAAAAATAACTTGCCTGCAACATTTCAGAGGCCACCTTAACCAAGCAGCTTCATTCTGCTGTATGGCAAGGTTGGCTGTTTGAGGCATTATAGCTCACACCAATAAACCACTTCATATCACAGCAAGCAAAAGGATATGAGTAACTACTACTACTACTAACCCACAACAAAAGCCTAAACCTTCTCCTGCCTTCTTCTTTCACCTTACTCAAGGTCCCTTCCTCACACACTGATTTTTTTTAAGCATTTCCTGATTTATTTTTATTTAAATCAGAGCTCTGTTAGCTATGCACTCTTACCACTACTTCCCCACCCCCCAAGCCAATGCTGTTCTCCCTCCACTGTTCCATTTGTATTTTGCTGCTTTTTACCCATTTGTAAGGCCTGGGAGGGAGCCATTTAAAGCATCTGAGAGAGATGTTTAAATTAACGATTTACAAATAGCTTAATTGAGGTCCTGCTCTCTCTTTTCTGAACTGAAGCTGCTAAGTGATTCCAAATTTCGTCCCCAGTCTGTTTTTGTTAACTCTGCTGTGATGTGAATTGCAAACCCTGGGCTTAGGATCCTGGCCTCAGTACCAATTTACAAGGTTGGAGACAGTGGGTTGGTGTGTTGTCGGGAAGACTGGAGACAGAACATTTGCTGGGCTTGAAGTCAAGAAGAGCTATAATCAAACTTTAAAATAAAAGATTGAAGCTGTCAAAGACAGGCAGAGGCAGCTGGCATTGAAATAAGGGACAGAATTCTAGAGATACTCAGGGCTTGGAAAGGAAATGACTGTTTCTTCATCAGGAAATGAGGTCAGAACACAGAGGTTCTCCTATCTGCCCAAAGCTAACATCACTTTTGATTGCCAGTGCCATTTTTTTTCCAACTCAGAACCCTAATTCAGATCTAATGGAGGAAACAAGGATGTGGAGGACTCCCTAGAGATTTCCTTCTTACAGAGGAAAACAAAACAAGTTGGTGTTTCTAGGCTTGAGGCCAAAGGAAAAAATAACTATTTATTCATATCATTAAGGAAGGGTGATACATATTATGATATAATCAAGTTATGCATTTCCCCCCTGGAATCTAGCTATTCCCTCCTCACCATCAACTAATAGCATCAAGGAGTGGAGAAACAACATGATATATCTGATCAGGCATTTCTCTCAAGAAATCTAGTGTACCTGGTGTTGGTGAGCAGTTTGGAGAAGTTTGTCAATTTCAGTGATAAACTGATGATGATATATCAGTTACACTGACTGAATCTCTTTTGGCTTCCTTTTTAAATTCTTGGAAGTTTTAATCTAAGAAGTCTCAAATTAGCTTCTAAATTTTCACTGCAGTTAAAATCTGATCACCCAGTGACCATGACACATCTTATCATGTCCTTGATTTTTCCCTGCTTTCTCAGATAATTTACAAAAGATTAAAAATTATTTCTGATTCTTTTCTGAGAAAGCCTTCCAAGTCCTTTTGGCTAGCTTCTCAATGGCATAGGGGTGGGGGAGAGGTGCGAGTGATGACATTATGGTCTGGATATTCCTAAGCTCGCCTAATAGCTATCATTCAACAGGAGTGCATAGGAATAAGAATTTCCCACATTTTGGATGAATTTGACTAGAAGACATAAGGAACTAAAAGATCCAAGGGCTTGGGCAGGGTGAGCCAGGCCCTCTCCTCTCTTCAGCAAGCCTTCCCTGCCACTAGACCATGAAAGTGTGTGCATGCAAAGGAGAGGGCTAGATGCTTGACTTAATATTACAAGGTAGGGCTGAACATAGAGGGGACTTCACTTATCTCATAATGGGCTACAGGTATATGAAACTAGGATAGTCTTAATCCTAAACTTCAGTTTGCTGTCATCCTTAGTGATAACATAAAGAAAAGCAGATACCTCCTGAGAAATTTCACTGCTGTATTTCAGGCATCAGGATTCTGAGGAACCACCTTCAAATTAGCTTTCATGTTCTGTTGCAGGAACTTCTTATGATCAACTGCATTATGGAACAAAAAAACCCCACCTACCCACTTTTCTTTGCTACTAGTTTGATAGTTACTGTAATGGATTATAGGCTAATAGCATCTAGTAGGCATTGCTGTGAGCAAATTTGAACAATGCAGATAGACTCAGGGACTCATGTGGGAATTTGGGAAACAGCATTCACACAGAGGTCTGAATTGGGAACAGACTGAAAATCAGGAGTATCTAACTGGTATAAAAAGGAGAGGGGAAATAAGTAAACCAACTTACTTTCATAGCCAAGACAGACTGTGAGTAACTGCCATCAGCTGATGCCAGCACACATGTTATTTTTTAACTAAATGTTATTATTTAAAAAGTACTGTCTTAGAATGAAGTTTTTAGTAAATGTTTTGCACCAAATTTGGAGAAGGCACAAATTCTCATTTGTTACCTCAAGACTTTAAAATATTTTGTGGACATTCAAGTGCAAAATGGCAGACCTACATTCAGGGAGTGATTTCAGGAAACTGTTATGAGCATCATCTACTTCAAGTTCCAAAGACACGGGAATGGGAAGGGACCAAAGACAATTAGAGTGAGCATATGAACAGAGACCAGAAACAGATGTCATGTCATCAACAATTTCATTCCTTTGATCAGACTCAACATTTATTTATTTATATGGCAGCCCACAGACCAAATGATTGGGGGCAGCTAAAAAGGGTTTTAAAAAATCACAATACAAAAAAGAAAAACAATAAAACCCACCACATTTCCTTCCCTAGCCCAACACTGCGTGGAAGTGAAATCCCAAACATCCATTCCACAAACATTCACACACAATCCCTATAACCTGTAATAATACAAATTTTATCCATTCTGCATGGCTTTGGAAAAATAGCTCCTGCCATTGCTGTTACTAAAATGTTCAATTTTAAATAAAGACTATAGGCCGGTCTAATTATGCACTGCTATATTGAGTAGAATTACTCTCCCCTCTCTCTAGTGACTCAGCAGGTAAAGCAGCAAAGACTATAGTTACAACTCCTGTATAGTAAACTTGTCAAACACCCAATACAAAAGCAACCCGATTTTTTTTTCCTTCCCAAAGAAATAAAGAAGAAAGGCAGATCCTGACAATCTTCAATAAACTGACGAATCTGTAGTTCTTTTTCACACCATTGTACGTGTATTATCATATTTGTGTCTACTCTTTCCTCCAAAAAGCTCATGCAGGTATGCAGAAGATTTAAGATTTTATAAATCTATAGGAGTTAAGATGATAGTCACAGAATGATCTTCAGGGTATGGAAGGACTTGAGCCCAGGTATGCCTAGTTCAAGTCTGACCATTTTCTACTCTACCCAGTAGTAACCAAAAGGGGCTAAACGTCTGTGTACAATGTGTCCAGTGCAGTAAAGTTTCCAAAGGAAAAGCAAAAAGAGCCAGATTCCCAGGTATAATTTGCTTGCTCACAGGATATTTATCCTTAACAAACAAAAGACCCAACTTTCATCACAGTTGCCAGTCAGATATCTTTTGAAAGTTCAGAAGCAGAAGATGAGGCAACAGCTCCCTCTCACTGTTGTTCCCAACAGCTGGTATTCAGCAAGATGCTGCTTCTGAAATCTGGTGGTAGCTGTAATGAATGCCTTTTCCAAAATAAAGTAGTCAGACTCAAAATCAAAGTTTAAGTTCTGATTTTATTAAGGATAGAGTGCAAACAGAGAGAAAGCTGAGAATGAGAAAAGCGTGCCTAAAGTCAAACTAAATAGCCCCGTTTCAAACAGAGTCCCCCCCCCCCAATCATCTCGAATTCACATTCCCAGGCGCTCCTAACGAGTTCTGCTGATCAAGGGGCAAAAAGACCTTGACAGAAAAAGATAACCCGAACACATTCCAGCTTGGCAGAGTGAGATACAGCTTTCGGTACAAGGTTTATCAGCAGCTCCCTCACAGCTAGGAAAGCGCGTCAGCGCTCTGGCATGCGAACCGTTACGATGTACAAATACATTGAAACGATGAACATGACATATCGCCCCCCCCCCAGAAAACTAAGCAGAAGGCTTGGAAGGGTAAGCAAGGTGAAAATGTCGCACTAAATCAGGAGCAACTACATCTCGAGCCGAGACCCATTCAGGGTGGGGGAAGTGTTTCCAGCGAACCAAATACTGCAGGGTGCCCCGAAGCTTGCGAGAGTCAAGAATTTCCTTGACCTTGAAGTGCTGCTGTCCATCAATCATGACAGGAGCAGGAGGGGGAGGCCGTGGATGCCAGAGATTGGAGTCATGGGCAGGCTTAACCGCAAAAGCCTCTTCTCCCAAACATGCCAGCGCCGCTCAGTTTCAGAAAACTTACGGGAGAGATAGGTGCATGGCTTCAAGAGCTCGTTGGAATCTTTCTGAAGCAAAATCGCTCCAGTGGAAAAGTCAGAGGCATCAACCTGGACAACAAAGGGTCGTTCAGGGTCGGGGTGGGACAAAATGGGCTCAGCGGTAAATAGGGATTTCAACTTGTAAAATGCAGCCTGACAGGCAGGAGACCAGTTGAGCACCGCCCCTGGGTTTTTCACCTTGCGCATCTCCCCAAGCCCCTTGGTGCGCAACAAATTGGTGAGGGGTAGTGCAATCTCTGCAAACCCCTGGACAAAACTTCTGTAAAAATTGGCGAATCCCCAAAAACTTTGAAGTTGCCGCCAGGTTCGGGGCCGTTCCCAGTTCAGAACGGCCTGAACCTTAGCAGGATCCATTTCAATACCTTTATCCGAGACCCTGTACCCCAGGTAATCAAGCTGAGTTTTATGAAATTCACATTTTGAAAGTTTTGCATAAAGTTTAGCTTGTCTGAGCTTGGTCAAGACCTGCTTTATGAGCCGTCCGTGCTCCTTTTCCGTCTTGGTATAGATAAGCACATCATCCAAGTAGACCAAGACCCCCTTAAACAAATGATCATGCAAAACTTCATTTATCAATTGCATGAAAACACCCGGGGTACCCGCCAATCCAAAAGGGAGGACTTTATACTGAAATGAGCCCAAGGGACAGTTAAATGCCGTCTTCCATTCATCCCCCTCCCGGATGCGAATGCGGAAATATGCTTCACGTAGGTCAAGCTTGGAAAATACTTTTCCGGTTGACAAACGTGCTAACATGTCTTTTACAAGTGGCAAAGGGTACTTGTTGGAAATCGAGACCGAATTCAAACCGTGATAGTCCGTACAAAGTCTAAGGGTGCCATCCTTCTTTTCGCGGAAAAGGACAGGAGCCCCAACCGGCGAATTAGCCGGTTCGATGAAGCCCCTGGCAAGGTTCTTGTCAATGAACTCCCGTAAAGCGGACAGTTCCTTTTGGGTCATTGCATAGATTTTTGGTTTGGGCAATTGAGTGTCCGGAAGGAGTTCTATGGCACAGTCAGTCTTGCGGTGGGGGGCAACTGGTCTGCTTCAACTTCCCCGAAGACATCGGCAAAGTCCTGGTATCGGGCCGGCAAACCGTCCAGGGGCAGATTGGGTGGCTGGGGGTTGACAATTTCAGCCCGCCCCACCCCCACAGTGATGGACTTTCCCGGCACTGGAGCCTGGTAGAACCCATCCTCAAAAGTGATAGTACGGTGCGTCCAGCTGATGTATGGGTTATGGTTGGTTAGCCAGGGAATCCCCAGCACCACCAGCGGGTTTCCCACTGGGGTCAAAATGAGTTTCAGGACCTCCATGTGGCTACCCATATGCAGTGTCACGTCCCCAGTGAACTGGGTGGCTGCCCCCACCCCCCGCCGTAGAACCATCCAATTATGTAAAAACCAACGGCTGCTGGAGGGGAAAGCAAGGCAGCTCCAACGCGGCCACAAGGTCGGGGTGGATTAGACACCTAGAGCACCCCGAGTTGATCAAAGCCCAGACTTCGACGGTTCTGGTGCGGGAGCCCAACTTGACCTTTACAGCTAAGATGGGGCAGTCAGCACTCACCATGTCGTTCTCGCGCCCATTCTCCACCACCTGCCCAGCGGCACTGTTTAGGACAGGTGGAAGTCGTTTCCCGCCAGTTGCTCAAGGGCAGTAAACGCATCTCCCATGAGGTAGACATCCTCCTCCTCCTCTGCCGATGCCTTGGGCCATCAGCCGCCGGGGCAGGTTAGTTGTCTTCTGCGGTGCTTTGGATGGGCGTTCTGCAGTCTTGCCCTTCTGGCATTGCGCAGCCCGGTGACTCGCCTTGCCACATTTGATGCACTGCCCACGGGCAAAGTGGCGTTGCTTTTCGTCATCCCACGTCGCAGCGGCTCCCTGTCGTGGGCCCTTCCCCCCTGAAGGAGGCTTGTCGCCTTTTCTGGCCTGCATGTAGGTACGCTGGGCATGTTCAGCCTTACCGGGAAGGCAGATCCAATTGTGTAAAGACTCAGGGTCATCCCTACCCAGCGCCCACTTCAGAACCTCTCAATTGAGACCATCTTTAAATCTATCGACCAAGGTAGCTTCTGACCACTCAGGTACCTTCCCTGCTAGGACCTTGAACTCAAGGGCATAGTCAGCAACTAACTTTTGGCCCTGAACAAGCTCCTTCAGAGCTTCCTTAGCCCTAGCCTTAGCAAGGGGATCCCTGAAGTATCGTCTCAATGCGGCCAAAAACGTGTCAAAAGAGCCAAGCGCCGGGGCTTTTGCCTCAGTTAGCTGTACATACCAGTCAGCAGCTCTGCCCTTAAGCTTCATGGCCACGGCCATGATTTTAGCCTTCTCAGATGTAAAGCAATGTTCAAATTGCTCCATGTAGCTTGTGGCATTGGTGAGGAAGAAGGATAACTTTGTAGGGTCACCGTCAAATTTAATGGGAAAGTCCTTGGCGACCCCCCCAGCTGGCGCAGATCCAACCGCGGGACGAACAGGTGTCCCCCCTGATGCTGGTGTTGGACCACACTGCGGCGGGGATGAGTCTTGCGGCTGTCCGCACCCTCTGGGTGCCTGCAGCGGGGGAGGGGGGACGTTGGAAGTTGACTGCCACCTGGACTCCCATCGCCTGTCACTGGGGCCCCTACAGCCAACGAAATTGATCTCAGCATGTATTCAATAGATTCGATTTTCACTTCTATGACTCTAATCCTCTCAGGTGTGATTGATTCATCCAGCCTCAGGGCGTCTGGTTGTCGTCTTGCTGCCACTGTGGTAGACTCCACTTCAGGAGTTGGGGGGTACCAGAGTCTCCATGAGGTGTGAGACCTCCCCGGTCTAGGGTCTCCCATCGTATCCCACATCATCTCCGGGGGAGGGCTGCCCGTCACTACCGGCTGTTCTGTTCCCCCCCCCTCCACCGATTCCCCCAACTCCGGGCTGGAGCTGGAATCCCTCAGGTAGTGTGCGAGGTGGGACGGGAGGGGGCTCGGGTCCCGGCTTGGGAATGCCGACTCGAGTTGTCTGGTCGCCTCTCCGAACCCCGTGGACTCCTGTCTCGATTCTGCCATCGCTAACTTCTTCTTTCGCAAAAAAATTTCTTGGTATAGACTAGCGAGGATATTTTAAAATGATTCTCAGCTTTATGTAATGAATGCCTTTTCCAAAATAAAGTAGTCAGACTCAAAATCAAAGTTTAAGTTCTGATTTTATTAAGAATAGAGTGCAAACAGAGAGAAAGCTGAGAATGAGAAAAGCGCGCCTAAAGTCAAACTAAATAAGCCCCGTTTCAAACAGAGTTCCACCCACCCCCCTCAATCATCTCGAATTCACATTCCCAGGTGCTCCTAACGAGTTCTGCTGATCAAGGGGCAAAAAGACCTTGACAGAAAAAGATAACCAAAACACATTCCAGCTTGGCAGAGTGAGATACAGCTTTCGGTACAAGGTTTATCAGCAGCTCCCTCACAGCTAGGAACACGCGTCAGCGCTCTGGCATGCGAACCGTTACGATGTACAAATACATTGAAACGATGAACATGACAGTAGCATATAGTCACCATAACTAGTCACCACTAATACTCTTCTCTTTCATTGCCTCATCTCCTCTAAAACTATCTAAGCTGATGGCCTTCATTCCATTTTTGGAGCAGTGAGTTTCATGTCTTCCCAAGTCTGTCCTAAATTTCCTGCCAATTAGTTTTACTGGAAAACAGTGAGTTAATATTATGATAGAATACATTTTTTCCTCTTTATTGCACCTTCATAAATACACAGTTTAGCTATTTTCATATTTTCAAATGACACCTGGAACTATTCAAGTAGAAATCCTAATATAATCCACATTTTCCCTACATGTCATCTACTTAACCTTTGTATCTTGCAGAGGTTTCCACGGTATTCTATTTGTGTCTCTTTTTAGCAGTCTTTTGATTTCTGAGCCTCTTCTAAGAGGTCACGCTTGGTCATGTTGCAGGCCTTAGACAGATGCTCACAATGTTCCAACAAGCTGGCACATCAAGATAACCTTCAAAATGTGCATGTCACCTCCAGAGGCAGGATGGCAGCTCGCTTGGCTAAGTGCTGAGAGATTCATTCTGCACTTTCCCTTAATGGAGGTCAAATGTGGGGTATCCACAGAGGTCTTCACTTCCATACAAGCCTCCAGTGATCTTCATTACCCTCTGCAAGGCAGCCAAGGACATCCCCCTCTGCAGCAGTCACTTTGGCCTCATTCTAATTCTAACACATCAGACAGTAATTATAGGTATATCAATGGTGCTGACAGATTGGAAGCTTATGATCCTTGCACCTGTCAGTGTTCAAAATGAGACATTTCAGGAGATGAATGGAAAGATGAGGGACATCTTGCTTCATTTCCTTATCCCACATCACTTTATTCTGGGCAGATGCTGCTCACCTGCTTATTCTATCTCAAACTTTCTGAAATTGCAGAAATGTTGGAAGAAGCAGTCTTCTCTCCCACCCTACACTATTCATCCTACAACTCATTTCCCACACTTAATGTTATACTCTGTCTGCTTAATCACCATCCTCTTCCATCAAGTGCAGCATAACCATTCAATGTAATCCATTGAAAAGTAGTGATTATGTTGTGAAAGGCAAGCTAGCCTCCACTGCACATTCACTGGCAGCCAGAAGCATCTAGATTTCAGTATATCTTCAGGCTTGGGATCACATATGCAGGGGGGAAAACCCAAACCCCTTCTTTTCTGCTAACTAGAAACAATTTGAAAGGGGATTTTTTAAAAATAAAGTTTGATATTATTTCTCTCATGTGAGATTAAGCAATGTCTCCCAGGAACAGGAGGAAAGAAAGAGGTTAGTTACACATCTCAGTACTAGTGGGACAAGAGATGAGATTATAGATTTAGTTCATTTTTAATCTTTTTTCCTACTTATTTATTTATTATGTACAGATTGTGGGAGCATTATCTCTTACACCAGGGTTAGGGCAAGGGTACCTAATAAAGTGGCTCCTGGAAAGATAAATGGCAACAGCATGAATTACTAAGCCATTACAACAAGGCAGAAATAGTACTATATTATGTAGGTCCAGAGGGCTTCTGGGAGACATTTGAGATCTCCAACCTTTCACCCTACATACTTAGCCATGCCACTACAGTCTGGCGTCAAGGAGACCCAGCTTCAAGCTCCAACTCAGCTGTGGAGCATGCTGGGTAATTATGGCTCAGTTACGATATCTCAGTCCATTCTGCCTTACAAAGCTGTTGCAAGAATAAAATGAGGAGACCCACCATATGCAGTCTTGAGCTCTCAGATGAAAGACAGGATGTAAATGCAATAATAAATAACATAAAAATCTGAATAAACACTATTGACTGGCAAACTGAATTGCTTAATGAATCTTTTCTTTCTTTCTTTCTTAACCACAAACGCTGAACTTTGAGGAGAGAAAACTCTCGGGCATACAAAGCAAGATGATAATTTGCTAGACTTTCCTGTAACTCAGTGACTAAAAATAAGTTTCATTAAGGGATACTGAAAGCAAGAAGAGACATTCCTAAATGAACATGGAAAGTTGTTGATGTCTAGTGGCTGCTATTACTCACCCCACTTATTTGCACAAGGACTAAAAGTTAATATGTAAGCAATGAAAGAGGCCTAGGAAAAGGGCCAGAGATCTACCATTTTCTTTTAGAAAAATATTATGTTGCATTAAAGATTTGCAATGTCCATTGGAGTGTCTATCAAATCATCTATAATTGTAATATATGCTTGTACATAAAGCATTTAGTAAAAATGCCTGAAATCTCCACAAAAGGAAACAGATATAAAAGTCTGTCTCTGGGATTTTCTACCAGTTGAAATGTTGGAATTGCAAAAACCACCACTTTAAAACCAAACAGCTAACAAGTACTTTAAGTTGCCTCAGCTATGGGATGGGGATAAGATAAAGGCAGTGTCATGAGGACATGGCAGAAAAAAAAGTTACTGAGGCTTGTTCAAGGCACAGTTAGGGAAAAGTGAGAGCCCTAAATCTCTGCATTTCCCCTCTGACTTGAGGTCAGTTTCTCCCAAAGCACAAAGCTTTCTTTGGATCATTCAACTGGATCCAGCTCACAGTTCTGATAGGAGCATATATATTTTGCATCTAGAAATCTCCAGCTTATGCTTGTGCTACAGATCAATCTGAGCCTTCAGATTTAGAAACTGAAGAGTTTGACCCCTCTCGGTCTCAGCCTGCACCACAGGAATCAGATGAAGGAACTGCACCTGAGAAGACACAGATGCAGGCTGAATCAGCTTATCTTGAGTATGAGCTAGGAAAAGTCTGGAGTCAAGCAACATGTCACAAATTGAGAAGAGCAAAGGAAGTCAAGCCATCTACTTGAAAGAAAGAAGCATGACTCAGCAAATTAGTCTAGCTCTTGGGGGCAATCAACTTCCCACTCCTCACCAGCCTGTGCCCCTATCTAGTCCATGCTGCTTTGGAGTACCTAGCTGAGCTTTGGACTGGAAACTGACCACTCTTGGAACATTCCTGAACAGGCAGCTTGAATTTCTTGGCTACCTGAAAAGTAAACTACTGGGTTTTCATTTTCTAAGCTGAAAGTTTGCAGTTTGCAACATGTTTGTTACTTCAGCTAAGGATTTATGGCTGTAATAAATGCCTTGAGTTTGTATAAGAAGTTGACTGTGGGTGTGTAATTGGCAACAGAGAATGTTTTGAACATTTTCTGTTAAAAATACCCAGTGGTATCATCAGGACAGGACTTTGGGGCAAAAGTTAAAGCCTCACTCAACCAAATGAGCAGAATCACCCACAAATGCAATAGAACTTGTTTATCACATTTGAAATAAATGAAGTTGTATCATTAAAATCTATGTATGGGAGAGAATGACTTCTTACCAATTAAATATTTTCCAGCAGATGATGGGGAAGTGCCTCTTGCTGTCTAGGACTTTGAGAAAAAGTTAAGAAATGTAGTGGGAGACTTTAAAACTGCTTTGTCAAAGTACTGGAGGGTGAAGCAACCAATGGCTATTAGTCACAATGTCTCTGTATTGCCTTCTGAGGAAATACATGTCTTAATACCAAGTGATGGGATCACAAGCTGAAGAGAGTACTCTTTCTCCCATTGATAAATATAAACCCCAGTCAGGGCTCCTCAGTGGCACCAGGTTGGCCAGCATGGGACCAGAATGCTAGTCTAGACAGGCCTTTGATCGCAGGCCTCTTCCTAAAGGTGGTTAAGATGTTGGATTGTAACTGGTCAAACCCAACTTCAATTCTACCTTCAGCACAGAAACTCAGAGTGATTTTGGGCCAGCCAGTAACTCACTCTCTTATCCCAATGTACCATATATGGTTGTTGTGAGGAAAATTGGAGGATGGACTATTATGTATATTGCCTTGGGGCTATGGAGAAAAAGTTGAGATCTAAATCTAAATAGACCATCAATCTAATATAAAATAAGAACCAAACCAGATGTGACATGAGGGAATCCTTAAAAGGAATAAAATCAGCAAGGACAATGAATGGGTTATCTTAATTAGGGGAGGGAATACTTCCCTTCCCACAAGTGAGGCCCAAAGAGGTTTTTAGGAAAGCTTGCGTGCTATTACAGCTCTGAAAATACTATGAGGTAAATACCTCATCACCATTTTGTTTTCCTTTTAGGTTTTGGCTCTAAAACAAATTTGTATATTCATGAAACTTTTTTTATTTTAGATTTTTTATCCCTTTATTATTTTTATAAACAACTCAAGGCAGGGAACATACCTAACACTCCTTCCTCCTATTTTCCCCACAACAGCAACCCTGTGAGGTGAGCTGGGCTGAGAGAGAGTGACTGGCCCAAGTTCACCCAGCCGGCTTTCATGCCTAAAGCAGGACTAGAACTCACAATCTCCTGGTTTCTAGCCCGGAGCCTTAACCATTTGATAATAAAGACTGCTTTACCTTGATTACTCACTTTGTTCCCCAATTACGTTTAGTGATACAGGCTAGGAAACAACCATTTGGCAAAAAAAATTGACAAAAAATCCTAATGTCCCTTCAGTGAAAATGGATTTCTAGAGAAAGATAAGATACCTAGAGCCCCACTCAGCAGACAGCCAGTGAACTACAGAGGCAGCTCAGGTGGTTTCTCTATACTGAAGTAATAAAGAGTTGGGGATGAGCATTGATATGGCCAGGTTTATGGGTAACACATATTATTTAGGGTGACTAAAAAGACTTCCATAAGGATTTCTGTAGACTGGGGGAATAGGTATCAGACTGCAGTGAAATCAAATGTAAAGTGTTACATGTCCAGGCAAAAAACCCCTAACTATAGATTCATGGGATCTAAGTTAGTAGTGATTGACTAGAAAAAATAGCTCAAGATGGTGGTGGAAGCTTAATGAAAATATTACTCAATGTGTGGCTATTATATAAAGACAAATTCCATGTTGGCAATCAATATTAAAGGAACTGAAAATTAAGCTGCTATTACCACAATGCACTTACCCAACTTGATGCTGTGACCACACTTGTATATAGTTCTGGTCAATGCATTGCAAAAGAAATATTGTTGAGCTAGAAGTAGACCCTAAAAGGGCTAGAATAACCTCATTCTGAAAGCTTATAATGTTTGGAGATTTTAATCTTTGGAAAATGGTAAATAAAGGGGAGGATAATGATGAATAATCTGAAAAACTACTTATTACTGAAATTGGAAGATGCATTCTACCTTGGGGAGCTTTCAAAGTTGTTTCCAAGGGATCCTCTGATTATCTTTATTAATGCTGTGGGTTTTTGTTATTCTAGCCATCTATCTAGGGATGCTGTTAAACAAGTGAAGCAAATAATCTGAAATGACTTCACAGTAGATCCTGGGATGAAAACCTTAGGTGTGTATAGAGGGAAAAGGAACCCATTGAGATCCATGGAGTATTTCTGGCATGGCTAGTTCTATATGCAAATTAACATAACGTCATAAAAGGATACCATTGTTTGTTAGCATGGGGACCAAAGCAGGTCCTGGGGGACTTGCTTGGACCAAAAGAGATTTGGGTATATAAATTTGTCTTTCCATAGGAAGCCAACTCTGTTCAGAATGCGCCAATATTTAAGGACATCAGAAATAAGATGATGTGTTTGAGGATGGGATTGGATGGGATGAGATTCCCCCCCCCCCACATACACACCCCAAACTTGTGTTGTTACTTATGTTGTTAGGAGAAATTCTAATTTTAATTAAAAGGCAAAATGGAAATTGACTCAAAGCACAGAGTTATTAAAAAGCCATTGAGGCTGTGAATTATTCCTCCCTGTGCTGCCCGCTGTGGGAGGGCAATTACACTGCAGCTGGGAGTGCTGATGGCTGGGTCTCCCTGAGGAGGTGCTAAATGGGAGAGACAGAAACAATGGCTAAGCAGCTGGGAAAAGCAAGTTCTTTCCATCTCCTTGGCCACAGATCTGCTGACCTGCCTATGTTGCTTTTATTACTACAGCTTCTCAGCCACTCTTTAGCTTCAGAGCTTAACTAGTGAATATTAGCGATAGGAAAGGCTTTCTCTGAGAGTTCAGGTGTGGCTGGCCAAAATGGATCCCATCTCTCATGTGTATCCACTGTCCAGCGTTTAGCAGTCAATAGTGGTGTAGTAGTTGATCCAACCATCAAATTCACTAGAAAACTTCAGGTCCATTGCTACCTCTCCCCCTAATGGACCCCAGAGGGCTGTGGTCAGGATAAAATTAGACACAGCTCTATGTCACCTTGAGCTCTCAGAAAAATAAGGACAATATACCTGTAATAATAAGATTCCCAAAATTGTGGCAGGGCTAACAAAAGTAAAAGGAATCTGTGCCAACAGGGATCATTTTCAACATTTATTTATGAGGAACACGCCTGAAAAAGAATATATATTTGGACGTTTTGCATTAAAAATGTATCACGAAAGGGAAATTTATAGCTTTAAAAAATACCAAAAAGGGGTAATGTATAGCTTTAAAAAAACTATCCTGGAAGCTTAAATGCACATTTAAATGTGTATCCTGGAAAAATCAATTCAAAAATAATGAGGACAGTATAAGTTTTAATAGTGTATTATCTTTGAGTATTAAGAGATATATAATATATTAGGAAAAGTTGTATCCAAAAGCCCTGCTAATTAGGTATAATCACAAAGCTCAAATAGACTTCTACATTAATGGAACAGAAAGATACCTCAAAACCTGCAACATTAGCATGGACAAGCATGTACTAGCATAGACAAGTGAGTACTACCAAACCCCTTTTGGACCACCTTAGAAATTAAAGTGAGAAACTTGGAAGGAAACTATTGAAGACAAGTTCCCTTGCAGTAGATGCCTAGAGGGAAATTTTTCTCCAATTCCTATAATTCAGGACAAAGGCAACACGGAATCAAATGGTGGAATTCACTGCCACCAGAGATGATAATCAGGATAGGCCATGACATCTGGGAGAGGTAACTAAGTATTTAAACATTAACCAGGATGGTGGTGGTGTGTTTAGAAATTTTGCTATAGGATTAAGCATTCAATAGTTTCTAGCCGTGCAGACTTTGGCACTAAAAGCTATACATTTTTCAAGAGCGTTACTGGGGAGGGCAGGAGGAGGAGAATGCACTGGTTTTATTTGTGGGATTGCCAAAGGCACCTGTCTGACCACCATCACTACTAGGCAGCCTTCAATCTGATCCAACAAGTATCTTCTTACATAAATGCTGCTGTGGATTTCATAGTTAAAGGTTCAAAGGTATTACAGTGTTTTCATTTCCCACCAAACAGCACTCTTGGATTGTGCTGCTGTATAGCCAAACAATCCTGAAAAAGAAACTAGAAAACAACAAGCAGTAGGAAGCTCTACATCTGTGCTCTGGTCTCCAATATGGGCCAGTGCAGGTTCCCTGCTTGGAATTTCACTGCATTCGTAATCAGGCAATCAGCTTTTGGCGGGGCTCATTCGTTTTCAGTCAATTACTCAACTCAGCCGAAAAGAAAAGATACACTGAGCAGCTCTAAAAAAATAAATAAGCTGAGGATAGTGAGGGAGTGAAGAATTTCCATCTTAGAGTGGGAGCATCACAGTTATTTGTGCCCATGGCCATCATTATTTCTTGTAGCAATTAATTCCATGGGTTAATTAGACACCATCTGAAGGAGTATTTTCCTTTGTCTCCACTGAACTTGCTACAGATCGGATTTGGCTGATTTACTCAAGAGTTTTAGGCCTATACAGATGATCAATTAAAGTAGTGTCTATGCTACACTATATCTTCAAATTAATAGCTTGCTCTTTGCCAACCTGGTGCTTTCTAGATGTGAAACTTCCAGAATTTTCAAGCAGCAGCATTCTAGCTGGGAATTTTGGAAACTGCAATCCAAACACACCTGGACACCATCAGATTGGAGATAGCTGGAATAAATCTTTCTCCATGGTCAATTAAAAGGATTCCGATTAGGATCACATAATGAAAAAGGCACTGGAGGAGAACTGCATTCTTCTCCATCAGTGTTATCATCCAACAGATGCCCATGACAGTGATCCAAACTATGATGCAGTAGATTTGGCAGCTGGATAAGAACTGACATTTCCAAAAGAGATGTGCTTCCATGGGGAAGCTGCCCATGATCAAGCAAACTCTGAACAACCAAAGCATACATTTTGAGGTATAATGTGATAGGATGTCCTAACAGTCAGGAGCCACGCTGAGACGAGGAATAAGTCTCTAATGTTTTATTACTGCTACATTAGATAGAAAATCCTAACAAACTGAAGAAGCGTGAGAAAACCCATATAGATAAACCCCAAAAGTCAAGGCGGGTCTGTTCTGTGTCTCTTTGAATGACTGATCAACTCCTCACTACTATGCATGTGTTTTCCCCCCTGGATAGGGGCCCCCTCCTGCTCACCATCTGTGTTCATGACATAGCAAGTCATAGCACTTTGGAGAGATATTTAAAGATTTTGCTCTATTCACCTCTTTTAAAATTATTACTTTTTGAGGTTTTACACAATATTTTCACACATGCAGGAATACCATTTGATGATTACAGAACTAAATGACTTACATATGTAGGAACAGCAAACTCAGTTCAATTTACTTTTCAGTGGAGGGAGTTGACATGTTCGGCTTCAGCCATCACTGAATGTGGTCTGTGAATGTGTGAAGCAGATCTGACCTTAGCTTCTGTTTTCTCTAAATTAAAATGTAGCCAACTCTGAAATAGTGGGCATTCAAAGGAATCTAACTAGCTCAAATCTATGTTTAATGAGGCCTTGACATGTCTAAGTTACAGCTTGATATGCAATGAGCCCAAATTACACAAAGGGAGCCATGTTAGTCTGTAGCAGGAAACTCAACAAAAGAAAAATAATTTAAAAAAAACACAAATTATTAGCCTGTAATTTTTAGGAAGGGGGACTACAGAACTTGCAATAGGAAGGGCTAATACTTCCTTTTCCAGCTGCAACTCCATGATATTCATGAAAATTTTCTTAAAAGCATAATTGCTGCATGTGAGCAATTTAAAGATCAATTGTTAATGGCAGATTCAAACCATCATGATGTGTGAAATATACAATCTTTATTAATTCTATTAGAAGTTAAGGTGAATGCAAAAGGATTAAGACCCACTCAATTCAATGGGATTTACTCTCTTGCAAAGATACTTAGGATTCATGGCTGATTAAAGCAATATTTCTACAAGCACTTACCTGAAAATAAGCCATCACTGAGCACAGTGGGACATATATGTGTATGTATTTTATATAATTTCTGAGCGGCTTTTCAAAATAACGGCTTAGCGGCTTTTCAAAAGCAAGACTACAAAATTAGGTTAATAGCAATAAATCTATATAGTATAACTATTTTTTTTGTTTTGTTTTTCTTGTTAACATTTTTCTTGGTTTGGATTTTATTATTGTTGTAAACTGCCTAGAGTTGTGTTTTACAAGATGGACAGCCATATATATATATATATATTTATTTATATAAAATGTAAGTAGTTTAAGTAAATAAATAAACTATTTCAAACCATATGGACAGCAAGACAATAGCAGCAATGAAAAATGCAATTACAAAAAATAAAGTATACATTGTAGTAAATACATTTTTGGGGGGGAAATCACATTTAATACTGCAACTTGTATTTGGAAGCTCCAACCCAGATCAGCAGAGAAGAGTTTTGCTTCCTGATGCAAAAAGTGCCAAATTTTGACTGCTATTTGCTTTCAAAGACAAATAGTAGACTGGGGGAGGCGTTTGAGGTACCTTATGTCGTTACTGGAGATCCATTTTGGCATACTGGTTGAGGCATCAGGCTAGAAAGCAGGAGACCGTGAGTTCTAGTCCCACCTCAGGCACAAAGCCACCTGGGTGACCTTGGGCCAGTCACTTTCTCTCACCCTGGGAAGGAGGCAATGGTAAACCACTTCTGAAAAACCTTGCCAAGAACACTGCAGGGACTTCTCCAGGCAGTCTCTGAGAATCGGACATGATTGAACAGATTAAAAAAAATGTTACTATATTTGTATCCCACCTTTGTTTTTGTAAAATTCAAGCTGGTATACTGAACTGCTCCTGCCTCCTATTTTCCCCACAACAACCCAGTAATGCAGAACTGGGCTGAGTGAGAGTGACTGGCCCAAGTTACCCAGTGGGCTTTCATGCACAAGGAAAGACTAGAATCCATTGGTTCTAGCTTAGCCCCTTAGCCATAAGAAACAACCAGCCACACACCCTGCTCCTGATACAGACCAGGGTCCAGCACAGTTGATTCACCTTCAGAATAGTAAACATACATAAAGTATCAATCCAGCTAAGAAAAAAAAATCACTATGACTAAGCGGTCTTTGGGTGGTGGCAGTACTTGTGAGACTGACATGAATGATAAATAATAGTAGTGCATATTTCTATTCCTTGCCTCTATGATTTTCCTTTTAGACTCCATTTTCCCTTAACATAAATAGGTTAAAGTTCTTTCTTGGCAGCTGTTTCACTTCAAAGTGCTCTTTATCCAGTGTTGAATATTCAACTCTGGCACTTGCCACAGAAATAAAATCTATTATGGTGACAAACACAACAGCAGGACGGCAATGCCTTTTGGTTTCCTATTATTATATTTTTATTGTTGTTGTTTTTAAGTCAACCCAACAGCACAGTCACAGTCATTTTGCTAAAGTTGGAGCTGCTTAGAATAAAGCCAACTAGATCTGATTAAAAATTTGATAGTACAAATAAGGAAGCTGCTGCAGCCAAACTAAAAAACTTTGATACAAACCTCATTCTTTTTTTTAAAAAAGTGTTTTCAATAAGAAATTGTACATGGCACCAAACTACACAATTTCCATTCCTCTTGCAACAGCTTTTTAGGTTGTACCACATTTACAATATAAGGCAACAAGCAAAACAGACAGTACGTTTGCATCAGTGCCAGAAATGATCATACTCACACCTGACCTTTCCTTCAGCTTATATAGGTAAAAGCAAAGCACTCAATCAGAAAAGGTATTGTTATTGTTATATCCCACTTTTTTATATATATAACTAGAGGTGGCAAACATACATAATAATAGCTGATTATTTGCTGCTTAGTGTCAAGCAAACCAGGCAGACTGCAGGAGTGCAATGATCTAATCTCCTACTGTATGTACCCTTCTTTGAGATTAAAGGTACCTGCAGGATATTGGAAATCAGCTGGAGCACAATGCCAGGAAAGCATTGGAGCTGGAGCTTACATATTCCTTCCTTCTATGCTGATTTCTCAGATCTAAACCATTCCCACCCCCACCTGCTGCTATTTTCTCCACTAAATCTTCTTCCCACGTTTCCTGGAAATTCCACTTTCCCTTGTGAGGCAACCAGCAGCTATGATGCAGAGTTAGACTGGGAATAGTTCAACACACTTCACCCACCCTTGCTCTTTTCAGCTCTAAAAGCTTTTCAGCCACAGATCTCCCAGCACCACCTTTAGTCTTAACCATAGCTCATCCACAGATTATTGTTGCCAGGCGAGGTGTAAATACCACAAACCTGTTTCTCGGATAAAGACGATGGACCAATAACTAGATGCAGCTAGCACTCCTTAAAACCAACCCTTGGATTGGTAGGATGCTAACCTCCTCTTTCATCTCTCTTTCTTGTTTTGTGGAACTTCACAAGTAAATTTATCCACACAAAAATCCCCCTTTTTAAGGGTGGAAGGGCAGGGAGCCATTTCTGCCTAAGTAAAAGTAATGGAGGAGGAGAAACAACACAAGAGATTGACAGGCCTGATTAATTCATCTTACTGAATCCATGGATCAGTCTTGTATGAATAATTGTAGCTACAGGAGGAGGAGGAAGAAACACGTGTGGGCTCTATTTTCTTCCTGTACAGTTTAGGGGTGGAGTAGAGAATAAAAAACTACCTTCAGGAACAAATCTTGATCTTCGGATGGTATATTTCCTTTCATTTGTTTAACTATAGTGCGCTGCTGAAAATTTTTAAAGATTCCCCCCTGGGATGTATGTCTGACCCTGTAGAGTCAGAACAAACTATGGATATTTACCCCTCCCCTCAGACGTTATTCTCATGTTGCATGGTTTGAGTTAAAAATTTGTCCCAGACCTAATATCTTACATGGACTCTGGTCTAAAGCAACGTATCTGCTTGAATATATAAGCTGGATAATCTCCTGACCTAGCAAATGGCCTCGGCTGAGATCAGAAGTTGGGAGTGTCAGGCATCTGCTAAGGCCCGTATCTCAGAAGAAGTCCCTTTGCCAAACCTTAGATGATTCTAAGATGATTCTTAAATCAAATCTTAAATGTTTCTAATATGATCAGTATATAATTCTGCTACTCCTTCTCCTTGTTTTCCACTGCATGCTCAGCCCAAGACGGTGAGCTGCATCATAAGGAACAAGGAATGAGCAGAATTCACTTTCATTTCTCTTGTCCCTGGATGCAGTGTTAACTTGGCTTAGAGAACAAGGCTAAAACATAGGTAGAAGCAATAAAATGAGGGTTTCAGAGACATGGGAAAAGCTAAGTACTACAGAGACAATTTACAATCTGCAGAAACATCAAACCATAAACACCAGCAGAGTAGAGCTACCAGATATATGAATAGATTCTTGCTTGTCCTGGGACGCACTGTTATACTGTATATCAACCATGTTGAGCATCCCTGGGCATGAACGTCTTAGAAACATGCTTAAGATAATCCATTTCAAATAGTGACTACTGTAAAATGTTAAGTCCCCTCCTTGGCACATCAAAATCAGTAAGTAACAGTACCAAGAATCTAAGCAAGCTTTAGAAAACCAGCAATGTAGAAAAGGGACAAAGTGCTACATGAGGTGGTTGCAATGAAGAGAATGATGTCTAAGGTGAGTGGTTTGGTGAAGGATGGAAGGACGAGTGGCTGATTGGTCCACCCCACCCATTAATACAACCACTCCATTTACTAACCTGGTGACTTTAAACAAAGGGAACAGAGTCCAGGTTTCTTCCCTCCTGCAATTCGCCCGACGCCTGGTTAAGGACAGGAAAGGAGGACATTCAGGAACAAACAAGTTCAGAAGGGACTGGGAGTAGGCAACAGGTTGGGATGAACGGAGGTTGCAGGAGATAAACGTATCAGATAAAACAGTGGTGTGGATTTCTTTTTTTAAACAAATAACATCAGAAAATATTTTTGTTTAAAAACCAAACACAATGAAAGATGGGGAAGGAGAGGCATAAGGCTGTCACAACATATAATCGTGGGCATTTCTTTACCTAGATGCAGATGGCTTGCCTGCTACTACAACAGACACAGTGGAAAAAAATAGGTTCAGGCTTGCTCTATTCATGCAACTTACCAGGCCACTGCAGAGTGCAGGAACAGACATGTTGCCTCCCTTACACATACCTTGCCAGTCTATATGTACAACTGCTTGATTTATAGAACATGAACACAAGCAGTGCAGATGTGGTACCTACAAACTAGAACTTTTGCAAACCTATTTCGGGGCAATGAACGTATCTGGTATATTGAGAGCATGTAATAGGCACTCTCATAAAATGATTGCCAGTGACATCATGAGCATGGCCAATTACAAAATACCCACTGTCCAGAAAGCAAACTAATAAGGTTACATCCCACCCGCTAGCCTCCAAGGCTAGTCTCCACCACTTAATCTTATTTCATCTTCAGGGGCAAAACCAGATGGGCCCATTTCCAAAACACTGGGCTGCGGCCACCTACCCTTATGGGTTCTAAGAAAGGTTTGGGTTTATGCAGGACCCAGAAAAATCACTGGAAATACTGGTTATGTTTAAGGCATATGCTTTATAGCATGCCAGCTTCCCATTTATTTTTAATTAAAATCACACCAATGGATGCTTACCTGATCCTATCCAAAACTCATGCCTACTCCTTTAAGTGCTGTGAATGAAGACAAGCTATATCTCATCTTCATTCCCTCCTTCTCCAGTCAGCCTTCCTACCCGTTTCCTCAACTTATTTATTGCATTGCATTTCATATCTGTAATTGTTTTTATAGAGGTTAATTGTTATTACTATAGTCTTGATTTTATTGATTTTGTTGTAAACCACCCAGAGTCCCCCTTTTGGGGGAGATGAGCGGTAGCAAAATTTGAATAATAAATAAATAAACTTGCTGGAAGGTGGCTGTATAAGGTGTACAGAAGAACTTCTGATCATTTGAAAGGCATAGCCATCAACTCCCTGGTTAGGAATTGGCAACCTAGCAGCCATAACAAAACATTCTGAAAATTTCAGATTTCCTATAAAAGGATATGCAAATATGTAGGCCTTATGATTCCAGAATACATTTCATATTGTGTTAGCAATACTAGGCTTGTACATATGCTGCAATTCTAAAAGAAATTATGAAAGTCACAAAATGGAAGGTTTAAGTGCAGAATTTGGATTTCCAAGAATTCCAGATGTCATCTAAAAATAAAATATTTCAAGTCTGTGAATCATAAAAGTATGTTTAATAATATGTAGGCAATTGCTGAACGAATCTCCAGAAGTCAGAGGGCTGATCACAGAAATTCCCATGTGGTCAGCAAGTTTTAGGACCTTGCATAATTCTTTTGGTACCTCTGAGCTAGCAGGAGCAGAACAAATTGTTCCAAAAAATTGAAGATATCATATATATACATGTACACACATACATACACATACATACTGTATATACACACATATACTCTTAAGGTATTTAAGAGTACATGTGTGCATATACAGCATATATGTGTATGTTTGTAAACTTTTTAAAAATTGCACAATTCAGCTTATAAGAACACTTTTTTTGCTAAATAAAAATAATTTATTTTTAGTAAATTATTAACAAGAATAAATTATCAGAACAAAAAAATATGATTGCTATTAGGGATAGGGGAGAAATGTGTTTAGTTCTCAACTGAATGGAAATCTACCTACTTCCACATTTCTGAACCATTACATCCACAGAGTACTTTCACACAAAGACTCTATAGCACTCTGAATGCAGCTGCAGATTTCTTCAATCTTCTCTAATTGCCATCTTTTCCGATTTCTGTACCCACCTTTCCACAAAGCAGACACAACCTGCAAGATGCAAGTGAAGTGCATCCTCACACAAACCTGCTCTCAGAGCCAATTTCTATCAACTGTTGTGAATAATATCAACTTTAAGAAAACTACCTGATATACAGACAACCACACAGTTGCTTTCTCCTGCAAAGAAGTACATACTCATCTGCACCTGTTCTTACAGAAGTGATGGAAACCAATGGTACTTTCATAGTTAAATGAACTATACTGAGTACTACAAAGCAGCATACATTTTATATTACCAAGCAGCTGATAATACTTGTAGGTCCTTCTGCCCTTTCCTCTAGCAGGAAATGGCTGGAATCTTGCCTATGGCATCAGCTGTCATAGACTAGAAGATTCTGTAAATCATCCGAAGTGACACTTCTGTGTGTTGGCAATGTTACCATCATTCGTATTTGAGTTTAGATGATCTTCTTCATCCCTCCATAGGGAAGTCTGATGTGTTGGACAAGATATTTGGCATTTCAATTCTCAAAATTCCTAGGTAGCAGAAGAGACTGTAACATTCACACAATACACACACACATACACATTCTACCCTAAATATATTATACTGCTGGAAGCAATTCTGAAATAAATATAATACAATAGATCAACCTTGCCCAATATGAAGCTTTCTAGTCATGTTGAAGAAACTAAGTTGGAGAAGCCTGACATATGGATGGTTTTGAATCTTCTGTGGCAAACAAAATCCTTTCTGCATATATCATGGACTCCATTCTCCTAAACCTAAGCACTTAAAGCACTGGAAATAGATTCGGGGTTCAAAGTCTGGTTGAAATAATTTCCAGGTCCCATAACTCAGTGTGGATAGACACACAGTGAAAGGTACTAAAGACTACTTTATCCGAAAAGTCTTACGTCATGTTATGGAAGAGTTAAGGACAACAATCTCTGTTTCTGTTATTCCAAATATGGAGGTTTGGAACCAATCTGTTGATGTTGTAATGTGTCACATTTGAGCTGGGGAGGGAACAGTTGGCCTAGCTCAGGGTTTCCTTAACTTTTTGCTCTCAGGACCCCTTCCCACTTTTAAAAATTATGGAGGATCCCAAAAGAGCTTTTGTTTGTTTGGGTTGTATTTACTGATATTTACCATATTAATCCATTAGATATTAACATAAATATACATTTTTTAACAAGCAAAAAATAATATTGAGGATAGGGACATTGTTTTAAATTTTTTGCAAATATCTTCAATAGCTGGCAAATAATTTTGATTTTGTGGACCCCTGAGAGGGTCTTGGGGGACCCCCAGGAGTCCTCAGACCACACTTTAAAAAACACCAGTCTAGCTGTAACTTCCTCTGATTTTCCCCAGCCAAGGCTGCTGCTGTATTTCATACTTCGCTTCAATGGGGAACAAGGCAATTCTCTTCTTCCTTCCTGATTGTGCTTTTCTATTCAAGCCTCCAGGGCTTGGCAGGATAAGAGAGACAAGGGTTGAGTGGGTAATAGATGACACAACTTAAAAGCTTTGCAAAAGCCTCATTCCTCCAGAGTTGGCAGGAGCTAAGGAAAGAAGAAGCAATGTCCAATTAGAGAAAAGGAACAGACGCCTCCACTGTTGTCGCATGACCCTTTTGTCATATTTTTCTATTCCTGGTCTTCTAGCTGCCGCTCAGCTGCCTGTCTTTGCATTTAGACTCAAGCTCCTGTAAGTCTCCAACACTGACATGTATAGGACAGAGGCCTTCACTGCATGGCTGGTGCTTCTTTCTCCCCATCCATCTCCAACATTCACAGCTACTTCCACTGTGCTCTATCAAATGAAACAACCCAGAACAAAGGAACCAGGTAAGGGTGGGATTCTGTGAATCTGAAGACCAGAGTTCTTCAGATTCAACAAAACCTCAGTTCATTAGTCCTGACCAACACTGAGCTTTTAGCTGTTGCTTCCATAAATTTCTAGACTAGTCATCTCCAAAACTGGTGCCCACCACATGAGTTGGATTTCTATTTTCATAATCTCCCTGCAAGCCTCCCTGCTTATTTAGTTCTTCATTTATAAACGTTTTTCCAGGTTTTTCCATATTACAGACCTATTACGATTATTTGGTTTGCCTTATTAAAGATCTTTAGCTTTGATTAGTTAATTGTCTCTATATCAAACCAGGATTTCTCTACATCCTTATATGCCCCATCTAAAGCACCATACGGAAGAGATGGTGTGTTTCTTATACAAATCTCAGTGTGGTAGGCCTGTCAGATGCTACTTAGACATATAAAAGCCTAGAAAAATATAGGAGAAAAACTTTCCCCTCCCTATCATTTTCCCAGATCTTCCATTTGTTCAACACTATTGTGAATTTGTACCCAGGCTTCAGTAAAACTCACTGCAAACCAGTAATGTTTTTTTAAAAATTATACTTGTAATTCATGCTCATACTAATTTGTCTCCCCTCGTTCTCTATCTAGAGCTTGTGAGCTTCAACAATGTAACATTATTTTTCTGAGATCTCTTGATGCACTAATATAATTTCAGATCTATTGAACTTTCTTTGTACTTCTGTAATAGCATTTAAGAACACAATCATATGCAATACAAGTTCAATGTTCTAATAAAGCAAATTGGAGCACTAAGAATAAATGAGAAATTTAGCCCATCAGAAAATATACTCATTTTGAACTTGATAAATATCCAAAATAACCTTGATTGTGCTTCTGAATTCCAAATTTTTCCCACAATTTTGTGACTTGGTTCACAACTCGAAAAGTGTAACAAAAATACATGTATGAGGAAAACGCACAAAGAAAATTTAACTAGAGAAATATGTACAAAAATATATTTCCCTATGAAAAACTGCTACAAAGCAGAGCACACTCTAAGAAAAATTAGGATAAAAATGCATACATTAAAATTCACACACAACTGAGAATGCATATTTGTTCTGACAAATTGCAAAAGACTGGAGTCAAACAGAACTCTTGATTAATAACATGAGAAAACCAAAACTGATCAAATTGCTTATTGTCCAGTAGCAATGCCAAGGCAAACTACCTTTTATCAAGCTGCAGCCTTGTTGTGTGATATAATACATCAACATGTTAGAGCACCAAACCAAAATCAGAAGCCATAAATGGAAAGCCAGCTGCACACCTACACCTCTTCCCAAGTGAAGTGACTTCTAAGTGTCACCTCTGTGGCAAGATCCACTTTAGAATTCCTTGCATTGTAACACCTTCTTATCCTACACCCACTGAGGCAACAGATACTGTGAAAGTTATGCAGAGCTCCTATGCATTCCCTCTTTGACACACCTAGCAGTGTGCTTCTAATTGGTTAGACTGATTTCCTCAGAGCTACCATCACTTTGACCTTGGGGGAGCTGGGGGTGGCAACAACCGACAGGAAGCTCTGGCGTGGGCTGATCCATGAAGTCACAAAGAGTTGGAAGCAACGGAACAAATAAACAACAACAACCATCACTTCCATTTTCTGTTTCTTGTTCCCACAATTCCCCCTTCCATTAATAATGGAGTAGATGCCGTGCCTTTGATTCATTTACTTAGAATACAGCTAGATCATGTATTCAGGCTTTTTGTCTAAATGTAATTTCCTAATGAAGGTTTTCTTCTTTTTTTAAAAAAAAAAATAAGCACCAGACTCCAGGAATCCTTCTGAGTTATTTTATTACCTTTTCCCCCCTCTCTGCAGGCATATTCTGCTGCTTAATGCTATTCCTACAACCTTCAGCCTTGTTTGGTTTCAGTAGCTAATGTTGAATTTAGAATCTCTCCTTGATGTGATTTCTCCCTCTCTTATAACGCAAGAAAAAGAGAAAAAAAACCCTGACAATGAAATCAAAATGTTCAAACCAGGTGAAACAGAAAGGAAATGACCCCTGACGGTGACATAACAAAACAAAAGACACTCAGACAGAAAGAAAAATTAGCCAGGTTAATTTTTCACAAAGAGTGCTTTGTTCATTTGTTTTAACAATAATTTATGCTGAATTATTTACATAGTTGTAAATTACATTTATGCATCCACTGCTGGTCCCTGTTAAGCAGAGGATCTGAAGATTGTGCATTGTGCACTGTTTTTAACTTTACAAAGCCTCAAGCATTTGGGAAGTCAGCTAATACATTCTCTAGCCATGAACCCAGAACAGTAGTTCATCATTTGCCCTTTGCAAGAGAACAATCTGACAACAGAGAAAGTGGGTGGGCAGAACAAGGTGGCTTAACACTCAGACCTGGCTTCTGTTTGGGAAATGACATCAGGCTCTTGGTCGCTGACTCAGCTGAAATCAAGATTCCCACAGAGTCTTCTTTAACAAGATTTATTAAAGCATTAAGGAATAAGGTTACCAAAACTCCAGCAACTGGATTATGTTCATTTTAGAAATCCATTTATCTTTCACTTAATTAGGGTGGAGACTTTTCAGGTCTTTTTCCAATGGCTTTCTTGTGAACTGGGGAGCTGGCTGCTCTTTTCCCAGATAACTGAGGAAGGTGGTGTTTCCTCTTCTATCTTTATCAGAGACTCAACAGACCACTACAACTAATCACTGGATGAGAGGGACCCTGACACAACCTGAGCTTCCAGATCAGATCCTTACTGACCATTATGCTGTTGGAACAAGAGAAGAAGTGCTACTCTACCCCAACATTTGAAGGATGCAACCCCTGTGTTCTTACTATAAAGAGAGTGTTAAAATACTGGGAGTGGCAAATAAGGACTGCACTGGAACTAACCTCTTCTTGGATGCAGGATATATTTTACCCATTTCACTCTATGGAAAAAAATAATACTGGCAATGACCACTGCCCAAATAGCCATGTTCAGGTGGAAGCAGAAAGCACTGAATCAGAAAAAAGAAACACTTGGATCTTGGGATGAGTTCACACAACATATGAAGTCACAAACTATGTTTTCAGCTACATGAACCACATATTGCTGTTTATAAGCCATGGTTTATGACTTAGTGCACTGTATAAACCCAGTTTGTGCTGAAGGTCCCTGCCTGCTCAAATACCTGATTGGCTGGGTAAGTTAGGATGCAACCGCTAGCTGGAGACATACCGTACCTAGACAACCAGGGAAACAGTGAAATTGTCCATGTAACAATGGCTGCTTAGTAATTTGCAATGGGATTTGAAATCCTGCGCATAGATTCCATGTAGCTTAGATTCCTAGCTCAGAAAACCCAGGATTATTTGAGCAATATTTCACCTATGCTGAGCCACATCATATGCCTTTCGCTTCCCGCTAAACAGCTGCCAGAAACTTCAAGTCACAGACCCAGGCAGGTTTGAGCCTTGCCATATTTCATTGTGCAGACTTTAACTCCTTAGAACAAACTGTCAAAGAATGAAGGGAACATTCAGGGCTTAATCTGGGCCAGGGTTAAACCACCAAACTGATTTCAGCGCAAGGGGCTAAGCCCCCAAACACACAAAAGAACAGAGATGTGTTTCTAAACATGCAGAGTGCCTTTCGCTCACCACTGAGTAACTGCAAGAAGCCCCTCATACATCTGGGAATAGGGGCCAGTATCATATCTCTTCTGGAAGAATCCTCGTCAGAAGACGAAGAACTGGACATGCCACAGGCTTTGCACCGCTCGGGGACAGGTGTGCCACAGGCTCCACACGGCGCAGCTCCAGGCTCAGACCACCAGGAGGCAGATCGTCCCTCTCCTGGGTCAGGAGGAGAAGCTGAAGCTCCACCGAGCCCTAGGGAACATAGGCATGCGCAGGTTCAGTACCACAGATGCAGCACACATCCCAAGAGCAGGTCTCCTGTACAAGAGTGGAGCCACAGTACAAGGAGGAATTACTTCTGTTGGATGTAATGGCCAGCACTGGAACATGGGCAGAGCCTAAAGATAGAAAAAATGTTTTTGTATGCTTAGTCTCCCATTTCATCCAATATATGATCTCTAGCTTGGCTTTTGAGTCTGTTCTCGCGTGGTGAATAACTGGTGGTCAGCACAGCCCTTCTGTTTGCCTGCTTGGCAACATACTGTAGTCATTCCAAAAGCTTAGGCAGGGCAGATAGTGCTTTCAGGTCTAGCACTGCTAATGTTGTGAACAGGGGATAAAAAAAGATCTTGCAAGTACTGTATTACTATAATCTATCTTTCTTTTAACCACGCCTATTTAACGTTGTGAGAACCGGTTTGATGCAGGGTTAAAGGCACTGAGCTAGGAACCAGGAGACTGTGAGTTCCAGTCCTGCCTTAGGCATGAACCCAGCTGGTGACCTTAAGCCAGTCATTCTATCTCAGCCCTAGGTAAACGGCAAGGGCAAGCCACTTCTGAAAATGCTGCCAAGAAAACTACATGGACTTGTCCAGGCAGTTGCCAGGAGTCAACATTGATTCCAAAGTGTGTGTGTGTGTGTGCACACACACACACGCACTTTCTTTAAAAGAAAGACATATGATGCAAATTATAAAGAACTGAACCCCTGAGCATATCTTCAACAGCCAGCAGGCAGTCCCATTATAAAACACTTTGGTCTACCCCGTTCATATGTTTCTTAACATTTTAGCTCATTCTCTTTAGTTAGAAAGTTGGTTTTTATGTGATACCTCATTTTTGCATTCTTATTGTGTTTGAATTATTGTATTATGTTTTTAAATATATAATTAACTTACTTTTTCTGGATCTGTGAACCACTCCAAAGGCATATGCTGGTGAGTGGCCATATAAATTCACTAATAAATTGTGCCCTCTCATGTTTATCATTGGCTGTCGAGCCTTGCAGGGGCTGATTCCTTTAGTTCTGGAATCTCTCAGTTTATTAAACATTTTAAGAAAAAGCTCACCTATTGAACGTGTCCAAAGGTGCCTCTGAAATCTATAGAGATCCTGAAGGGCACAAAAATAGCAATGCTTGTACAGGTTAGATATCCTATTTGTAGGCAAGGAGATTAGAATGGATGCCTTTCTACAATTAAGGCTGGATCATGAACATTGGCTGGAAAATGGCATGGCAACTCTGAGAGAATTAACTAGAAGAATGTTGATTTTTTTTTTCCCTTCGTCAGGAAGGGGAAAAAAGGAAGATTCTCAGTAGCATTGTCCTTGAATGTCCTTTATCAGCTTTTTACACGCAGTGCAGTGGATGGAAACAGACTGAAAAATCCCCAAATGCTTTTTGTTGATTTCATTTCTTCTTTCCTTTCCCACCCCTCCTTCCAGTGAGCCCAGCTAACACAAAAAAGGAAGAGGAAAGACATTAAGAGATGGAATTTTAAGAACAACAGAGGGTAATAACCATTTTTATCCACCTGGAAAAAAAAGTGACTATGAAGGAGGAATCTTAAAGAGAATTCTGAGTACAAGTATCTGAACATTTTTGCCACCTGCCCCCATTACAGAATTTAAGTCTGCCTGTTCTGAGTATGAAGTCTCCCTAGCCACCTTATTTATTTATATCCTGCCTTTGCCCCAGGGACTTTGGAGCAGCACATATGAGAAAAGATTTCTGATGCCATCTTTGGAGCAACAACCTTGTGAGGTAAAATAGGTTATGAAATAATGATTAGTTCAAGGTCAGCCAGTATATACATATCCTATGAATGGGTAGGTTTAAAGAGGTAAGTCACGGGCTCGTTTTCATACTGCACTAACCCACAGTGAACTGTTTAATATGTAAACCCCTAGTTGAGGTATGGCACAATGGTGCTCTCTAAAGCATCTGGTAAGCTGACCCCATGCTGAGAGTCTGAATAAATGGAACTGTTGTTTCCCCCAAAACCCTTTCCTGTATAATCCATCCCATTTTTATACAGTGGCACAACTAGTGAAAACTAGATTGTGCCAAGGGTTGCTAGGAAGGTGGGTTTACCCACTAGTTAACTTCTGATTTTAGTATTTTTATTTGGTATGCATTTATGTCCATTTTTCCCATAACAGAGCTGAGGAAAAAATGACTGACCCAGATTCACCCAGTGAGCTTCTGTGGCTGAAAGTACATAAGCAGCGTCCTGCTAGATCGGACCCCTGGTCCATCTAGTCCAGCAGCCTGTTCTCAGAGTGGCCAACCAACTGCATAAGGAAGCCCACTAGTCCCAGCAGATGGCTTTCAGAGGCAGTCCCACTGCCATCCAGGCTAAAGCTGGTGATCCCCATGACTTCCCTGAATTGCTCCAATCCTCTTTTGAAGCCAGCCAAGCTGGTAGCCAGCGCCAGATCTCATGGTAGTAAGTTCCAAAGTTTGGTTAGAACTCGGATCTCTCCAATTCTAGTCCAACACCTTAACTACACCACCATATAGGATCTGCTGGCCAGACCCAAGACATCAGCGATGGAGCATTTTTCTTGACTGGGCAAAGCAACAGTTGATCTTCCCAGAGAAACCAATTTTCACTTTTTCACATTTTATAAAACTAAGATATTACTCTGGGAAAGAGGAGGAGGAATATGTCATACTGGTCTGCAAACAGTCCAGCAGGAGATCTAGATTATCTGTTTCCAGCCATACTGTCTGCAATGAATCTTGAACATGCTGAAACCCAGGGGCTTTTTAAGGAAGTAATATCTTCCCAGTTGAGCTAGGCTGACTGTATTTGATTTTATTTGAAAAACTTTGTGTGATTGTTGCTTTCTCTTTTTCATATATTTTCCTTTCCCCAGTAAACTCCTTTTTGTAACTAGCTTTGGTTTTTGTAAGTGAATTTCTTGTAACTGCCTGTGCCCATACAAGACTGCAGCATGATTCCACAGCTGATTGGCAGAAGGTTTAAGTACTGGATTTCTGGATTTGGGATACAGACATTTTTTTATTTTTTTATTTATTATTCAAATTTTGCTACCGCCCATCTCCCCCAAAATTTTACCTAGGGTTGGGCTAAATTATCTTTTGTGAAGAAAGTTTTGAAGAAGGGGTTTGCTAGAGATGGTTTAAATAATCCCTCTCTAGGTTATACCACAGTATACTGAATAAATCACAAGTCAAAACCAAACAAATTAGAATATGGACTTAGTGGGTGATATGAGCCAACCACAGAGTTGCCCAGACGGTGAGACATATACAGAATGATGTCAGGTCTAAAATCTGGGTCAAGGTCTCTGTTACAAACAGGAATTGTAGCACAAATTCCTAATTACTACAAGTGATAGTAATTATGCTATCAAAGCCTACCAATAATGTGCTCTGAAGCAGAGGGAGCACGATTTTAGGCCTAAGTAGTACTCCGCATTGGCAGGCAATTACCACAATAATAGAATACGAGTCCAGAGACATAAAATTTCTGTCACAAGTATTTTTTATTTTCATCACAATCCTTGAGTCAAGGTAGTTCTGAACCAGTGTTTGGAATTAGCAATGAACTAGATGCAGATGAGCAAACTGAAATTTTATTCAGGCTCAACAATATTTCTTTCGTTCTGAAGGAAGAATGCAGCAAGAGGGGTAGAATCTACTATATTTTAGATAGGTCTGCAGTCCCCTTAAGAATCAGATTTGCAATATTAGTTCAGTTACTACTGCCTACTTCTGAAAAGGAAGACCTAACCATGGTTGCACATTTTTTTAACACCAATATTGGATTAACACAATTTATTGCAACATTCTGCAATTTAGTGCCCTGCATATGTATTGAACTACATCAGCCTCAGGAGCCTAGCCCATGCCAACTAGAGATGATAGAAGTACAGTAATACTTTAGAGGGTACCAGGTTCAGAAAGGCTGCTATATGGAAGTTGAACTGATAGGGAAAATCCAGTTTCTGAAGAAAGTATTGAGAAATGCTTACAAAATGGAACTCCAATTTAGTGCTAATTATTATGTTTAAAGCTCTAAATGGTTCTTGACATAAGTATAAAAGGAGCTTGCACTGTGATGTCATGACACATTTCCTTACTTTGTCATCATCATGGTTGGGAACAGATGCCGATGTGGGCAAGAACCAGATTTTTTATCTAGTAGGTGTGATCGTATTTTCCAGAACCCCCAATAAGGAATCCTCACTGGATCAGGGGCTGATGGGTTGAGCATGTTACAGAAAGAGGCCAATGGGTATATTCTTGGAGGTTCACCTGGTTGAGTACTATATCAGAGGCTCAGTTGGTAATAACATGTGAAATGGCTTACATCAGGGCACTGGTGGGCTCTAATGGGCTAGATCACTCAGTGAAATGACTAGTAACCATAGCAACAGACAGGAAAATTGTTGCATGACTCTCCCTACAACATCTCTATATAAAGCAGGATTCTATGCATCTCAAATCAAAAATGATTCCTAGAGAGTTCAACAGACTAACTTCCATTAGATTTGCAGATTGTTATGCTTTTAAGATTGATTATTGTTTGTTTTTAAGATCATATTATGAACTCTTAAGCTCTTGAAATTGCAAAAGGGAGATAAGCTATAAATGCACTTGATGATAAATAAGTAAGTAAGTAAGTAAGTAAGTAAGTGAGTGATTCAGTAATGACTGCCTGTCTTTTCAAACAAAAGAAATTCACAAGTGGAAGAATAGTTCCCCTGAGAATCAGTATGCAGCCAATTTGCTCAGCAGACACAGAGTTTTAGGATCTTTACAAATTAGAATCTGCATTTAATATTTCAGGTAAGTATTTTCATTAGGAAGTTTTCTCCGCTTCTCTGCTCATTTAGCAACATGGACAACATTTTTCTTAGTACTGTGCTCATGCTAGCCTTGATTCTGTAACAGCAGCAAGGCTGCAGATTAAATAGGAAGGAAGTATGGCTGTAAGAAAAAAGTTATTTATCCTTTTTCAGATTGAAAGAGAAAGCAGGGTGGGTGGGGGTCAAGTGGGGAGTACAGATCCTTCACAAACAAAATATGAAAGAGGAAATGCCACTGCATCTTGTACTTGGCAGCTCTTGGTGGCTAAACTGGGTATCCTATCCTACCCAAACTCACCTTGCCTTTCTCTCCCCACAGCCAAAAAGCATGATAAATACACCAGAATATTTTTAAAGTGTGAACTATGCATTTCACAAAGGAGGCCAAATGATAGGTGACATTAGGCAGCTGATTGACCTTGACATTTTTGTTTGTTTGTTTACTAAACAGGAGCCATGGTAAAGGGGAGAAAATCCAGACTGAAACTATAAAATAACCTGGGGAGTTTGCCTCTGTCATAATCCCAATCCCCCGGTATCTACAGTTTCAGCTACTAGCCACCCCAGGGTAAATAGAAGTAAAAGAAAATGGATCCTGGTTAGATCAATTATGGAAATAAGGAATAATATCACCTCTTGCCTCCAACACCAAATTTGTGATTTAGATCCTTTTCTCCCATAGTGTCTATTTAGCTTTTTTTTTTTTCTTTTAAAGTGCATGAGGGTTAATCTTGTGGTTATCATTAGATCTGGTTTGGATTTCACTTGCTTATGGCCAACTGCTGATCTGTGGCCATGCCAGGGATGGGGAACCTGTGACCAATGCTGCTAAGCTACAACCAGCAGCCCCAGCCAACTGGGCTAATGCTGAGGTCTGCAGGTAGCTGTAGTTCAGCCACTTTTGGAAGGTTACAGGTTCCAGCCTTGAGTTACCCCTGGTTCATATGTTTAGCATTATCAGGTTGTAAAGCTTTCCTTGGGTCCCCACCATTAAGGCTGTGGGTTGAGATCCACATGATCTGAATCCTCTATTTTCTCACCTTTATTTAATGAACTAGGAAGCCTACATTTCACCATCTCCCCAATAAAGGTTCTTTCATTTGATTCTGCTGAATATTTGAACCTGCTGTCCCTCAGAAGGCTCAAGGGAAGGGAAGAGACCAATTGTCAAGACACTTGGCTGCTATTTACAACCCCCCCCCCCCATGTTCTAACACAAACCTTGGGAAAGGCTGTCAGTGATGCCTTTGAGCCAGCAAACACTATCGCTTGGTCCGCACAATGTCTTTGTAATGAGCCATATAATGCTGTTCAAATTATGTTGGAATCATTAATTTTTCCAAAATGAGACAGATTTCCCCTTCGAATCCTGAGGCAATGCCAAGGCAGCTTGTTATGCTTCTAAGCCCTCTGTTTTATAACTGTGTCAAGACTCAGCGGTACAGCTCAGCACTGCCTGCGCCCTTTGCACTCACACGCAAATGAGTTGCATGACTCGTCTCTCTCCCTTTCTCCTGGTATTTTTTAAACAGAGAAAAACAGGACAGTTGGAAAAGCTACCACCAGAAGCATAAAAGCAAGGAGATCAGCTGCAAGGACAGACTTCAAACACATGAGTGCCGGTGGAGCGTGGAGTTGCATACAGATATCCAAAGGCGCCAGGAGCAAGGGGGGAGGGAGTGGGAGCCAGGACCTGGCTAAGAAAGAAACTCATCCTGGCACTCTGTACAATTTGATTTCTTCATCATGTACCAGATACTCTGCAGTCCATTCTCCCAAGGCTTCCTATCCCCTTTTCCAATTTTGTTTTATTTTAAAAATAAAATTAAGGGGTCTTACAAATTTAACAGGCAACATTTGCAACAGGCAATCAATATTTGATCATAATATGGGACATCCCATCATTAGACTAGGATTGCAATCTGTTTAACTCATGACTACAAGACCTTTAAAAACATACACCCCTATCTATGAAAAATGACTCGTGGATTTCTCTGTGGAGGAAATATCTTTTGAATTTGGGAAAACCCAATCTACAGAAAGCTAGGAGACATACAGACTTTTTAAAAAAAGAGATAGAACCTGCAACAAAACGTTGCATCTTATGAGCATTCATATGTTCGCAGTTCTATCCAGCCATCTGAACAAATGAACAAGGCAAGCTGCAAAGGAGTTTGCCTGAGAAAATCAGAACTGGAGTTTAAGAGAAAGTGCCCCTAAATCAAAAGTTGTAGTTGATCATTGTGAAAGCTTGAAAAAGAAACAAGAAGAAATAAAAGCCCTTCTACAAGAGTCTGCAACTGTAATCTGCACTCCTTGTGGCTTGTCTGTCTTCCTGCCTGAAAACAACATGGTTTATATTTGCAGCGAATGCAAGCTCATAGCAATCCTTTAAAAAAAAAATCGAAGGATTAGAATAGCAAGTGGCCACACTTCAACTGATGAGAAAGGATGAGGATTTTTGGTTCTGCAAAGAAACAGCCGGTGGATGCAATCCTCCATAACAAAGGCTGATAAAAAGGAGAGCAAGCACAATGGTTGAGGGCAGAATCAGAAGCCAGAGATGTAGGAGACACCCTGCCCCTGTGAAACCTAGAAACAGCTTACAGATGAAACAAGATCTGAGCATTTAAGGGGAGAAAAAGAGTTACTGCAGAACAGGAGACAAAATGGTGGGTCTCTGAATTATCTAGGTAATGGACTGCTGGTGCAAGATGAGTGCCAGTCCTCAAAAGGACTGGTAAAAATGTGTTTCACTAAAGCACAGCAGGCTTTATTAAGGGGACTTATAAGCTAAATCCCAGGGAGAGTAGAAGTGAAAACTTTGAAGTAAGAACCTCAGGTAAAGACTTGTGCAATGTGGAAAGCGGGAATGTTGCTGAAATGGGTCCTCTTAAAGCACTGGAATAAAAACAAAGAAAACAACATTAGTTAATAAAGATAATGGCCTTCGCTGTTTACACAAAAATGCTCAGTGCATGGGAGATAAACACAATGAGCTTACAGGATTTAATATAACAGAATTGCAACAGAACACTGGGTGGGATGACTCCTATGACTAGAATATAGTAACTGAAGAATATGGTTTGTTCAAAGGGAACAGAAGCAGTACAAAGGGATGAGGTTGAACTGCATGCTAAAAATATCCATTACTGCTCAGAAATCCAGATCTAACAAAATCAACTACAAAAATCCAGATGACAGCTAGATGACAGCAAAGTATAGTTGCCCTATAAACTGAGTGCTTCTGAGCGACAGAAAATAGTTTTATTTTATTACAGACAGAGTATGTTCACTCCTTCCAACGATATACTGTAACCACAAAACACACTGGGAGACAATTCATGACTAACATTTACATGCCTTTCAATATTTATTTATTTATATTTCGAAGTTCATCACCACCCTTCTCACTCAAAGAGCGACTCCTGGATCCCTCCATACCAGGACAAGAAAGGAGCTGAGATCAGTCAAAGCATGGGTGGGGAGAGGCCAGCCCATAAGCCCTTGTTTCTTTGCCTCCCACTTGGCAAGACAGGGAACAGCATAGCTGGAAGAGCTGCCGGGACTCTGCCTAGGCTGACCCATACCGGTACCCATCTGCATCCATACATGGTTCGCCCCGCTATGCCAAAAGCTGTCACTGAGAGCCTACACAATAGTTGCAGGACTCACACTGCTCCTTCCCACTTGACAAGGGGCAAGCCCTAGACTGCATCACACTATTCTTTAAAAGCTCACAGAGTATGTGGGAGCTCTATTACCATGCTATCATGCTGGGTTTGGAGAAAATCAGTACATTTGCCTGGCACAGGTTCATAATGCCTGCATATCATTTATGGATCTCATGATAGTCATATTATGAATTATATGAATAGCGTGTATTGTATTGATAAATTATACAATTGGACAGCACATGACAATTGAATTGGGGTAGGAAGACAACTGAAAATACTACTGTATCACCTATTCTATAGTCTTGGAGACTTATGTGTCCCAGTAGATACCACTAGATGGCAGCAGAGTGCCTCAGCCAGCTTAAGCAAATAGAACTTCCTGGAGGGAGGTCACACAGAACAAGCATGACCCTGACATTCTCACAGGACTTTCTGAAGGCACTCATCCAAATAGACATGTCCCCAGCCTGTAATATGGAGCCAGCAGGAAGAAGCATATTTCCAAGACGCAAGGACATTGTGGACCTCCCAATATGGAAGACAACTAAATGAAGCCTCCATACATCTTTCCTAGCTTGAGAAGCCTCCATACATGATGGAGATGGCAACAGACAGTCAAAAACATGGTACTGAAGCAGTTCCTACAATGAAGTAACCCATACAGTGCCATATAATGGTTGAGCCCAAGCTCAGTTTCTCATTTAGCTATTAGATGGCAGTGCCCAGCTTATGCTGCCGCTACATTAGATGTTGCCACAGGAGTATCCAGAATTACAGTACTATGAAAATGTAAGTCACAGCTAAAGCTACAGAGATCAGGTGCAGTTTTCATCACCCCAGGCAGTGACCACATTGAGGTTTCACACAAGGCCATAAAGTGGTATGCTTACTTTTGGCTTAGTGTACTGTGCAAATCTATCCAATTGTTGTTTATTCAGTAAGCCATGATTAAACAAATCACAGGTTAGCAACACAGTGCTACAATTTGGCAAGTATCTCACAACTGTTTAAGTTTTACCACGAACACTGAAGATTAAGAAAGATGTAGATTAAATGAGGGGCTGAAGGGATTTGTATAATATCTAAGAGGGAGGAAGGATTATAAGATTTTAACTATCTGCTGAAAAGAAGGTCAGAAGTCATATTTCTTAACTTTGGGGGGGTTCTCTCGTTTCTTGCACTTTTGATTTATCTTTTACTCTATGAAAATTTCTTACTAAATGTAACTTTAAAAAAAAAGCACAAACATGTGAATGCTGTTTTAACTGTTGTATTTGTCCAAGTACTGCACTGAATTCAGCCTCAGGAATCAGAAATCTAGAAAAGAATGGGGATTGTTAATTCCAAATGCTAGTAAAAAAACATGCAATCTTTAAAGTTTGTGTTAGGGTCTGGATGACTTTATAATGCATACTTGGGAAAGAACAGAGCTATAGATATTATCAAGTTCAGCAGTGTTAAACTTAGACTAGCCTGGAATCATGATAATTATGATAATCATTAGCAGAGTTCAGCAGAATCAGACAATATGATTCTCCTGTATGAATTGTACAACTTTACATGTTTAACTTTGCTTAATGTTTTCATGTACACTTCTAGGTAAAATAATCTCTGTGCAGTAAATGTTAGCCTGCCAGAGAGAACGTACAGCCTTTCATTTTGGTTGCTGTCTGCCTGTCTGCCTGCCTGCCAGCTTACAGGCTATTGCAGTTGCAAATGATTCTGAGTGGTGTACGTCCCAACCTCTGTAAACTGGGTTAAAAACAATGCAGTAAAAAGAAAACAAATGAATATTATTATACAACCAACTATTGCACCAGGAATGTTCACTGATACAACCAAAGATCAAAAGATTTTCCACTATGAGAGAGAACAGGATCACAACTTCCCACCCCCAGGGCCTAATGAAATAACCATGTTTTGATGGCTTTCCTAAAAACTAGTAGAAAAAGGGTCATCTGGCTATCCAGAAGAATGCTGTTCCATAGAAGAGGAGCAGTGATGGAGAAAGCTCACTTCTGTGGTCCCAGGAGATGACATGCCCTGAGTGAAGAGGCATAGAGGGAGCCCATTCCACAGTTCTTGTTGGATGGGCAGATATTTTGGAGGTAGATGGTCCAGAAGATATCAGGTTTTGAACCATGAAGGGCTTAAAAGGTGACAAACCAACACTTTGAATCATACCGGGAAGCCAAATGACAAACAATACAGCTCTCAAAATATTGACAAGTGAACTATAAGCACCCATAATTACTCAGATTACTCAGACTGCTGCATTCTGGACCAACTGTAGCTTCCTAATATTCTTCAAGGGCAGTCCCTATGTAGAGCATTTTGCAAGAGTCCAATGAAGAGGTGACTAAGGCACAGATGACTGTGAGTAGTTCTCCAGTTCCAAAGAGATCATTAACTGGTGCACTAGATGGAGGTGTGCCACAGCTGCTATTTATTTATTTATTTATTTAATTTATCAAATTTGTCACCGCCCATCTCCTCCGAGCGGAGGGACTCTGGGCAGTTTACAATATAAAACAATAAATATATAATAAAATTTCAATATAAAACATACTATAAAACAATTTCACAGAGCTACCAAATACAATAAAATCCAGATGGCTGTGGTCTCATTCAGTCCTTGTATAGGAGGGGCACTTCAAGGCACTAGCCAGCCCCAAGTATGACTATTCTCCTCCCTGCCCCAAGCCCGGTGGCAGAGCAAGGTCTTCAACTTCCTCCGGAAGGCTAGGAGTGATGGGGCTAATCTCCGGGGGCAAGATATTTCAGAGGGCGGGTGCTACTGCAAAGAAGGCCCGCCTCCTGGACCCGGCCAGATGGAATTCTCTTATCGACGGGGTCCTCAGCATGCCCTCTCTGCATGACGGGTGGCTGATGAAACAGGGAAGAGGTGGTCCCATGCCATGTAGGGCTTTATAGGTGATAACCAACACCTTGAATTGGACCTGGAAGCAGACTGGTATCCAATGCCGCTTGCGTAGCAAAGGTGTTATGTGCACCCTTCTAGGGGCACCAAAAATAGATATTTGCTCATCAAGCAGAGCTGTGAGTCCAGAAAGACCCCCAAGTTAATTTATTAGATGAAGGGGTGTTCTCTTCTTAAAAACAAACACACACACACACACACAGAAACACAACGTTCTACCCACAGCCTCAAATGATGGGGGCGGGGAAGCTTTCCCATTTGACTCTGCTAAATGTGTAAAAATTCTGCATTGAACTCTCTGCTTAAATCAAACTTCATTCAGCTTCAGTTAACTTCATATCGGAAAAGAAAACAGTATTATAATCAGGTATATTGGAGTTTGCTTTGCATTCTTGTGCCTCGAAAATTCTGAGTAGCTGAAAAGTGTGCACCCTTCATTTTGAACCTAGTTTTCCCAAAACAGAAGTTGTCACTTTGTTCCTTCTGTGTTCTTCCTGCATGGAAAGCGCGCATCTGCCAGCACTCTGCTACTTCAGCTTTGCACGTTCTAGTTTCACACCCCCTTCTCCTCTCTGGAGATCATTTGATTCCAATAATAGAAGACATACCGCTCAGTATTTTTCCATGTACAGTGATCTATAAAAGCAATTGCCTCCCTCCACCCAGCCCTCCAACTGAAAGAGGCAAAGGGAACAAGCCTAGTTCATTAACATAAAGCCAATCAGCCAAACAAACACATGTGTCACGACAGCATTTGCCTGAAATAATGGGAGAGGGATTGTTTTATTCATCTTCAGTGCTGCCCTTGCCAACAATAATGGCAACCATGAATAAGGATGCCAACTGACAGGTGGTTGTTTAAGTCCCAATTACCACATCATTCCATGCAACAAGGCCTAGTTCCTTTTGTCTTTTCCTGTCAAGACTGAAGATATTTCTAGCTCTGGGTACAGCAGGGAGCAAGCAGGGAGATGCTTAAGAAAGCTAGAATGTTTTAGGTGCACAGAGGGAAGGAATTCAGCGTGAGTGACCTTGGATTCATCATGCAGCCTTACCTTGATAGCATGAAGGAAGCATCACGTGCAGTAAATAATGCAGCCTACAGCTTTACCTCTAACTTTATTTTCAGCTACAGAAGATGCTATAAAAAATAAAACCTGAAAAGGGAAAAATGCACTGGAAAAACAAATCCAGAGGGCCGTGGGAATGGCAAAGAACTGGTGAACACATGAGCCAGGCACAAAGTGATAAAGTGATCAGAGATAAAGAACCATGAGAGGGAGAACAGGTACCTCAAGATCACACTTAACGCTTAGCACCTGGGCAGATGATCAAGCAGTCCTGCAAAATCCCTGGCTAGTTTTCCTCACTGTGATTATACTGTACTTCTATTAAAACTAACAATTATTTCTAAATGTACATCTATTTTTATAAATTAGCATGTGTCAACTAAATGGAAATCTGTTCTCTTCTGGCAACTCATAAGCATTTATTCAAAACAGCTCTCTCCAGCATCTCCCCACCTCTCTTGACAATATATCCTCAGAACATTATTCAAATAATGCTTCATACACAATGGCTACATTTTTGTTGGTATATCAATGTATCCTATTCATATATTTGGGGCAAGGAATCTATCAGTAACAAAAGAGTAACAATGCCTTCCCTTTTCAAAGATGAAAGTGTTATGGGACAATGCAGAGGGAAAACAAGCTGCCGTATGGACATATCCAGGCTGAAAAAGAACAAATTAAAGCACAAATAAGAGGAAGGAGAAAAACATGAGGGAAGAAGAATGAAAGTTGAGAATGGGGCATATCCATGTGTGCCCCCATCTTCTTATAATGAACAGGTATTTGGATAGATGCACACCACTAAGAACATCAGAAACGAGAGTCTCCTGCTTTTAATTAGAAAGTATTCATGAGGAAATTGCACAAATAGGAAAAAAGAAATATAATGCAACTTTAATGGTCCAAGTCATTTGATTGTATCAGATTTTTTCCTCTAGCTAGAGACAGACAACAGAGAAGATGGAAGAAGAGACAGGCAGCAATAGTTAGTAGAGAATGATATAAAGTACCCTCCTAGTATCCAAGGACAATCCATAATCATTGGAGGCTGAATATAGAACCGCTTATAGCCCTATGATGCCACAAAGAATTAGGATGTTGGGAAACAGGACATTGCACTGGATTTTCTTGCAATGCAGACAGAAGGATTCTGTCAATCTGCTCCAATCTACAGGATTATAATATCCTTCAACCAGTCCTAGCCCAACATCTTAACTGTTACACCATACTAGCTCTCCATTATATACTAACCACACTCTACCACACCACAGATTTAGTTTTCAGTAGGATTTAAATCATAAGATTCATAACTAACTTGCTCCATTCATTTCAGTCATACTTAAATTCAACTAACTCAGTCTGGATTCATCCCAAAGTTTTTATTAACCAGACTTTTACTTACCTAATGAGAAATATAAAGCGTTGGAAGATGCAAAGCCTAAACAAAAGCAGGCAGGCTATTTTGCCTACTATTAGTACTGCTTGCCACAGTACCTGCCTATGCATGTGGACCTCAAACAGGATCAATTATTGCATCTGCAGTATAGTGCAAACACAAATAATGCACAAAAACTATACCAACATATGAAGGCAGCTGGTACAATATGCAGCATCTGCTTGCTGACCAAACGTGTGCATGCTGGCTCCCAGCTGCCTTTAAGCCAGAAAATGAGTTTAACCCTCTTCCCCTCGGCTGAGCTCACTATCAGTCTGATGCCTCCCATAGCAGACCACCATTCAGGCCATTTCAATCCTCACGGTGCCACTTAAATAAGGGTCAGAAATGGCTGGATCTGTGAAGCACGAAGATGGGGTACAGCATATCAGATTCCACATTACATCTGCCCAGTCTACTGAGAGACAAGACAGCAGAGGGAAGGAAGTCTACAGATCTCAGAAGCACTGAATACACATCATTTAGTAAAAACAAAGCACACACACATACACACACAGCACTAATTCTGACTCCCAAGGTTTGTCCTCTGATTCTGTTCAACAGTCTCTGGTAATCCCAATTAGTTATAAGAACTCTGATCTAGATAACTTTGAAGAACAGGAAATTACTGCAACTTGAAGGACATGAATTGAGATTTGGGTGGAACATCTATTTGTGGTATGATACAGTTAATACAGATTTTAAAAAACATTTTGTTAGGAGTGCCATAATGAGGGTTTGGAACAAATATAAAGCAAAACTGTCTCCTAATGTACCATTGTGATTGTCACCTCATGAAGCATTTGTTAGAAGAGAAAATGTGGGGGGAACAAGTTGGTTAAATTATAAAGATATATTAAATTTTGAAGAGGTGAACCAAAGCTTAAAACAAGGGAACTGTCAGAGTTGGAAGGTTTTACATGTCATTGGTTTAAATATGTGCAATTGTTAGAACGTTTTAAAGAGGATAAAAAGAATTTCAGATTTGTTAATGAAACAACTCAATTTGAAATGGAACTCTGTATAAATGATGAACATGTTATTACGAAGATGTATAAAATGTTGCTACAGATAAATTTAGAAGATGAACAAGTTAAAGAATGTACGATTAAATGGGCTAAGAACTTTGGATATACAGTATTGTGTTGGAGCAATGGGAGAACATGTGGAACAAAGGTTTGAAATTTACTTTGAATTATAACTTAAAAGAGAATTTTTATAAAATGATATTTTGCTGGTATTTAACTCCGGATAAGTTGTCAGAAATGTATAATGGAGTAACGAATGTTTGTTGGAAATGCTTACAGGGTGTCAGTCTTTGGTGGACTTGTGAAAAGGCCAAAAAATTCTGGGACCAAATATGTGCTAATATTCAAAAGATCCTTAAAGTGGACTTACAAAAAACAACCAGAACTGTTTTTCTTGGGCATGATGGAGAAGCAGCTCGAGAAACAACATGGGACTTCGCTTTTATGTATGATTACAGCAGCAGGACTTCGATATGCACAAAGATGGAAAGATCCACAAATACCTTCAGTGGAGGACTGGATGATTAAACTGATGGTGCTGGCCCAAATGGCCAAGTTAAAGGCACTGATAAGAGAAAATACCATTTCTGGATTTGTTTCTACTTGGCAACCACTTTTAGACTACTTGCTTGTGTCAGAAAAAAATGAAGTTTTGATTTTGGCTTTAATGATTAAATGGTTTGACTTGATAGAAATAATGTTACTAAGGTTTAACTAATGGTAAGAGATTATATTTGTAAATATATTCATATCTGTATTGGAGAAGGTTGGAAGTCACTTTCTGTTTCTGTTCTCTTTCTGTTCTGCACTTTTATAGTTATTCTTTTTTCTTTAGTTCTGTAGTCTATCCGTTCTATATTGTACATTTTGTATTTTAATTATATTCTGAAAACTAATAAAGTTCTTTAAAAAAAAAACTCTGATCTTGAACTGATGTTGACTCTTCTTTGTGCTCTCCTGCTTTATTACTCCACTTAGTGATTTCTTTACTCAAAGGCTTAGTTAAAATTCTTGCATAACCTCTACATTCCCCAACTTTGACTGCCGTACATCTGTCTGGTGTTTCAACTTATTGGACTGCCACAGAGTCATGCTTTTCTGACTTTGACACTGTACATTTCAAATCCTGCATATTCTATCTCAGTCCAATTAAGCTATCAGCCTTTAATAAACCCATTCTGTTTTGCCTGCATTTCTCTATTGAATTCTGCTTTCCAGAACTGGCCTGATCTGACAGTAATTATTCATGCATTAATCATATTTAGACTGCTGCAATGTGCTCTACATAGGTCTATCCTATGCAGTGATCAAACATTATGTTTAGGAAAAACATGGCAGCAACTGCACTAACTGCTGCAAGTTTTATTCCTTAAAAGCTGAAAAACCAGCACTGTGTACTCATTGTTTTCTGGCCAAATTCAAGAAGCTGCTTTTAACCTTTAAAGTTCTAAATGATTTAGGCTCTGTTTATCTACAGAACTGTTGGTCTCTTTACTATTATGTACACTTAGTAAGATCTGCAGAAGCTCTTGAGGACACTGTTGCTTTCAGAGAACATCTTAATAGGTATTCAGGAGACAAGTTTATTTGTGTCATACCCAAATTATGGAATTCCCCTCATGATCTTGGCTTGCAGAAAAATGTACACCATGGTTTTCTCATCTGGCCTTTTAAATATCAGTAAGTTCTAGAATTTTATTGCTGTCTTCATGGTTTATATGTTTATGATTTTGTTATTTTATTTTAATCTGTTTTGTAGTGCCCCAGTGATTTTACAGCAGAGGAAGGTCTAATATAATACTATTAGTCATAATAAAATCATTCTCAATAAATGGCAATTGCTGTAATTATCATGACTGCTCAAAAGATTTTTAGAACTTATAATTCTGTGAAGTTGCTCTGAGATTTTCCCTTTTTAAAGAAATCCCAAGAGTCAAAGTATAAGTTGCATAAGAACAATCTATGGTGGAACCTCATCCCTGGTTTTAGGTTTTTCCCCCTAAAACAACAGGGAAGAGAGTTTCAATATATGTTCCCAACCCATCTCTCTCTCTCTCTCTCTCTCTCTCTCTTCCCCCCCACCCCCATGGAGTTACCTTCTGTGGGACAAGTAGATCAGGAAAACAACATGGGGAAAAAATTAAATACAGTGTCCGCAGCACTGTTGTTCTTATAACATTCATAAGTTTCTACACCTGCCTCAACATGGAAATAAAGATCTTAGGGAGGTCAATCACAGATCTCCTATGAAAAAATTTATGTGGATATACATCTTTAACTTTATCAGCCCACCTATCTCTGATAGTAGGAACTAGTGCATTTGATAATGCTTCAAAGGGGATTTGGCAAGACCCAGCCCCATAAACTAGAACAAGGTTCTAGTTTAAAGAATGGTGCAATGTATAGCCAGCACGGGAAATTGTTGAAAGAGGCCTACAATTAAGGGGGACAGAGAGGTATAGCTATGGGTTCCTAAAGCCTGGGCATCTGCAAAATTACTCTCATTTTCTGCAAGAATTCTGCTGTGAAATTTTCTAGGACTGCAAAATCCACACAGCCTTGTCCTGAACTAGACTGATAACGTTCAGCTGCTAATCTCTGTTGTTTTTTCTTCCACAAACACAACCACCAGAATCTCAAACAGTATCAGGCCTCAGAAGTCATTTGGGACCTTGACATGACAGAAAGCACAAAGTTGGAAATGCAAAAGGATGTCTCACTAAGGCAAGCTATGGTGAAAGGCAAAAATCAACCAGGGCCTTTTTATTTCAGGAGAAGCCACTTCAGGAGGAAGCAATTTGGAACAAGCCAATGATTACATAGGGTCATAAAGCTCATCACAGAGGGATATGCAAGGGAGACATATAGATACAAGACACTGCTATATAACTTCTGCAGTTGGAATGAGATCTCAAAATTTAAGTACTCCCAGATGTTGTACAAAAAGTTAACATTTCAAATAATGTGAAGCACAGTTCTTCAAACACTAGGGTCACCAGGGACAGCCAAAATTTGCAATAGCAGCTATGGAAGTAGGACAAATGATGTCAGGATCAGCCAGGAACTGGAACCCATCTAATGGCATTTGTTATATGTCTTGCAAGGCCTCAGAATGGAGCCTTCTCCCAGCTGTGTTAGACCACAACACAGGGATGATGAGCTAGAAGAGCAATGCTGTTGTCAATGTGCTTCTCCCCCCCCCCCCATGAGTGGGATTATTATTTATCCTTGGGCATCTGGGGTTATATGTTGTGGGGGGGCATGTTTTTAATTCTTGTAAACCAGCAAAGCCACTTGTGTGAGATGTGACTTTATAAATCTACAGAGTCACATCTCTATAAATCATATATACAAATAAACTCCCATTGTTCCTAAACAAAGTTGGAAAAGGATGCTATAAATATTTCTCAGACAAGGTTGGCATAATAGTTATTTGAGCTGTCAAATACAGTCAGCTGACTGTCGATTATTCCAAAACTGCCACTGGCAGCTTACTTTTTTATCATTATTATTTCATTACACTATAATTTTTAGCATGGGGAAGAGAGACGGATGCTATTTCTTAACCTTGTGATGTTTAGGAACAAACCAAGCTGCCTACCAAAATCTTTCTTACAGACTCTTGTAAGAAAGGCCCCTTCAGGCACAGAAGGACACACAAGCCCATTCCCCCAGAACAGAAAAGGCAGCTTCCTCAGCCTGGCACTCTCCAGAAATGTTGGAACTGTAATTCGTCACGGCTGTACAATCTCAACATCTCTGAGAATGGCCAGCTGGGGAAGGCTGAGGTAGCTGTCAGGTTAAGACCAGTACGACTGTGGTTGAAATGCTCACTTAACCATGATCGCTTGGTAATCTTGAGCCCATTCCATCCTCTCAATCCAGCTGCCCTTGTTGGATAAAGTAGAGAAGGAGAAGCTCCATGTCCACTGTTCTGAGCTTTTTATGAAAAAGATGGAACTAAATGTAATAAAGAGAGCCAGTTTGGTGTAGTGGTTAAGGCGTCAGGCTATGAACCGGGAGAATGTGAGTTCTAGTCCTGCCTTGGGCAAAAAGCCATCTGGGTGACCTTGGGCCAGTCATTCTCTCTTAGCGCCAGAAAGGAGGCAATGGCAAACCACTTCTGAAATCTTACCAAGAAAATTGCAGGGACTAGTCCAGGCAGTCTCCAGGAGTCAACTGACAAGGGCACACACAGACTTATACATTTGGACCGGTGTTTAGAGTGTTTCATATGCATAATCTAGATCAATGAAAAGTAGTCTGGTTCCCTTCAGATTGGTTATTGGGACCATTAAATCCCAGCTAATATAACTAATAAATAAATAAATGTAATAAAACATTTCCTTACAACTAAGTTAATACCACTGTTTCGTAATGGCACCTAGCTAATCTGTTTTCATATTCAGCAAAAATGTCAGACCTATTTACAATGCAGCCTTGATTTTTTTTTTAAATTAATCTCAATAATGCTTTAAAAATATCTGACAATGACTGGAGAAATGTAATACATTCCTTGCAGGTTAGTCCTGAGTGATACCAACTCTGGCCTTTGCTACTTGGCCCCTGCCTTCTTCCAGTGTTCCTGCATATGCATATGGCCCCCTTCCAACCACCTGCTGGGGCTGGTGCCACCCTTGCCCGCTTTTACCTTAGTTCTAGCCCCACCCTCATAAGGTTGTCACCATTCATCAAGTCTGTAATGGAAACTGCTTCTGGATCAGTTGTGCTGTGGACCTCTCCCACTCTAGCCCCAACTGAGTTGAGACATGTCTACAAGCCAGCACTGACATTCCATAAGGAAAGCTACTGCTCCTTCTTTCCTAAGAGTTGTAAGGAAATTAATCTGCCCCCTGGATTCTACGAGGAGGTATTCTAACCCACCAATAAACACAAAGAGTCCTTATTTTAAAAGGAGTATATTTCCATGGTCTTAAAATGGCTGTTCATAGTACATTATTATATTAATTAAAGTACAAGACAAAACAAAAGACTATTTGTTATTCATGAGTGCCTCAATTTAGTAAAAAGGAAAGGTTGGGGTGGGGGAGGTGTTTGGCATGCTGAAAGCTGAATATTCCAAACTTCAAAAGAATTGAATTAGTGTGTGTAAAATGGCTCTGCCTTGTCCACTTCAAGAAATTGCTTGTTAATTGCTCATTACAGCTTGATATAAACGCCCTCAATCTACAGCTCTCAAGCCACATTTCTACTCTCTGGGTGAATCAATAATTGGGAACCTTTGAATTTTGCACCTCATGATTCTGCAGCAAGTGGGGAGATCTGGGGAAACAGCAGTCTGCCATCTTCTTCCCTATATAAGAGTTTATTCATTCATCCATTTCATGCGTTCATATAGCAACATCAACATCAACATCATGCTGGCTGGAGAATTCTGGGAGTTGAAGTCCACACATCTTAAAGTTGCCAAAGTTAAGAAACACTAGCCTAGGCCCTTATCCAAAATAAGAAGGATACAAAGAAAGAGAATGTGAGGGAGATTCAGTGTTCTGAGAAGGAGTTTCAAATGACATGGGCTACAAGGAAGAATGGTCATATTTCCTTTGCGAAGGATATACAAAGCAATAATCAACATTGTATTAAAGAACTATACAAGAGTTAATAACTAGCAGGTAACATTTTAGAAAAATGTATCTACAACACTAGATTTGGATCCTACATTCTTGAAAACCCCATACTTCCCTCTATTCCACTATGAAGTCTGCAAAGAGCTGAAATATTATTCAAACGTCTGTTCACAGAGCCTATATTATAAAACTATGACCACTTCATCCATCTTACTTTCCAAATGTATACACACAAAACATAACAGAATTTCAGGAATGCATCAACTTAATTCATTTTTATTTTAACCATTTGTATCCTTTTTTAAAAAATAATACTTTTATGAAGTGGCTAATGAGGAATATTTTTTAAAAAAATATTAAAATAATAGCATATTTTGTTTACTATTTTCTACAAAGAAAAGGCTTCTGAGTACAAGCTGTGTGTGTTTTGTCACCTCTGAAGCAATCTTCTGAAAGAAGTGGGAGGAGTAGATATAGTACAGACAAAAAAAATAACTTTTTATGATGCTGGCAGCTGGATATGTGGATATAAATGGAGTGAAAATCAGTCTTTAAGATATTTTACTTTCATATTTGATTTAAAAAGGATAGAGTAGGCTCACGTAAACATATGAACTTAGGAATCCATTTATTTGTTTAGCCGAGTACTGTCTTCTATGACTGGCATTTGAATTCTCTATGGTCTCGTGGTCTCAAAGTCTGATATTGATTTTATCTGAACCTGAAATATGACTAATTGAACTTGGGACCTTCTATATGCAAGTAGAGTAACCAGAGGTTTGGGATTTTCAAATCATTTATTTATTTATTTTTATCATAAGAAATATAACAAATGTGGAAAGTATTTCTAACAAAAAAGTACTATACCATTCCAATATATAAATTATGGTGCCTATTTTAATTTGCTGAGCCTCAGCAACTTTAAGATGCATGGACTTCAACTCCCAGAATTCCCCAACCAGCATAATGAGGAATTCTGGGAGCATGCTGGCTGGGGAATCCTGGGATTTGAAGTCCACGCATCTTAAAGTTGCTGAGGTTGAGAAACACTGCTTTATACCAAAAATTGATCTATGTAACCTGTATGTCTTATGTAAATTAATTACATCAATATCTGCCTGATTGTTTTGTCCCAAGTTCAGCCCCTGGCATTTCCAGACAAGGCAAATAAAACTTCAGTCTGAAACTTCAGAGGGCTGCTTCCAGCCATTATTACCCATACTGGGCTAAACTGACCAATAGTTTGATTGGATATAAAGTAATTTCCTTTGTTTATGCAATTTGAATAAGTACTATTTGCACATTTTCAACAATCCTCACCACTTTAACCACAAACACATTTAAACCAGCCTTCCCTAACTCAGGGGCTTTCACATGTACTGGATAATAACTTTAATGATTTCTAGCCAGTGTGGATCATGCAGGCTACTGATGATGGGAGTTAAGGTCCCAGACATGTGGAGGGTGCTACATTGGGAAAATCTGATCTAAGCCTCAAGTACCTTGCCATTCCGTTTGATTTGGAAAGAAAATGAAGCACACACTTAAACAGGAATTTAAAGTAATTAAACTTTATAAACTATTGTTAAAGGAAGAAAAGAGAGATTCTCAGAATATTGGACTCTATTACTTAATAATATAGAAATAAGGATCTTTGTTCTTAAGAATATGGGAAATGTCATGCAGGTAGGGAAGACCACAGTGAGGTCTGCACATTGAACTGAGCATTAACATGGCTTGCTTGGTTTTACATTTGAATATTGTGCAAACCTACCAGCCCGTCTGGCTCATAAACCATGGTTTATGGCTTGGCATGTGGTATACAATCATTTTGAGGCAGGAGACACCTGAAAATTTGAGAGCCTTGTTTCAGACACACTCACAAAATGGTTATCATGAGAGATTTTTCTCTAGTGACCCATCTGAAAACACCCATTTGCCAGAAGCTGAAGTAACTCTCTGGGATGTTCTGGGTCATCCCAATGGGACCTTCATGAAGCCAAAGGCTTTGTACAAACCCAATACAAGGAGCTGGTGATGCTAGCTTGCTCTTTAATATTTTGATTAAACAAATCTTTTTTAAAAGGTCATTCTATTGTACTCTGCTTCTGTTATTTACACATGGATTGTGAAATAATGTATTTCTGTGACACTGATATACTCTACAACATCTGGATGGCACAAGGGTATACAAAAAGACCACATTTGTTTTCCATGGAACAATAAATAGGAATTAAAAATATGTTTATATTGCCTTTTGTGTCAAGTATTGTTCTATATTGCACAAAGTGCTTTCATTGGTTATATAGTTTATATCCTACCTTTCTGTTGATAGATGGTGTTAATAAATATGACCTTACAGTTGTTTACAGCAAATATTAAAATGGATAAGTAAACAAGTAAGTAAACAAGTAAACATTGTCCACAAGTTACAGAAAAAGACCTGAGGAAAAAAGAAGCTATGGCTGCCCAAGGTTTTCTTCTGAGTTCATGTGAGAATTTAGGGGGAGAGTTAACTTGGAGGCTGAATTATTTCACTGGAGTTGACATGGTTCATTATCCTGGCTGCTTTTGGAAAGAGGAATTACTCTGAGCTTTAGAAGGTATGTTTATAACCTATCATTCAAATAGTCTGTCAGGGTATTTACAGTACAATGTTAAACAACTATAAATTAACTTAAGCTAAGAAGAGCAAATCTATAAATAACTATGAAGATAATTCCAGTAAAACAGATCAACCACCATTTTAAAAAGCAGGGAAAAGGATCTTCACCTAGCACCATAAAAATAACAACATGAGCTTCTCCGGGAAGACCCCTCTAATTTGAACCAAGATGCCACCAATTAAAATTTCCTCTAGTTATAGGGCCTCCTTGCCTTGAGTCAGGGGAAAGTTTTTTCCCCCAACATATAGGCAGCCCTTTTGTGTATGATGCCAGAGATAGTCAAAGGAGGGGAGGGGAGGGGAGGGGAGGGGAGGAAAGAGGAAAGAGGAAAGGAAAGGAAAGGAAAGGAAAGGAAAGGAAAGGAAAGGAAAGGAAAGGAAAGGAAAGTTGTGTGTTTCTCTATTCCTTGGATGCAAGCTGTGAGGGCAGAAGGCAGCTGGGCCATCTCCAGCAATAACTGCACAGTACAAATCAATATACAGCAAAGAGAAGAATCAATTTCTACAATTAAAACTCAGATTGCTTCACTTTTATTTAGCTAGATTTTGTGCTTTTTTGGTTTTTGGGCAACCCCTCTTCTTACATAGTTACAACAGGCCACTTTTCTACAGCTGCTCAGCCTGACGCCTGGTACCATGGTTAGCTCCACAGAAGGCTTGGCTTCGCTGCAGCTGGCCGGAGCTGGATGTCTTCTCAGCAAGGAGGCTATGGCTGTTGTATCACTAAGCTCCCAAAGGTCCTTTTTCTAAGAAAAAGATGCTGCTACTATAAAGAAGCCATTGTGAGAAATAAGCACAAAGATTGGCTTTTCTACATTTGGCACATGAGGTGCTTCATACAGACGCAGACATGCAAGACAAGTTGACTTTTCCAGGGGGACTGCAGATGTCTGAGTTGGCTGGGCTTGTATTTTATACCACCATTCAAAAAGAGCTTCAGAAAATGGCTTGAACAAAGCCAAGATAAATTATGGTCTGCTGCTTATTTTAGAAACTATAACATAAAAGAAAAATGCCATAAAGGTAGAATGTGATGGGTATCATTGGACACACACACACACACACACACATGGAACAGGCATAGGGTAGTCCAACATCAGAATCTAAGTGCAGCTAGTGGTATCAGCATGGCATGGCTCAACTGCAGATCTAACCCTGTGAACCACAGAGGAAAAGAGGGCTGGGAAAAGCAAGGTTGGTGGCTTTCCAATACTAGACATTGTAAGAATGCCAGTCCTAGTACCCAGAAGATAGAAATTAAAAGGAAATGAATGAGATTTTCAATGACTACGCAGCAGTTTTACAGCTCAGAGTTGGACTCCCCCTTCAAAAAAAAGTTGGCTACTCTTTTAATGAAATTATTATGTCGGTTTGGCCCTAACAAAATTCCAGAACCAAAATTCTATTAGTCCAGTACCTTTCTTTAGACTAAGAGTGCTGACCTCTTTATCAGGCAAGTTAGTAAACAAAGGGGAGAAAAAACCCTGAATGAGATTTTATAACCTTCGAATTAGCCTTACATGGGCATAACTTTACTATGTATTTGGAACTTTTAATCAATGTATTATTTGTAACAAAATTAAGAAAATAAACACTACGCTGGCATAACATTTTAAGGGAAATAATCTCACAGTGTATATCTATGCTTTCCTAATCCTAATGCACTTTGAATGGATATCAGGGAGACTCAGTGGTTGACCAGTGAAGTGTTAAGAACTTGAAATCACTTCTGAAAAGTCCTTAATCTGGCATGTTAAACTGAGCAGTAGGAAAGGGAGAGTTGAGAGGGAAGAGTTTGGATGCCAGTATGACTCCCTCCATTGAAAAGAATAGGAGAAAGGTGGGATACAGAATCCAAGAATTCGGTTTCTTTTTTCCTTTGCTGTCTTGCAAACCGTAGCCTTGAGAATATCCTGTTTAGAACTGCTCTGCAGGCCACCCCAGGTTTGATGCTTAGGTCTGTGTCAGCACAAGTAATTCTTTTCTTATTCATCTTTCCAACTACCTCCCACTTTTTTTTCTAAAGGTTGCTAAGTAACTGTAGACTGTCCTCACTGACCATCTCCAAGTAAATCCCTGGCCAGAGTCCCAATGAGCAAGACAAAAATAATACTTGTTCAAAAGAACAAACCAATCCACTGCTATTTTATTTTCCTGTCCTGGATTTTATGTATTATAGACTACAAGTTTGAGGCTATGGCAACCTTCATAATTACACTAACAATCTTTATAGTCCATCTTAATCTAGTTCAGATCTATTTCAGCTTCATCTGGGTAACCTAAAGATCCAAAGCAGCCCCCAATATGATGATAGCACACCTAGTATCTCACATCCTGGTTTGAATCCTAGCTCAAATATAAACTGTGTGAGTGGACTTAGGCAAGCTATTTCCTTAGCCCACTACCCCCTTGCCCATTTAGGTTTGCTCTACAGAGTTAGTTTAAGAATACTGAGATAAAGCATTTTGGAAGCAATAAAGATTAAAGCATTATTATTTAATCAAGCATGTAATTCTATGTGATAGGGATTGTCTTAGGAGGAGTGCCCCTTCTTTCTTGCACTCCTCTTCGTTTTGCACCCTCACTCCATTCTCTGTTATTCATCTCCTCTGTCCACCCTTGGACTCTGAAGAAGCAGGATAGGAAGAGTATTGACACTTTTGAACTTTGATGTTGGAGAAGACTCCTGAGAATACCTTGGACAGCCAAGAAAACAAACAAATGGATCATCAAACAAATCAACCCAGAGTTATTACTAGAAGCATGAATGACCAAATTATCCTACTTTGACACATTATGTGAAGACTGAACTCTCTGGAAAAGGTTCTAATGCTGGGAAAGGTGGAAGGAAAGAAAAGATGATCAGCAGCAAGATGGACTGACTCAGTTACAGTAGCGATGGCTGCACTATTGGAAGACCTGAAGGGCCAGGATAGGGACAGATCATTATGGAGAAAATCTATCTACATGATTGCTAAGAGGCGACACCAACTTGATGGTACATAACTTTTGGCACACATGTCTTCTAGTCTGTTATGGCTTTTATCCTTTCCCTTTTGAGCCTTACTGCCAACTATTCTTGCTGATTTACCTTCAGTGTCTAGCCAGTCTCCACCACCCTATACCTTGCTATGCTGTTGGGCAGCCTGCTAAACCATGGGTTTCAGCTGACTGGACTGTATGCTCCACCTAGCCCCATTCCAGATCTATTTCTATATCTATTTCATCTATCTATGCTCTCTCCATCTTCTTAACTTTGTATATTTTTGTAAGATTTTTTTAAATTCTCTTTTTTACTTGTAAGCTGCTGAAAATCACTTATACAGTGAGATGGGTGGCATATAAATAAGTAAATTTCTTGAGTTGGACAGAATTACCACTCCTAATCCAAGAACTGCCACTGACTTTCTAACCCTTTCTAAAGTCAGTTCCCCTCCTCTAGCTTTTTTCCTCCCATGTTCTTATGCAACCTTCTCCAATTTTCTGCTCACCAACTATGCCAGACTATAGCAAACCTGTGGCTGGGGACTGTAGGATTTGTAGTTCCATACACCTAGACAGTGTCAGGTTGGGGAAGACTGATTTCAAGTACAAACCCAAGAAACACACAGAACTGGGAAATGGAAGTCTGTAGAAATTATTTGTCCTAATCTACAACTTTACCTGCATCTGAATTTAGAGGCTAGAAAACCTTAATTAGTTTATCCTGAATGCTTGTTTCTTGTGCCTTGATCTGCTATTTGAAAAGTGATTTATAATGGTGAAGAATTCTAGCTTTGTGTGTACATGTACATACAAACAGTATGTATATATAAAGAATGGTACCTTTTTTAGAACCACTTAGAACAGCAATTATGAACAGTTGCTTTAAAATGAGTAATTTTTGCTGAATCCTCTGCTGCACTGCTGCCTTCTCCCTTTGTGACCTATACTTTATGAATCCCTTCTTCCCTTTCTGTAGAAGATTGTGTTTAAAGGGCTGAGATAAATAAAATTCTGTGTCATTCAGTTCTCCTCAGGCTTCTGAATTTAAATAAAGAAAAATGTCCATGCATCTCTATCATTTTATATAAGCTAAGCAATTCACAGTGACAGTTATTTGCGTATCTAACCCCAGCTTGGCTTTTTGGCAGCGTAATTTATCTATTTAGGGCTTTAGCCCTTATTTTCACATTTTCCCTAGTGCTAATAGATCGAATTACACATTGTCCTTGAAAGGGATCATCACAGCTGGGGATGGCAAAATGCAAAACTTTTTCGAAGTGGGCAAACCTGCTTAGAGGCCAAACTACACACATACAGGAGGAAATAGCAACATCATGTTTTTTATGTTGCTTCTATCGATAGCCCATAAACACCACAAAATCTTTCCATAGAAAGACTTTGCTGGATTTTTCCCTCCCAGGCAAATTTCTATTTTTTTTTTTGGAACCCCAACAGGATCAATCCAAGCTTTTTCTGCTGCAAATGTATTTAAATCCCACTCACACCAAACCTTGCTATGTTTATGAAGTTATCAAAAAGCTGAATGCATATTCACTTTTAATGTAGATCATTCTTTTTTTACAGCTGAGTCTATACTGGGTACAGTGAAGATGGGAAGGCTTGCACACTGTGTTCCTCATATGCAAGGGAATATCATCCAGCTGGGGAGTTACTTCCTCTAAAAGTGCAAGGTAGCATCTATCTCTTCTCCAAGATATTTATGGAGCAGAGGAAAGTGCTCCTGAATTTTTGCCATTCAAGACAGTTAAGTAGTTTGCCCAAATGGCTTGGATTTCTCTGAGCCTAGTATCAACTAACTGTCCATCCCATTATTTCTCCTATCAGATATTGGATATCTTTCTCAAGCTATCATGCATTGAAGCATGCACACACACATACACACAAATGCAGAGAGAGAGAGAGAGTGTGTGTTACAAGTCCTTTCCTTGATGGAGGTATGCACATGTTGCTGAGTGGGCAGGGATGAAGTGAGACAGAGAGAGCCTTGCTGGACAAATAAAATAATTATGGCTACCCAAACATCTCAAATATGTTCAGGTATGCATACAAGTTGTATTCTTGTGTATAAACCACCTTCATCTTAACCGTCCATCATCCCACAGGCAACTGGCATTCACTAAAGATGAACACAAAAATCAGGACATTCTTCACCTCTCCCATATCTGTGAGTTGTACTAATTTGGGGGTTCTGCAGGAATGTTCTGAGTGCTGCAAAGGCCCCCAAGTTGTTAGTGCCACCTGAAATCCGAAGGATTCTTCTTCCCTGCAATCATTCATGCTGTTGAAACACGCACACACACACCCTCCTCTATGACCCATTCCCTCTGCTTCAGTCTTTTCTTTTTTTCTTTCTTTCCTTCTTTCTCTCTCTCTCTCTCTCCACCCTAATCTTCTCTGTTTTCATTATTTAACAAACCAGGCCAGCAACAGCCTTATTCTTCATAAGAAATTAAGTGGGCGTGGAAGGAAAGAGGGAAAAATAGCAAGGCAACCATTTACAAATTGAGATCATCCAGTAAATCTGAAGTGCAATTTTAAGCCAGGAGGCTGAAATCTTGACAATCAGACTCACACATCTATCAAGATTTGTCTACCCATCTTCCCTTTGCCTCCCCTAGCCCCAGCTCTTTTCCAGTGATACCGCTAGGACAATAGGCTTGGTAGCTACTTAATCTCCTTGGAGCTCAGCAGCCTTGACAACAACAGGGTGGGGGAATATACAGACTCAAAGAAAGCAGTGGCCGCTCAACAACTCTGATGTACCTTTTCCTTCCCAGTCCACACTTAAATCGGAGATTTGATAGAATTCTACCTCATTTCTCCATCACAAGGAGGGGGGAGCTTCTCTTACCCACCACACCCCCTTTTCCTTATTAAAAAGAATAATGCCCAGTTCGTATGTTGACATTCCAAGCAAAGACCAACACTATCTGCTAGCAGCATCACCATAGCGGCAAGAGCATCCTACAGAATCAGCAGGTTGGGAAAGAGAAAGGAAGGATTAAAAAAAAAACACCAATAAAAAAAATACCTGCTACTTAAGAATGGATGAACATTGACATGCCTTGAGATGGTGTATTTCCCATTGTGGACCCGGCTTTGTTCCTCTGCCTTCGTTGGTCTGTCTGCCCGTTTTTCTTTCTCTTGCCGACTGACTCAGGCCCAGTCAACCATCAGAGATCGGTGGCAGAAGTGCAAGAAGAGTGCGCGAGTGTGTGTGTGTGTGTGTGTGTGCGCGCGTGCACCCGCGCGCAAGCCTTGGAGATAGTACAAAGGAACAGAATGGGCAAAACACATTAGCTCATGATAGATTAATGTGCTAGGGAAAGACACCCTCTCTCTTTTTTCCTTTCTCCCCCTCTTAAAGGCCCCTACCTTTTATTCAAAGATGGGTGTCTAGCATAAATGCCAGGAGGATACCATAATAGCAGTAATAATACCAGGGCGGTGCATAATTACTGCTGTATTCTGGCAGGTCCAGTGGAGGCAACAGAACCATGTGGTCACAACACAAAGGCAATCTGTAATTTTTTACTTCCTCTCTCTCTCTTGCCTTCTGTCTATATTACTGCCTTGCAAAAAAGAAGAACCCTAAAACTGTAATAAGTATGAATATTTGCTTACTTTAGCTTAGTAAATTGAGATAGGACTAAGACCATCAGAGCAACATTCTACTACTGTATGTATTTTGGTAAATTTCTCTCTTGATGGAGAATACAGGAATATATAGATTTTTTGCATAGCATATTTGTGAATCTATCTACCAAATAATTTACAATACTTATTTTGTTGACATATCCTTCAGGACGTAGTTATTACTAAACCACTGCAATCTGCCCAAATTATGTTCCATGGATGACAGGAGAAAACCTTGGCATATATCTCCAAGTATATATCATCAACATTGCAGGGATGTTAAGAAAAACAAATGTAAAGAACCTGTGAAAGAAATATATGCATAAAACAGAGAAAGAAAATCAGTACAAGCTCAAGAGATCTACCGTCACTTACAACCCCTTCCCCCCAAACTGATACTGATGTTACTTTGTTGTTTATTCATGCAGTCGCTTCCGACTCTTTGTGACTTCATGGACCAGCCCACGCCAGAGCTTCCTGTCGGTCGTCAACACCCCCAGCTCCCCCAGGGACGAGTCCGTCACCTCTAGAATATCATCCATCCACCTTGCCCTTGGTCGGCCCCTCTTCCTTTTGCCTTCCACTCTCCCTAGCATCAGCATCTTCTCCAGGGTGTCCTGTCTTCTCATTATGTGGCCAAAGTATTTCAGTTTTGCCTTTAATATCATTCCCTCAAGTGAGCAGTCTGGCTTTATTTCCTGGAGGATGGACTGGTTTGATCTTCTTGCAGTCCAAGGCACTCTCAGAATTTTCCTCCAACACCACAGTTCAAAATCATCGATCTTCCTTCTCTCAACTGATGTTACTACAAGGGATAATTTTATCAGAAACAAAAAATTGGAAGGGGTGGGGGTTTTAGGAAAAGGGGATACAAAAATAACCCCAATTCAATTCCTTTGTTATAATATTTTTCTCCAAGCAACAGTGGCAGTTGTCAATCATATTTTAAGTCCCTGGCCGTCCATTATTTGGCAATTCAGCACTCCTCACATCTAATGATCCACAACATCCAGATCTAGCTTTCAGACGGGAATCAGGTGCTTCTGTTCCTCTCGCAAATCACCTAGAATTGCAAGATTCACACACACTCTCTTTCCTTTTAAAAAACAAGTTTCTAGGTCTCAGGGTGGCTGAGGAAAAAATGCAAATGCAAAGGCAAAATATTTTTTAAGAAATCAAATAATTACAGCAGCTGAATAGTATCCAAAGGCCTTCAGGACTAGAAAACAGCACATCATTAGAGTTCAGTGTTGTTGCAAAACATTTATTTTAAGTTCCTAGTTTATCTGGATGTGCTAATTTTCTAAAATTTCACACCTGAGGTATATTGGGCTATAGCATATGATAGCCCTGATATCATTCTGAATCACTACAGAAAATAGTATTTTGTTTGCATTCTAGTGACTAGAGGAGATAATGAAGAGAACAGAAAGTATTATAATACTGAATTCCTGGTTAGTCTAGGAACCTCACTGCGTATACATTCATTCATTCATTCATTTAGTAAATTTATATGACTGCCCATCTCACTGAACATGACTCTGAGTGGCACACAACAACAATTAAAACAATATCGCAAACATTAAAACACTTAAAACAATAAACACTATAAAAATAAGTAAAAAACAACATTGTGGGAGAATAACAGCCATCTAAGTACAAATACTGAAGCCAATTCAGCAGCCTGCTAGAACCACTGAAATGGAGCAGAGCTTATAATACAGCTTAGAAGCTGGCACAGAAAAAGAAAATTGTCTTAGATAGCTTCAATGAGCATGCCAGAGAAACACAGGTTATTGATCTTACACATTCAGCCCTCCCAAGCATAAAGAATCACCCGCTTAGACACATTAGGTTAAGAAGTAAAAAGAAGCTTACTGACTTTATTCTTTGTTGCTTCTGCTACATCCATCTTGGTGGAAAAGATGAAGTTCCTTTGTTCTTCTTTTTCTTGCTAATTACATAGTTTGCCCTAAACTCTCAGCCCTACAGCTGCCAAGAGGTGTGTGAAAGAAAGGGGCAGAATCCCTCATCAAGGCTTGAGCACATGGCCCTGATGAAGAGAGCAGCATCCAGGCTGCCTCTCCCTGGGTGGAGAAGAGGGAAAGATGAAAAACAGGAAGTGGGAGTGGCAACGAACAGCTTCCTCAGAGTTGCATTTTGGGCAACTTAATTTACATGTTAATGCGGCATGCTGGATTTGCCAAAACTTCCAACAAATACAACCATCTCGCAGACTCCCCATGGGATGCCCAAGGTTGCCGGAAAAAGCACGTTTTCAGGGATTTCTGCAAGGCTAACAGGGATAGGGCTAACCTGACCTTTCATTTCAACATATATGCAGTTCAGGCTTATCCCATTCAGAGATTGTTCTTACGATGTTGTTTGCACACAAAACACAATTCCTTGATTTTGTCATAGCAATTCTGAAAGGTAGGCTACCATCCTTAACCATTCTTAGGGTAAGGGCCATGAGACACAATTAGTGTTACTGCATCTCCAAATAAACACAAAGAACTGTGTAGTTAAGAGACCATTAAGAGTTAAGAAGCAAACTAAACTCAGGACTCATCAGAGACCAGCCATGTTATCTGCTACCCCATAGCAAATATTATAATAAATGAAACAAGAGAGGGCTATTAAAGCCCCATCTTGGTAAGTTCTTCTAAAAAATAATAGAAACCAGTACAAAGGTGATGGACAAAGATGATGTGCCATAAGAACATTTTTTTAAAAAAATACTCCACTTCAAGATCTTCTGGCTTCCCAAAGGTCCTTCTGGATGTGCAATGATAGTGTCGTTTTGGGAGCACTGGCAAGTACGTGTCCTTCCTGAAATGCTCTCACCATGAAATCCATGAGATGCCTATTATTAGGCACCTGTTGGAAGTCTGTCTCTTCACCCAGACCTTCCCACTGTAAATGTTATTATTGAATGGCTTTGCTTTATTTTCCTTTCCTTTCTCTGACTTTTTATTAAACGTTTTCATGCTGTTTTAATGCACTGTACTTTATTATTCTGTTTAATCTTTTTTATTTTTTATTGTACTCTGCTTTGAGATGCAACTGCATGGGAAATGGTATAGAAATACAGTAACTAAATTAAATAAATAAATAAAATGCAAGTCATGAGTTAATGATATGGCTGTGTATCATTTTGGATTTAATTCCAAAAACTTGCTTCAGAGCACACAGGAGTACAATGCTTGAAAGCAGCCATACCTTTTTTCTAGGATCATGTGGCTATGTTCAGCAGCTGTTGTATAATCTTCAGAAAAGATACAGCTGTTTTAAAGAGTTGCCAAATTAACAGACATGCCCCAGATGTCTGCAAAGCCTCGTATGACTTTCCCTCCATGTCCAAGTGACTTATCTAAGATTATCACTCTCTCAAGTATGCCCTCCATATATATATCACTTTTCTCCAGCCAGGATGCACAAAAAACGTTTTTTGTGGCTGCTCCACAATTACATTGGAGATTGATCAAAACTGTGGGCTTTGTGTCTTCTAAATTTTTTTTAATTAGGGTGATGACTCTGTATGATTCTTAACAAGACACTAGCTTTTAAGAGCTATTAGAGTGTATAAGGCAATGCCTTAAAGGACAGTTAGGGCCTGAGGCCTCTGTGTTGTTTTGTATGGCCAGGAACATCAAGACGTATGCAAAATGGCCTGATGCATGTAATTCAGCTATTTCTGAGCACAGAACTTAGGTTTCCTAATTGGAGAACTCTGCATTTTGCTTCTATAGCACAGTGGATTTACTCAGCCCTGTTTATGTTTCTTTCCACTAAAACCAAACACGCTCTTAACAACTTCTGCACACCAATTTCAGTACTGTAGTCAAGGTCATGTAGAGGCTTTCTTGGTACCTGTCCTGCAGTACCAAAAAACTCTGCCATCTGAAGACAGCTACTGAGCCTAATTTGGAAGTATACTGGCACAACTACCCAACAGACTAGAATTTGGATCTGTTTTTATTTAAAAAGTCGAAATGTAATTGGCTTTCACATTTGCTTTTATTGTCTAACTTTTTGCAGGGAAGCACACCAAAAGAGAAAAACTTATTGCTAATTTTTATTCAAAGAGTTTCACTAAATGTTTTATCTCTATAAAACTCGTATAAAATAGATTATAAGCATTATTCTCTGTATATACTACAGAACAGGGGTATTAGGCATGTGATAATGACAGCTTGCCTATGACCACATAAGCAAGATACAAACAGAGAACTGCCTAATTCAAAACTGCTATACCACAATTTTCAAATACTTCTTCTTTCAAGAAACTGTAACAAAACACAAGAGCAGTAACTATTCAGTATTATTCCTTCCAAGTAAAATATGGAAACAGAGTATTATCAATAACACCTATTTTCACACAAACTGTACAGTTTCCACCCTTTGCCCCTTTGTCATTCTAAGCCTCAGACTAGCATGCAAGAATTATTACTTACAAAAAGAAGAGTCAGGGCAAAGCAGGCAGCTGGCATTCAGCTCTAGTGTAAAGCTGTGGTGATCTGGTAACAGGCCTAGAAATCGGTGGCGCTTTATCTCCTTTTTTCCTTGCGTTTGGCACCTCTAATTTTAGGAGCATATTGAGTTCAGGTGTGTAAGGCATTTGCTCTTCTTGGGGCTTCCTAGGTGATCAGTATCCACCTCTGGGAAAAGCAAACAAGAAGACTAAATTAAAATCCAGCAAGGTGGGGGTAGGGAGGAGGCTGATTGGTGTGGGGAGATCTTCCCTGGAGAAGTCGTCTCCAACCCTAGAAAGCAGGTGCACCCAAGAATGAGGATGCTCATTGCTCTTGCTACCTCTGCCCATTCCTTACAAACACATTTGTAGAACAAACTGAAAAGGAAACACACTGAAAAGGTGCCAACTGATTGTATGTATCCTGGATGTCTGAACCAAGCAAAATGAGGAAATGGCAGGCAGAATGGAGAAAGGATCATTTTTTTAAAGAAAATAAAATTCTATAAAAGAAAGTTGTACTTTAGACCCCATAAGAACTAGCCATTTGAATCAGTCATCCCCAGATCTCACACCACTTTTTGTACACAGGTTCCTAGTATGTCGTCTGTGGCTGCTCTAAAACAAAAGATGGGAAGAATACATAATAAACTCTGTCACTGGAAGGAAGCTGTAATGTAAGAGGTGTATATTTTACAAGGCTGGCAGACTTGAGAGTATAGCAAAAATGTAACTAAAATAAACTAAAAAGAATGGTGATGATGATGATGATACTTTGGGGAACATAAGGACAGGAGGTAGTTTAACCCTATCCCCGGCATAAATTCTGAATGTGTGCCCAGTCAAGGGTTTCCGACAACAGCTACGCCTCTTTTTCTAAACAACATCTTGCCATACACCCTACCAAACATGCTGTTATATCTTTGCTGTTCATTCAAACCTTCTAATACCTCTTTCCTTTCCATAAACATAGATTATAATTTTTTCTCTAGCTTTAATTGTTGCAAGTCTATTAGGATAGCAGCAATAAAATGGCATAATAGTCTAGCCTCAAGGTTATTCAAAGGCAGGTACATGTTTGTACAAGGAAAAATGGAGGTCACCATGTTTGCACATGTAGAAAACATCAGCTGCCCCATTTGCACATGCCTGCAGCATATAATCTGTTATGCTCAGAAATCACTTTATGCAAGGGTTCCATTCCAGGAAGCCAATAAACTCCCTGTATTGCTGGCTAAGCAGTCAAGCGCTATTATACTATTTTAGTAGACCACCAGCATTGTGATGTCTAGCTATTTAGGGAGACCATGGTGGCAGATAAAGCTGACCAGGAACTAGAGGGCAGGAGGCATTCCTGCATCACACTGAAACCATACAGCTCTAATTCCATCCATTACTGGTCACCTGACTTTGCCTCATATTTTAATGGATGGCAAAGGGTAACAGATTTTACCCATCCTTGCAGCTGCTACTGAATACCATTGGCTTAAGTGGGGTAGGAGCTAACGCTGGTACAATTAGGAATGATGTAAGCCTGCTTTACTCATGGACTGAGAATGAGATGAAAGGAACATAATTGGGACATAGCAAAAAGAGAGAGAGAAAGAGACTGTTGGAGCATGTTTGTACTATAGTTAGCGCATGTATTAAAAGACCCTAAATCTGAGTCATCTACTAGATTTGAACAGACTTCCTCCCATTTGTTGCCAAGCATCTTGCAAACCACAATTTGTATTTGGTCAGCTGAGTTGTGGGTTGACACTGCATAGGTCTTAGAGAAGCCTAGTTTCTATGTATTATTAATATGATATGCAAATAATTTTTATCTATTCTAAGCAAGACTGAGCTATACACAGTTGTGTGCATCCTATAAATCCATCTCTAAGAGATTTCAACTTTCAATTTATATTTTTAATCCTTCAGGCAGAGAAAATAGGCTTGGGAATATGCAGGCAATGTTTAGTGAATCTCCCCCAGAAGGAAGCTGACATTTTCAGTAGTGCACTGCATATTCTTTTGCATTTTCCATATAAAACAGAAATTAGCGAAATAATTATATGCAGTATACAACTGCATGCACAAACCTGCAAATGTGCATAATTAGTCTGTTTAACGAGGCATTGCAACTTGGTGTGATTTCTTTCCATTCATATATAGATCTTACTGCAAGGAAGAATGTATGACATTTTTGAGGGTTTCATATGAAGTTCCCCTGAACAGTGAAAGAGCCTTAAGGCCACAGATCGTTTGGTGATTTGAGTGAATTGTTTTTAGGGATACAGAGTTTTGAACAAAGGTGAGAAAGAGAGTGTGTGTTTTATATATTTAATATCTGCTTACTTTTCTAAACAAGTCGCACGTTTGTGCATAAAGACATGGCTATGTCCACAGTGCACTACTTTTGTCAGGGCGCAATTACAGAAATGATAGTATGACTAAGGGACAGATGTGTGTAGGCAGCTTGTGTGGGAAGACGGTGGTACACTGGGGACACGGGCTCTTATAAAACCATGAATCACTCTCTGTTTGCCTCCCGACACTCAACTTTTTCCCCCTTTAATATTTACAGTACATTTCATATACTTTTCTCCTGACTTGCCCACATGTGATTAGGAAAACAGGGCATGTACTTTATTCACAGCTAGATCAGACTATCCAAGGTACAATCCCAGTGAATGGGAGCATAGAATATCGATATGCAGTTGAAGCTAAGCAGACCAGCTCCTCCTCATTGTCTAGATGAATTGAGAAAACCCTTAAGCATCCCAAGGAAGAGGGAGATAAGTGTATCGAGTGCATCACAATCCAGAAGGATGGCAGTGTTACACAGGCACCATTCCTAGGTGGGTTTGAAGCCAAGGTATTTGTCTGCAGATACAAAGTTGGCTCAGCATCAAAAACAGTGCTGTCATGGACAGAAATAAAAATGAACAGTCAACATACTGATTAAATAGAGTTTGTTACCCCTGTGGTTAGAAGTACGGAAGTCCCCATGTGAGTTATAAGGATGGTTGCAAGCTAGAATGAAGAACCCACCTGTATCTTTACCTTTGACAATGGTGCAGTTGGGAAAAAGGCTTTTGTTTTTCCTCCCCAGATCCAGCTGTACTGGAGATAAATGATAATCCTGTACACATCAGCCAATGAGAAATAAAAATAGGGAGCAACCGACTACTGAAAATAGAATGGAAGATGTTATACCACCGACTTCTCCAGGTAATAGTTTGCTAATCTTGCTTAGTTAGAGCATAGTTTTAGATTCAGACTTGAAATAATGGGTAAAAGAATGAACTTCCAAGGATAAAAGTTCAGTAATTGTGAGGCTATGATTGAGACTGAGAAAACATAAATAACTCACTTGCTAAGACCAGGAATAATCACACGGACATACAAGTGAGTTATGGCATGCAACCTGTGGTTGTTTTTTCAGAGGTTATAGAGTTGCCTAGAAATCAAACACGAGCAACTGAAGATAGTAGAGGCAAAACTTCAGTGCTTTACCTTTGCATTACATGTATTTTTATTTACCTATAAATAAGACAAGGAAAGGAAACAAAAGAACACAAAGACTGCGTCACACATCATAATTTCTCTGCTGACTAAAGAGTTCAGTGTCCCTCAAAGCTAACATTTTCCACAGGGGTTCTACTTATTTTCTAAAAAAACACAGTGCGACAGGAATATTGTGGTCCTGTGGTAAACGCAGTCAAAATAATTTCTTAAAGATGGTTCTTGAATTGCTTTTGATATCTGGTGGCTCTTACTTTCTGAGTAGTTTCTACCTGCTTGAGATTAGATGCCAGAGAGGAATTGTCTGGGAATTGGAATATACACAATGAAGGAAACATAATTCTGGAAGCTTTGTAGCTGGCTGGGGACCCTGAAGAGAAATGATACTATTGCTTGTACTTCTTATTTCTTCAAGTATACAGTATTTGTAAATAATACAGATCATATAAGCACCATAAGTTTTCAGTTCTCCCAACTGATAAAGTTATAGCCACTTGGTGAATGGTAGTGTGAAACAATATCAAACAGAAATGTGTTGGCATATGCAGATCTCCTAATCAATGTCAAACATGGTTTGGGCCCACTAATAACTTATGGCACATGATGGTTAGGAATATAAGTATTTGTACAGACAGAAATCAGAAATCAGAACAATAATTAAATGACATTAATAGCGTACATAGGCTGGGGCTAAACTGCCTCAAGCTCTGTATAAACTTTTTTCTTTTTTTCCTTTATTTTTATTAGAATTTTTGAATACAATAAAAGTATAAAAAATTAAAGGAAAAATAAGAAAAAGAGAAGATAGAAAAGAAGGAAAAAAGAAAAAAGTGAAACAAAAAAATTAAAAAAATATAGAATTATGACTTCCGCCCTTCTTTCTATTGCCATCTTATTCTTTCACCTCCCTCTTTAACCTTTTTAAATCCCCAAATCCATAAATCATCAATTCAGTCTTTTCTTCTTTCAACAAAAAGTCTATATAAGGTTTCCAGTCTTTCAAAAAGGTTTTTTATCTTTTTTTTCCCTGATTTTTTTTTTCTTTTCAATGGCTGGATTCACACAGAATGATAAGCCAAGATTCTGGAAAATTGATAAACTGGGAATAAGTTACAGTATATGCTACTGTATGCAGTCAATTAATTCTGCCATTGCACTTAACTGGTAGTGTGGCTCCTAAACTAACCAGCAACTGAAAGGTTGGTATGCCATCAGAACAAGTTATCCTGGTTGCTTCCTTTCTTGACAAGCAGAAGAACAAGCCAAGTTTTGTTTTTGGATTATGAATCCTGGCTTGTTAAGGAGCAATCAACAGACAATCAACAATTTAAGAATATTAAGTGTTTCATTGCTGGTTACTTTACTAGCAGGGAAAAGCAACACAGGAACAAATGGATTCACATAACTTGTTTACAATAATCCAGGATTCTCCAAAATCTAATGTAATTATCCAGTGTGAATATTTTTATTTATTTATTTTTGTCATATTTCTTTACCACCCATCTCATAATGACTCTGGGAGGTTTACAAACAATTAAAAATAGAAGAATAAAATGTCATTAAAACAATACAATATCAATATCAATCTATATAAATATAAAAGTGTAAAATATATAATATAAAATTCAAGATGGCTAATAGTGATCTTATCATTGGCACCCTCAAGGAGCCAACCACCCCCATGATTGACTATCCCCCCTCCCTCCCCAGGCAAGGTGACACAACCAGGTTTTAACCCCCTTCCAGAAGGCCAGGAGAGTGGGGGCCTGCCTTACCTCCGGAGGTAACTTATTCCAGAATATGACCAATATAAGCTTGAAATATTATTGTGATGAGGAGTGTCAGCATATATTTCTATAGATTGAGAGCAAGATGTGATTGGAGATGCACAAAACTGTGTGGGTGTCACCTCCAAATCAATATCAATATCATTCATGATATTGCATCCAAAATATAAAACAGTGGCTTAATATTATTTTACTAACCAGGATCTTAAACTGAGCTTAATTTTGTAAGAAACTTTATAACAAGTAAAAGGATTGTGAACCACAGCTTTGACCTGAATGCTCTACCTCTCTGGATATTTTGAAATGCTAGTTTATCACTTCTTAATAGATAATCTGAAATAATCAAGCTAGTAAAAGATGTCCATCTTATTATTACTTCATCCATATGAACAAAACTAACTTCTTAAGGTATTATCATCAGCAGCGTGACTCTTAGTCACCTGATCTTTTTGTGCTGTTGACACAATAATTACATACACACAGAGATGCACACTTCATCTTCCTTCTTTGGAAATAAAGATTTAGAGAAATTGGGGAAAGGGTTCCAGTTCCAACAGAGATATCTTCAGATAGAAGAATCAGTAGGCTGATCTCTGTTAAACAAGTAGTCAAGCCTTGTGTAAGGCAGTTTTGTTCATTCCTGAATGATTAAGGGACAAGAATCTCCTCTTGAAAAAAGAAAGTATCCTTAAGGATTTCTTGGGGTAGCAATAGTCCAGGTTTGCTATACATCCTTTTATTTGGGTTTCTCCAGGTTTAGGGAGATCAATACCTCAGTATTGAAGAATTCAATATCTTCAGTAAGAACAACCCCATCCCATTTCATCCAAAAATGCACTAGGAAACATAACAAAGAATTGAAAGACATCCCAAGGACTACCCCAATACCATAACCCAATGTATGAGAAATGTATCAGAACATGCCAATGGATTACTTCAGCCAATAGGCATCACTGTGGCCTACAAAGCCACAAGAACTCTACAAAGAATCATGTGTGAACCAAAAGACTACACACCCCACCAAGAAGGAGCCTATACCATATACGGAATCAACTGTCTGGGTCGCAGCAAGTACTACACGGGACAGGATGCCAATCACACCAAAGGATCAAAGAACATAACAGCAACAAAGAACCAAGACCAGAAGTACCTAACAGATACCCATGCCCTAGAATGGAAATAATGGATCACACAAGCAGCAGAAGAGACACAGAATTCCTGGAAGCCTGGAACTCAAATAAAGAAGCCCTCAGCAGATCAATGGAACTTGCTACAACCCTCCGGTCAAACACCCAATTCAAACTATACACAATGGATTGACAAAGCAGACCAGCCAAAGTAGTGTTGGCACCATTCCCAACCACCAATCAATGGATACTTTGCAAGAAGCTTCCAATTACTCAGACTTTGAATACTAAAGGCGATCCCCACTTCTGAACTTTCGTACTGAAAAAGCCTAGCTAGAATGCAAGGCGAAACTCTTGCAAAAATTCCAGCATGATATCTACTTTGATATTCATCTCCCTAAGCACTAAGAACCGCAAAGTATGTACAAACTGTACTATTTCCAGTCTTTTCTTACATTAAAGATTTAAAAATAGCTGTCTTTAAAAATTACAGTTCTATAATTGCAAGACTTGCAGTGTGTAGGCAGTTCGGTAGGCCAGGTTCAGAACTATACAACCCTGTCACTGGCCATAACAGTCTGGGATGAGGAGACTGTAAATCTAATTAATCTGAAATCTGATGAGGCCTAGACTTCACGTGGTTTTTTGCTCCTACCTGCAACAGACAATACTGTGGAACAGACATAAAGGAAAAAAACACAATAAAAACATCAGAACGCAGATTAGTGAATGAGGCATTATGAAGGGAAGGAGGGAGCTACTAATATGCTGCCACCATTTTAGCAACAGCCAGTATGTGTAAATGCCCTATTTAAATAACTATAGGAAATGTGGTAACAGTAGGGAAAAATCCTACCTACCTGTTTTATAATTCTATCAATTTATACATAGACTTATTTTTCTTACAGCAGAAATGCCTTAGATCAGGGTTCCTCAACCTTGGCAACTCTAAGCTGTGCGGACTTCAACTCCCAGAATTCCCCAGCCAGCAAAGCCTGAAGTCCGCACAGCTTAGAGTTGCCAAGGTTGAGGAACGGTGCCTTAGATGATGGCTGACCTGACAAAAATATCAATTAAAACAATGCATTTAACATAAAGCAAGATATAAACTATAGGAACTCTAAATAGTTCACACAATCAAGTCATTTAAAAAAAAACATTAAAAGCTATGTAATAGCTGTAATTAAAAACATAATCCCTATAATTAAAGTAGCATGCTGCTGATCAAGTGTCATAAAAAGCACAGATATCATTCTCCCCAGGTTTGTCAGAACAGCCCTGTGATGAAAAACTTCCCGGTTGGATCTCTGGAGGAAGCTTATTCTTGAGGCCTAGACTTACTCTACCCCTTTTGCCTCCCTGCTCCACTCACCTTCTCAAACGGGAGTAACTGAAGTATTCCTTCCTATGTAGAAACAACAGTCTCCCTAGAGCCAACTTGAAAGAGAGAGCCCCAGAGATATCTTGGGTTTACACCCTCTAGGACTTTGTAGATTAATACCAGCACTTGAATCTCAGAAATCTATTGAAAGCAAACGCTGTACCCAACATGAAGGTGTTACACTGCTAAACCAGTTCTCATCTGCTAGTTCTCACCTGTCTCCTGCATTTAATAGCATTTAATAGCATTTAATAGCCTTTAAGGACAGCCCCGTACATTGCGGTAATCCAGCCTAAATTTAACTGGTGCACCAACTACAGCTAGACGAAGGGGAACCTAGACACAGGTTAACTGTTCATCTCCCATCATTATTGACTGGTACTACCCTCTCAAGGAGGAGAAGAACCACTATAGTGCAGTGCTCCCAAATCCTACACTTTGTAGGTACTCCAGGAGAATACCATGGTCAATGTTATCAAACACAGCTGAGAATTCCAACAAGACAAAGAGAGTGGCACTCCCACCATCTTGTCCTCTGTCTGTACCATACCCAGATCTGAATCCTGACTGAAAGGTATACAAGTAATCTGTTCTACTGAGGATCATGTTTTACTTGAAGCTAAAGTTCCACCAACCTCTTTAAGATTTTTGCCACAAAACCCCCCAGGAGGATGGAAGTTGTCCAACACTATGGGATTGAGAGATCTCCTCTTCAAATAATGTTGCACTAACACCGCCTTCAAGCAGGTACTAATCCCTCCTTCAAGGATGCATTTACTACTCTCAAACCTTAGTTGCCTATAGGAGGCAGGAAGAGCAGAAAGCCAGGCAACAGATAGCTAAGCTTATCTTAGACTTTTTGGTCTCTGCCTGGAACCAAAGTAGTTCTTTTCCAGACATGATTCTCATGCAATTTCTTTGGCAAGATTTATTGAGAAAAAGGGGATGGGATTACAAGAATTCCAACAACTGAACTATTTCCCATCTAAAACCCATCTAAAACCAACATATCTCCAGTGAATATTAAGATGGAGACTTGACTTCTGCCTTTTTAACTTCCTTCCTATGAACCAGTGAACTGGCAGTTTTTTCACTCATCATGAAGGAGCTTGCAGCTGTATTTACATAACAGTCTCCTGGATGTTTGCAAGTCCTAGAACCAACCATTACATCTCATGCTGCCAAGAATCATTTCTACCTGAACTCAGCACAATCAAAAGAATTCCAGTTACCTCCTTTGGTTCTGCCAATACAGATAGTCCTCATTTAGCGACCATTCACAGTTATGACAGTGATGAAAAAGTAACTTTACAACCAATCCTCACATTTATGGCATATATTTATTGCAGGTCTGTAAAGCAAAGGAAAGCTAAAGTATAAGCACAGTCACAATTTCACTTAGCGGCCGCTTCACTTAACAACCAAGTTGCAGGTCCCAATTGTGGTTACTAAATGAGGACTACCTGTATGGCTTCCAGTTCTGTGGGAATGTGAGCAACTGTATCAGCTAAGTGCTTTGTAGACTTGTCATAGTACTCCAAAGGGAAATCTGCTGACTTGCCCTGCCACCACTGGGTGGGGGAGTCACCTTAAACAGGGCTGCTGGTTGATATTCCGTTAACCCAATAAGGATGGAGAAATACTGCTCTTTTGCCACACTTACCATTATAGTGTAGATGTCAACATGGACTTATATCTGTGCTTATAGTAGCTCCTTGTTTTCTGTCACAAGTGCTCCTGGCATCTTTTGCTTTATCCCCCAGAGCTCTGCAGTAAACCAGGAAGTCCCTTGGGACTCATGGTCAAGAAGAAACCTATCACCCATCCTGGTTGCTTCTGAGTTCTTGAGGCTCAATAGATCTGTGGAATAATTGCCGATGCTATCACTGGGAAACTCTGCAAGTGCCTACTGGAATCTTAGTGGAACCATAAGATATCTGTCACAGACCATCTTAATTGATCCCTTACCCTCACAGCAGTCAACTTTGACACTAGCCACAGGTTGAATCAGAAGTGACCCAATTATGACAAAGGACAAGTAACTAAGTCCTTCAGATTACACTCTTATCTCCAAGTGAAAACTAGATCCAATGTATGTTCACCTAGTTGGGTTGGACCTGAGAACAAGTGGGACAAGCCATAGTTGTCATGGAGACAGGAACTCCTGAAATATCCCTGTTCCCAAATCTCCGGATGATCTCTAAATGACAAAAGTTAGTTTTCTTTATCTCTTTGCTGTTATCTAGTGGTGATCCAGATTTCTGCACCCCAGGTTGTTGGCTGTAGTCTTTCTCTCAGATCTAATATAGTGTCAGCAATTGTGTGAATAGTCTTCTCTGAGAGTAACTATTAAAAGAATGTAAATCTTACATGCCTCTTTACATAAACATGGCTCAGACAACTAATTAACCACTATAGGCCCACTCTGATCCTGCATATAAAACAAGCCACTCATTCCATTGCTCTCAGATATGAAACCACAGCCCTCAGGGATATGATCAATTGACCCAACCGCTTAGTCTCTATGCTTCAGCAGAAGCCTTAATAACTGTTAAATAATGCATTTCTTGGCAGATGTTGAGAATCAGAGCTATCAGACTGAAAGGCTGCTTTGTGTATTTGCTACAGTGTGCTGTCACAAGAAAGGAGTTCACTGCTTTGTTGCTTATCTCCTCCCGCTAGAATATGCTGAGAAACCAACAGTCCATCTTTGAGCTTGTCCACAGCTAATTTCCACTGGGATCAAGTGTATTGGAAAACTCACACAGATGGAGCTGGCATTGAAAAGATCTCTCTCTCTCTCTCTCTCTCTCTCCTGGACTTTGCATCTTTTGCCCACTGTTTCTCTATTAGACATGTGGGCAAAAGAAAATTAATTGAAATGTGTGGGAGCAAAAACAAGTTACCTCTATGTTCAGTCAAATCTGACCCAGATACTGAGAAAAGGGAAGAACTGCTCAGTTGTTTAAAAGGGCTGTGTGACCTCTGCCATCCCTCCCATTAGACTTTCTGTCCCTGTGAGGAAAGACTACACTGCAGGGATTATAACATTATAACAACCGCTCAGAGTCCCTCCTCAGGGGGGGATGGGCAGTAGTACAAATCTGAGATGGAAATAAATAAATAAATAAATAATATCACAAATTTCGTACAGGGATTTACAGAAGCCAGAGAGACAATAGCAAACATGGTTCTATGGAAGCACTCTTTTTACAGCTATAAACATTTGAATGAATGGAGAAACCTCGTGGTGATTTCTATAATTTTCATTTTTGCAGATCTGAGAATATAGCATTCAGAATTAGAAACCTAGAAGGATGCATGCACACAGACATTTCAAAATGCATTTTACAGTAACAGACCACAAACTTAGGCAGTGCTTAGATGAAACTGCTGACTTAAATATAGCTAGGGGGAATTAAAATATGTCCCCACAGCATACAAAGTTAAGGGCATAAAGTTATGTGGATTACTTTTGCCCCATTCCTTGAGCAGATAACATTTCCAAAGTTAAATATAACTTCCATGAAACAATAATAACACAGGAAGATAAAAATAAATAATTTGTAATATAATTTAAAAAAACACTTTCTCCACCCCAAAAATCCATGATGGATTACCTACTCTTAATGGCCATGAGAGAAAAAAATCCTTCCCTGGCACCAACAAGACATGAGGGCTATCATTTTGGAGAAAGCAGCCCAAAGGTAAATGCCACAAGCAATAAAACAAAATCCTCAGTTTCCCCTTGACTTAAAGCAGGCGTGTCCAACCCGCGGCTCGCAGGCCACATGCGGCCCTGAACAGCTAGTAATGTGGCCCCCCAAAACTGTAAACTTTTAACATTATTTTGCTATTTTTTTCATGACTCAATCGTGAGGTGCTCGAGCATGGACTGCGTAGGTAGAAACAACGGAAAGCTGTGTAGAGGAAGGGGCAGTGCAGTGCTAACACTACCACCTCCTGCTACACACATCAGCTTGTGGTGACGTGGCATTATATATAATATTTCAACCTACCTACCCATGTTCTGTGACAACAGGTGTTTATTATTATTATTAAGTAGACATGTAAGTTTTCTTATTTGATTATTAAACTTTGCTTTTTTTATTTGCCTACCTAAGAATTTACGATGGGCTTGTTGTGTTATTTCTTAAAAATATATTTATTCCTAAATAAATTTATTCCAGCATGGCTTCAACGTCGTTTCAACAGAAAACAGAACCCAAAAAAAGAAAATAAAAAAAGAAAAATTGCAGATGAAGGAAGAGTATTCACTGAAAAATGGACAGATGAGTACTTTTTTGTCGAGACAAATACTAAGGCACTATGCTTAATTTGTAGGGAAAATGTGTCAGTTTGCAAAGACTACAATTTGAAAAGGCGTTATACAGAAAAACATGCTGCCAAATTCGAAGTGTATCAAGGAATTTGTGGTAAAGACAAATTAGCAGAACTGAAAAAAAGTCTGTCGTCTCAACAATGTTTTTTTAAAAAGTCACAACTCAAAAGGACTCTATTATAAAAGCTAGTTATTTGGTAGCAAATCTGACTGCAAAAAAATCAAAACCATTTACTGATAGTTTGTTTATTAAGCAATGTATGGAAAGCGTGGCAGATATAATTTGTCCTGATAAAAAAAGCAATTTTTCTAAAATCGGTTTGTCTCACCGGACTATAGCCAGGCGACTGAAGAAACAGGAAAATCTATCGAAAAAGGTTTGAAGAGTACAGCTGCTAATTTCAAATGTTATGCTTTGGCGATGGATGAAAATACTGATGCTACAGATATGGCTCAACTTGCCATTTTTATTAGAGGTATTGATAGCGAATATAATGTCACTGACATTTAAATGGCTTCTTTGGTGCCATTAAAAGGCACAATTAAATCTCTTGATTTGCATGAAGCAGTAAAAATGACATTGAAGCAATTTTCTTTAACCATTGTCAACATATCTGGTATATCTACTGATGGTGCCCCGGCAATAGTTGGTAAAAGTGAGGGACTTACAAAATTGACAGAAGACAATGCAAGTGCCGCCAGCAACTCACGTTTGATGAAGTATCACTGCATTCTACATAAGAAAATTTATGAGTGAAAGCTTTAAAAATGGATCATGTCATGCAAATCGTCATCAAAGCAGTGAATTTCATAAGGGCCAAGGGACTGAATCATTCCAGGAGTTCCTTAAAAGTATGGATGCTGATTACGGGGACATCATTTACTTTTCTGAAGTACGGTGGCTAAGTCAGGGTAAAATGCTGAAAAAAAATTATGATTTGCAAAATGAAATCAAGTCATTTATGGAATCAAAAAGAAAATTTGTGCCAGAACTTGAAGATGAAAAATGGCTCACAGATTTAGCATTTTTGGTGGATTTGTCCGCTCATTTAAATGAGTTAAACATGCATCTTCAAGGTGAAAACCAACTTATCACTGCAATGTTTCAAACCATAACAGCGTTTGAAATGAAACTCAAAGTATGGCAAGCTCAAGTTATGGAAAATAATTTAATACATTTTAATATGTTGGCTAAACACAGTCCTTTGAACAGCGAGAAATACGCAGCCTTGCTTTTTGGTTTGATACAGGAATTTGAGAACAGGTTTCAAGATTTCCCGAAAAATCATCAATATTTTGGTATATTTTCAACTCCATTTTCAGTCGACATAACTACATTACCTCTGAATTTTCAAAGGGAATGCATAGAGTTGCAATCAGACATTCAACGCAAAGAAAAATTTGATCATGTCCCTCTACTGGACTTTTATAAGACCTACTTTCTGGCAGCACATACATTTGTGAGCAACTATTTTCAAGGATGAAGCACACGAAGAGTAAAACTAGAATTAAAATTTCTGACGAGCACCTTGAGAACTCACTGAGAATTGCAACCACTTTCATCGAACATTGTTGCATTAGTTTCACAAAAACAAGGTGAAATATCCCTCTAGTTTTATGTTGCCCTCTTTTTTAACATTGTATAACAAAAATATAAAAAATAAATGAAGTTTTATTACTTATATACATTAACTATATTATATATTTTATGTGTGGTCCAAAACAATTCCTCTTCACTCAATGTGGCCCAGGGAAGCCAAAGGGATGGACACCCATGCCTTAAAGTAATTCCCTAACACCTGGATGGGCATTTCCAGAAGAATGTGCTTGGGATTTCTGCTCAGGTCCTGGGCATTTACTGTGTCATATTGCAAAGCTTTATTTTATCCTCCATGCTATTTAACATCTACATGAAGCTGCTTATCATTTGGAGATTTAGAGTAAAGCAGCAGCAGGAGGAAGAGGAAGATAATCCAGCTTTATCTCTACTTTTCATCAGATCCAGTGATTTGGTACAATTGCTGAATCAGTGCCTAGCTGTGCTACAGGACTAGATGTGGATGAACAAACTGAAGCTCAAACCAGACAAGACAGCGGCGTTGTTAGAGGATAGTTTATCTACTCAGGTAAATGGAGTTCAACCTACTCCAGATGGGGTTGCACTGCCCTGAAGCGTTGAGTTTGTAGCTTGTGAGTGTTCCTGGATCCATTTTTATGTCAGGCACAAGTGATTTCCTTGGCATGAAGTAACTTCCACCAGGACATGCTGGCAGACCAGCTATGGCCCTGTCGGGCTGGAGATAGACAGACTGTGGTAATCCATTTCCCAGTAACTTCTGCTTCAATAACTGCAGTAGATAGTGTGTAGGCAGCAGGGACCGCAGAGGCAGATCAAAACAGGCAAGATGGGGGATGCAACATCCCAATCAACCCCTGCCCCTTTTGTATATGCATGCATCACAATGCCATTTAACCTGCTTTCACACACATATACACTACACATATCCAGCAGATAACACTGTACCTTGGGCTGCTTTTGAAGACCTTCTGGAAACTTCAGGAGGACAAAATATTGCAGCAGGAATACTACTCCAGCTGGGTGATATGAACACCCAATTCTTAATTATTTTCACTGGTTCCTAGTTCGTATCTTGTCCCAGTTCAAGGTATTAGTATTATCTTAAAAAGCTTTCCATGGCTTTAGGCCATTCTCATTTGTTCCTACCCATATCCTAAGGTAACCATCAGTGGGCTTGCTGCAAGTACCCCTTAAGCTAAAATATGGTGAATGGCTACCCAGAAGAAAGCCTTTTTTGTAGTAGCCTCCCAGTTTTGGAATGTTCTCAGGGAGGTACACCTGGCATCATTATTGTCTTTTTGGTGCCAGAAAATGACATTTTTACTCTTCCAGGTTTTCTACTAATGTGTTAATATTCCTATGAGCTTTTAAAATTGTTTATTCCTGTGATTATTCCCTTTTTGTTTTCATATTTTATTGCTTATTTTATTTGGTATGTTTTATATAATATTTTAATGTATTATTTCTAACCATTGTTTAACTCAGTTTGAATTGATTGGGTTTTATTTTAAACCAGAGTTTTTTTTAATGGGAAGCTGCATACAAATGTTTTAAATAAATAATAATAAACCAAGACATCTGGAGAACATCAAGTTGCCTACCATAACTTAGGGAGGAATGCAACTCTGCCCTGTAACAGGCTGAACACCAAGAGACAGCCCATCAACTAAAAATGCCTCTATCTCATCAGGTTTTTGGCTTTAGTCCATTATTGACACCAAGCACAAGTATTTATAAGTGGTTTCAGATTTTAATTAAAATATTTGCTTACAAATTCTGAATATGTTTGGCACTAAGCAGCACATGAGTTCCTATGAAATATATGGAAGAAGTCATGCTTCATAAATTTGAGATTCACTTTCTTTTCCTTCCCAGACCTATTTTAATTTTACCTACTATGACTCTTGGTTCTTCTCCTGGTTCCTTGACATTTTCATGATGTTTCTCTTGGGGCTATTACCAAAAGCTCTCTCTTCCTTTTGGTGGATTTTGATAGACAGGCTCCAGAGAATGAGTTGGAATATGCCACAAAGATACTGACTTTCCACCATTGGCCTGACATGTTTGTATTAAAGACATGGCTTTACTTTTTTATTATCTGATATCCAAGTTCTGCCTTCCACTCTTCATAGTTTTGTGTAGATAAAGGATGATTAATTTATAAGGTATGGAGAGAGTTTGAAATAAGGGCAGAGGAGGGCAGAAACAGAAAAAGAAGTGATGCTTAGTATCTAAAAAGAGAAGTATGTTACCCTTAAATCAGTCCAAAATCTTCCTTCCTGATCCCAGATAGGGGACAGCTGATTTAGCTTTAGTTTTGTGGAAACTTCTCCCAATTAAAGTGTCTAAATGCCTAGATTTCCATTTTAGTGAAGTAGGAGCAGCTTAGTGGTATCCATCCAACTATCCTATGCCTACTGACTCTTATGTTTACTCAAGATACTATAGAATTATCCAACTGGATACCTTCCAGGTAGGTTTATTACAAGTCCAATCATTGTCTGCTAGGATTCTCTTGCTGATTAAGAATGATGGAAGTTGAAGTCCAAGATATCTGGAGGGTATCATGTAGGGTAAAGCTGGAGTAGAACATAAATGAGTAGAGAAGATCTTCTACCCTCATTAATATGAAAACCCAATCTTTTCTCTCTTCCATTGTCACATCATCCAATACTATGAGAGTGAATAAAAACTTCCAAGCTTAGAAAGGTAGCAAACAAGTGTTCTGTTAACCCAGGGGGGTGGAGTGAAGGAGGGCACACAATCTTCATCTTGAAGTTTTTTTGGACTTTAAACTTGGTAATGATCAATTAGGAAAAGACCAGTCTAACTAGTATTGACAGTCTGTGATCTGCCATATGCTGTATCAGGCTGAGGAAATTAGGTAAGTTTGACCTATAGAGAAAAGATTAATAATAAAAAGGGAAATGTGCTGACAAAATTTTCAATTTTTTTTATATATAGTAAATTTTATTAGGTTTCAAGAGACAAATAAAAACTACAAAAAACCCCAAAAAACTTAAAAAGTGCAGAAAAACAAGAGAAAAAAATTTCAAATTTACAAAAAGATGTGGCTTCCGACTTTTAACAGCAAGGATATACAAAAATTTCCATAATCAATCTCTTACTCTATATTAAACCAAAATACCACATTATTTCTATGTCATCCCACTTTAACACATAATAAAAATCACTAAGTACAGTTTCTCCTCCCCCTTATATTAAAATAAAGAAAAAAAAGTTCATATAAACTCCTAAACATCTTTCTCCCCTCCAAAAGATAAAACATATTTAATTATTCCCTTCCTACCACTATTCTATACATTTCTGTCTACTATAATAAGAATCAAATTAAAAAGCACATAAGTTGTCTGCTATTATACTTAATAGTACAACAATTTTAATAATCCCAATCTTAATAAACCCCAAAAAACAAAGCCAATTCAAAACAGTAAATCCAAATCTTTAAAGGCAAATAGCATCAATCAAATCCTTAAAGCAAACCAGTTGAAAATTCTTCAACCTTTATCCCACTTCAAAATAAACCAGAGCAGTTACATATCCCCACAATGTGCAGAGAGCTTTCCTCTTGAAAGAATCAAACAGCCCAACTGCCCCCCTCAAAGATTCCAGCTTCTTTTCAGGGCATTCCACCAGGAGATCCATTTTACTTATGGCTTGCAGATCACTCCCGTAGATTTCTCCAACGTCATTGTCCAATCTCCAGCCAGCATCTGGATAAAAATCCTAATCTCAGTCTTTAAAAAAGCCTTTCTATCACTCTTAAATTCCTCAATTTCATCCACCACATCCCCAACCTGATGACACATTTTAGATCTCATATTTTCCACAATGTCCTGGATATCTTGCATAGAAACTTGATAGAAGTCAGAAGAAATCAGTTTAAAATCCTGGTGAAAGTCAGAAAGAATCTGTCTGAAATCCTCCATGTCTCATGCAGTAGATTATGGCACCCCCTAGGAGCTTATCCAGTGAAAGTCGAAGATATGGAAGAGTTCCAAAGTGTGTTTACATAAAGTGAGAGTGAGATAGCAGACAGTTCTCAAGGGAAAGTGCAAACAGAAAGCTGAGGGTTCAAATCAGCTGATTCAACATGTAGGAAAATGCTAATATCTTCAAATTTAATACAAAAATAATAACAGGAAGACATTTGTTTACTTTCAATCTTGGAATTTCCTTTGGAAGGAAAACAAAATCCAAAAGTTAAAAGAATTTTTTTTTAAAAAGTAATCCCAAAAATAACATTAAGCACCAGGAGAACCCGCTTCTCCTTGCTGTAGAAAGCCTCTCTTGGGGTACATATACTTAAAAAAAAATACAAATTGGTGATTTAGAAATGGGGTGGCCAGTCTTAGTGTCCCTTTAAGGCTACAGTGTGGCTTGGAAAATGATGAAATCCCCACCTCCCAGCTGGTTCTTATCAGTCAAATGCGGAATGCTGTTTGCTATCTTCTGGCTGCAAACAGCTGTCCAGAGGACAGATGGGATGATTCCAGGTATTCTCCTTGATCCAGAGAATATTTATGGGCTTTAGGAAAGTGTGCCTGAGCCCCAAAAAAATTACTGCATTGTCAGCTGCACCCACTGAACCAGCAGGCACAGCCGTTCAGTCTTCCATTCCCACCAAAAGCCAAGACATTTTTCAAATATTTCAAAAAGTACTACAAAGAGAGGGAAGGGAATAAGGCAAAACAAAAACCCTTGACTTAAAAAAATTAGAAGCTAAATTTTTATTAATATTGTGAGAAATAAATCTCCCTAACCTGAAGAGTAGGTTGGTGATGCAGAAACTCATTTAAAGAATTTCCTTTGAGATTTTCAGGTAAAGGCTGAGAGAGCCTAGGATCAAAATGGATGGGATCATTACAAAGAGGAAAATGGCCATCTTTTGAATGGCTTTGGATTTGAGATGGTTCTTTGTTTTTTTAAACTTTATTTTTAAACTTTATTAAGCCTATTTTAGGGCTAACACTGTTTTTATATGCTTCTATTTCTAAAAAAAAACAGGAAACCACTGATATTTTTTTTAACAAAATGAACTCTGGGAGCTGAAAAAACGGAATGGTTGTATGGGGCCCCTTCTTATTTGATGAAAGCCTGCTTAAAGAGGAAAAAATGGGGGAGGACTGAACTTTAGGTGATATTCTGAATATTTTTTGTCAGTACAGTTAATGCATGTGAGGTAATGTATTTGATTCTGATGATAGCTTTATGTTCTGATAGGAAATAATTATTTTTAAGAACAAACTGGAATGCATTGGAAATAGCACAATAGAGAAATCCTGGGCTCACTTTCATATCCCCTGCCCTTTAAGGAAATCACTTTCTCCCCCCTTCCTTTCCCTCCAGCCTCAAGGTGGAGAATAATTATCCTACTCACAAGGGAGTCGAGCAGCCTCATTAATGGTTTGTAAAGTGCTTGGCAATCATCAGCTAGGAAGGGCAGAATGTTGGAAAATTATTTTTAGCCATTGAAGAAAGCTCAGTTTCTAGAGATACTAGAGGCAGAAGGTTTTGTTGTTGTTGTTCTTTCATCAGTGAGGTACTGGGGGCAGTTGAAATCTCCCGTGCATCTGCATATTCCTTCAAGCAATTATTTCATTTCTCAGCTTTCTGGCTAAGATAAGTGTAGGCTAGAAGATATTACATACTACATTAACGGCCACCTTGATCCCTCTGCATGGATAACAAAAAAGGCAGGTCAGTTGGAAGGATTGGTGTTCAGAAAGAATATGAAATAATATTTTTGATGGGGATCCATGAATGTTGCTGAAAAATATATTGGGATAACAATGGATGGAAAGTGGTGCTCACCCACTGTGACCCCTGACAGATTTTTCAGCAAGGTTCAGAGATCATCAAAAGGGTTGTTTCATATTGTTATTTCCATTGCTATGACTCTGGATAGACCACTGGGTGGAACAAGGGACAGAACACTGCATTTTGATGGAGAATACTAACATCTGAATTCAGGTTTAAGTCTGAACCCTTGGGCAAACTAGTCTCTCACAGGCACACGCGTGCACCCCCTTTCTGTCTCTCTGCAGCCTGACCTATTTCACAGGGTTGGTATGGGAATAAATAACATGCTGGAAGTTGTATACATTATCAGTATAATAGCAGGTAAGAGAGCAAATGCTAATGCTCTCCTTCAGTTACTACATATTTACTCATACCCAAACCCTGTTCAACAGACCATTACATGAATGGTTTCCACATTTGTAAAAGGAATTTCTCCCTTTCTTTTCTCCAGCCTCCTACAGATTAATTCCTGAGAGCTTCTCAGGTCTGCAAAGCAGATTTGGGGGGGAGGGGTTAGCGGCTTTTAAGAGGGTTGGAATTCGATCCACTAGCTGTGTCCCAATGGTTTCAATTTGCAAAGGCATAGTTATCAGGTATCCCTCCCTGTGTGTTAACAAAATGACCACTGAAGATTTACTGGGGGGGTTTCCTAGTCAAGTGCAGCCACATACAACTATCCCTCTCCTTGTCTGGATTAAAGCGGTAAACCATCCTTTTGTATAAGACCATATTTTGAAATTATGGAGAGCTGGAGGACTCCCAACCATGTTTTGTTTATTGCATCAACCCATGTTTATTTAACCATGGTTAATTTAAAGCCACCAGGAGTGCTCAAGCCATAAATCACTGCTTACAAATCAGTGTCTTGAGCTCATATATTGCACTAGACCAAAAACAAACCACTTTATGACTTCGTGCAATGGATAAACCTAGCTACTGTAATCAGAAGCCATGGTGTACAATTTAGCAGGATGTTTGAGCCCCTGCAAAACGTTTTCTAAATGGATATGGAATTCATAGAAATCAAATATTGACTCTTAAAACTGGCCTGCTTCCACAGTGTGCTAAGCCATAGTTGATTTGGTGAATAGGTAACACTGACTGGGTTCAGATAATGGTTTTGAGGCAATTAATATAATGCATTAAGCCAAAAACAATCCAACCACATTATGGCTTAACAAGAAGTGTCAGCATCCAAAGGACTTGACCATAATTGTCTTTTATGCAGCTGAGCTGCTTGTTTATTCTTATGCATGGGAGTGAGCTAAGGTACAAACTGAATTTTGTTGCTTGTTCTGGGCTGAAAAAAACCAATGACTCAGCTCTCCCTGAGGTTGTGTATATGTATACTTGTGAAATGAAAACTGGAATTGGTTTTGGCAATGATAGAAATCAATGTGAGACACTTGGAGGCCAGCTGCAGATTCTTTAGTTACAGAAAGCCAGCTTATTGAAATTCACTCCTACTTTAAAGATGAAGGTATATTTCCATGGTATGTTTTGGACATGGCTAATACAGTTTCTTGCAACCATGGCAACTGTGGCCATTTGCGTCCTGAGAAGAGAGACCTACTTAGACTAGTTACATCTAGTGTGAGGTTGCCAAATGGCCACAGTTGCCATGGTTGCAAGAAATATATATCCTGGAAATATATCTTTATCTTTAAAATAAAAGTGAATTTCAATAAGCTGGTCTTCTGGGTGCATAACTAAGGTATTCACCACTGGCTTTCTGGTGGCTCAGATTTAGCTGACTTTACTCATTTACTCTTCTCTCACTTTGGCTGTTAGGCAGAAGGGTAACTCATGCATGTTCTCCCACAATGAATTCTGTTTATTCCATGTTCATTTGCTTGACTGCCTCAGGAGAGAAGTATGTTCCTCTTCAGGTGCTATATCAGTCAAGGGAAAAACAATAAGCATAAGTCAAGCCTCCATCGTCATACTTCACTTGCCCTCAGCTGTTACTAGATTTTCCTGCAGTTTATACCTCTCAACAAGCCATTTTTTAAAAAAATCCAGGGCCAGTACAGTAAATTAATCAAATACTTTTGATGTGTGTCTTCTATTAGGATGATGAAAAGTAAGTAAGATTCATCTTACGCTTTTCAGTAGAGCAACAGAGGATTTTGTTACAAAGAACACCAGAGAGGGGACAACCAGCCATTTTAGGATTCTCCTCCTTTCTCCAAGATTTTCTTTTTGTTTGTCTGTTTGAAAAATCCCCCTTAGACATATTAAGCATGGCCTAGAGATGAACAATATGGTTATAAATAGGAAATAAAGCAATCCCTCACCCAAGTGTATCATAAAGGCTGTTGAAGGAAGGACAATGAGATTAATTTGTATCAGAATAGAATCCCTCCATAATCCCATGAGAGAGAAATGGACTTTTTATGGAAATGCAGTAACTGTGAGGGAAAAATCAGTCCAAGATGTGTGAAATTAAGGGAAGAATGGAGCCCAGCCTGAGAAAGATCTGAAGGAATGTATCCTATTTAATTATTACAGTTTAATAAACTGACTGGGCTTACACATTGTGTTAGGTCATGGTTTTGCCCTTGTTTGCTGAATAAGCCACAGCTGCCTGGGCTCACACATCAGGGTAGGCCATAAACCATGGTTTATAAACCCTAATCTTTCTGGTCCTTAACAGCATGAAGGACACAAAAATATCAGGAAGGTTTGTGTCTCAGAGGAGATACAGAATAGCTAGACTTCCTCCAACATTACAGTGACCATACGTCCTTTATTATAAAGGACAGTCTTTTATTTCAGAAAGCTGTCCTTTAGATTTATTTTTCAGAAACTCATGTCCTTTATTTTGGTCATTTAATTTTTACCATACAAACACTACCACTTAATGCACAGTCTTTCACATTCCTGTGAAAAATATGGAAAATGAATTCTTTTTAAAATAAATTTACATATACTGTTTGATTCTAGATATTTTTATTAGAATATGCGTTTTTGTAAAAGTTTTTCTTGGTTTTGCTCTTGAATTTTCCTTTGTAGAGCAAAGCAATAAACATAAACAATTAATTTTTTATATCCTCATGCACCTCTTTCAGATTTGCCCCTTTTTCAGGTTTGTCCTTTATTTTTTCCAAGTATGGTCACCACATCCTACATGCAACTATCACTACAAAAAGAATTTAAAATGTATAAAGGAATGAGGAAAAAGAAAAAGTATTCCAAGATCTCAGAAAAGCTACTAAATTGCCCCAAACTCCACTCAACACAGGTTGACCAACAAATAGTCTTGGCTTTGCAGAACCAAGAGAATAGATTTAGCTTCAGAACCAAGACAGAGCCAAGCATGAGGTAGCACCACATGGAGAAAGATACACACATCCAGGTATGCTGCTGCTCTGGGAGCCAGCCATGAGGAGGTGAGAGATGGAAACAGCAATTCTGACATCTCCTTCATGCTCTTCTTACCTCTGCTTCCCAACTATATATCACCCCATATTCAGGCAAAATGCTGGTGGGAGTAGGAGGTAGAAGATAGGAATAAGGCTTTCCAGTATTCTTTCTTGTGGAACCCAAAATAAAGAGAAGGGGCATGAGCAAGTCTTGCTTTCCTATTGCCAGTTGTTTTCAGTAAAATAAGAGAACAATGACCCAAAACACCAGCTCCAGACAGAAAAGAACATTTAGTTCTTCTAATTATGCCCACCTCTTCTCCTCTTACAATAAAGGGTATCAATTGTGAAAATATGCAAAAAGAGGCTGAATTCACACAACACGTGAAACCAATGTAGTTTGCTATCTTAAGGTTTAACATGATGTGTCAGCATAGTCACCATGCAAACCAAGCCTACTGTATCTTATTCAGTAAGCTATGATTAAGCAAACCACAACTTACTGTATAGTATGAATAGAACTATAGAATTCTGTTTTTGTTTTCCAGTCATATTCCAAAGTAGGGCAGTGAGTTGTTTAATTCTGAAAACAGAGTAACTATCTAGAACTTTTTCTTGTACTTATGTGTGTGCAAATTAATACCTTTATCCAATGTCAAGAGAAATGCTTTCAGTACATAATTAAAGAGATCCTGCTAAATTGGGTAGCGATTGAATGTCTCAGCTCCTCATCTAATCCTTATCCGTAATTTCTAAATTAGAAGTTAGCAATAGAAAGCCCAAGAGCCACATAAGATACCTCATCCCCTTTTCCTGGCTCCTAGAGGTACCAAGATTTTGCAGTGACGTTTTTAAAAACACAACCACCATAAAATAGATGAGTTAAATTCCTACAGGCTTCACACAGCCAAACCACTTAATTCCAAAACTGCAGGCAAGCAGGCTTTTTCCAACCCATGACCTTGCAAATCTTGCTTTCTCCTTCCTCCCGTAATGTAAACTGTACTGTAACAACACTGCGTTTCATATGATCATCATTCTGCATTGTTCTTGTCCATGGAAATTCTATTCACCTAAAATATTACTTCCTGAATTTCATTCCATAATTCTTCTGGTGGGAAGATAATACTTCAATATATGGAATGAGAATGTTACAACAGTTAAGCCTAGTTCCTGAAATATTCCCCAAAGAAATATGAAACTGTTACAAATCCAGCATGGGTTTCTTACATGCCATTGTTCAACAATCTAGAACCATAACCCTTAGGCTGTCTGAATTCAAACACTTATTTCCGTTCAATAAAGATCTCTAGAACTGCAGCCAGAAAACACATGTTAGCACACATTAAGCATTATGTAGAAATAAACTTGGAGCAATTATGACCTAAATTGACCTCTTTAGATTTTCAGCATTGGCAGATATCAGATCTATGCAGTGTCTATCACCCTGACTTTTTCCTTTACGATTCCGGTACTATTTTTCTTTAGGATTATTCTACTCTCCACTCCCTCCCTCTTTCTCTACTGACCTAGTTTTTCTCCATTTCTGGAAGGCAAAAGATATGCACACAGTATAGTACTGCAAGGTGATCTCAGGGGAATCACCCCCAAGAAGTATGTTAAATCAGCAAGTCTCTACAAGTCTCAGAAATTTAAAGAAAGAGAAATGTAGTTGTAAGAGGTGTCCTTCTAGTGGACATGGGGCTTTGTCTTTTCAATGAAATGATTTTTTCCCCCCAACTCTATTCTCAATAATGAAACAAATTATGTGCCAAAACTGCATTTGGGGTAACAAGAGTTCTATCTGAGTGGAATTTGCATTTGGCAAATTCTTGATTAATACACATATTGATGTTACATATTTATTTATTTAATAAATTTAAATAGCTATCCATTTACCCAAGGAATTCTGGAAGGCAAACAAAAATTAAAAATTAAAAACAAACCAATTATGCATATCCATTAAAAGGAAACTGGGTCAAGGCTCCTAAAAATCACATTATCAGCTCATCAAACAAGCCATATCCACATCAGAGTTCCATCAACATCTGGTTTGTCACAAACTGAGTTGGAAGCTGGGTATGTGGTCAAGTCATTGGATAAGTCTCTCATGACATACTGTACTCATGAGTCTTATCTGTCTGAGCCTTATTCTCAAGCCCTTCCTGATTATTCATCCATTACAAAATCCAATTCAGAAGTTGATCACTGTGACGGTCCCAGTACCAGGATCTTAACTTAGAAATTCTCTAGACAGTTCATTGGGAAGCTTAAAGAATTCTTTATTAAAAATCTAATTAACATAGGACAGTAGCAAAGCTCTGAGTGAGGATTTTGGCACCAAGCATTCAAAGAGATTCTTTTCCCTCTGGCCTCACCCCCCATCCCTCCTCCCTTCTTTCTCCTCCCTTAGGAGAGAGAAAGAACTTGTCAGCAAGTTCTTTCTCACTCCTAACTTTCCCCCTCCCAGCTCATTAGTCTGTTGGGATTATTAATAGTCCCAGGTGTCTTATCAGCAGCTGTCCTTGCTCTCACAACTGAAGGAATGTGAAGCTGCATGAAGGAATGTCTGTGAAGGTAGTACGGGTTTGCTTTCTTTCAGCTTATGCATGTAGCAGGCTGACATGTGTATTAATGCTTAATGACAGGCAAGCAAAGAGAAGGGAGCCTGACATGCCACCCTTCTAGAAAAAAGTCCTGGCAGGAAGGAGAGTAGAATGCCAACCCTGCAAAGTAGAACAGAAAGAGCATAAACAAAATTACTTAGGTTTATCAGGGTAACAGGCATGGAATGAATGAAGTAAATCAGGGGCTCAAACGTGGTGGCTGTTCACCCATTTGCTGTCACTCTCAGGGAAATTTTTCCATTGAACAAGGTATTGGAGGTGGCCATCATGCCTACAGGAGTCCAAAATTGTTTGAATTTCAAAGTGTTCTCCATCAATCATGATGGGGTTTGGAGGAGGCGGTATAGGATGCCAGCGATCAGAAGCATGAAAAGGTTTGAGGAGACTGCAATGAAAAACAGGATGAATATGTCACATATTCTTGGGGAGTTGTAATTAGACTGTGACTGGATTGATGACTTTGGTAATAGGGAATGGCCCAATGAACTTAGGACTCAATTTCTTAGATGGTTGCATTGATTTCAAGTGTTTTGTGGATAGGTAGACTTTTTGGCCAACCAATAGGTCCCATTCTGGAGCACTTTTGAAGTCTGCAAACTTTTTATAAGTGTCTTTAGCATCCTGTAGTGTTTGGAGCATTATGGGCCAATTGGGGTGCCATGGGCAATCCCAAGCAAGGAATGAAATGTGCTTGTTTGGAGAATAAGTCAGTAACCACCCAAATAACAATTTTATTTTTGCTCTCTGGGAGCTCTACAATAAAATCCATGGCAATCTGGTCCCAAGGTCAGATAGGATTGGCTACAGGTTGTAGTAATCCTGTGCCCACTTTACGTTTGGAGGCAGCACAGGTAGGACAGCTGGATATATAGTTTTGGACATCCTTCCTTAAGGACAGCCACCAAAATTGCCTGCGAATTAAGTGTAGAGTCTTTACAAAGCCAAAATGGCCAGCAGACTGAATCATGGCAGCGCTGTAACATTTTCTTGTGTAAAGGGTTAGGAACATAAATCTGAGCTCCACGCCACCAAATTCCATTGTGCTCTGTGAGATTAGTTTTGTTTTGCAGCAGCCACGTATCTTGTTGCTGGGCAACAAGCAGCTCATGTTGCAAGTCAGCTGGTGGGAAAGGCGGGGTAGTAGGTTTGGCGCTTCGAGTAACAGTGACCAATCCCAGCAAAGAAGGAATGACAGAGTCCACAGTCTCCTCCCTTTGGCTGTTGTGCTGAGGTTGGTGGGATAAAGCGTCTGCCAAGAAATATTTTCCCCCCAGGAGATATTTCAAGGTAAAATTAAAATGGCTAAAAAATTGTGCCCAACGAATATGCTTAGGATTCAATTTCCAAGGAGACTGGAGCACTTGGAGATTTTTATGATCAGTCCAAACCTCAAATTAAGCTCCCTCTAATAAGTGGCACCGAGTTAGGAGCGCATAACAGACAGCAAAGGCTTCCTTTTCCCAAACATGCCAGCGGCACTCAGTATCAGAGAATTCGCATGAAATGTAGGTGCACAGGCAGAAAACCCCCTGATCATCTTTCTGTAATAATACACAACCAATTGCAACTTCAGAAGCATCAGTTTGGATGGCAAGAGGCAAGGAAGGGTCAGGATGTTTTAGAATAGGTTCTGCAGTGAATAGGGCTTTGAGATTATCAAAAGCTTGTTGGCATTCAGCAGTCCAACTGATTGCTGCCCTGGGTTTCTTAGCTTTCTTTTCGTTCCCTTTTCCTTTGGTTTTCAACAGATCAGTAAGGGGCAAGGCAATCCAGGCAAAAGTAGAAATGAATTGCCAATAGAAATTAGTGAACCCAAGGAAACTTTGTAGCTGTCTCCTTGTTTTGGGGCACTTGCCAAGCCAATACATCCTGTACCTTGGCAGGATCCATCTCTATGCCCTTATGGGAAATTCTGTACCCCAAATAATCCAATTGGTGTTTATGAAATTCACATTTAGAAAGTTTGGCGTACAATTGGGCTTTCAATAACCTCTTTAAGACTTCTCTGACCAATTTCACATGGTCTGCCATGTTGTCACTGTAGATTAAGATATCACCAAGATATACCAAGACCCCTTTGTATAGGAAATCATGGAGAACCTCATTGATTAGCTGCATGAAGCATCCAGGAGCCCCACCCAACCTGAAGGGCATCACAAGGTACTCAAAAGCCCCCAGGGGGCAATTAAAAGCAGTTTTCCATTCATCCTCTTCTCTGATGCATATGCAAAAGCAGGATTCCTGTAAATCCAGCTTGGTGAAAATTTTCCCTTTCGACAAGTGAGCCAACATGTCTTTCATCAGGGGAAGGGAGTATTTATTATAGATACTAATAGTATTGAGACCTCTATAGTCTGTGCAGAGTTGTAAAGATCCATCTTTCTTGGTGCAGAACAACACAGGAGCACCAAGAGGGGAATTGGCAGGAGGGATGAACCCTCACTTTAGGTTTTTGTCAATGAATTTTCACAAAGCTGCCCTCTCCTTGAGAGTCATGGAATAAATTTTTGGCTTAGGGAGTGAAGCTCCTGGTTCCAAATCGATAGCACAGTCTGACTGGCAATGTGGTGGGAGCTGGTCAGACTCGGCTTCACCAAAAACCACCTCTAAGTCTCTATACTGGTGTGGGATTTGAGGTTCGCCTGAGGTTAAGTCAGACTTTGGAAGTTCCACCACACCACCCATCATTTCTAAGTCCAGAGGCAGTTTGGGTTCTGGCCAACCACCGTATGCCCCATCGGAGAACATTAGTTGCCCCGTGGGCCAGTGCACTTCGGGATTTCTTTGCTTTAACCACACTAAGCCCAATATTATAGACTGATGTGCTATAGGGGCCACAAGGAACTTTAATCACTCAATACTCATTTCTCTAGTCCTTATACTGTAAACAGATGGCTCAGTGAACAGTAGTTTCTAAAAATTAGTATAAGCCTTTTGATATTCTGAGTGCTTGACAAGCCTATCCTCCCTTTTTACTGCATGCAAAAATAGGAAGTTCATCCAACTCTGTATGTATTCGCTTGTGGTTGATTACAGGTAATGCAGGCCTTTGATGACAAGAAAGCTCTGTCTGAGATGTTGACATTTTGTGGCTGTTTCACACATGCATCAATTGATCTTTCAATTATTAACTGATGAATTTGAGCTGAGGTGTTTCCCTAGATAAGGAATTATGATAATAGCTTCCTCAAGGTCATTTGTATGGGTGGCAGAGGAATATGTGTGTGCTGAAGTCATCTATTGCTAATTATCAAGGAATAGTGCTATAATGAATGTGAGATTCTGCAAAAATTCTAACCCCAATCCTGCCATGCTTTTGGATTTAGTTTCAGTAAGGTGTCAGGGAGAGCCTTCCCATTGTTTATGCTGTCATCTGACAATTGTCTTTGAATAGGGAGATTATATTCTTAGCTATCATTGCTAAGAACAATTGTTAGATTTACCCTTCATTAATTTGACTAGTTCTTCAGGGGAAGAAATGGTGAGCGAAGAGAGTTCAGCTAAAAGTGGAGCCAACAACTGCAGCAGAATGAAGATCTGGCAAGTAGACCGGTTCTTCATAATTCGTCTCTGGAAAAGAGAGGACTTGAGATTGCCCACAAGTGGTCCATACAGTTGCTCCTCACAAGGAGACTGCAAGACAGTGGTCTCTGGTGGGTTTAGAGCTCTGGGAGACAAGGGAATAACCGTCTTGCTGAAACCATGGTCTGCACATTCAAAAAGGACACTGGGTTTGCATACTTCCTTTTCTAATCACTTTCAGAAATTGCTTCTTAACAGCTTTTCAGCTATTAGGAACCTTTGGATCAGCAAGTTTTATAGCACCAGGTGAGTTTCCTTCAATCCTTAGCTAAAGAAGTTTTAAATTCAAGTTTAAGGATTTTTTTTCTTTTGGAATAAACAGCAAAAGAGTGATTATAACATAGATTTTGGAAAGATACAAATGGACTAAGGGTCTGGATGGATTTGAAATAAGATTTTGGAATTAATTATAAGAAACCTTCCTATGGGGAAATGTTTTTGTTTTGAATTCTCTTTTTAAAAAAAGAACATGATAGGATGAGACTGGGCAGGATAGAATGAGGTTGGGCACTAGTGGGAACCAGAAGGTACTAAAGATTACAATTAAAGGAGAAGAACATTTAAATTTGACTTACTAATACAGAATGAAGCAAAATATTTTAATATTGGACATATTGAGGGATATTTTTGAACAATGAACCCAGAAGGTAATTTAAGAGTGTCTACCTCTATAGATAGACCGCGTCTAAAAGGTGTTATGGAAGAAGAACAAGTTTTTTTACTGGGCAAGACTGACACTGATCTGAAAATGGATTTAAAAATGACAGGCTACAAGAATGACATGGAAAAAATGCTACACTGGACATACAAATGAAACTGGCTGATGTCTTAATAATTAAAAGGGATATACAAATAACAATGCAAAAGAGTAACCTTGAAAACTTTCCTATATTGCATTTACAAAAGATACTTGTTAAAGTTTGAAGAATTTTGTGAGAAGGGACAAAGAAAACATGAAAATAAATCAAGTTCTAGGACATTATTTGGAACATTATTTGAAGGGATTAAAGATCATGATTGTTAAAAGTAAAAGGAAGGAATATAAAGTTGGTTTATTTGATCAAGGTTAAAATAGATATGTTGTTATCTCTGGTAACCCTTAATGGACTTTTGCTGACCAGGATTGAATGATGCGGCTTTAAGGATTTGTTTAGAGAAAAAGAGATGGGATATGGGAAGAAGAAATCATTTGTTGTATTTTAAGAGAAGGTGGTAAGTTACTATAATTGTTTATACTTGTGATGAAAAGGGAAGTCATTTCTTTATATATTTCTATTCATCACATCTTCTGGCAATAAATTCCCTAAGTTAGATACTGCATGAAGAAGCATAACCATGACTCCGACTTTGCACTGAGCCATAAAATGGTTAGTTTGATTTCACTTAGTTTATTGTATGAACACAGCCACTTATGCTTTCTAAACTATGGTTTGAGGTACAAAGTCACCCAGTTGTGTTCTGTTCTATAAACTGGATAAATGAACTTTAAAAGGTAAAGGTTTCCCTTGACATTAAGTCCAGTCACATCTGACTCTAGGGGGTGGTGCTCATCTCCATTTCAAAGCCGAAGAGCCAGTGTTTGTCCATAGACACTTCTGTGGTCATGTGGCCGGCATGACTAAACGGAACGCCATTACCTGCCCGCCGAAGCAGTACCTATTAATCTACTCACATTTGCATGTTTTCGAACTGCTAGGTTGGCAGGAGCTGGGACTAGCAACAGGAGCTCACCCTGTCAAGCGGATTTGAACCGCCGACCTTCGGATCTGCAGGCTCAGCAGCTCAGCGGTTTAACCCACAGCTCCACCGCGTCCCTATGAATGAACTGAACTGTAGCTTAATGCAAAAGTAAACTGCATGAAACTGAGGAGGCTGAATTACAAAGCGGGTGCAGAAAATTACTCTATGGGGCAGGGTTTAATTGGTTCCCCTCCTCCTTTTTTTTCTTTAACTGTGATAGGCCTATTGTAAGAGTTACATGGTCATTTTCCTTTGTTTCCCATCTAAAAATAGTAGGAAACTTATCCATTTTCAGTAACCATAGAGGGGATTGTATGTAAAGCCTTCTTTATCTAAGAAAACACCACTAATGGATTGCTGAGGTCCATATGATGGATGAAACCTGACGTACCTAAACAGGTACAAAGTTCCAAGGCATAAAAAGCTGCTAAAAAGGGCCCAGGCCTGTCCCTTTCCATTAGTATACTGTATATATACTATATATGGCATCTTAAATAATACTAAGATGCCATGTATAGCATATTATGTGTCTGTGTGTGTGTGTGTGTGTGTACATGCACACACACTATCACTACTACTCATTTCATTGCTCTTAGGATTTGTTCATTTATTCAGGTTATTTCTGGTTCAGTTTTCCTACCTGATTTATGATGTTTTATATTTTTAAATATAATACATATAGCCTGTTGCTAGCACTTGTCCACCATCATAACCTCAGAAGTTTGACTAGTCTTTTCTCTGTCCTATTTTTATTCACGTTGTTTTAATTTGTCCTTTTCCCAGCATTTTACAGCTGCATGTGAGGGGATCTTCATTTTGCTTTCAGCTCCAAATAGAGCTGATCACAGCTGCATGGTCCTGGATACAAAAGGCATCTCTGTGCTAGGCATCCATGTTTGTCCATACCAGTCTGCCCTTAATGGGAATAAAAAAAAAAAGTATAGAAAATAAGAAGTGACCTTTGCAAATCTCTGATAAGACCTGTTTTGTTCAACAGTGCAAGAATACAAGAGACCTGCAGCCAAAAAATACAGCATGGAATTTAGATTTTCTCCCAATCTTTTAAGAATATATCTGCAATACTGCAGAATATTAACATGGAAGCTGTTGTTTTAAAATTATTGTGCAGTTCATTCACAGACTGAAACATGGACATGTGTTTGTGTGTATTCTATCACATGGCTCTACAGCTTGAAGTAACTGCTCCTTGTATTTATATAGAAATGTCTATAGCATCCTTCAGAAGAAATTCCTGTGGCAGTTTACATAACCCAGAAGAGTTAACATGCAGATACAATGAAACAGGCCAATCATAAAGCAGAAAAACTGGAAATGCAGCAAGCTCTTAAAAGCCAATGAAAATTATCAGCAGAACAAAAATTAAGTTGAAAAGGCCAGGGAATAGTAAAGGATTTTGTCTGGTGCTTAAAGAACCTTAAAGTCCCAAGGAGACCTTTCTGGGAAGATCATTCCAAAAGGAGGATTCTATCACTATTTGGACAAGGACAATCACAATTTTACTTTTGTTAGATTTGTATGACACATTTTCTTCAAAAGTATAAAGTCACATATATATGTAGCACTCCCATTTTTCCCACAACAATAAGCTTGTGGGATAAGTTAAACCAAGATGTGACTGGCCCAAAGTTACTTAGTGAAGTTCCACAGCAGAAGAAGGTCTTGAACCTGGGTTTCCCTGATCCTACTCTAATATTTAACACCTTAACTACAGTAATATCATATTAGCTCTTTATGTTCAAATAGGCATGTAGAATCACAGATCATTCTTTGAAAACTGTAGTAAATATATAGTTGGCTATATTTTGATTGATTGATTGATTATGTGCCATCAAGTCAATGTCAATTCTTAACAACCACATAGATAGTTATTCTCTATGACAACCTGTCCCTAACCTGGTCCTTCAGGTCTTCCAATGGTGCACCCATCACCACTGTAACTGAGTCCATCCACCTGGCTGCTGATCATCCTCTTCTCTTTCCTTCCACCTTTCACAGCATTAGAGCCTTCTCTAGAGAGCTAGGTCTTCACATAATGTGTAAGTAGGATAACATAAGGCTAGTCATTTGTGCCTCTAGTGAGAACTCTGGGTTGATTTGTTTGATGATCCATTTGTTTGTTTCTATGGCTGTCCATGGTAGTATCAGGAATCTCTTCCAACACCAAAGTTCAAAAGTGTCAATACTCTTCCTATTCTTCCTCTTCAAAGTCCAACTTTTGCTTCCATAGAGTATCACAGGAATACCATGGTTTGCACTATTTTGGTCTTTGGGTGTTGACACATTACAGCATTTGAATATCTTTTCCAGAGCCTTCATGGCTGCTCTACCAAGTGCTGGTTGGTGGCATATTTCGTAACTGCTTGTTCCTTTGTTTTGATGGTTGATCCTAAAAGGCAGAAGCTAACTACCACTTCAATATCTTCATTATCATTTCTAAGGCTGGTTGTTGTTCCCATTGTCATTAGTTTGGTCTTCTTTATATTTAATTTTAGTCCCATGTTTTCAATATGCTCCTTGACTTCTATTACTAGACCTTGCAGATCCTTTGCATTTTCAACTATTAGAGTAGTGTCATCAGCATAGATAATAAACAAATGCTCAGTTGCACAGTAGTACGCATTATTATGAAGTATCTTGGGCTTTAATTTAGTTTTTATTTGATTCTAAAATATTTTAATCTACCTTTCATCCTTGCACAAACCTGATTAATATATAACAATACAAGTATGCTCATCATAAAATACAATCAGATAATAAAACACCCTCACCATAATCTAACCAAGGAAGGCAAAATATATAATCAAAGGAAAAATCAGGTCAACCAATCAAAATCCTCAATAAATGAAAAGATTTCAAGCTGGATCCAAAAAGACTTCATTTATTACATATATATTAACAATATGACCAATTTCTGCAGTAATTGCTAGAGAAGGGATCCCTCAATAATAGAATGTATACATTAGTAATAAAACTAGGTTGGATGTTGTACTTTGAGAGTTAAAAAATTGCACATAGGTGAGCTGGGAGAAAGGTAAACAATGTTGTGATTGGACTGAAATCTAGCCCTGAATCCTTGGACCAAGGAGAGAAGGTAAATACATTAATCTCTTCAGGATGAATTGGCCAATTTACACACATTCATTCACATGTACCACACTATTTTCTGTTGCTGTGTGCAGATATGTGTACTTGATCCTATAAACAGGAAGAACTTGGCAGAAGGGAAGGGTAACAACAGAGACTTTTCTCTCTCCTCCCCTTTCACAAGTTGCTGGATTTAGCATAATCAATGAAGGAAAAACTTTCAAATACTGGAACAGAGATCAGAAGGGAGCAAGGATTCCGAAGAAGAGAAAGAATAGAGAGAATGATGCTTCTATGTATTTTAAGGTGTCCTACCAGACAGAACTGCTAGCAATTTTCTGTTGCCAAGTTAAAATCAATTTTTTGTGATGCTAGCAAGAACAACAAAGTCAAGAGGAGGGAAGAGAAAGTACATAAGCATGCAGGCAGGCTAATCGTCTTTAACAGATATACAAATCAGCTTTTTTTTATTATTCAGAGGATCAAAACTGCACCTGCGCTCTGTGCTTCAATATATTTCAAAGCTTCATATAACTTAAAACCAGAATGTAATCTTAATGTTAAAAATGATAAAATAATCAGCAGTTAGTGTGATGAATGAACTCAGTCAGTGTTTTAGGTTCTAAGGGTGCTGTGAATATGTTTTCTGTAAGTGCCGTTTGCTTGAGACGTAGCTAGTTCAAATCTCGGATTTGCCAAAATCTAGCACACAGTACCTTGTCTTTTAGTTGACAAGAGAGTAGGAGGTTTCTTCTTTTTTTTAAAGAACAGTTTTATTGCTTAAGTACAGAAAATAGAAAGATAAAATACAAAAAACATAAAAGGAAAAAACAAAGATGAATATACAGTACATAATATAATACATAATCATGAAAGTAACACAGTTTTTCAACAACATGTTGAATTTAACCATACAAGGGAAAAGTGACAAACTGTTTTGGTTACAGGTTTCCTCCTTCTGCAGATCCCAAGCTGTGAACTGCAGTAATGCAGGTCTCTCTCAAAATGCAAATGGTGCAGACAGGCAGAAGATTCTTCCAGGTGGGTGGCTCCTTCCACTACCCGTCAAAATGTTTTATATAGCTATGTTGTCTTTTCTGATCTAATAGATTTTTGTATGGAAAGAAAAAGAGCTAATGGTGGGAAAAGTCATGTGCAAGTTATAAAACACAATATTATCTGTACCCTGCACACATTTTGTGAATGATGTAAAGCATAATAGGATAAAAGCCTCATTTGGAGGAACCCAGAGTTAAGCTGGAGTATAGAAAAATTTAGGTATGTAAGGCTGAATAATACCACTCCCTTCCCCACCCACGAATAGTTTTAAAAGCACCAAAAATCTGTTGGAGTGTTAAAACTAGGTAAATAACCTTTATATCAAGGAATTTTTTAATGACTTCAATGCGTCATTCCAAAGACACTAAAACTCTAGGTAAATGTTTGCACTCAGGAGTTCTCACTGTTTGGAGAATTAGGCCTTACACAACAAAATTTTTTCTATTCTGAACACATTTTTTCCTTAATTTAATATCTGAGCATCTTATCTTTTTTCCATATGCTTTTTATTTAATACATTTTAACAAAGACCTGCCATGAGGTGACCATACAGGATGATCCAGAATGAGGTTCCTGGCATCTTGTTTTATAAAGAGTTCTAATAAGAAAATATACATGGGAAAAAATTTTCTTTCCTTTATTCTAAATCTTATAAAAAAGCACTGTCCTATGCAAGTTCACAGATTAAATGTAAGCAGTAAGACTATTTCAAATTAATTCCCTACCTTCCACAAAGCAGCCTTCCCCATCTTGACCATATTAGATCGCAGTAATGGGATTTGTAACCCAATACCTCCAGGGGTATCAAGTTAAGGAAGGATGACATTAAGATAAGGTTGAGCAGAAAAGGATCACATGAGAATGACCAACAAGGCAGAAAGAGAATGATGGAAAATTTTCTATTCCCAGATTCTATTTTGGCTGACAGCTCAATATAGAATTTTAAAAATTGCTATGCAAATTTGAATTTTAAAAAAGCTATGCAAATTTGAAGAAGCAGGATAGAAAGTGTATTGATGCTTTTGAACTTTGGTGTTAGAGAAAACTTCTGAGCATACCAAAAATAGCCAAGAAAACAAATTGTTGATAGAACAAATCCATCCAGAGTTCTCACTTGAGATACAAATCAGACTCAAAGTATCATATCTTGGACACGTCATGTGAGTACCTAGCTCTCTTGAGAAGTCTATGATGCTGGACAAAATAGAAGAAAAGAAGACAACCAGTAACAAGATAGATGGACTCAATACAGCAGTGAGAGTGCACCACTGGAGAAACTGAAGGGCCAGGATGAGGATAGATTATCCTGAAGAAGGTCTATCTATGTAATTGACACCAACCTGATGGCACATAATCAATCAATCAATGCAAATTCAGGTTGCTATGCAAGATTTGTACATCATCATATCACTCTCTAGAATCACAGAGATAACCATAGGATTAGGCCATTTTTAAATGGATTAGACAAATCCATAGAGAACAGGTTTGTCAGCAATAAGTAGACATTCTGCACAGAGACAATATATCTTGGAACAGTAGATCTCAAGAAGAGAGAAGATGCATTGTATTTGAATCCTGTTAGCTTCTGAAGGCATCTGGCTGGCCAGTTAAGCAGATGCAGGACAAAATAGGTCTTTGACCTGACTCAGTAAAGGAAATTCATAGCCTGGACTGCCTATTATATTATACCAGCTCTTACATTTGGGATGGTTCAAGAAGATCAGTTCTAAAAAAAAGAAGATAGCTAAGTACCAAGCTCCAAAGCTGAAGAATTATTTTCACCCAGCATGTAAGAATATCACACATGATCGATCATTCTGAGTTGGTATGCCCAACTTAAAGGTGGGAAGTCTTGCTCAAAAATGTTCCTTTTCTAGTCAAACAGGAGCTCAAATGTGATTTCTGATAAAGTGACATGAAGAGAAGGGAAGGTGGTGTTGGCAATTAAATTTTATGACTCTTTAGTAATAAGGAATATTCTTGTTGCAGCAGCAATTTGATTTGTGCATTCAGATTCAGCTTGCAAGCTCAAAATTTATTGAGCTGTTTGCTTAGCTTTTGTTTAAGTCACATCTCTCCTACAATGTGACATTAGTAGAGAATTAGAGAGGAGCCATTCTCTGCACCATAATAATTGTCAGGTCTGAGAGTTAGCAAGACAGGTAGAATCCAAGCCTTGAGAGAAAATGGATGTTTCAGTAGAGTAAGTTTATTTTAAGCAACATGGTAGACAGGGAATACTAGAACCTGTCCATTTGTAGGAAATTCGTTACATGCTTTGAACTCAGATGATAGCTTGAGAGTTTGATGGTTAGTCAAGGATGTAAATCTTCAGCCATCTCGCCATAATCAACAAAGCTGCATGCTCTAATGAGAAAATCCTCTTGAAACTCCAGGACAGAAGTGAATCTTGTTGAAAGCAGCTGGATTTTCTTACTCTCTGTGTGTAAGATGACTGCTGTGATGAGTTTATTGATAGAAAAGGACAGAGCCAGAGAGAAATGGAACAGGAGCTCCGCCTTCCCTTCTGGAGTGAAGTGACTAGAATAGTAATAAAGAGATGAAAGAGGTGGGAAAAAAATGAAGGCAATCAAAAACTTCATGCTGCAATACAGGAATTTTTTGCCTGCCATTCCTCTGAGGACTATGATCAACGTACTGTGATGTCAAGGAATGTTCATAAACTGAGCATTTAGTTCAGAAATTTTAGTTCAGAATTTTTAGCCTTTTTTTTAAAATTAAAAGTAGGTTGGAACACATAGCTCTAGCTGCTGGTATATTTCAGGTCAAACAGGTGCTGATAATTAATAGTACTGTTAGGATTAGATCTCAGCATCAAAATCCAGAGTCCCAAATTACCCAGGAAGAGTAAATGATAGGGCAGGAACAAGAAGGTCCAGTGTCAGCACCTGGGTTAGCATGAATATTACAAGGTGCACCAATACTGATGTTGCTCCTCCCAGAATTTCTTTTTTTTTTCAGTTAAATTGTCGTAAGGGCTTGCATATGGACATGCACATGGTTATAGATATGCATTATATCTTTGTAAAATCATGAGGCTGGCAAGATACAATGTATTTCCTTTGTTCCATCAATAATATTTTGGACAAGCCACAATTTCTGAGTAGGCAGCCTTATATATCAATATTCCAGTTTTGTAGATATTGTATGTATAATATGGGCCAGTATCATGGCCAGCTGTGACTTGGAGGATTCTGATGCTAAGGAGCCTGCTCTGGGAGTGCCAGGAGGACATGTCTGAGGAAACTGTGGGCACTCAAGCACCAGGGTTATCTGATCAGCAATCATCAAGAGCGCCTTCAGCCAGAGGATGAGGAACAGAATATGGACCATCCATCCAGTCCATGAGTGCACCATGTGCTGTGGTGAGCAGAACAATGGTCTTCTGTTTGTCTCTGAGCCTGGCAAAGGTATTCACAGTCTTGATTGGTTTCACTGGCATGAGCTCTTCTTAAAAGCCATCACTAGCCTGTTTTTCCTTATTGGAAAACTGATCCACCTGGACTCTGCATTTCAAACCAGGTCCCTCTGGCATTCTAAAACTCTGCCTCTCTGACCCCAAATTAGCTGCCAGCCAGTCCATGACACCTGAACTCTGGACTATGACTTGACTACACTTCTGCCCATTTCCTTAGACTTTGGCCACTTGAAATTTGTCGTAGGCAAGCTCTCCAGAGATTTAGGACTTTTTGTGTACTGTGTAGCAGTAGCTTGCACACATGCCCTGTCTGCCACTGCCTGTATTTGCTTAGTTCTGAGTAAAGCTTCTTGCAAACTATTTCCCTCTGTGTGTGCGTGTGCGCGCGCACGCATGTGTGGCCTGAAACAGGACAGCTGTCATGCTCTGTCCACCCAGTTTTCATTTTTCATTCCATTGGTGCCACTTGTGCATGGCGTGATAGGATCAACTGTATCCCCAAATTGCTGGGATCTGCCAATGATATCCTATCTTCTCTGACTTAGGCATGAGTTTATTGGCTTTTCTCAAATCAATTACTATCACTTTCTAATCAATACATCTGAAGTCTCATTTGATTTGACAGAAAGAACTAAAGCTAAGCATCACCATCATTGCCATAAAAGTTAAATTCTTCTATGTTCAGAAGTTGTCTAGCTTTCAATAGCAGGGATGGAAAGGACACAAAGCTGGGGTTCTACCCATCAGGGCCTGTGGCAGCTGTAGTTTAGACTCAACACCAGCTCTGCCCATTGCCAAACCAGTACAATCTGGACTGGAATTTAATAAGTCCACTTCAGGAACAGCACAGGATATTTCAGATCCATGGACATCAGCTATTTAAAATACCAAAAGCAGAGTTTTGTTTTTAAAATATAGCATCTGGCTCTGGCAGTGGATTACCTACATCCTATCATACTGTATTTGGCTGCAGGTCCAGTACACCTTTATCTCAAAGTAAATCTCCTTGATTGCATTATGGTTTAAGTTTGAAAAGGTATGCACACAATTGCGTAAGGTGATGGGATTATGCCAAGCATTCTGCTTGGCTACTACATTTGGGAGAACAAAGGAATAGCAGAGAGCTCTCTGTTTAGAACTCCCCTCTCCCCGCCGTGCAATTTTTTCTATGTTGTTGCCTTCTGATGCTTTAACGACAACTCTCATATTTTCCCAGAAAACAACGACCATGCTTAGTAGAGGTAGTGAGGGTTCTAGTCCAACAATCTAGAAAATATCCTGTTGTTGAGGCCTGTTCTGTTCTAGAGATTTAGTGACTTGGCTCCACACTGGAAGAAGCTATAATGTAGTTGTTTGGTTTGGGTTAAATATACTGTGCGACATTCTGTCATTTTGATTTAAAAACCATGATTTAACATGTGTGATTCCAGCCCCTTTTTGCATATTTAACAACCTATGGTTCAGCACATCATAGTTTAGCACAGTATGAAAACACAGTTAATATCTAAGACATTGTATAAAATGTTGGAAGACCTTTCTTGTTTGAGCTGGCTCTAAGGGTTTGTAGTGGACCTTTTGAATAGGGCATGAGATTTAGTGGGGGGACATATTTCATTTTCATATCAAAACTTGAATCTGTGGCCTAAAAGTCCTACTAAATACGTAAGTGGTATGGCAACAGAAAAAAAAATCACATGCTACTTTGAAACTGCCAAATGCTATACTATCAGGTACGGCCAGATCTTTCCCATAGGTATCGCTAAGGCTTTATATAGCCTGTACGTAGTAGCCATACCAAATAAGAGTAGAAATGGACATAATAAGAACATAGGTTGAATATGAATTTAACCATGCTTAAATCAAATGAAATCAATGGGATTTAAATGAGTCTACCATACACTTGAAGAGCATCCGGAAGCTTCAGCTGATTCAGGATGCGGCCGCGCGGACAATCTTGGGTGCTCCAAGATTTGCACACGTAACACCTTTGGTGCGTGAGCTGCACTGGGTCCCAGTTTGCTTCTGGGTCCAGTTCAAGGTGTTGGTTATTACCTTTAAAGCCCTACATGGCATGGGACCAGGATATCTGAGGGACCGTCTCATCCCTATTACATCGACCCGCCCCACCCAGTCATGCAGGGAGGGCATGTTACAGGCCCCATCTATAAAAGAATTCCATCTAGCGGGGTCTCGGAGGTGTGCCTTCTCTGCTGTAGCTCCCGCCCTTTGGAACATCCTTCCCCCAGAGGTCCGACATGCCCCTTCGCTCCTGGACTTCCGAAAACAACTAAAGACCTGGTTTTGTCAGCAGGCTTGGAATGGGAGGGGGAATAGTTATACTTAGTGCCCTAAGTGATTTTGAGGGGCATCCTACACTCATGGACTGATTAAAATCTCTTGCCACTTAGATTTTACTATATTCTTAATTTATTGTATTGTTAGACTGAAATGGTTTTAACTGCGTTTTATTGTAAACTGCCCAGAGTCCCCCATGAGGGGGAGTGTAATGAATGCCTATTCTAAAACACTATCAGACTCATGAGCAGGAATTCAAAGATACCTGATTTATTAAAGAATAGTATGCAGGATCACAAAGAAAGCTGAGAATGATAAAAGCACGCCAAATGCAAACTAAAAACCCTCGGTACAAATGAGATCCCTCCCCCCGTAGAATCTTCCCAAGTTCACAATCCCAGGTGCTCCTAACGGCTTCTGATGGTCTGCGGGAAAAGTCCTTGAACAGAAAACATAACCCAAACACATTCCATTGTAATGAACACAGATACAGAGCTTGGTACAAGGTTTCACAGCAGCTCCCCCCCAAACAGAAACGCACGTCAGCGCCATGGCATGTGAAACGTTACAATGTACAGTGCACACTGAAACAGTGAACATGACAGGGAGATGGGCGGTGAATAAATTTATAAATAAATAAATATGGCTATAGCTCGATTTTAAAACAAGCTTTTTATTTAACGTTTGTGAATACAGATACGAAGATAATTAATATTGCATCTTTAAAAAGAAATATCATTCAGTTGATTCAAGGTCAAACTAGATGTTAAAGCGCGAAGATGAAAGTACTGATTTTTTTTTCAGCAAAAATTATATGTGAGAAAGGAGATTTTTCCGCAATTCAAGATGGGCTTGAGTGCTCTGTATATATCTTGACCCTCCATTTGTGAGGTAGAAGCAAAATATATATATTCCATAAAAGCCACTGATGCAGGCCTCTTTGAGGGGGACCCTCAAAGCCTATGTATAACTCAGTAATTGGGATTCTGGAGAGAAATCCAGGGAGCAAGAGCTATCAAGATTTCAGAAAAACAGATAAAGAGAGATAGGGTACTGTATTAGGATGGAACTGGGATCAGGAAAATGTGGGCAGCCGTAAGGGTTCCAGGATCATGGACAGATCAGTGAGAATTACAGCAACATACTTCAATACAATCTCAACTGCACTTGATACCATCTTATTCTTTTTCTATTTCTGCTTGTTCTCAGTACAGTGCCCTCCAGATATAGTAGAATGTAATTTATGTCATCCTGTTTTCAATTACCTGTGACCTGGAACTCAGTGGCAGAGCATATGTTTTGCACACAGAAAGTCTCAGGTTCAGGACACGTTCAGTAATGCACTATACATCTAGACTATGGACCTTGCATGGTTGCAAATAGAACATGTAAAATAAAAAACTAATAATTTTAAAAGTGAAATAATAAAACTAAGATTTAACCGGAGGTTAAAAACACTGCAGTGCAATCACCACCACCCCAATAATAACCAATAAAACAAAACAGTGTGAAAAACTGTCCCAGGCAATATGGATGATGTAGAAGGTACAACCTTTTCCCGCTCCATGCCTGCTGTTGCTCAGTGTTGGAGTCATGACACATTAGTCCACTTTGCACAATTGTAAATCAAGGAGGAGTTGTATTTACTTATATACTTACACATGGACACATGCACAAACATGCACACACACTACTGAATCAGAGGTGACTTCCAGTGGTTATAATATAAATAAGCCTTAAACATTGAATTCTCCAGAATATACAATAAAAGCATACTGTAATAACATTAAAAATATAAGAATAATAGGACAAGGGGAAGAAGAAAAAAATAACCCTCTTTCATGACCTGAGCACCAACTTTGTACACAGAAAGCCCCAGATTCATTCTCCAATATCTTCAGTTATGTTGGGAAAAGTCCTGGCTGAATCCCTACGGTCATTCGGTGGCCAGATTCATCCATTACACTAAGACAGATGTCCAAAAGAAACCACTGTGACCTCATGTGCATCATGATGTCATTGTGGAATTGACACAAATTGTGGAATTATAAAATAACTGTACAATTAATGTGAATTATGTAATTTGCATCAAGAACCATGTCACGACACAAATGTCACATTGTCATTTGTGTGATGATATCATAATGCATATGATGTCCCTGCCCTCCTATGGATGCTCATGCATGTTAATAATAGGGTTCTTTGGCTGAGTGAACTTATCTACTTTGGATCATAAATATCATTTATGTCATCACAGTGTCATATTAACAATGGTAAACTAAATGAACCAATGGTCTAACTTAGTATAAAGCAACTTACTGTGTTCCTGAATCCTGCGTTGCATGTCACTCACCTCTTTTTCTTTTTTGAAGAGGGACACAATCAGTCTAGCATATGGCTTCTCAGTTACTTTTGGTAAGTTTCCAAAAATCTTACAAAATGAATCAAGTTGAGGATCTTACTAAATGGCAGCAGAATGACCATGGATTTAATCCCAGGTCTGCTCCAATCATGTAATAAGTACAAAAGGACTTATTGGGGAGGGGGGGTGGAGTTATTCCTGTTTTTAGTACCAATACCAATCTGCTTGTAAGCCACCCAGAGTCACATATATATCAGACGGGAGGCTATATAAATTGGAATAAATACTGTACATAAATTAAAATACCATGCTAAATAAGGGAAATGAAATTTCTCTGATGTGCCGATTACTTTCTAATAATCCAGCCCAAAGTGCTTCTTTTCCCAACTGAGTTTCCATCCACTATTAAAAATAAGTTATGAAGGAAAAATATTTGGGGAAATAGAAGATATGAAAGAGAACTGCAGGAGGAAGTGAAACATAAAGATAACTTCAGCTCCATCAGGTTTTTTGGCAATGCTGTGGAAATTATTTGCCATTGCTTTCCTCTGTATTTTTTACTTCCTAGCACAGCATACAGTCCTGGCATTTACTGGTAGTCTCCCATCTAAATACTAGCCAGGTCCAACTCTGCTTAGCTTCCAAGCCTAGACAAGTTTGAGAAGATACTGCCATCTGCAGAGACATGAATAGAGTATCCTTTTTTATATATATAGTAGTAGTATACTTTATTGATTATATTTGACCATACCAAAACATCAACTGCAGTAACATACAATAAGACAAAATAAGGTAAGATACAATATAATGGGATAAAATGGGCTACAGTGAGATAAAATAGGTAAAATATAGTAAGGTAGGGTAAAATAAGAATAAAAGATAAAACAGTATACGATGAAATGGAGTACAGAGATGTATAATACGATGAATATTAGGCTCAAAGACAATATATGTTTAGGTGAATTGCATGCAACCCCAGTGAGTTCTATAAAATGTATTCTGCGTGCGCGATGTTGAAGAATAGCAACATTGACCTAATATCTGCAAAGAAGTAATATCACAGATTCCAAGTCCAGGGCACATATGAGCAATTCACTTTGCAGTCAGAATACGGTTGTTTCTCTGTATACTTGGGTGACAGAATGACATTCCATAAAGAAAGTATAGTGATTTCACCAATCTTTGCGGGCATTTTGGATCCAATGGTATTAAAAATCTTATTGACTCTGTCAGCCCTAACTCAAAATCCACATCTATTATCATCTACTTCCAGGCACAGAATAGCATCAGGGTACCAAATATACAGTATGTGAAATGATACATCTTGCATATTACAAAGGGTGTGGACAGGTGGGTGGGAGTCATTATAACAAACAGCTTGGGAAATTGATAATTAGCAGAGTGGCAGAACACAAGTCAAGCAAAAAAGCCAAGGCCATTTGCCTCAGTGAGGGTATAGATTTAGGTACTACTCTTGAAGAGGTGGAGATGAGGAGGCCTGTTGCATCCTGTGCTTGTTGGACAAGGGAAGTAGAAACAGCTAGCATGCTCATCTTTTTTGTGTGTGTACATTTGTGGTAAATATAAGTGTGAAAGGTGAAAGGTCCCCTGTGCAAGCACCGAGTCATGTCTGATTCTTTGGAGGGACGCCGCTTTCGCAACGCTTTCTTGGCAGACTATAGCGGGGTGGTTTGCCATTGCCTTCCCCAGTCACCTTCCCCAGCAAGCCGGGTGCTCATTTTACCAACCTCGGAATGATGGAAGGCTGAGTCGACCTGAGCCGGCTACCTGAGAATCCAGCTTCCGCTGGGATCGAACTTGGGTCGTGGGGAGAGTTTCAGTTGCAATACTGCCGCCTACCACTCTGCCCCACACGAGGCTCTCAGTAAAGGTAAAGGTTCCCATTTAGTCATGTCCAACACTAGGTGGTGGTGCTCATCTCCGTTTCATGGCCGAAGAGCCAGCGTTGTCCACAGTCATGTGGCCAGCATGACAGTCACGGAATGCTGTTCCCTTCCCGCCAAAGCGGTACCTATTTATCTCCTCACATTTGCATGCTTTCAAACTGCTAGACTGGCAAGAGCAGGGGCAAGTGCAGGAGCTCACTCTGTCACATGGCGCTCAGGTCTCGAACCACCAAACTTGCAACCTTCTGGTCGACAAGCCTGGCATCTTAACCGCTGAGCCACCACGCCCCAATATAAGTACCTCTCTGTATTTCTTGAAATAACAGCAGTATTATATCAATGTTGTAATACTGAGATGTTGTTTTGTCAATTCCCAGCACTAGAATCTGCTGAGTTCAACACTGCACTCAGGAGGTTTCCTTGTTTGGGATTAGCATGATATAAGAACCTAGCCATCATTTTATGTATGAATGGAACCATTAAAACAAACTGTGGCATAGCACAGTGTGAAAACCCAGTCTTTGTCCAAGTAAATTGTCTCCTTGTTGCCTGCTTTGCCTTGGTTCATACAAGATACTGACCCAAAATCTGATTTGTATCTCTCATAAGAACATAATTGTGTCCTTTCTATTCAATAACTTTTATTTGACTGAATAGGAGTCCCCTCTTTTCTCCCTCACAGAGATGTTACAACTTTAAAAGAGATAGGAATAACAGAAATTTGGTAAGTATTACTTCCCCCATCTCACTCATGCTTGAAAGTTCATTAAAGTGTGGAAAAACATCTCATATCAGCCACTATAAGCAGAGTCTTAATGTTGTCACAACAGATGGTAAGCAATTCACTTATTCAGGTGTGGGTCACTGAATGATGACATTTCAAACTGTATACAAGCATGTGTGGATCCATTCAAATCTCATGTGAAAACAGGTCAAGTCATCTTTCTATTAATGAAGCAGCCAGAGACAGTAGGGAAGTTCTTCTCTGAGAAGTGTTGATTCCTTCTCTGCCAAGGCAGAAAAATATCATCTCCAGAGGGCCTGTATGGTTTCATTACCAGGAAAAGGTTCCCCTGGGGAATTGATGAGCGGGCAAAGGCCTGCCTTCTTGTTCCACACCTCCTCCTTTCAGAAGAGAAACAGGTGAAAAGAAGAGTAACTTTCTCTGATTTCTCATCATGGGAGGGGAAGCCAATTACGGATTGCTTTTCACAGAGGCAGTAGACATGTGTCTGGGGTTCTATCATTTCAAAATGCAGAGGGGCTTCTATGACTGAATACTCCTACATATAATAAATAAATAAAAGTAATGTAGAAAGGGAGAAGATGGCAGACTAAGCTGTGGGAATATGCATCAATGTCAAAAATAACTTTGTATTTAAAGAACAAATCTGATATGCAGTTTAATTCAAGTTGGAAGCCATTTGTGGCCTATAATTCTGTATATGGACTTGTATCATATCTGAAATGTGGGTTTCTCTTAAAATATTACATCATGCCTGATTCATTATGATATGGATAGGCTTTCTCAAATCAATAATTAGCAAAGGTAACTAGTATAATAAGAATTATCAGTTAGGATCAACAATTAATAGAAGTTTATATCTAACCATTTATTCTGATGGATGATTCTTATTATATTGGTTACCTTTTTAATTGTTGATTTGATTTCAATAATACTTAAAAGACTACCTTTACATTAATGCTACTTTGAAAATTCTTTTGCAATTTTACCCAACATGTAAATCTCTTTTTATTTCTTCTTTCTTTCCTCTTCCTTTCTTTTTTCCCCTGGTTGTGTTTTAAAATATCTGTTAAAATAAAATAAAATAAAATGGAAAAAAAATTGTGCTTGATACACTTGATAGGCTCTTCTTTTTAAGTGCAGAGACATTTGGTTACCAGATGATTTTTTTCAGTCAGGTAGCATCCTGAAGTGGAATACTAAAAGCCCAGATGTAGCACCTCAGTGAAAACTAGGCCTATAAAGTTTCTGTCCTTTAGACAACTTCTTTCTTTAGGCAGAAAATGATGTAGGAGTAGGTAACCTGAGACTCAATACCACGTACACCCCCAAAATTCTTGTAACCACAGATGCCAAAAATTGCTGTCATGATTTTCTGCAATTCTGAGGTAGTAAAAAAGTAAAGGTGTATGTGGTATGTTGGACTTGCAAAACAAGCTTATAAAATGATCTCCACCAGCAAAAAAAAAGGAAATAATTAAAATGTTGGCTCTTCATTTTGCATCATTACTCTGTCTGTTGCAGCCTTATGTATGGTTCCTGATTATCAAATGATTGCCTGTCCAGGAGACGAAGGGATGGGCTATTGTGCAAGAAGACTTTTTTAAAATAGATGTTTATTAATTATTTACTTTGGTTTATATACTGCTTCTTTCCTGAAGAATCTGGTTTACAGCACTCCATTACAAATAGAATTAAAAACAGCAAGAATAACAGAACCAGTAAAATAACACTAGAAACACACCTCCGTGTGTGAGTTATATGCTCACTTGTTCTCTTTCTCTTGGTTTTTTTCCCCAGTTAAAAATATTTATTTAACAATAATATGGTATAGATAGATAGATAGATAGATAGATAGATAGATAGATAGATATTCATTTCTCTCATTTAAAAAGTATATCAACAGTATTCTGCACTTGTTGTCATCATCATCTGTGCCTTTGAATCATTATTGATTCCTGGTAATGTGTCTATAGAATGATTTATAGAAATAATGTGATCTTGGTTAGATTTAGAGTAAGGGATTAATTATGGAAATTGCTGTATAGTCTTGTTGTTGAAAGTCGGAAGCCATCTTGTAATTTCTTAAAAAATCTTTTTTCATTTTCTGTTTTCTCACACAATTTTGTTCTTGATTTTGTATTCTAAACCTACCTAATTACTTGGGTATATGCAGAAAGAAGGGTAAGAATATCTTTATTGGCCACAGGCTTTTTGGTAGGGCACAAATTCCGTTGTGTTGTAATAATAAGGTATTCGTAGGAAAGTTGGGTGATACTGACCTTTGAATAAGAGGGATGAAAGAAGTAAAACATGAACATGCCGCAATTCAGACAACCCTGGAGAAGCAAATGCTCTCTCAATTTAATTTTTTCCCTTTATAATTCCAGTCAAATGCTGCCACGTAGTGGACACTAGTGTTGCTATCATTTTGCCACATGAAAATTCTGAAAAAGAAAATCAGGCCATTAACTGTTACTTTTATCTTTATAGCAGTTTTTTTTAAAAAACTACGAACAATAAAGTGAAACCATTATCTGCATTTATTAGTGTTCTGCTGAGAATAAGCTTTTGAATCACATAGAACAGTTCTCCACATGTAAAGCAAGACTGCTATGTGATGGGATCAGAATATAAAATACATTACTGAATATCAAGCAGAATTCTTACTGGATTGTGGCAGACCTTCTGCTGGCCACCGTACACAGGAGATTCCATACAACTGACTTCCACTTCAAGAAAAGAAGGTCCACTATAACCATGTTTACATGACACCCTAAACTAGGTTTCAAATAGACCTAATGTTAGAGCTACCACACCTGGACTGAAAACAGGTTACCAGATATGAAAGCAGAAATTTGCTGCCATCTTGCGGTCACTCTATTTTTCTAGCCAAGATATGGTGGCCCTACCTAGTGTGGTATCTGGACCTAGATCAATTCATGGCTAAGACCAGCCTTTCTCAACTCTTTGACCCTGGAGGAATCCTTGAAATATTTTCCGGGCCTTGGGAAACCCCTGGACATTCAGGCTCAAATATAGGCCAGAAGTTACAAAATTATTATATGCATTTCATAAGGAGGCCTGTATATATGCATTAACAGTGTTCTTAAACTAAAATAAAGAACAAAACTTACCTCTTTAATGTGAAGTTGCCTGAATTTGAAATAATTTTTTAAATAAATCATGATCTCCCAGGGAACCCCTAGTGACCTCTCACAGAACCCTAGGGCTCCACAGAACCCTGGTTAAGACAGTATTTTAAAAGGTTTTTACTTAAGGATCAACTTAAGCTTACTCAGTGTAATTGGAGTTCTCTGCATCACCAGACTCTTGAGTCAATCATCACTTCTAACCTCCAGACAGAAATATGGGAGTCTGGCACAAGCACAAAATGGTGCTCCTTGAATCCCAGCATCTCTTTTTCCCATTATTTTCACACACAAATACACACATAGATCTATAAACACACGTGGGACATGTACATAATGGGAATACCAGTCAGCTCAAGTGACCACACATTTTATTTCACTTCAGTGGGGGAAAATATGGTGAGATCATGCTGGCCAGTCCTCACAAAGATGGCTGGGATATCTGCTCCCAGCAAATCATGTTACCCTCAGTTTGCTTGTCACTGAAACCCCAGACAGCCACCATCTTGGATCATCTTAGCCCACATGCTTATCACAGACCTAAGGACAATCTCTGGGTTAAGATGATCCAAGATGGCAGGAGGCATTTCAGATCTGGATAAATTGCTAAGTCTGCAGTATCAGTTAAAATGGTACACAAGGAAGGAGGTGTAAAATAACACTACTATGTACTCTTGCTGAGGTTTCCAACAAAGCATATAGTCGTGCAAGCAAAGATACACTGCCCAAGCCAGGACCACTAGCAATGGAGGCCTTAAGAAAACTTGGATTCTCTTCTAGTTGACTCCCTCCTGTGAATTGCTGAGAACAGTTCTTAAAGGACCTGTTGTTATTCATGTAATCTCATTATGAGGAATATATAGGGAAATTGTCTCAAAGTTTCACACTGAAGGGAAGACACTGTTAGGAATCTTTCTCAGGTAGGGTAATTTATAAGTCATCAGCTGAACCCTTAAGCCAAAGATAATTACATATTTTATGTCCCTTAAAGGACCCTTTTCCATGGAACCTAAAATTGCTTTCTAAGTTATTGAAGACAGTCTAGGACAAAAGAAAGTGAAAGCCAAATTCACTGGTTTGAGAACTTGAAAAAAAAAATCTTGAAAAAAGATGTGTGTGCAATAGCTCTATCTTCGTAACTCCTGGTTGACTGAGTGAGGCAGAAGAAAAGAACAGGGAAAAATCAGACACAAAGTATTAAAATGTGGAGAAAGTTGATGAGGAGGGCAGCCAAAACCACAGGAGCTGGCATTTGGTGACTGACCACCAGACTAAGGAGAAGACAACCTGCTCTAACTAAAGGAGCCTTGGGCTAGTTAATGAAGGCATAAAATCCCCTGCATATGGAAAAATAATCCTCTTCCATGGGAATCTTTAAAATATAGGATTTGTTGTTGTTATTACACTAATGAAGTGCTTTATTCAGCAATGAATACCAAATATAAAAAGTGTACATTATTCTGAATTATTGGAGGGTGAGGATGCTGTTCTTTAATAAGTCTTCCCTCCGAGAGAGTTTCAAATGGCTGTCATCAGTCAGGTTAACCTCCCAACACTGTTTGTCCAGCTGAGGAGCTCTAAAGGATCCCTCCCCTCCGCCCAGATCTAGCAAAAATAAAAGAGGAAGTGCTTTGATTTTCTTGATCAAAGCTCAAAAACAGAGACTCTAAACTCCCGCCAAAAAACCTTAAAAGATCTGAAATAAAACAAGAGATAGTTGTACAGCTGTGCAGTCCTGCCCATGAGGAATGATTTAGTGACACATTCGCTTTTTAAAACAATGCAGATAAAAGTCCAGATCTGAAAAAAGGGAAAAGGGAAAAGGGAAGAATACATGAAAGCAATACTTTTATACACAGAGAATTCAAAATAACATCACCACAGTGATGTACCCTCTGACTTAACTAGTTGCATGCCACACACACTGTAAGAATTTTTTTTTCCAAAGCTTATGCTGAGTTCACTGCAAAGAAAATGAAACTAGAACATATTTTGGCTTCCTAATTAGATGCTAACTTAGGAGGAAACCTCACATGGTTATGAGAATCTGAGAACTTTTCAAAGCAGTTGTTTAGCAAAACTGACTGTATTTTGTTCATTTGTGATGTCAGTGGTTATTTATTTATAAGCTGACTCCAACCTTCTAATGGCCAGGCACTTGAAACATGAAACAGCTGGCCAATTACTACTGTGGAAGAGTATTACTTTGTATGTGTGTGTATAGCCAATTTAAATTGGTCAGAATAGAGACATTTTATATAGGGACCTACTTTCTGTTAGGTGTGCCTAGGAATGCACAGTGCAATTTTATGTATAGGTAGTCCTCACTTAGCAACCACAGTTGGGACCAGCAATTCCACTGCTAAGCGTTGCAGTTGCTAAGCAGAAAATCACATGACCACAACAGGCTTACATCAATTCCCATTCAGTCATTAAGTGAGACCTCACCTGACCATAACTTGTGATTTTACTTCTGCGTTCTCCATTAACTCTGCTTGTCAGAACCAGTTGTGAAGCATGCAAATGGCAATCATGTGACCATGAGATGCTGCAATGGTCATAAATGCACACCAGTTGCAAAGTGCCCGAATGGCAATCATGTGACCGAGGGGACCTGTGACAGTTGTAAATGTAAGGATTGGTCACAAAGCTGTTTTTTCACATCGTCATAATTTCAAGTGGTTGTTAAATGAGGCAGTCGGTAAGCGAGGACTACCAGTATACAGTATCTGCACTGAAGTTGGTGGGTCTTACTGCTAAACGTTTATAAGCAATCTGGTGCCCATGATCTCTCAAGAGTATAGCAAATGGCACAGGGTTGTAAGAATTACACCCAAACTTTTGAAGAGCACCAAGCTAACTTCCCCTGGTGTATATGATTGTTGTCATAGCTAGCATAAGCTATAACTTACAGTAAAATTACATATGAGAGTTTAGCAAAGTGACTGATTTTTTTCCAGCTTTTTAGTCATTCTGGATTTTAGAATCTATAATAAATTAGCCAGCATGTAAAAAAATAGTAATAAATAAACACTTACTACATTAGAGCAAACGGCATAACTACTTTTACAGAACTAGTTGGCAAGTAAGTTACTAGAAAAATACTTCTGAATTCCAACTTCCACAGTCTCTAAATCAGTCTTCTTCAAACTGGAGGCAATTTGTGTTAGGACTTTTTTTTTCTTATTAGTACAAAACTAGTGCTTCTTTTCTAACTTGCTAAAAAAAAATGAGTAAACAAAACAGCTTTTCTGAGGGAACACAAATTGTTTAGTCTTTCAGGAACGAGATTATTGGCTGAAAGTTTAAAACAAAGCAAATGAAACCTGAGACTTCATGAATAGAGAAATGGGCCACTAGAGGAAACTAAATTCCAGGCAGGAAGAAGAAAAGTGATATCTATAAAATGATAGGCAAAGGTAGAATGCTTGAGACATTCCAAAGGATTTATAATTAATTTGACAGCAATAATTCCTGCACCTGTAAATGTATTTTTTAAAGAAAATTATAAAGAAAAAGTGAACGATGTGACAGATAACAATATGGAAGAATTTATGGACAGACAGGATGAAGGGGGGATACAAATTCTAGCTGAGGGAGAAATATTGGAAAATAAAGAAATTGAGAATTTTAAGACAGAGATCACAGTCAGAGTGGAAATATAAATGTCAAATCAAGAGATGCAAAAGAACCTGGGTAAGGACTTATTTTTGGATTTACAAAAGAGGGTTTCTAAAACATTGAAGAAATCTTTGAGATGGGAGAAAGTAAGTCTGAATGGAGATTCAGTCCTACAACAGCAACTTGATGAATTGAAGTTTAAGACCGTTAGAACCAAAAAAAAAAAAAAAAAAGGAATATAAAGTTGACTTGTTTGATCAGGGCTAAAATAAGAATACTTTTATAAAATTCTGGAAACCTTTATGGACTTTTTTGCCAACATCTGGACAGGAATGACAATAATTTTTGGATTTGTGAATGGATGGGGGATATGGGAAGAGGTGAACCACATATGTAATTTCATAGGGAGTGAGGAATTATTAATTTGCCTGTACTTGTTGCAAGGAAGATCAGGAGTTCCTTCTTTAAATATTCTTTTTTCCTATCTCTTTTCTTTTTTTGTACTTCGTATTTCTTTCTATTCTTTTCTTCTTTTTTTCTGATTTCAGCTTATATTATCTTTTAGCATTTAGAACCCTTTAATAAAAAGTTTTTTAAAAAAGAAAGCTGAGGAAGATCAGATCTGGTTATTATTTGGATGGGAGATTACCAGGATATCCAGCTATAGGCTAGACTGGGAAGTTTTAAAAAAATTCCTGGAAGAAAACATACGACTTCAGGATTATCATCAAGTAAACATTTATAGTGTTTGTAGTAGCTTGCTTGCTTGCTTGCTTGCTTGCTTGCTTGCTTGCTTGCTTGCTTTCTATCTATCTATCTATCTATCTATCTATCTATCTATCTATCTATCTATCTATCTATCATAAAATAGTGGAGATTTTGGCACTCAGCTGAGAGATTAAATTTTTTATATACTGTATATATTGTTAAAATAATTAAATGTATTTTGTTTTTATGGTTAATTTCTCACCAACAATATACTGAGCACTAGCTTTACAACCTTGGTAGCTCCTTTGTCCATTTACTAATATTATATTTCTGCATCAATTGTTTTTCTTTTTTAATTTTTTTCTCCTTTCACTTGTTTGTTCTATTTTTCTTTTTTTTTTCTTTTAAAAATGATTAATACATTTAAAACACAAAAAAATAATAATTGAAAAAAAGTAAACAACATGGACATGTCCACAAAGTTACCAAGAGTTCTGCTCAATCTGGAAATTTTATATTTTATGTAAAACTGAAGTATAGATAATCGTACAATACAATAATCTGTATAAGCTGCTATGGCAAAATAGCAATGGAAGGTTATCACTCTTACTATCCTGCTTCTGTGTTTTCTCCTAGTATCTGTCTTGCCCAAGCCACTGACTGTCAAAGTTCACACCGTATCTGGCAGTATATCTCAACTCTCCAAACACTGTGCTTCCTATGCAGCAACTTGCTTCCAGAAAAAGCTCATAGCCATGACATGGCTTGATAAATTGCTTTATGACTGACAAGTTGTCAATCATACCATGTTATATATGAACAGAAGATCTATCTACTAAAGAACACAAAAATCAAAGCCCATATATGTAACTGTCTCTAGAAAAGTTCCTTCCACTTTTTCAAGCTAACAGAACTTTGACCATTCTCTTCCTGGTCTTGAGACTGGGGGACACTTGCTCAATGTATACATAATGGTTCTGTTTGGCCCAAGACCCACTGGTTCTAGCTTTCCAGTTTCTGCCCTGATCCCAATTTATAGGACTATAATAAAATATGTCTTGGAAGAATGGGCATGTCTACTTTATTAAAGAGAAACACCTGAAAGGGATGATTCCAGATGGATGAGGTGCTTATAAGAGCTGTTCCAACTCTGAATCAGAAATCAAAGAACTTTTAAGGCTGTCCATCGAAGCTGCTTCTGAATAGAGGCAACAATTGTTCTATATTCTAAGCAGAGATGGGCAGAATTCAGGATTATAGTGAAATATTTAATTGTCAAAAATTCTGAGATCCACCAACGGCCTGAAATAAACTCATGTAAATATACATACTGTATGCTATTAAAAAATAGGGTGCTCCTGAGCATCTACTCAGGGCAGCAATTTGTGATCAGAACCAGAGTTAACCTTAAGCAGTTGTTTCACATGAACAGGTCTTTCTCCCCACTTTGCCCACCTTGTTCATTTTCAATATTGAGGGTGGGGGTGATGGAGCATTTGGGTTGTTATTTTTTGAAGCTCTTACAGATTGACTGCAGATTTCCCAGAAAATGACCAATAGATCCCATCTACCGTCTGCTTATGCCTGGCCTGCTGGATGCAATGGTCTCCCACAACAAGACAGCCATATCTCTCAGAAAATGATGTTTTCCTATTCCTAAAAGGTCCTAATTCCAGATACAAATTATTGGGAAATCAAAGCAAATCTTTATTAGAATCAAAGACCAGCATAAGGAGGGTGGAGTGCAGTCCATTAAAAAACATAGAAAATACATCAGAGTCTAAAAAATAATTATTATTATAAAAAGCTAAAAGCTATAAAACAGAAAGTATATATAAAAAAGTCTAAAAGGAATCAAAAAGGAGGGATAGGAGCATTAGATGATGTAGAGGAGCATAAAGGTTAGTACGTAGCAGACTTCTTCCTAGCGTTATTTCCACGCTATGGCAGGGGATAGCGGGAATAGTATGTGGCAGACTATAGGCAAAACTGAAATACTTTGGCCACATAATGAGAAGACAGGACACCCTGGAGAAGATGCTGATGCTAGGGAGAGTGGAGGGCAAAAGGAAGAGGGGCCGACCAAGGGCAAGGTGGATGGATGATATTCTAGAGGTGACGGACTCGTCCCTGGGGGAGCTGGGGGTGTTGACGACCGACAGGAAGCTCTGGCGTGGGCTGGTCCATGAAGTCACGAAGAGTCGGAAGCGACTAAACGAATAAACAACAAACTAGTATGGCAAACTAGATGCTCATTAAGACTAGTCTATGGCACAGGTCATCATCTGACAAATTTTAAGTGCTACTGCACAGAACCTGGCAATTGTAAGTGCCTAAATTATTGGGCAAGTCTACTCTGAGACTGAAGTCACAGGCTGTGCTAAGACATGGTTAACCTTGGTTTATTGAATAAATCATAGTTGTCTGAGTTCATACATTGAGCTAAGCCATTTACAAACTAAAACAATTGAGAATGCAAACCATACTAAGCAAAAACCACATTATGGCTGAGAGGAGAAATGTGTCACTTTTAGGCACCAGGGACCATCGGCAGCTTTTGAGTGATTTGCTAGGATTCCAAATCATACTCCAAAAAAGTCAGGTGAGTGTAAAGAAATTGGTGGGGCCAAGAACAAATACATGTGATTTAAAATAGTTTACACCTAAATGTTACTAAAATTAAATTAATTTTATATGGTTAGCATGATAGTTCATTAATCAAATCATTCCCCCCTTGCATAACATGAAATATTACAAATTGATGGCACCTTTTAGAGGGTCTCTGGGACTATACCCAAGTATTTGAGGGGTACACAGACTGGGGCATCACATTGTATATCATTCACTTAAGCTACCTCTGAAGCTAAAAAAGAATGGAACAGATTTTCATGTTGAATATATGAGTACATCAGTTGTGGTGCAAAAGAACACAGGCTATGTTGCAAGGAAGTCTGCATGTCTTTTATTGACATTCTCATTGAGGCTTCCTGATGGGTTTTGTGATGAACTGTCCTTTTAATTATGCTCTAATTAGTTAACCTTCAGAAATTAACCTTTCCAGGAAGGATTGGCTGCTGTGAAACTAGTGTGTTAAGACAACTGCCTTCAACCTGGTGCCCTTGAATGGTCATGCTAGCTGAGAATGATGGGAGTTAAGATGTATAGGGCACCTCCACAGGTCTAGTATGAGCTCTGCACATCTGTGATCCAACAGTGATCCAACAGTATTATCCTTCTTTGGCTGCTGAGCCTCATTTATTTCTGCTCAGCTACTGTGCCCTTGAAACTCCTGCGAAGCTACTTTATTTTGAAAGATTGCTTGAGCAGTGTAGAGCTTGCGGCTGTATGTTCTCCCCAACTGTAGGAACTCATGCTTCACCTTGGCTCCTGGGTCTTTGTGGAAAAATGGCTTGATGGCTTACCAACTCCTACACTCTGCAAATAACCAAACCAATGCATGCCAGGTGAAGTAATAATGGTTATAGGAGGTTGCAAGGAATAATTTATTCTACTGTCTTTGAATGTGCAGTGGCATTTTAGTTTTGCAGTTATTACTGCTGCTGGAGAAACTGTAGTACCTCAGGATACTCCCCATAGTCCAACAGATCTGGAAGGCACCTGACTGAGCAAAACTAGGCTAAGATTTACCAGTTAAATCTTTCTAAGATTTGCCGTTTGTTACTACTAATCATATGAATCTCCCTCCATGAAGGCTGAGTATGATTTTTAGATTGGGCTGGAGAAAAAGAAAAAGAAAAAGAAAGTGAGGTTTCAGAAAGGATGTGCTATGGTTTACTTAAAATTCTAATGTTATAGTAAGAAAAATAGAATACTGAAGCCTTTTGTTAGGAAGAGATGAACGGAATGGGGGTGGGAATTAATGACAGCTCAAAGGACAGACTTTGCATAAAAAACGGTTTGGGGTGGAGTTTCCAGTGTTCCTTAGTTGGAAAGATTTGTCTGAAACCCTGGAAAGCTGTTGTTAGGTAGAACAAGTGTGCACATCCTTCAGGCTTAGAAATGTATGCAGTCTTCAGCTTTATTTCAAAAGTTCTCAGCACTCTACCAAAAGTTATTTATTCTTCTACTGGCAGAAAGAAAAAGGGGCATGGGGAAAAGGATAGCAGAATAAGAAAGATGCCATTAATGTTCACCAATTCTGTTCCAAGCAAATCTTGTGGCTTCAAAAATGGTTCAGGGGTTGCCTGTGGCCTCGGGGCCACAGGCTGACCATCTGTGTAACAGATGATCTTCCCTGATGTTAACTATAGCTCACCCACACCTATTCTGGTCCTGCATGTTTCCGATCTTACCTCTGAAAAATTTTATCAGATAATCTCAGCAATTGAGGTCACATATCATGCTAAGCTTTAGTTTATCAAAGATGTATCAAATAAGCCATGATTATCTGGATTCACACAACATGCTAAACAAAATTGAGTTCCAATATCAGTGTCAGTTGAGCATTGGGGAAAGAAAAAAAATTCTAACAGCTGTGACAAAGTATGTAAGATCCTGTCATACATTAGGAAAGGATTCTGTATCACCTCAAATTTGTTGAGTACATTCAGTCTCCATTTTAAAACAGGCATTTCCAGAAATGTTGGAACTAAAGCTCCAGAACATCCAGCCAGCATGTTTTAGAGCTGAATTTTGGAACAACTTTATTTTCTCACTGCCATTGTTTAATCAATACATTTTACTTAATGCTCTTGTATAATATTTAATATAGTTTTGCACTGTGTGTTTTGTCTCTGTTTTTATTGTAAACTGTTTTGAGAGGCTTCAGTGTAAGAAGTCATATATAAATGTATTAAAATAAATACCTTGGTTATATTTTTATCTTCCTTTAATCAATACTCATTTGTTATTGTTGAGTTAGCCATGTGTTAAATTAACATTAATCTTTTTTTTAAAAAAAATGCAAGCCTGATTTTGTGATCTGTTACTCTAATCCAATGTTTCTCAATGTTGACCATTTTAAGATGTGTGGACTTCAACTCCCAGAATTCTCCAACCAGCATGCTAGCTAGGGAATTCTGGGAGTTGAAGTCCATACATCTTTAAATGGCTACAGTTAAGAAACACAGCTCTAATCAGGATATTGAGTTCTACCATCAGATTTAAAAAAAAAAAAAAGAAGGGGAAGAAATTCCCTATTGTTATAAATATGTTTTAAAGCCCAATAGGATTTCCAGAAACTCCAGGCAGGAAGGGAGAAATGAGAGGAATATGTCTAGGATCCTGGGAAGGGCAGCATCCTAAAGTGGAACTTAAATGACCAGTGAAGTTTAGCAAAAAAGAATCATTGTCTGACCCCTGGTGGTGGTAGAGGAGATGTACACATAATTGATTTGGAAAAGTTCTGTGCCATAAGAAAGGCCTATCAAATAGTCTGGCATCATATTTCCCACAGTAACCAAGATGCCTCAAGGAAGCCCACAATCAGGGCATGACTATAATAAACCTAGTCCTATTGTAGTTTTAAAACTATTGGTATTCAAATGCATCCTACTATTGGCAAGTTTGAGAGAAGTACTAGAGTGGGTAGACAATGCATAAGGTAGATTAGACAGGTTAGAGCTAGGGTTAGAGTCAGTCACAACTCAGTAGCACCTTAATTGCCTCATTCATTAAAAGTCAGGAAAATAATAAGCTTAGACCTCAACCAAGTATCCATAGGGAGCTTTAAAGGCTACACTGCTTCTGGCCAGGTCCCATCTCTAATGCCCACCCTGTTCCCTTCCCCTTTTTAAAAAGTTGTTTCCAGCCCCTTATTTCAAGCAATTCTGGACATCCATTTCCAGCACCATTATTACTTTCTATGATGCCCCAATATCTCTTTGTTCCATGACCATGTGCTATTGTGCACTGATGTTCCAAGGAGGCCCATCATCCAAATGGTGAGAGCCCACTTTACACAGGGGCCCCAGAAATGTGGAGTTAACATACTGAATGCTTCCAGAATCAAATATTTCACACAGGATTCTGTAAAGTGTGGGAATGTGTAGGAAAGTCTCCCTCAAGGCAAACAATAAGAAACACTGGCACGTCATCACAGCTGTGTTAATGTGTATTCTTCCATCCTTGATCTGCAGAAAAGAATATTGATATAAACTGGGCTAGCCCCACAGCTGAACTGTACTGAGCCTCCTTACCAATAAGGCCACTGAGTGGCACTGTCCTTACAAATTTAACGAGTGATGGTTTCAGGTCAGTTATAGGTGAATGTCCCAGCTTCCTTTGGTCTCCCACCCTTTGTCACCAGCTGGTAGAAAAACAACCATCAGTTGTTTTCCATAATGGATGATGGAGTGAGGTTGGGGGACTCTCGCTGCATGCTGAGATAGAAGGTTTATCTACCTCTCAAGTTGCCCAAGCAATATGGATCTGTCAATCTTCTGAAAATCAACTATTGCACTGTCAACAACAACAACAAAAGACAGATGACAAGTTAATGGGGTGTAGGAGGGTGTGGGATGGTGTGGGAAAGAGATGCAGGTCCATCAACAGAGCAAAATCCTATATCAACCCACACCCCTTATCTACCCCACTGACTAGTCAGCCAAGACTTGTTTTTTGACTCAGGAATATTGATTTTCTGGAAGATCTGGAAGATTAATATACTGAAGTCAAGGTTAGTATTCCCATGTAAAACAAAACAATAAATCGATCAGGATGGAGCTTGGAGGCACACCAGCAGAGGGTCATACTGTAGCCTTCTTATTCCCCATCAGCTAGTCAGCTGAAGTGTTGGTTGTTGTTGTTCTGACATGGGAATATGATCCAGGAGGTCAATGCAATATTTCCATGTTAAGAAAAGTGAACTTTCTTTAAGAAATGCAGTAATTAAATTTAAACATGAAATCTGCAAATAACAACATCCAGAAGTAGCCCACAAAAATGGTGGTGGTGTAGTCCAAGTGACAGTGCCCACCACCCAATAAATAGTAAAGTCAGTTGGAGAATGGCCACATGAAACTCAGGATCAACACACACACATCCAAAACAACTTTTTTTTTTAATCGTATGGTATAGCAGTTCGGTGTTCATGCTGCTTTTCTTGCTGGGAAATCCTTGTGAGGTCCAGCAGTCAGATGTGTAGACTATTTAGCCGTGACAAGTCACATTGCCTGGGGTGCACCATGTGGAGACTAGTCTACATTGCACCGAGTTGGGCTGAGAGAAAGTGTCTGGCCACTTACATCTCTCTTTCTCAATTCAATTGTACCAGCATTTTTTTTTTTTGCACAGAAAGGTTTATTGGTCTTTTAAAAGACCACTGTATATGTGTTCAACATCAGATGTACCAGTTTTCCTGAAGACTAGTAGACACCTGTACACAAGTGTCTTGAGCAACACCTAACCAGCACTTCCTGAAGTGCCAGCTAGCTAGATATTACATAAGCAGATGCGTATACGTCTTGCAGCCTTGAGCCAAAATGGCCACGGAAGGCAATGCCCAGAGACAGGATGGGGAGGATTAGACTTAAGCTGCAAATAGGAACTGGAGAGATCCCAGCTTCTAATCATGCCATCTCAAGCATCATCATAGATTGATAACAAGATTTTTATAGGGAGAAAAAGGGAAACACCACTTCAATAGCAGAACCACTAAAGACGACTTAAGGCTGTGTCCCCAACAGGCAGGAGTAAGGAGGAGGAGACATCATGAGGACATCTCTCGTTAAAATGATCAAGGCAACAAAGCATCTGCATGCTACAATAACAGGACAGGAAGGTGAGCTCGCTGCCTGGCTTTGCTTAACATGGCTTATTGCTTAAACTGCAATGAATATTAAATGATGAAGTCACTATTGCGAGATGAATGGTATAGAAGGCAGAGGGAATGGCCTTGAGGAACAGGAGGAAGAGCCACTGTCAGAAAAAAGAAACCTGAGTCTGGGGCTGAACTGTCACATATGCAAACCCCTCCTTAGTTCACAGGAAGATAAAGCGGAGTGGGGGGGAGCCGCATTCAGACTTGCAAGATTCTGTTACTATGACCTTACAGTAAAAGTCGTATTGGTCTACATGACTTTGGTTTCCTAGTCTGGCCTACCCTGAAGGGCTGGTGGTCATATCAACTGAATAAATAAATAAATGTTAGAAAACTAAGCTAATGGGATTATACAACTGGCTAAACCAAAACTAAGCAAACAACTTTATGCCTCCACCTCTTGTATGAGTCTCACTGTCAGGGTCAGCCTCACTCCGAATAAGACACGGACTCACTTAATAGGGATTAAGGATTTCCGGTTCATTGAAACGGCACTGACAGAGAGAAAAATGGGAATGGGAGTGCGGTGTTGAGGTGCCCTGTATATACCCTCTTGCGGGGTCCCGTGCTCCTCCACCCTTCATTGTCCCCATTCCCCTTGATGGGTTTCTTGATGGCTGTGGGGGCTTTTCCCGGTTGCTGTCCTTGTCCTCATGGTTCAGGTGTGTCCTCCAGGGCACCAGGTGCGGCTTATCGCTGCTTATATGAAGTCCTTCTATTCAGCTGCATATGATTCCATGGGTGTGGGTGCTTGATTCAAGCGCTGATTTAATTATCTCCTTCCTCTTTTTCTTAATGATCATGATCCACGTTGTGAGGCTCTTTGTGCCTTGCAATGGGGCCATGACACTCACCTGTTTGCATCAAGCTTACAAAATCATCTAAAAGGTAGCAGCTAATTGGACTTTGCACAGGACTGCAAAGATAGCAATATGGCTGTGTGGTGGTTCCTGTCAAAAGGGATACAATTAAATGGGCATGAATTAACCAAAGTAATGTACTTTTACATCCTTTTAATTTCAAAAGGATGAATCTGAGCATGTGTTTGGCTGAAACCTAACTTGTTGATTTTACAGAGCAATCTTAAATAGCTCTACTTAGAAGTAAACCCCACGGAAATCAAAGTATATTATTTAGCCTTACTATCAGTTTTGTTTCTGAATTGCTCTCTATCTTTCTATAACTCTCCTGGTTATCAGATGGGCTTAAATAACCTGCTCTTTGCTAAAGGTTTGCAAATTGAATGGAGCTGGTAAGGTAGGGGTCCTTAAGAACTTTACCTACATTAGGAAAACAAAGCAATAATTTCTCCACAGTTTTTTCTTCTCTGAATTACAAATGGAAAATAGTAGATTGCACTAACTCCATGGTGGATAATTAGAATCAAATTCAGCTTGTTGATGGCTACTGGTAATTCATTAGCTAAGGGAGCAAGCTTTCATATTAAACAGAATCCTTCATGGGGCACTAGAAAGTAGCCTTCATAGCTGATGGTTTTTCAGCATCCCCTGGAAATCCAATATTGCATTAATATTTTGTTTCCTATTATGAGTCTCAATGAATTATCATGAATCATGAATCAAGAGCTGTGATGTTTGCCCACTGCCATATCAATAGAACTACCTTTCTTTCCTGTCACTGACAACTCTCAGTGCAAACTCCATATTCAGAGAAAATAAACATCCCTGCTTAGCCAGTTGGCCTCTTTCTTCTTTTTCCAAAAAAAAAAAAACCCTCAGAAGAATCTGACTTTTTTATATGTCTCAAAAATATAAATTAAGTTTAAGACTCAAATAGGATTGTAAAGCTGTAGAAATATTTGTCTTTCAAACTCTCCCCAGCTTAATAAATGTCTCAGTATACTTTTCTTTAGCATTCAGAATTTAGTTAAAAACACTGCAGTTTAAGATGGGCTTAAGCTGTGGGCAGTCCACCACAAAAGAGCAGAGAGAGTATTTCGGGGGATATGCATAGTGCGCATTTTCCATATCATTGATCAAGTTTCTTTCCTTGTCGGAGGGAATAAAGACTCTCAAGTTAGAGGAATGTATCTTCCCATGTTGGAATACTGAAGCCCCAACATATCCCATTTTGCTGCATCTATTTCTCAGGGTTGGAATAGGATCATGCTATTAACCATGTAAATAAAACCAAGACAAGTTTTATTTGTTTACTTGAGCAATAGGAACTCAGAGAGCATAAGGGGGAAGGTCTTCCCTCATTTTATCCTCACAACAACTATTCCATCACAGGCAGCCAAGTATCTGCTCCTGGCATTGGTGACCACACATACCTTTGAGGGAATATTTTGAATTCAAGGGAATTTACAGAAGTAAATACTTATAGGACTGTGCTGTTGTAATACCTTTATGTTATGTTGTAATCACTGTAAACCATCCAAAGGTTTCCTATGAACATTACAATAATAAAGAAACTTTCTGCACAAACAGATTTAGAAATTCTAGAAATCTCCTTTATCTCCTTTTTCAGTTTTTAAGGGAGCAGAAGTTCAAAATGTGTACAACACTGGGAATAAGCACCCCCAAAAAGGGGAATCTGATAAGAAAGGGAAGTATTGACTACATCAGATTATACAGTTGTATTTCCTAAACATTCTGCTTCTCAAGTATCCCTGATTAGAATCGAATATTTTTGAATTGCCTCCCATAATCCCTGATTATTTTCACCATATGTTTGCTCTGATCCTGCTCCCAACTGTTTTTTAACATTTGTTCCAGACCACTGAGATGGCACCAAACTGAAAGGAAACACCTTCAGCAAACTCAAGCTTTGGCAGCCTTTACCAACCTGGTGCCCTCCAGACATGTTGGATTTCAATTGCGCTCCTGATGACGGAGGACTTCCCTGTTGAAAGCCAATCCATCTAGGATGGCCCGTTTGAGGAAGCCTGAATATTGTAGCCTTTCTCGGAAATGTCCAGTAGTTATTTTATCTATCTATTTTCTATCCCGCCTTTATTATTTTTATAAATAACTCAAGGTGGGGAACATACCTAACACTCCTTTCTCCTCCTATTTCCCCACAACAACAACCCTGTGAGGTGAGCTGGGCTGAGAAAGAGGGACTGGCCCAAGGTCACCCAGCCGGCTTTCATGCCTAAGGCAGGACTAGAACTCACAGCCTCCTGGTTTCTAGCCCATCGCCTTAACCACTAGACCAAACTGGCTCTCTTAATTTTAATCAAGAAAAAGTAATTTTCCACAGAAGAAGAGTTAAAATTTTTTTTTAAAAAGCACAAGAGAACAATGAAGGCAAACAAAAATGCAGCATTTAGTAACCATGGTAGGTGATTTGATACCAGATAGTTTTCTTGTCAGAGACTCCTCTTGATAAGCAATGCTGAGGTAATCACAGCTGAGTTTTACCTCAGCAGTAGTAACCATGGGAATCCATCCATCCATCCATCCAGGGTTAGTGGCTGCTGAGGGAATAAGAGGCAGGACACTCACAATTTCATCCTCCAACAGTTCATCTAGCTTCTGATGCTTTAGTTACTTCCTCACTAGAACCAGCCTTCATCCCCTGGAATCATGTCTGACTGTTTTCAAAGGAATATACAGTATATGCTGGATAGATGTGTCAATAACTCCGTATGCTTAGTTACGTTTTCTTCCAAGACAATTCTGCCACTGAGCTGAATAAGTTAAGCGTTTATTAATAGGAAAGGATTCTAGAATGAATCTGCTGAATTAGAATGTACCTCCAATCTGACTACTGTAGTGTGTTTAATCAGGACCTTGTGCTTTTTATAACTACAAAGGCTACATTAGCATAACGCTCCTAAAAAGATAGCATTATCACTGCAGACTACTGTAGGGAATGGCTACTATGTTCTTATCTCATATAACGTTGTGTAAGAAATATAAAAGTTTTCTCTCTTATATTTTATGGACCTTTGGCCTCATTGTTTAAAACATTGTTCCCATCTCTCCACTCCTGTTATCTACATAGTAAAACTAGTGTCCTCCAGCATGCCCATGCTGGCTTGCAAATAAGAATTGTCCTTGAGAACACCACAATAGATGAAGAGGGATATAGTTCATCAAAAGATTATGGCAGAACACTAAATGGGTGAACTTCTTAAGTGTTCTTATTTGAAAACGATCTGTCAATAAGCAATGGAAAAGATTTTATTTTAAAAAAAGGAAAAGTTCATCTAAGATTAACATGCCAGATTAAAATAATCTAAAATTAAAATGAGCTGTCATTTGTTTATTCAGAGGAGGCTCATTAAATGAAACTGATTTGTTTATTAACTCTCAAAGTTTAAACTTTGCTCACATTTGTTCTTTTCTTCTGATAGCAGAACTAAAACCAGTATGTCTTAGATCTGCTACTAACATTGTTAACAATAAAGTAATTCCAAAGTAATAAGCATATTAATTTTTATCATCACACTAAGCTAACCCCAGAAGGCACCCCACTGGCTGGATACAGCTCCTGAAGCCCCCAGAAACTGCATCTCTGAAATGTGATAGCAAATTGCAGAACACTAGTACAGAGGAGTTTCCTGCTAATTTCCAACAAGGCACAAAGGAAATCAATACCTTGGCTTTCAAATAAGCTTTGCACACCTACAACTGCAAATAAATATGTGTTTTACAATACAAAAATCAACCCCATTACTCGCTTGACATCATATCACTGGAACTCCTATACTGAAAACAGTAAGAAAAGAAGTGCAGCGTTCTGCTGTAAAAAAATAGCCAGTGTGGGGAAGGGATAGTCAGGAACAAACTATCCTTCATTACATGAAATAATTCATAAATGTATACCATTACGCTGTAGGATCCTTCTTATTTATGAACTTCTAGACAGCAGGGAAAAAAAAGCAAGAAAGCAAACAAACCTAAAATAATATTGTGCTGTGTCCAAAACCAGAATGTGCTTTATGTTTGGGTTTAGCACAATGTATGAACCCAGCCGCTGTGATTTTTACATCAAGTATTGTGGTGTAGTGTTATGGATGAACTGAGAGAGTATGGTTAGTCAATAAACCATGATTAAAGTGTGAGCCATGCCTTAGCAAAACATGTGAATTCAGCTGTTACAATACTAGTCTTGCTTTGTAGCAAATGCATGTCACTTATCCCTTGTGCATTAAGAACCCTTCATTGTGCAGAACCATTTTTTCACATCAAGAGAGAAAGAAACCTGGCTAATGATTTCACATGTGACAGGGTGCCTTGCGGCTTCATTAGAAGATTGTAGCACTTTCAACAAAGAAGATATGCAGAAAACAGAAGGTTTGGGAAGAAAAATGTCTGGATTTTTGATAATAAATGATAGACAACATCAAAGAGACAACCTAAAGACTAAGATGGATGCTGCCATATGATTATGCTTATGGAAAGCAAAAAGGACTTGCTTCTGAGTAAACATAGTTAGAATTGAGTTGTAAAAACAATCTCAGAAGTTGGCAATTGGATTTCCTTTGCAATAAAAAGTATTCAAGAAAGACAAAAGGAAAGACATAATTGGGGAGGGAAATACCGGGATTTCTTTTCAAACTGTTTTCTGTAAAAGGCAGACAATGTCTCTTCCTTCTTTAAAAGATGGTAATACATGAATGACAATTAAGCAAATTGGGAAACAATTCTTTGTGTATAGCCTGTGGCTACAATCCTATGCATACTTGCATATGAATTCCAGTTGGACTCTATGGTCCAATATAAACATGCACACTGATCTGTTAATTTGGATAATTACAGATTTAATATTGCTGCTTGTCAACATGTTGCATATTACAGGTTTTAATTCTTGTTTTTATTTCTATATAATGATTATAGGTTTCCCTTTCCCACTATCATCATCCATCTCCCCCACCATCACCTGCTAATAACATTAAATAGAGCTATGTAGTTTGGGGAACTCATCGGAGCATTTTCTTTAATATTTGACTTTCAGTTAGTACTTGATTCAATTTTTGATCGCATATTTTTTGCTCTTGCACCAATACACTAAGAATCTTGTGGCACCTTAGAAACAATCAAACAAAAATGTATTATGAGATCTTACACTGTAATGAAATTGTCGTTACCATGCCAAAGATTGCACTGAATACACTCACACTGGGACTTGCTCTAGCTACAGGAACGCTTTGTTACATTATGTTTTTTGTTGCTGTTGTTGTAACTGTTCTTTAAATTAAAAGAAAAAGGCAATGAATGAAGAATGATAGGGAAAAAAATAGACTAAATGGGAAGTAAGACAAGAAATAAAAGACATTCATTTTAAAGGTACATTATTTTATTCTTCGTATTCTCAACATCTCAAATTTCTTGAGTTTCTCAAAGGTCTTTTTCCAAGAAGACTCAGTTTTGTTGAAGTTTTGGTCCAGGGACTGACCCTTCCTCCCTCCCTCCCTTCCTGGTTTTTCCTTTTATTTCCATATGGCTTCATTTAAGGTAAGTTCCCTGCAATTTGCCTAAGCTAGATCCATTGAGCTATTAACATGCAGATGTCAACAGCACAGCAATAGGAAAAGCAGCACCTTGGCAGCCTGGAGTTAAAATTCCAGGCTGATTGTTGGGGTTAGGGGTTGTGAGGTTTTCAGTGCTTGGGGTTTTTTTCCTTGTTCTGCCTCCCCTCTTATCTGCAAGAAAATAAAAGAGCTCTTCCTGGGGTGTGGGGGTAGGGAGACCTTTCATTTCAGGCTCATCAGAGATGGATAAACCAAAGCAGTCAAGGGCATGTGTGCGCTGCACGCACACACACACACACACTCACCTCCTGTCTCCCCAGCCAGAAATCATTGTTCCTACTTCTCTACTGACTCTATGTAAACATAATAAATGAAGACTTTTAAGGAGAACTAATCCTTCAATCCCCCCTCCCCAATTTACACTAGTCCCCCTCAAACAAACCTAGATTAAGGAGTTTGAGGCTCTCCTCCTCTTTCCAAGACTTGACTCTTTTAACTTGCTTTTATCTAATTTATCACTGACACTTAAACACTACATTCAAATTAAGGAATCTACACCACTTCCGTCCTCTCTTCTTTTCCTCAATCTCTTACCCCTTCCTTAACTCCTTTTTTCTGGGGATATTAAACAAACAAAAAATGCTCCCCCCAAACTGGCCATATAACTAATAGACAGCTCTGGAAATTTATTTACTGGCTGCCCACATAGAATGAAATCTCTTATTAATCCACTTCCTATGCATGTAGCCGAATTGTGATTAATTATCAGCGCCACAAAATAACACAGAGAGGAGAGGACCTCCCTGAGCCAGACATTCCCCTGAGTGAAGTGCTTTTGCACAGCACCTCTTCATCTCAATGTGCTCCAAGTCTTCCTCTTCATTCCCATTTCTTTGGCTGTTGGAGAGATGGCTTGCCTTTGAGCCAGTTCCCTGGCTGTTAAGTTGCATGAAATGGGAAACCCTCCCTTTGTAGAATGTGGTTGTAAAATGTAGTTTGTGGTTAGGCTTACAGGTGTGCTGCAGAGGGGTTAACATTTAATCGTATCTCACAGTTCTGGTCTTTTTATTTTCAAGATGTTTCAAAGCAGAATGTAATAAAGGCATACATTTCTTCAATTAGGAGTGGAACTTGGGAAAAATATTATTGGGGGGCAGTTCAAAAGCCTTGTTTCAATGTGGATGGTGGATTTGGACAATAAGCTTCCCTTTTGAAATTTAGATTTCAGAAACTTGAAATGAAGCTGAAGTTTTTAACAATATACTATCACTATTGTTCTTGCAAACAAAACGAACCAAATTAATATTTACATCCTTTTACTATTACAGTAAATACTACATACTAGCAAACACTTTTCTAAGATTAGATTAAATATAACAATTCTTAGCATTTACACAATAAGTTTCATGTGTTTAGAGTACTTCATATTGATAGGTTCACGTATGTTAAGCCATAGTTTTGTTTAAACTTGGTTCACTGAATAAACTACTGTTGGCAGGGTTCATACAGCACACTAACCAAAACCAATCAAGCCATGTTATAACTCAGTGTGACATGTGAACTGGGCCATTATCTTAGTCATCCTTACAACAACCTTGTAACATAAAGCCATATTCATCCAATAATGTAAGTAGGGATTTGGGCAAAACTGAGAAGGCCATAGCTTGCCAAACTGCCCAGTGACAGAAATGCCTGTTTTAGAACCATGATAGTTATTTATTTTGCCCATTTCTCCGACATGTTGCAGCCCACCTGCCCAAGCTGCCTTTCCCCCTATTGGGTACAAAATATGTCCTTTGAACCCTGTGGGGAAGGAGAAAGCTGCTTGACAATTGGGAGTGACAAGGCCTGTGGATAATGTGGTGATGAAGCAGTTCCCATGTTCTTCTTGAACCAGCTTAAAATAAAATAAAATAAAAAAGATCAGCACTTATTTTGTAACCTCCTGTATAAAATGAACTTCTTCCAGCTGAACAGGAGGAACATAGTGACCTTAGCAACCAGACAGACACTTGTTTGCCACAGCTTTCTGGGATGCTTTTTTGAAATTCCTACTGTAGCCTTTAGCTCTAGGATTTCTTCATGTTCCCCCATCCAAGTATTAACAGGCTGGAGCCTGATCCATTTGTTTCAGCATCAGCAGCGTCAGCTAACTGCTGTGGCATGTAACCTATCATTGCTTCTGAAGCAACTGGTGCATTCAGGGCCAAGGTGAGATCTGAACTGAAAACCTGATGACTCCCAGTCTCTTAACTCCTGTGCTGCTGAAAATGTACGATTAGGGGAGGAGTGGCCTTCAGGAGTACAACATGCCTCAAGTATCTTCTTGGATTTAAACGCAACAATTCATAATGCACAGGAAAACCTCCCACTGGATTGTGCCTTATACATTTATCCTTGGAGGCTGGGATTACATGACACACTAGACCATAATGCAGACAACCCAGATTTAACATTGCTTGTTATGTGGACCCAGCCCAGGTTGTTTATGGAACAGCATGCTGTACAGAGCTAGAATATTTGGTAAATGAAATAAACAGTGATTGCATGAACACAGCGAACATGTGGGTACAAGGCACATCAAGATGAGCTGGTCATTCTCAACAGAATAAACATTTCTGACCCTCCAGTTTATAATATTGGCAATACAGGTTGCTGAAAGCAAGGAAGTTTGGAAACAAAAACCAACAACCCTTTTTGTATGAAATTACTCAAAGCTCAGTTCTGGTTTTAAAAAGAAATTCTATAAATGTATCCTGAGATGTACTCTTCTCTTGAATTTTCAGTATATTGAAAATGTACTTGACTGGTACATCTCAGGCTTCTTTTTAAAACAAAGGTAGATCTTGAAGATCTAGATCTTTCTCAGCTTAGCTTACTCTGTTACCCTTAAATGAAAAGACTTTCCCCAAAATCTAGTTCAGCTCCTGGTGACTCCAGGGGCATAACCATCTGGTTTTCTTGGCAACAATAGGGAAGTGGTTTGATCAGCCAAACCTGGCCACTGCTGCCTCTTTAGTACCATTAATGGTGTCATGGCTGAGCTCGAGTTGGGTTTTCTATGCCTTGGTGATACACTGATCCCACACAACTATCACCTGAAGTTTTAAATGTTTTTTCATGACATACTTGTAAACTTCCCAAAACATCTACTTGGTTACTATGGGAATACAGTGCTGGAAAATAAAGGCCTTAAACCTGATCCACCAGACTTCTTCTATGTTCTTGACATGTTTAGTTTGAAAAAAAGATGCCTTAATTTAAAACATTCTATTCCTAAGTAATTATGCATAGCACTGAAGCCATTGATGATGACTGTGTCTTTTGTTATTACATCAGCATACGTGTAATCCATATTGTTTTATTCGATGTAGCAAAGCACACACACAACTTGAGTTTCCTTCTAATCAAGGGCTTGAGTGGGTTTAATATTTGTCTCTCTTGAATCCTGCTAGTACATTTTGTTATTCTCATCATTTTCTTTAATTAAAAGATGGAAGGCCAATGGATGGATTTCCATGCAAATGGATTTCCATGCAAATGACCTGTTTTGCAAGGACAGGAAAATCACCCTACAAAGATTCAGAACTTTCAAAAATATTTCCTATAGATTTGGGACTGGAAATCAGGTGGATATGTTTATTGATTCCTATTTAAATATTTCATTTGTCAGCTGCAACATTTACTATGTCATAAAAAAGGGCAAATGTAGTCAGTTAGGAAATGCCTACCTTGCCACATTCCCATTTTGAGAAAAGCGTCCTTTATAATGCAGAACCTCCTTTATATAGCAGTTAAACCTAAGAATTCTACATACACTGCGAACTATAGCTATCAGTCACAGGTACAAATTGTCCCTCCTTTTGACAACTGGAATCAAAGAATTTTGAAAGACTCAACCCAGAATTAAGTTAATTAATTCACTTAATAAATTAAGGACACTTAGATCAATCTCTTTCTTTCTCTCTTAATGGAATTTTCCTCTGCTGCAAAATGAATTTAAAAGACAGGAATGTACATTTGATCCAAAAGGGTTTTTTCATCCCCCTTTCTTCTGTGCTAAGGATGCAATTCTGAACTGATTTAATGAAGTTTAACTCTGAGTAAATATGCTAATTACATTTATTAATATCTTGTCCCACATTTTCTGCAAAGAGCTGAGACAAGTTTGTACTTGCTTCCTCTCATTTTATCCTACAAGAATTAGGCTGTGTGTACAACTGTGTTACTGGGTTCAGACAACTTGATAAACCAAAACAATCCCCCCAACTCAAACACACTTGGTTGTACAGTCCCAGCCAAACATGGTTTATTCAATTTATAATGGTTAAGTAAACCATGGTTTAGCATCTTGTATAAATGCAGCCTGTATGTGTTTACTGTATGAGCAATAGGCTCTGAAATTGTCCAGTGAACTTTACAGCTGTGTAGGGAGACTGAATCAGTTTCCCGCAGTTCCCAATATAAGAATGCACTGAGATACTGCATTAAGCTAAAATATGGTGGAGATTTGTTTGTTTGGCTGGTTTGGGTTTTGGAGACTCAGACTATGCAACTTATAAATCTTGGTTTATTGCCTGGGTTGTTGAATTAATCCAGCTAATTGTGACTTATTCAATAAGACTTGGCTAAATCATAGGTTATCATGATGACTCTGAGTAATTTAATATAGCTTTCATTGACCTGGTATCTTCAAATGGCTATGCTGGATCAGAATTATGAGAGTCCTATGCATCTTAGAGCACACCACACTGAAGAAATGTAGTTTTTGTTCCTTATGTTCTCACTTACAAACATCAAGTTGCTTGTACTGTCATTTCTTACAGTTTCTGAACACAAAATCTGATGCACATTTTACTCACTCTGCAGTGACTGCAACTACTTTCAACTCCTTAAAAATGTACCAAGTGAACAGGCAAATCCCAAGTTCAGTTCACTGGCTCCTTTGCAACCAGGTGCAGGATTGGATTTCAGAGTAATTGGTGAACACATCCAAATAGCCAGATTGTAGAGTTGTAAAGAAAAGCCACGTTTGATTCTTCACAACAAACTGACAAAAATATTACCGAAGTAATATTTCCATTAATTCTTGCAGAAAGAATGCTAAATCCGTTTAGCATTACAGGGCAGAAGAATTAAATTATACCTTGCTCAGAATTTTGATTTATTTTTTTTTAGTAAAATTGTAGAGAACAGAAGGAGGGTCACTCAAAAAATGACTGTAAGATTGGAGGTTGGAACTCCTGTAATAGATTGCAAAGTTGAGAGATGATTATATCTTTAAATATTGGGAAACAGTATGAAATGTTCACCTTGTACATAATTTGGAATATTGTTGACCTCTAAAGGCCTAGAAACATTTAATTCAAATAAGCCAACAAGTTGTACAAAGTACCAATATTACATTGTCCCAGAATAAATTAATGTTGCTTGAAATATGAAAGCTTGCTTAATCTAACATTCATGTTTTTCACAAATAGAATTGAACCCACCTTTAGTCACACTTAAATTATAATCCCAGGATCAATGTAAGAACTTAATAATGCCTAAGTTAAATTCCACTGATTTCAGCAGGTCTAATTTAAACAAGATTTCAGTCCTGATCCAGCAATCATTTCAATTGTTTTATATCTACTGCAGAAAATGGGATTACTAACTTATCACAAGAAATTTTTCACATAGCCTGATAAAATCAAGATGTCTCTATTTTAAAAAGTCAAACGCACACCTATTTTTTTTTTGTTTAAAAATACATTTTTTTATTCTTCAAGGTTCCAGATTGCACACTGGGAATTAGGCTTTCTTCTCTCTTATATATACTCTTATATATACAGTGTGTGTTTGTGTGTGTGTGTATACACACAAACACACGCATATACATATATATATAGTACATCAACTTAAATATATTTACATAAAGCCTACCTTTATTCCTCTTCTTTTCCAGCAAGTTTGAAGGAGATGAAAAAAATCTACTCTTTTCTCTTTTGAACAACCTTTCAGTAACATGGCGTATTTCAGAAGTGTTGAGTTACAGCTTCCATCATAACCAGTTTCCAACACTTCTAGATGGGACAAAGGTAAAAAAAAATGCTATCTTACTGTGCTTTAGTTGGCTAGCTACATTCCAAGACAAACCTCTCTCTCTTCTTCCTAAACACACTCAAAAAGGGAGGATCAATTTCTAAGGAAAAATATTGTTTATTAAAAAAAAAACTATTTTCTACCCTTTTTAAAACTTCCCTATTTCTACTCCATAATGGCAGCATTATGTTTGGGAACTTTCCAATGGAAATTCTTTTGCCATTCAGTCTAATTCTTTCAAATTCAGATACAACCAGCTGGAATCAGTAAAGAAATTCACAGGACGCTATTTTTATGTGTAGGTACTGCTTACTCCTTTCTTCAGACATGGAGAAATTTAAATGTTTTTAAATTTCAAAGGAAAAAGTGGGACTTGCCATGGAGATGTAGGCTTCCTCTTCCCTTTTACCACTCAGTCTCACCTCCCTGCCTTCCACATTCATACAAGCTTCCTTCAAGTTGGTTTTCGTATCTTTTTCTTGAGTGGTTCCAAGTGATTTACATGAAAACAGAAGTTCATTCTACCTCACGCTGCCTAGCCAGCTATGCAAAAGCAACTAGAAAAGATGTGTGTAAATCTTCCAACCAACTCCATTTGGAATCTTTCCTCCACAATGAAACAATTCCTTGAAAAGAAACCCTCCAAACTGGAGTTACTAGAGTCTAAAAACACTTTACAGAAGGTGGTTGCTTTCCTCTCCCCTTTACAGAGAAAGCTTTCCTTTATAAAAGATTGGCTGACTCTACTACCAATCTTGGTAAGTGCCTGCTTTTCCATCTTGTTCCCATTTGGGATACCCCCATCACAGGGTGATGTGAAGCTGACATCCTCTATATGGTTCTATGACATGGAAGGGGCTTGTGCCCAAGTGTGAGCTTGCACTTATTGGGGTCCCAACACCAGTGAGCACTCTAGGACATTCACACACCTTGTGAACCTCACAATGGGAAAAGTTCATCTTACACCAAAGAACTTCCTGCTGGAAATGTGTGCCCTAAATAATTATCAGTGCTTCCTCTTTTTTTTTAATCTGAAAAAACTACTTTCCCTTTGTTAAACTTTTTTTTAATCTCTATGAAAAAAACCCTTCTAAAATATTAGGTTCCTCACTCTCTGTGTGTGATTATATTCCTTTATGGTAGGTCGAAAGGATACATAAGGACCAAAAGAAATTTCTCATGTGGCTACAGTATTGTTCTAAGGTTTGCAGGATCCAGATCAGGAGTTTTCCACAGTACCTCAACAATGCATGTATTTACCACATGAATACATTCATTTGTTAACCTCACTTAGTTCTCAGCACATCTTTACTTAAAAATAAGACACAATTGTTTCCAGTAGAAATCTGAGGCCATATTGTCTGGGAATTCTGGGGGTTGCATTTTGGAAGGAACTAAATTGTGTACTAGAATTTAAGATGGCATTCAACCACATTGGTAGAAATATGTTTCAATGAAAACAGCAAGTCAGTATATATCACAGAGACTCCAGTCTTAAGCAAAATGATTTGGAAATGCCTCTCTGAACTCCAGACTACCTCTTTAAAATATATTTATTTCCTGGGATTATAAAGCCCTGTTCAACACTGCAACTCCAGAATTTTCAGCAAAAAAGGCCTCTGATTAACTGAGTAGACACCATCAGGTTGCACTACCCAATACACAGTATATCCTTACTTTCGACTAATTTAGTTGAACAAGAATTTCAATTGACAACTGATTTGTCAGCCCAAGCTTCCAGACTGATCAAAGGGGGAATAGGCATCTTAACCCAAACCTGAAGCTGGTCTATAAACTAGACTGGGACACTGAAAAAAAAAGTTTCTAGAAGGCAAAGTTAAATCACTTCCATCTGCCTACTAAGTCACCAGGAATCAAGCTCAGATCAAGGGAAAAAGAAGCACTATAGAGAGAGGCATTAAAAGTTAGTTGGTTAGATTTAAATTAGCCAGGTGAGGCTACAATCAACTATATTCAGCACACTTATCATAGAGTAAAAGGTGGTTAAGTGTGCTGAATATAGTTGACTGTAGCCTCGCCTGGCTAACTTAAATCTAACCAACTAACTTTTAATGCCTCTCCATATAGTGCTTCTTTTTAAGGTCTATGTGCTTGAAATAAAAGTGCCATAATGCTATGGCTGAAACACCTAATGCTGAACCAGGATTTGTAGATCAATCTGTAGGTGCTTGGTTTGCAGATAATGTGCAAGATAAGCCTCAATGTGTGGCTTCACATTTCACTCTAAATCCAAAACTAACAAACCTCATTTTAGTACAACATTGCATGGGAATCACTCTAATGTCCAGTTTTGCAAACAAGGTTTAGCAATTAACTTTAAAAAAGAAATCCCTTGTAACTCTACTAGAAAAGGTGTTTATGTACATGACATTAAAAGTATTGAAACTTCACACTTCTCTTGTAATTGTGAACCCCTACTGGCTTGAAGGTACAACTGATTGGAAAATATTCCTTTCACATTCTGGTAGCTAGTAGTCTGTGCTAGTATTTACACATGCACACAAGGGAATGTGAATTCATAAAATGTTATCGATCACATTCCCTCCATACCTTAAATGGTATCTGTTTGCAGAGAAACTATCATTCCTGTGTAGGTGACCAATCTGAGGCACCATGAAAGGAGATCAAAACCTGATTGCTGTAGTTTTCTTGGCATCAGTTGAATCCAACTACCCAAAAGATTTTGAAAAACATGCCAATAATTCAATTCACTTCTGGTGCGGAAGGTCCAAGGTGAAAAGTTGCCACCACAGTAAAGGCAACAATTGGCAGATTAGTAAATTCATCTTTTTATGGGGAGAGGATACCACACTTTTGCCAACATCACAATGTAATCATCACATATTCCAATGACACTGAATAATCTGGATGTTTATGTCACATTCTATAGAGAAGTAGCCCGGAGTATTCTGAATGCAATATCAAAACATGACATTAGAGACAAAGGGTTTTAATACACAACTCTGAAGTTCCCTAGAGTCTCTCTTGCACATACATGTGAATGCTGTGAATGTAAAATAGAAAGACCGAGCCAGATTTAAACCCAGTATGCATGCTAAAAAACGGGTTGTATTTGCATTATGCTTACAAGAACAAATGCATGTTCTGTGTCATGTGTGAAAATGCTCCTATGGACACTCTGAATATCAATTGTGAATGCAGTCCAAGCTGATACAATCACAATGATTTACACTTATATACCCACACAAATCTCATGCATAAAGCAGCTCCATTCCACTCAAAATACAGAACTTTATTGCCTGCAAAGCCTATTCTCACATAAATTTCAGTGGAGGGAACATTTATTTGTACAATATTGTGTGTGTGTCTGGGTGCCTATGTAACTGTTTCCTTCCTGGCAATGCATAGGGGCAGCCAGAGGCATGTAAACCACATAAGGACAAGGGCATACACTACATCCTCAATATTTAGAGAGTTAGACTGTGTCCTATACTGCAATAATCAAGGTTTGTCATAAAGTACTCAAGAAGCAACATTGCAATTCTGCAGGATGTTTATAGAGAAGTCAAGTCCTAAATTCAATGAGACTAACTCACCTGAGTATAACTTACTATATGTAAATATATTTACGTATTTACATAAATATAAATACATATATGTAAAATATATGTGTACATTGTTTGAAAATGTTTTTTGCACATTAATTTGCACCCATAAACACACTAAGGTTTTACATCTATTCCTAATATATGTGTTTGTGTGATACACATGGCTCTGCCTGCCATGTAGAAACAAGTGTGAATACCACTACATCATGTTTGCATATCTTGAGAAAGTGGCATCTACACATACCTGGCTATCATTTTTAAGAACTATGAAACAGTAACTGTCCATGATCATTTCATCACATAAGAGAAGGATCTCTACTGAAATGACTGGGAGTTATGCAACAGCCTTATTGTGGGTTTATGCAGCTCCCCATCATTTGCCAGAGGTGTATGTGAGAGAACATGCTAGTAGCTTTTACACAGAACAGAAGGAAGGTAGGAAGCTGGATAGGTGGGTTTGACTGAGAACTAGAGGTGAGGTTATTTTGGTCTAATACATAACGAGGATTTTTCCTGCCAATTGTCCCTGCCTCTTTTATTTGTGACTTTTCTAATAAATATTTTAATAAGAATATTTTTTTATTTTATGTAAAGAAGGAGGGGGTGAGCAACACTGTCATTAAAACCTGATCCAGAGAACTAGAAGGCTGTACATACAATACAGCACTGTCTGCAGAAAAGCTGTGGAAGCTTGGTTTGTATTGGGGAGGGAGCAAACATTCCCTGCTCCCATGTGGGTGCAATCTCTCTGTCTCATACACACCCACACACAAGCACACACCTCTCTCTCTTCAGCAGGCTTCACCATACCCTACACAACAGATGGGTCCTACAGACCTGTTCCTGAATACACAAACTGGATTATGGTGCAAATATAAGGTTGGAAGCCTTCCCCCTTCTCTATACATCATTTTAAATCTCTTTTCTTTTTCTCTTGCAAAGCGCAGTGAGAAGTTAAGGACAGAAACTGAAGGGGTGTGTCAATATTTGGCTTCCATCGAATTCCACATTCCTTTGAAAAGAATAGTCGGCATGCAGCTAACTAACTCCGCATCCTGCTTGGCAAACACAGAGTCCCCCTCCTTTATCCCAAGCAAAGTTGGACTCATATTTTGAACACTAAAATAATATGACTGTGTTGGGTGAGTTTTGTTTAAAGAAAGTGAAGACAACTGCAAAAAATTTTCCTTTCCCCTTTGCTCCCTTTCATGTTCTTCCTTGGTCCTTTTTCTAAGCCACCAGGAAAGAGCTGCAAAGACAATGCTCTAGATTTCTTAAAAATCCCTTTTCCCTTTTTTGTTGTTGCTATATTTTAGCAAAACTGATTCATACCAAAGAAATGCTCAAAACCAGTTACAAGACAGTGAGCAAGCTGACAGCCAGGAAATTCTTAATTCAGCTCTTTTCACACAAAATTATTAAGTTATGTAATGCCCCCAGGAACAACCAGGTTTTATCATTCTTCTTTGTTGCTTTTCAAATATTTAGGACTCACACAATTCAATGGGCAGCTCTTCTGCATAAACACAATGAATGGGAACTGCACAAGGACACTGCAGTGTCCCAGTTTTGGAAAAAAAAACCCGAAAAAAATACAGTATCTCCCTTTCTTCACTGAGAATAATTTTTAACAATAAAACAACTTCCATTTAACAAAAATGCAAGCTTATGAGAGAAAACTAACTCAACAATCCTAAGCAGGTTAATTCAGAAATAAGGTTCTGTTGAGATCAGTACCTCTTACTCCCAAGTAGGTGAAAATACAACCACAGCCTACAACGGGACATAATAAATTAGCTGCAAAATTTAAATATTGTATGTTTAACCAAGATGGGGAATACCAGAAATTGCACCGTGGGATCCTTAACTGTGTTCTGGATTACAGTCTTACTCTCCTAGTTTTTAAAGCATATATATATTTCTATACATTCCAAATATGGTTTGTTTCATTGTTGCACTTAGAAATCAATATGTAAAATTCAAAGTGCCAGAATTTCTTTCTAGATAGAATCTGGCATTTCAATCAATTCACTTCTCCCCAGCTATCCCCAATAAGATGTTGTCCCCTCCTTCAGGGAAGACTGTTTTAATCAAAGATAGATGGAGACAAATACTTGTATCTGATTCCTAAATATGTTACTGTTCAACTGCACAGTTGGGAGTAAGGTCAGTTGATGCACAGCTTACTTACAGATAAAATCATTTAGACATAAGAGTTTAAGGTCCAGTAATTCCAGAAGGACTTACCTCCTAATCAAATTGGTTTTGCACTTTTAAACAATGTTTTTGCCTGTGGTCTTCATGGATTGTGTAGCAACTCCAGATCTACTTAGGGGTAACTGAGCTCTTGTTCCCTGAGATAAGCTTTTGAAACTGAAGAGATGTGTGTCTCTCTTGCAATCACAGGGATTTTCTACTCTAGGAGGTGAAGATTTCATTTTGGATTTGAGTTTGGTGAGGGAGGGAAACCTTGGAAGACAAAGAAGTATATCACACATGAAACAATAAAGAAGAGCTGTTTGCATGAGGGAAAGAGGTCACTATTTTCTCTGGCAAAGGCAAAAGAATCCCTCTTTTCTACATTTCACTTTGGAAATCAAATTGTCCATCTGTGTTTCATTCAAATTTGCCCCTGGATCCAATTTATTCTTTCCAGCAAATGTTTAGATAAACAGAATGTTACCTTGGGCTACTAATGTCAGGGTCCTATTAACCAAGAAGCAACTGCTTGAAAAGATGCAACAGATTTAAACAACTTTTTTTCTTCATGCAGGCAAGATATGGGTTTTACCCAGTGAAATAGTTGTACATTTGTTTAAAATAATTTTGCCCTGTTTTTCTTTATTGGAAGAGAAGAAAAAAGTCTACTGTGGTGACCTTTCTTTTCTTCTCTCAAAGTTCTGGTACTGGGGATAAAGTAGTCAGATTTGCTTTGCTTAAGTTTTAATCAGGAAGTGAATGGAAGGGGGAAGGGAGTGATGCTTTGATGAGTTTAATGTTCTGTAGTTGAAAGGCCATTCCATTTCTCTTCCAAATTAAGGAAGAAAGTTGGGGGTTGGGAAGGGAGCATACTTTACCAATGGGGGAGGGAGAGAAGAGAAGGCCTTTCACTTGGGAGGGGGGAGGGGAGCCTTGCTCAGAAACTTTCTCATTCCCCCCCACACCCCTCCACAGATCTTCCAAATTTCACAGCATGGAACAAACCATTGCATGTTAAAAGGAAAGGAGAGACCAGATTTTCTCCAAACTGCCTGTATCTTTTTTTAAAAAAAACTACTGTTATTACAGCTCCCTACAGTATAAATGTGCAACATAAACAAAAATATTGTGTCCTCAACCAAAGAATAAAAGTTAAATATCTATACTGGGTTTTATTTTCAAGTCTCTTACTACTAACATTTCTTTTTAATCATTTACTTTGGCTCCCTATACATCGGAGGCCTGTTGTCAAGTAAGATTTAAATTTCTATATTTTGAAAGGTGTGCAATTTATTAAGAATTGCTGATTGGACGGGCTCTTTAAAATAAAGCCATTGCTCTTTTAAAAGTAAAGGAATGTCAGAAATTCCATGTGATGGAGGTCTTGAGGGTTCTTTAAAAAAAAACTTGAGCCATCTGGAAATCAAAAGTCCATTCTTTGCTTTAAAACATTTAGGCTTCAAACTTACTGCCACTTAACACAGTTAAGTTCCACATTTCCTTCTGAGTAATTATGTATTTGATTGCACTTTTTCTATTTAAAAAAAAACTTCTATCTATTTTAGCCAGTCTTACTTCGGGGAAGTGAGTTTAAAGATCACCAAATGCTATGACCACTTAACTTACTTGGAATTAAAGGCCACAGAAACCAAAAAGGTTATTTCCAAGTAAATATATTTAAGATTGCAAGACCAGATTTCCTTTTCTTGACAGAATATATTCTATTTGTCCTTTCCCACCCACACTGTTCCAGCCACAAAAGACAAACTGTTGCACATAAACCACTTTAAACCTTCCACCTAGAAGTCTTCTAAACCGTATCCCCGGAATTTCAGGCTGGGGGGCACGGGGATGGCATTGCCCCCCAGCTGCCAGGTCCACAGTGGGTGCGTTTTGGAGAGGGCGCACGAGTCTTTGACGCACAGGGACGACGCAGGACACAGATCCCCGTCCGAACCCACGACTAAGGCCGGCGTACACGGAAAAGTGCCCATCAAAGTAAATGGACTCCTTACAGGCGCGGGACTGGCGCTGAGCAAGCGTTTACATGGCGGGGTGCCCCCCTTCGGGGTCTTCCTCCTCGGAATCTTGGGGGGCCTCCCCTTGGCCTGTTCGACTCGACTTCGCTTGGCGCTCCTTTCCGAGTCGCTGCCTCCTTTCAGCGGTCTGCTAGCCAGGGTCAGGAGGCCGGCTTTGGAAGTGGGGGAACACCCTTTGGCCTGGTCGGCCCTGCGCAAGCCTTTCCCGTCCACGTTGAACCCTTTGGCGTAGCACCACAGTTTCGACTGCCTGATAAGCCTGTCGAAATGGGCCCCTCTGCCCGACCCTTCCTCGGAGATTTGCTGGAGCGCGGCTTCCTCAGTCTTGTCCTGCTCACCGGCTCGGAGACCGTCCGTAGAACTCAGGAAGTCGGCCTCTTCGCCTTCCCGGAGACCCGACTCCGTCGCCTCCCCGACGCCTCCGTTCTTTGGCTGCGGTCCTTCGCTGGGGCTGCTCGGACGGGATGGGGAAGCGGGAGAATGCCTCGCCTCGGGTCTTATCCGAGTCTCCGGTCTCTCCTGCTGAGGCTCCTTGGGCGTACTGGGAGGAACCGGCTTGAAACTTTCCAAAGTGGAGGCGCGCAACGTTCTGGCCCAGAAGAGCAGGTTCGGGTCTGGGCGCAGTGCTTTGGCCACGTTGGGGAGGGCTTGGGAAGATGCAGTTTGCGGGGGGATGCGGGGAAGGGCGGCCTGTCTGTACCGCGTGCTTTGCACCGAGTCGCCACTGCATAGGGAACTACTTTCTGATCCCGAGGAGCTGCCGTCTTCGCTGCTGCAGGAAGATTCGTCGTCCTCGTCGTCGTCGTCGTCCTCATCTTCCGAAGAATCGCTGGAACTTGCCGGGCTTGACGCACCGCTGGAATCCGAATCGCTGGAATAGCCAGCCGACGTGCCTTGCCTTTTGGAGCCGGCGATAGAGGCTGAGCGACCCTTCTTGGCCAGGCACCCGCAAGTGGAACGCTTGGGGCGACCGACCTCCGGCTCGCGAGGCGGCTGACTGGTTCCGTGCGCCCTGACCGCGGAGTGCAGGAACTGCAAGTCCCCGGGGTAAGCGCTGAGGACGCCGGCCAGGAGGTGCCCTCTACCGTTCCGGTTGTAGCTTTTGGAAGGCGGCGCGGCTTTCTCGTAGCTCTTCGCGAACGGAGCTCCGAGGAGGGCTTCGCGTTTGGCGCAGTCGGCACCCAAGCTGGCACGAAAGGTGCCGTGGTCGGATCCACCGAACGCCGGGAGTAACCGAGGCCGATCGAACAGGTCCTCGACTTCCCTCCTCTTGACTTTCCTCTTCCTCTTCCTCCTCCTGGGGGTTAAGGCCTTGCAGGAGGTGCAGAGGGCCTCCAGATCGGTCTTGGAGATGAGGGAACACTTGACGGCACGCATTGGCACCGACTGGATCGCTTTGAGAGTGCGCAGCTCCTTCAGGTCGCACCGGCGACTCTGGATCTTGAGGCTTTCCATTTTTTTGCTCACGGCGGCCCGAGGGATGTCCTTAAAAAGGTCGCTGAAGACCTGGGTCAAAGCAAACATCCTCGTGCCGTTAATCTGCAAGTAACCCAAATTGATGCCGTCTATTTCCTGATAACCAGCTTGGAAATCTCCATTGTAATCCATGGAAGTGGCAGCGGAAGCAGCGGCTGGAGCCATCCCGCAGGTCAGAAACATGTTTGTTAAAAAAATAAAAATAAAAGGTAGACTGGAAGGCCGCCGGTGGGGAGCTAGCAAGAAGGGTTCTTCCAGCCTCTCCCCATTTCCCATCTACCCCACAAATAAACCACTCGTCGTTGAGTGAGAAATTTTCCTTTCAAATGCATCTCTTGAGGATCCAGAACCGCCTTTTCCTTTCCCAGTGCTTTCTTCCTCCACTCTCTAAACATCCCCAGAGAAGGGCAAAGGAGAAAAATACCTTCTCTTAGTTATTTTTCCTTCTCCTCCTCATATCTTTTTTCTTGGAAGCAGATTTTCCCGGGAGGGGCACCGAAGAAATTATCTCCACCATCTCTTAATCAAGCTATTCTTCTGCATTTGCAGTTCGATCTTTAAAAAGGAGCAGACAAGAAGAATTGTCCCTAAAATGCATAAAGCAGGGTTTTCAATCACCCCAGACACAAACCAAAAACCATGGCATGGCCACCTTTTTTTCCTGCTTCTTTCTTTAAGAGACTTGAGTACAGTATATTATAGGAAACACCCCACTAAATAATTTTCTCCAGAGTGCAAGCTGATTGGGTACTTTAACCTGGTGATGTCACAAAACCCCCAACATTTAACACACACCCCTGTGTTAAACCCATATACATATATATATATATATATATATATATATATATACACACACACACACACACACATATAAGCCCATTTCATTTAAGAGTCAATCTGACACCCTCCAAGCTGGAAAGGAGTTTCATATACTCGTGCATGTTCAGGGAAAAATGAATGGAAATATTTTCACATATGTATCTGAACAGGTGTGAGTCCACGTATACATTGGCTTGTGTTCCTGAAGCTTAATCTTTCTAATGTTATTTTTGAATTCCCATCTGGAAAAAAACTGCAATGTTACATATTTTTAAAGAATGTATTTATTGTCCTTTTCATTTTTAGACGAACTGAAGCATTTTCTCTCTGCAAAATCTGTAGGTAGGTTTGCGTAAAGCTAAAGGTCTAGTTTGAAAAACCTGGGTTTTTTTTGGAAGGGAATAAAAGGATGTTTGTTTTTTTTAAAAATCGTTCTTTTTGGGAATGATTTTTGCAATACAGCATTGCTGATATTTTTGTTGATTCTAGAATTTGCCCCAAAATTTTTCTGCTCAAGAATGGCATGTGTTCATCTTTTCATACAAGGAAAGCTTGTGATACAAGCAATTACTCAAATTTTAAAAATTGTTCTTCAATAATTACAGCCTGTGTTTAACATTTAAGGATTAGGGCGAATCACTGTCCCACTAACACTCTGCAACGACACGTATAGATATATAGATACCCAACTCTCAGAAGTGTTTTGTTTTTCTATTATATTCCACCACAGTTGTTGTTGTTGTTATTTTGCCAAGAAGATTACTGCAGCTTTCATCAGCCTGTTACTTAGGTTGCAATCCTGCATACAATACCCTGCAAGTAAGCTGCTTCGAACACAATTGGGTAAAGTTTTGGATAAATATTCATAGGATTATGATGCTATACTAAAAGCATATTTAGCACAATCCAGGAGGAAGTTGAGCTATGCTCGTCCTACTTGACATGAAACAAATGGAAGATGTGCAAAGGCGCAGGATGTCAGCTTTGTAAAATTTATGGATTGATTTTCAGCTCTGTAGCCAAAGCCCTGAACAGGCTATATAAGAGACTTACAAATAAAAGAGCCGATGTGGAAATCAATTTTACTCTGCATAAGAAAAACATTGATTTCTGATATTCCATTGGATGTGTTTTTATGTTTTAAACTCTTTTAATACATAAAGAAAATAAATAAATATACATCTCCAAATACATATCAGATTCCAACCATACATAAAGACTGTCTGATTCATTGCTCATGTCAGGTATTTTCCACACGGTCACCTACTTTTTGCCTAAGTTGGTTTCTCTGTAGAAGAATTCTTCATAATGTTTTCATTCTTTTAGTTGTCCTAGGCATCTTAAGTGATTTCTTGTGTTTGGTAAGTACAAGGTGGGCTGCTGTAAAAGAATTGCAGACAAAGCATTTGCCACTGTGTGTAGACTATAACCTTTAATCATCCACACCAATGATGCCTTGGAATTGGAAGTTTTGACTCTCATAAATACTCTGCAAAATCTCTTTCCAGGACATCATTTTTAGCACTGGGACTTTCCCACCAGCTATGTAAAAGTTTGACACTTTTTATGAATGTCCTCAGCTTTGATATGTATATGTCTTATAAATCTGGTTCAGTATGTAGGGTGCTACTGATACAGTTTTTGCGTATGATTCCCATTTGCCTCTGTTGAGCCTACAGGTTGTTGGAGTTAAGGGGAGACAAGGAATCACAGCACAATCCTAACTGAGGGAGAAATCCTGGTCATATTTACCTAGGAGCACATTTTATGTATCTCAGTGGGCTTTACTTCTGAGTAGACTTGTATCGTCTTGATCTTGCGGATTTCAGAGGAATTTATTTTTAAGTAAGTATGTTCAGGATCATTAGGATGTCAGAACTGTAGGGACATTCAAGTAATGTTTTGCTCCAGTGAGGGGCAAAATGCATAGATGATAGATTTAATTCATCCTATCAAGCCAGTGGAATTGGAATGCAGGACTGGATTTCTAAATGTGTGTTTCCTATATCAAGGGTGAAGAAGCCCGCCCAAGAAAGAACAACGCATAGTATCCCAAATGGCTGGGGCAGATGGGTTGTCCAATATATGCCCCTGTAGGGAAATTGGGTGTTCAGGCCTGCACACTAGTTGCTCTGTATTCTGGCGTGTGGCAATAGAAATGTTGTAGCTCTAGCACTGCTCTGGATTGGAGTCATAGCCCCCAATGCAATGCAGAGCTGAACATGCTTTAAACTCATTTTACCTGTTTATCTGGATGTTCACCTACTAGTGTCTGGAAATGCATGGAATGAAAAAGGAGCTGGAGATTTGTGTGTGTGTGTGTGTGCTTCTGTCTGTGCATCTGCCCTCTCCCCTTTTCAATCATTTTTGTTCTTGTATTTAATACCACCCTTTGTTGAAACATATTGCGGGAAAAATGAGTTCTCCTTTGTAGAAAAAGGGGATAAAATAGAAGTTGATCTTAATGTTGTCATTTTTACCTCTAAACTAATGCAAGTTAAGCCACAACCTGGCCCAAAGGAATGCTGAACAATCCCAAGTATTATAGTGAAGATGCACAACAAAATTTCTCACTAGAGCATCCTAGCTTCTTCTTCCTGATTTGAAAGAACGTGTCCTCTTTTTAAAATGAAATTTGTGCTGTGGTATAAAGAACCAATCTTGCGGAGATTAATCATGCTTTATTTATTTATTTGATTTATAGCTCAGCTTTCTATTCTAGTGAGTTGTTATTCCACTGATGTTGGTTTTAGCAGAACCACTAAGACCCCTGAAATGCTTCTAGATCTTTCTGTTATAATTTTTGGACATTATGAGCATCTAACTACCTTCCTTCCGTAATATTGTTCAGGCCAATGTCTTCTCTCCATAGGTGAACACTTCTCTTGGGCTACTGTTATTCACATAAGGTTTTGTTATTGTTATTGTTATTGTTATTGTTGTTGTTTCTCTTTAAAAATAATCTCATGAAGATTTGAAAAGAAGTTCAATTTTTGTTGTTAAACTAAATCTCGAAGAGGAATCAAAATTTGTACTCTGAGTCAAGTAGCAATTTTGATCCCTCTTCAAGATTTAGTTTTTTAACAACAAAAACTGAACTTCTTGTCATATCTTCAAGAGATTATTTTTTAAAAGAAACAACAACAATAAAACCCTATGTGAATAACAGTAGCCCAAGAGAAATGTTCACCTATGGAGAGAAGACATTGGTGCTACAACATCAAACAATATTTAAAGAAAATGTCATAATAAATGTTATATTTTGCAAAATATATGACAGTCTAATTCTCTTTTGTAAGCAAATCCCAAGATTTAAAAATCTATTAACATTTATTAACATGTAACTTGACATAGACCTCCTTCTCTTTTTTTTCCTGCTTAAAATTGTGATCCTATTAGTGCAATTCTGTCTGTGTCTTGTCAGAAATAATACTGAAATCATTAGGATATACTCTAAGGTAAATGTGTATAAAATTGCAGCCTAAGGTTTCTTAATATAGAGGAATCCCTTTCTTGTTAACAGTATTCAGGATCTAGCCAAATGGTGGTAAGTAAAAATGCAATCTTAAATATTAAAGCTTGTGAGGGAGGTATGCCACATAATTGAAGTAATTCCTGGTAAGCGACAACTTTATGAATCATGCAAACAAACAAAGAAATAGAAGTTTAAAATGACAATCATAGAGTCCAGCATTTGCATGTATTTCTAATCATTTATGCAAATAACCCTCCAATTGATGTTTCCATTGCTTCTAAATACATCCAAAACATGGAAATCAGTAGAGGAGACCTTTACGTTGTGAAGAAAGCTGAGGAATCCAAACAGTTTTAGTTGCCTAAGAACATTCCCTCTATCCCTTCCCCAAATAAAAATCAGCCCCTAAAATTTATACCGATCCTTTCATACAACAGATAATTAGGTATGGATTCAGCTGGGTTACACCCATTGGTTCAAATTGTTGTGGTTCTGGCCGATTAAAATAAGACTCCCCCTGCTTTTTTTTCCTTTTCCAAACAGAGAGGATGCTGGATGAGGGGAGGGTAGGAAATGAAGGGCCTCTCTTTTTTCAGAAGTGAGAAGGAGAAGATCCCTGATGTTTTTTGTTTTCCCGGGAAGCTGGAGTGGTAAGCTGCTCTAATTTTGCAAGCAGCCTGAAGAAGGATGTTTTGGAGTGAAGCCAGTTTGCTTGCTGGGCACTGCTCCTTGGGAAAGTGTCCTCCTCAAGGCAGCCTGAAACCTTGCGTCTTGTGCCTGCATCCCACCCACCTTGCTCTGCCTTGCACAGCAGATCTTCCCAGGAATGGCACCCATTGCCCTCCCCAGGACTGCTTATCCTACTCTGAGGACTATACCAGCAATGAAAGAAGTCCTATAACTTATAGGTGGGCAAATATGAAATGTATCTTGGAGGATTATATGTTGTACGTGCTTTTAAAAGGAAGCAGCACATGTTTCTCTGCAATGTCGTCTTCCTATCAAGTCCATTTGGCCAAAGGATGTGTAGTTTAAAAAAAAATAGTTTCAGTGTATTTACTCAATATAGGTATAATTCAGCTGTTCTGGCATTGCTGGATTGGAGACTGTGCTGGCACACAATTCAACAATCTACTTTTTGTGTATTGAGGGAAGTGTCTACTTCCTGCAAAGGTCAAAGAAGGCATGATGTTGGCAGAGCTGTGCATTTAAGCCTAAATCACATAGAAAGCAGAGGACGCTAAGAGCAAGACTGGGTGCATAGCAGGAGGTGTTGAATCCTTCCCTTCCTGCTGCCCAGATTCTCTTTCCTGTATTATGATCCAATAATAAAAGTAAGCTCAGCTGAGCAAAATTTGCCTGAAGTTTCATAGTGCAAGAAAACAAATGGGGAGTGCAAGAAAACAAATGGGGAGGGGGGAAGCTGGATTCACAGGCCCCTCACTGGTGCATCTTCTTGTTTTTTAAAATTAAACTGTAATTTCTCTCTTTCTAGAATAATTCAGGCACACAGCTCTGCTGTCACTACATCCATCCAGTTTGGGCATCAGAGCAAACCATTTGGAGAGGAATCTACACATGCGGTTTCTTAACATTTTCTATGTAAAATTATTCAAGTGTTTAACTTAACAATGTTACATGTGAAGCCTGACAAACACCAACCATACATATCTACTCTGTAGGGAGCTGGGATGACTTGTATCCCTCTGCTAAATGTATTCTTGTGCCCACCCTTGCTTTTCCTCTGCATTGTGTGAAGTAGCCCATAGGTGCCATAGAGATCTATTGTGTGCATTGATAGTTCAGTATCATTCTCTTCAATATTAATCCAGATGTGGCCTAGGTGCATGTTATTCCTTATATATCTGTCACATGCAGTTGCTACAAAATATTCCAAAGCTGCTAAGGGTTTGGGGAGGATTTCATGGGGTTGATTGCTAATACTCATATCTCTCTGAATCAGTCTTTCCCATGCAAGAGAGTCAATTTCAGCTTGGGATTTCACATTGTGTATGGATTTACAGCTATATTTAAAACCATAATACACTGTTTTATACCCTTGTGGATGGAAGTTACTACAAATGATTAATTTCCCTAATAAAAGGACCAAACCTTTCATCTGTGTAGATATTCCAGTGTTTCATATGAAAACAGCTGGCTCACGTATGTTTGAAATTGTAAGAGCAGATCTTTTGTTGTCACATTTCATTTTATTATGTGCATTCCAAAAATGTATGAACAGTGACCATTTATTTCAGTGTGTTAGTATGCTGCAAAGAAGAAGAAACCCCCCATATGCCAAAATTGGGGACAATAGTCTGACAAAAGGTTTTTACATAAGGTGAAAAGAACACAAGCTGGGTCCCCTTAAAGGTGCCCTTCTCCAACCTGATGCCTTCAAGATGCTTGGTTTGGGATTAAGGAGTTATAGTCCAAAACATCTGGAGGGTAGCAAGATGGGAAAGGTTGCTCCAAACTGTTCCTTAACCATGGCAGTTAAAAATTAATTCAGACTGTGAAAGTCTTGCTTTGATGGGTAACATTAAAGCCATGGTATGACTTTGAAAGTTAAACAGCTGAAAAAACAAAGTTTATTTGGGTTTTTAAGTAGTATTTTCTGAGTGTTTCACATATACTAATTCTGTAATCTCTGCAAAGGCACCATGTAATGTAAGTCAGGATTGTTATCCATGTATTACAGTTAGCCATTAATGTCTTGCCTGAGGCGATGTAGTCACTTCTTGATGAGGTAAGAGTTGAAACCAAGAAGTGTCTGCATAGTCTTCTACCTACCACATTATGCTAAATCTTGAAGGGAAAGGAGGAATCAAAGCAGAAAAGCAAATTCCATGTGTGAGTTGAGATAAAGTATTCTTGAGCTATTACTTTGGATTTTTAAAGACATGGGTTCAAATTCTTGACCTGTGAATTGGCTGGGTATATTCAGATGTCTTAGTATGACTCTCCTGATAAGTAAAATAGGTGAATCAGTAACTGATCTTTTCAGGGGTTGTTTGAGGAAGAACATAGATACAGAGTATAGAGAATGTTGCATGTTGTAATCAACTGGATTTAGGCTTTTTGATAAGCTAAGATTTTCACATGGATGATTTGAAGACCATCCATTTGGAGGACAAATCCATACTTGGCAGTGAAACTCAATGGTGATGTTGTGCTGGTCACGAACACTCAATCTAGCTGGCCTCACAGGGTTGCTGAGAACATGAAAAGGAAGGAAAGGATAATGCCTGCCACCTTGAACTCCTTGGAGTAAAGGTAGGGTATTAATATATAAATGCATATATTTCTTCAGCTGTAAAACGAAGGACAGCAGCAGTCAGCCTGATGCCACTGTTGTGGTAGATCAAATGTGTTGGAACTGAACATTGGAGTTAACTGGGTACTTATGAGGGTCAGATGGGCATCTGCATAAAGCCACAGCCAGCTCCAGTAATTTGTTCCATGGCTAGAAAGTGCGAGCAAAGTGCTCCCTGCTCATAGGTGTCCCTGAAGACCTTTCTGCCAACGGGCTTCTCAGACCCAGGTATCCAGAAAGGATTTGCAGCATTGGAGATTGCTGTCCTCTCAGTCATTCTGTCCATCTTGTCTGTTTGGCAATGCCTCTTGGGGTCTCGGAAAGAATTCTTTCCTATTATCTGCTGAGGATCATACCTGGAATCAAGACTGAAATTATATGCTATATCTCACAGTCCAGTGAGACTTATTCCCAGGTAAGTCTGCCTAGACCTGCAACACAAACAAGCCTTACTGTCTCTGGCTGAATTAGTGTAGATATATATCATATGCTTGTTGGGCAGCTCCCAAGCAAGTGCACTATTAGAAATACATCTAACAATAAAAGCAGCAGTAGTAAAATACAAAATGCATGTAACTGAGGGACACTAACTTTTTAAGAGTCCTAGGTGAATGAAATGTCTGGCCAATGTTGAAAAGACCAGGAGGTCTTGCTGGGGAACTTCTCTAGGGAGCCACCTCCCTAACTATTTGGTGGAGGAAGGTGTGTAGCCATCAAGAAGTGACTGCATGGCCTCAGGCAAGACATTAATGGCTAACTGTAATACATGGATAACAATCCTGACTTACGTTACATGGTGCCTTTGCAGACATAGGAGAACATAGTAGTATTTCAGGAAGCATGCCTGCTCAGACTAGGCCTTTAGCATGCTCACAGAAATGGACCATGTCTGAATGTCACTGCAGCAGGCAAAGCCCAAGCATATTAACAAAATACCTAGTTCTGGTATTTTGCACCTATTCTAGACCAACTGCAGTTACAGGGGGCAGCCCCACGTGCAGGTCTTTACAATTGTCTAAACTAAGGCTGGGTAACATTCGTTTTCCACATGTTGCTGAGCTATGAACTCTCGGTATGCCTTACCATTGGCTACACCGACTGGGGCTTCTGGGAATTGTAATTGGCGGGCCACATGCTTTATATCTAGTCTCAGCCAAGAAGAAGAATCAATATCGTGCCACTGAGTTGCATATTAGCCTCCCTGTTTCAATATGAAGCTTGCCTGGGTGCCTTTGGAAAGGCGGGAATTAGCTTCTGCTGGGCCTTGTTAAAAAAAAAAAAAAGATGCCATTTTAAAAATGGCCTGGGTTTTGAAAATCTGTAACATTAGATTTATTCAGTGAAATAAGTAAGACCTTAGCTGGCCATGACTAGCTGAATTCCTCCTGGACTGGATCCAACCTATAATCTGAAGTTCACAGAAGCAGTTAAAGCTATTTGGTTTCCAAGAGAATCAGTTAAATGTTTTATCTCTCTTTCCCTCTTTCTGACTATTTATATGCACACACAAATGTGATAAACGTTATGCAGCCTTATGTGTGTTAAGAAGTATCCTAGCTGATCTGTTGAAGCAAAAGTACAGCAAAGGACAAACTTAAGGAAACCAGATGTTCAAATCACCAATCACCTATATTGTGTGGAGGTTCAGATGCATGAGACTACCAAATCCTACTTCTAGCAACCCAATAATGTATATATGAATCCCAAGGTACACATGTGGTGGACAGTACTTGCTGGTACTTACTGCCTGCATGTTTTCTGGTTGAGGTAATGAAAGTTGTGGTACCCAGGTGGGTTGGGGTTGGGTGGTTTTTGGTTTTGTTTGTTTGTTTGTATGTTTTGCATAGAATGAGTATGCAAAATTTTTCATGTCTTGGGCTGGGAATCCCTGATGCTAATATCAAAAGGAGAAGACAAGCGGGTCATGGGAGAGAAACATCTTCACTAAAATCCTGATGGCAAGAAATTACAAGCTAAAAAAACAATGTTGCAGACAATTTGATCAAGCAAGATAGTTTGGAATGCTACCATTACTTCCAAAATGCTGTTCTGTAGGATTTGAAGAACTTCAACATGAGGGAAGTTTCACATGCATATAAAACATATTCCTTTTAAAAAGGTTCACCTTGAGGTAAGCAACTTCGCCAAGCAAACATATCTATGGTTATTTTTGAATTTTCTTGTGTGCAGACTTTGGGACAAATACAAGGTCATTTTCAGCATAATGCAAAATAACCACCCTTCTTGTTATTTTGCTACTGCATCTGCCTCAACTGTTCAACTTGCCTTACATTAGTTTAACTTTCCCATTTCCAACCATTTCTTTTTAACCTTTTAAGAATGAATTCACCATAACATGGAGAAAGACAATCCCTCTCTCAGATTGAGGTCTCTCTGTCAGACTGAGTGGGCTGGGCCAAGATAAAAACTGAATTTGATCTAATTAATTAAAATGAAATGAAGTTAATTAAATATACTTGCACTCCATGTATTTAATAACTTTCACCTTCTATCATAAAATGCAGTTTGGTGGCAATTTTTGGAAAATGTTGGCTTGTATAGATGTCTTTTTTTAACTCGAAGCAAAAATATATCAGTATGGAATTCAGGGTCTTCTAAGAAATATCTCATTCCCAAGTTTGCAAGCAAACAAGCATCTGTTCTGAGAATTCCACATAATTCTTATTTTTTCTGTGGGTGCTAAACTGTTGCCTGGACTACACTGCTAAACACAGCCTTGCATTACTAAATTGCTAAAACAAAACATACACATTTAAATGGATATAACCATCTTGTTTTCAAAGTGGACACATTTTGCGGGGAGAAGTTGGTTCCATATGCATAGAAGAGCAGACACATAGTTAGGCAGCCATGCAACTAAAGTTTTTCTATCAGAAATTTAGAGCTGGAGTGCAAGTCCAGAAGAAGCAAACCAAGCCTAGGAAGCATTACTTGTTAGCTTTTTTAAGAAAACAAATCAATTGTAGTGGCCCTATAGAAGACTGCTTTTCTCTCTTATTTAATAATAAAATAAATTACAAGTTTAAATCCAGTACAGACCTGGGAATAAGTCCATGGAATTCAATCCGTCTTAGTTCCATGTAAATGTACAAATTACTGCACTCTGAACCTAGATTTCATGTTCATGATGGGACTTACTTCTGAACAAACAGGTAAGTCTGTTAGGAAATTTCTTAAGAAAAGCATAGAACAAATTAATGATCTGTCCTAATATTTAATCCTGACATGGATAGTCTCTCCTATACTATTCCTAAGTGAACCAAATGTTTATTTAAATATAGTACTGCACTGTAGATTATTTATTTATTTATTTATTTTATTTTCTATCCCACCTTTATTATTTTTATAAATAACTCAAGGTGGGGAACATATCCAGTACTCCTTCCTCCTCCTATTTTCCCCACAACAACAACCCTGTGAGGTGGGTTGGGCTGAGAGAGAGTGACTGGTCCAAGGTCACCCAGCCGGCTTTCATGCCTAAGGTGGGACTAGAACTCACAGTCTCCTGGTTTCTAGCCTGGTGCCTTAACCACGAGACCAAACTGGCTCTCAATATATATAATAAATAAATAAACAATATATAATTGGCCATATACAAAATAGTTCAATGTTCTAAGAAACTGAATCAAGGCTACAGGATTGAAATGCATGGCAGCAGATGAAATCAAAGCACTTTTTTTTCCCATTAAGAAAGGATTATATCTTTAGATATATAGTTTGAAACCAATACTGAGTGATACTTTAGAATCATGTTTGGTATTTTTTGTAAGCAATAATTTTCAGGGCACTTCATAGCACACATTTGGCAGTGAAGACACTGGCTCCTGAATCCAGCTCCTGTTTATCTGGGAATGTGATCTTCTACTATGAAGAAGGCTTGCTTCCAAGAAAATACATCCGGGATTACCTTATAAATCTTCATTTCATTTTAATCTTAGGACTGTTTCTGCCCTTTTGTACCTGAAACAATGTGAGGAGAAGGAATTTCTCAGAGCTGGCTTCTTTTTCAACCTGTAAATAAGCACAAGAAGTTCACTGGACATTAATATAGCATTGATCATTTGGCACTATATGCCATATAACTAAGGAAAGAAAGAAAAAGATTTCTACTTTAAGTAATTTTCAACATAGCATTTTTACAGTGGGAAGGAGAGCTTTCAGGATCAGGTAGGAGCAAATGCTTTTTCTGGTTCACTACAATTCATTACGGACTTGAGAAATGTTTGTACTGAGCCCCTGAAGAGAATTAAAGGGAAAAACAATAAATAATTGTGCTTCTATGCTATTGCTTCTTTTTCTAACCAAATCAGTTTCCTGTTTCAGCAGAGATACTTTTATGGAGGAATCATAACTACTGTAACCAGTTTCTAATATCTTTTCTTACATATTTTTCAGGGAATTCTGTTTTTATTTTCTTCATTTCTCTGTTTTTCCCCATAGTTGCTCTTTATTGTCCACCACCAATGCTGCCATGATTCTCTCCTTTCAAAGGAATGAGTTTGTACATTCCCAAGGAAAAATATTCATGCATCAGTCTTCAAGACAGGAGTAGGGGGAATTGTACCATTTTTCTACCTTCCTTTGACATTTTCCGTATTATACAGTGATTTGTTTCTCTGCTTTTTTTAAAGCCCTGACTCTTTCTTAAGAAAAGTAACATTTATTTTTGCAAGAGAAGGCTTGCAAATTTGATGCCAGACGAGAAGGGAATGGTTAGGGGAGAAATCGTCAAAAGCATATTATTTGAGGTGATTAAGAAGTAATTATTGTTCCTTATCTTAGTAATAAGAAAATTCTCATCATTTTTACAACTTTTTCCTATCTAAATTATATTCGTAAGAGTCATTTGGGTTAAAAATATCAATCATTCAGAGGGAGTTATTTCTGATTAGCCCTGTATAAGTTGCTCTGTCCTGTATTTGTCTCCTCAGAAGTAGAATTCTGGGGGCTTTACTTCCAAGTAAATGGCAGGTTTAAGACCTTGACTTCGTTTTTCTGTTCTAATATTTCTTATACATCTACCTTGGTTTAAAAAATCGAACAGATGACAACTTCAGTTTAAAAGTAGATTTCCTATTTTTTGTGTACTGCATTACACAATGCAGCATACAATGCATTTGTTGTTTAAAAGTGAGTATTTTACATCAGCGTTTCCTAACCTGGTGCCTCCAAGTATGCTGGACTCAGAATTCTCAGTCCAAACACATCTAGAAGGTTCCAAGTTGGGGTGGTATTCTTTTAGAAGTCCTTTTTAAAAGAATTTTTAAAACAACTTTTAATATTTTAAAAAAACTTTTGTCATAAACCTTGTAACCATTTGCTGCCAGATTATGCTCTGGCATAATTGCTAACACTTCACTAGTGGTTGTGCACTGTGTTAGAAAAGATGCACTGAAAACAAGGGATCTTAAGTTAATCATGATTTGTCCCATTAATTTTAATAGGTCTTTTCTATGCCTGACTAAGCTTGAGATGAGAATGGCATCCTTTTTGTATCTTAGTCCTGAACATAATACCTTCACATATGAGAAGGTATGCTTCTGGCTGATGAATGAACTGCTAGCCCAGACATTAGTATTACCTGTGAAAATTGCCAATTTTGCTGATCCAAAATAATCAGCTTTCATCTGGAAATATGGAAAAGCAGTAATATCCTAAATCGTAAGTTCAGCTGACATAAAAATCCCTTCCAGTCTCTAGATTTATTTTCCTGTATCTTTTCAGAATCGAATTTTTCTCCCCAGTTAAATTTTGTGACTTGCTTTCTTTTTAACGTGTTTCTGTTCATCTGCATTTTTATGTGCCTAAAAATGTCACCACTTTTTAAAAAAAATGTAAATAAATGTCTAAGTATTTGTCTTAATAGACATTTAAGAATGCTGCAGTTTGTTTTCTTAAATGTAATATAGTAAACATTTTAAAAAGGAAAGCAATTGTGATATATTTACAAAATATTTTTTCCATCATGTAAGACATTGCTGAAGTGATTTAAATTATGTATTTTTGTTAACAGAAAGTTTTGTTTTGGTTTTGCTTTGTTTTTTGCAAATGTTTGTATGTACTGTTGTGCTACACTTCAATGTAATACAACTCTCTAAGTTCTATTAGTATCTTATGGTTTTGTAATTTTTTTAAAATAAAAATTTATATAGAAATCTTAGTATCTATAGGTGTGAAAACGAGTCCTCAAAGTTTCAGTGACAAGATATATTATAAAATGCAAATTTTGTATTTTTGTGTTCCCTTATTTATTAATTATATTACATTGATATTTTTACATCTCTGCAAATGTATAAGAAACATAAACAGTAAACATTAATATCAATATTATAGATGTATTATTTCTAAATACTATTGCCTCTATAGATTTAGAGTTATCTCTTAAGACAGAGACACATATGCATTATTAGTAAGATACTTTGAGCATCCTCTTTACAAGTTTTTAAATGCTTATAAGAACTGAAGGAGTGTATTTGCTGGGGTGGGACTTCATCTTGTCACATTCTGCTAAAGGTATGACTTGCTTCTTTGCTCCTTCTTTCCCTTTCTTTCATTCGTTCCCTAGTATTTCTCATGCCTTTGTTTTGATTGACAAGGCTGTTAATAGCTTGAATGGATTCTTCTATTTCTCTGTTTTCTTTAAGTGCCTGGTATAGAATTTGAGGGGTGATCTGTTGCCTATTGACCTGGGATGGCTATACATTGACCCCCATGACCTTTGTGGTGACCCTTTGACCCACCCAGAGCACTTGAGCGGAGCTTAGTCCAGTTTCAGTTGGGCAAAGGAGGATGTTACTGGACTTAGAGAAAGCAAAGAAAGAAGAAAAGCAAGAAAGCAAGAAATGAGTTTGCAGAAGGGGTGGGACTGGAGATGGAGGGAAAAGAGGCTTCTAACTGGTAGCCATATGTCTTTTGGACATTTTAAAAATAAACTTGGTCTTCAGTCCGGAGTATTTCAAAACCTCTCTCTGGAGTCCTGTGACCAGCTCTGCGCAAGATAGTTGAAGAATGTCGTGGACAAGCTGGGAAGGAATCAGCGAAGAACTCCAGGATAGAGCAAAAATCCAAAAGGTAAGTCAGCACAGAAAACTGACTGATTGTGATTCAACTCACACTAGTTCATTTAGTTTAATACTGACTGGCAGTAACTCTCTAGGGTTTCAAGCAGGAAAAGGGAGATGCTAGGATATGAATATAAAACAAATATTCCAGGGACTATGATGACTATGAAGAACCCAGTTGAGGAAAGGGAGATTTTATTTATTTATTCAAAATGCAATCAAATATATTTATTTAAAGCAGAGACAGCTCAAATTGGAAAGCTATAAAGTGGACTAAAGTAGTGCAGAGGGAAAGAATCTATGCTGAGAATTCCCAAATGTTTTAAGGCAAGGGCAGGCCACTTGGCAGGGTCCTGTGGCCTCTTGCTCCTCTTTGGCAGTAGTAGAATTTGCTCTTACTTACTTTATTTAACCCTCTCAAATCCTAAAAAACTTTAACCCATGGTGAGGTGAGAATTCCAGGCTTTCTCCCTCCAGTGATGTCAGTTCAACACCACGGTGCTCCACGTAGCCTTCAGATCCCCCCATCTCATTTTTAAAAAGTGTTGCTCTGCACTACAAAGAGATTGCCCAGCTGTGTAGTAAGGCACCCCAAGAAGAACGTGGAAGGACTTTAGCTCTGTGCTAGAGTATCTGCTCTACCTGTAGAAAGTCCCAAGTGCATCTGAGACAGAGTTTAGGCGAAATCTTGGTTAAAATAAAAATAAAGTTTTATCGAGTCTCATTCAACTCTTGGTCACCACATGGGCACCCCCATGTTTTTTAGCAATAGTACAGAAGTGGTTTGCCATTGCCCTCTTCCAGAATGTTTTTTCAACTTTTCATTCTAGCCTACAGCCCAAGGATCTCCAGCTGATCTCTCACCTACCTACTAAGCAGCTCCAACACCTCTTAGCTCTTTTAAGATCAGCTAGGTGCCGCCACCTGCTGTGCTTTAGGTAGCTGTTTCTATCTGGTATCAATGATCTGACTCAGTATACAGCAGTTTCTTATGTCGTTTTGATGCATAACAACTGGCTGTGAGAGACTTGGCCACCCTAAGCAAAAGGGCCCTAATGCAAATGAAGATCTGCCAGAGTGACTCACAACCCTTTTCCAAGGAGCAAAGGCTACTGAGGTTTGCAGATACACATGGGCGGACACAATTTTATTCTGCCATTTTTCCTCTTGCTGCAATAGCTCACAACAGTTTAAAAAGCACTGGCTATCTTAAGAATCAATAGCAATCTAAAATTGCTTTGACTACCCCAGATATGTGGGGACGCAGTGGCACTGCGGGTTAAACCGCTGAGCTGCTGAACTTGCCGATCGGAAGGTCAGCGGTTCGAATCTGCGTGACGGGGTGAGTTCCCGTTGCTAGTCCCAGCTCCTGCCAACCTAGCAGTTCGAAAACATGCAAAATGTGAGTAGATTAATAGGTACAGCTTCGGTGGGCAGGTAACGGCGTTCCGTTTAGTCATGCCAGCCACATGACCACGGAAGTGTCTTCGGACAAACGCCGGCTCTTCGGCTTTGAAACGGAGATGAGCACCGCCCCCTAGAGTCGGACATGACTGGACTTAATGTCAAGGGAAACCTTTACCTTTTACTTTTTTACCCCAGATATAGCATGGTGCATTTTAAATAATGAGCCTTTATGAAGCTGGGGAATTGAAAGTATAGCCAACTGAAGAGAGGCAGTGTGAGTGCACTGAAATTTTTTCCTTAGGTTTGTCTAGCACTCACTCAATGGGATTTGCTGTACCATACACTATGACTTGCTTAAGAGTTTTCATTCCTGCTTCTCATATGGGACACAATACCATAATAGCATCATAAAATCTAGTTATAAAACATAACATTCCATCTGGTGAGTTCCCCCACCCCCCACCCCCCAATCCACAGTGATGGGATTTGCTAATGGGCAAATCTGCAGTTTGTTTCTTGGCTTATTTATGGAGCACATTTTATCCTGTTCTTCAGACCAGAAGACTTCCAAAGTGAGTAAGAGGAAAACAAAATGGCCCCCCAACTAACCAATAGCCAGAATCATACTGGGATTAAAAGTACAAATTGGAAGAATACACACACACATGCACACATACACACACACTTCAAATTTAGTCGCCCATCTCACTCAGAAAGCAACATGGTATATGCCACCCATCTCCAACTGGGTACCTTCTGGGTATGTTGGAGGGTGCCAGGTTGGAGAAGGATGATATAGGGGTCAACTTGATAAAGTTTTACTTCACTGTATAGGGAAAGAGCAAGAGAAGCTGCCCATCAGATATGGTGGGCCTGGAACCAAATAAGGAATATAAGCGCATGCTATTATAGGCGTACCTGAAATATGTTGAACAATCCCAAGCGCTATCCATGGAACATCCCAGTGTGAAGGAACTGCTAGGATCTGAAAAGTAGAATTGAATGGCTTGTTATGCAGAGATTAACAATGGTCTGTTAGAGTTTACATCTTTGTTTGAGAATCTTTTGTTAACATTTTTGCTGCAGCTGAGATCTATCTATTCTTTATTTCCCCAAATCATCCTTTTTAATTTGACTCAACTAAAACTTTTATTCAGATCTTTATTCTGTCTTGGGTACCATTTGTCACCTTATACCAGGAGTGCATAACCATTTTTCCAAGCACTAGGCCCCTGAATTGACATGCTGAGGTCACGCTCCAAAAAGTAGGTGGACCAAAACAAAGAAGTGGGGATAGTACAGAAAAGATATTAAATGATATTAAATATTAGATATTAAAAAGATATTAAATGAGAAAAGATATTAAATAATATTAAATTAAAAAGAGCCAGTTTGGTCTAGTGGTTAAGGCAACAGGCTAGAAACCAGGAGACCATTCTTGTCCCACCTTAGCCATGAAAGCCGGCTGGGTGACCTTAGGCCAGTCACTCTCTCTCAGCCCAACTCACCTCACAGGGTTGTTGTTGTGGGGAAAAGAGAAGAAGGAAAGAGTATTAAGTATGTTCACCGCCTTGAGTTATTTATAAAAATAATAAAGGGATAGAAAGTAATAGTTTTTATTTATTTGTAATGAAAAATTCATTACATTAATTACATTTAGCTCATTATTTGCTGTGTATGAAATACTTTCAATGGCAAGTTTTGAAGAGACTTGAAGGGATACATGCAGCCATGGGGTCTCAGGTTATATAACTGCTTTAGATCTGTTTTTCCTATCCTCAGCCCTTCCACTCTTTCAAATTTTATTTCTTTGTGTCTCTCATTCATATATTTCCCTCTATTGTCTTCCTACCTTGTTCACTATTTTATTTAAATTTATATTATTTTTCACCTCTTTGTGATCTCACTCCTCCATATAGATCTGTATTGCTTCTTGTTTTTTCTGTTCTCTCTCTCAGATCCTCCCAGTTGATCAAACATTAATTTGCTCATGAAGCCTCTCATTTTCTGACTGACCTGTTTGCATCTCCCTGCATTCTCTCTCATGACCTTTTCAGGTGGAAAGTACCTCCCACAAAATCCTTGGCTGATCTCCTCCCTATCTAATACAATGAACTCAATTTTTCTTTTGCATTTCTCAGTTCATGTATCTTTATTCTTCCTTTTCACTATTTCTTTAATGCATGCAAAGTTTTCTCTTCTCCTAATTCTTTCTCCTTTTCTCTCTAATTAGTTATTGCAAATGTGAGCAGAGGCTACTTCAATTATTTTTGTACTGTATAGTGCTTAGCACTGGATCAGCACTTCACTGTTAATAAACTAAGAGGGACCTATAAAAATTTGCAGTGTATTCTGCTCCTGTTCAGAGTTCCTGGTAGCCAGCCTGTCCTCTTCTAAAAATTAAGAAGTTATTAGGGAAGAGGTGAATGAACTTTTATTGCCTTGGGGATCAAATTCTCTCCTGGAGAACATCAATATGTGAGCCCATCCCTTCCTGAAGATCTACCCTTGTTGCTTTATGCCTGAATTATTGCTCCACACTGCATGCAGTGGTAGAGTCTTCTGGCCACGAAGAGACAGGATTTCAGGAAAGTTGGGGGGGGGAGTTTTAGGGAAGATCTGGCACCTCCAGATGCTTTTAATGGTAAGGCGTATGGGTACCACGGCTGCATCTGGGCTGTGGACCAGCAGTTCCCTGTCCCTAGGGACAAGGCATTCCATTCCTTCATAATACTTTTTACATTACAGAGAGGTTCTGAATGTGGGACAATTTCTTGCTAATGTGAAGAGTAGATCTTGGGAGGAAAAAAGGGAAATAAGTAAAATAGATGAGAGTGATAGTAGAATGACTACAGGAAGAGAAAGTATGAGTCCTATATGAAAAAGCTTTATAAGATACAGTAGATGAATCTGCAAACAAAATAAATTGAAAGAGGATGTAGGGAAAGAGGATGTGGAAACTGCTTGGAATAGAGTGAAAAGAATTATGCTATGGAGGACCAAAGAAGTGGGTGGAGTTACCCTAGTGGGAAGTATGAAAAAGAGTAACTGATGGATGATGAAGCGAACAAGACTGTAAATGAAAAAAAATCTATATAAGAGAATGATTGCTGCTAAAAATGAGAAAAGAAAGATACTGTATAATATGTACATAGAGAAAAATATAAAGAATGTCATCAAAGGCAGTAAGGAATAGTTAAGAACACAAGAGCCAGAGAAAATGCAAAGTGACTTTGATGAAAGTAAAAAATTACTTTGGAAGTAGGAGAAAGAGGCTAAATGAGGACCTCCAGCAGAGTGAATAGAATTAAGAACAAAAACTAATGAAATTATTTGAGGTGAAAATTACGTGAGAGATTAATAGAAGGAATGTTTCAGAGATTTGTAGGGGAATTATAATGATATCCTGTGAAATTGGAACAAATGCTATAACTGTTAGAGTCCAGGGAAAAAACATGAATGAAAAGGAAGTCATAAATGCTGTGACAATGTTGAAAAAATGCTAAAGTTACAGTGTAGAAGGTGTAGCTGAAGATATGTTAAAAAGAGGTTATGGTTTGCTTATGGAATTGGCTGTGTGATTTGTTTCATGTGTATATGAAGACTGCACCTGTGCCTGACCATTGGAAGAATGCTGTCGTTGTTCCTGTATACAAAAGAAAAGACAGCAGGAATAAAAGCAGAGGGATTAGCTTGGGAAGATGTTTGGCAGAATTCTGATTGAAAGGGTATGAAAGGCATCAACGAGCAAAATTTAGGAAGTTATGGTGTGACTTTATGCTCCCTGTGCAGGTCAGATATTTGCTCTTCAGCAGGTCACTGAGATATGAATGAATGTAAGAAAGAAAGTTTATTATAAATTTGTTGACTTAAAGAAAGTGTATTATAAAGACAATAGGCTTGAATTAGACAACATTTTTCATGAATGTGAAGTTGAAGGTTGGTTGTTAAATGCAGTAAGAGCATTATATGATGAAAATAAAGTTATGTAGGAGTAATAAATGCTCAACAAAGTATTCAACATTGAGCAGTCAGTAAGACACGTGTGTAGGAGTCTTCTTGATTATTTAATGTACTTATAGGTGGATGTGTAAAGAATACTTGTGATGTTAGAAGTTGGTTGTTAGAATGTGTGTATACTTTTGTATGCAGGCAGTGCATGTTGTTGGCTGAGAACCTAAATGATTTGCTGTGAATGTTAGATAGATACTATGATGCAGTGAGGAATATGTATATAAAAATGAAAGAATCAATAATTTTAAAAAAAAGATGTTGGGAAGATTTGCCACAAATTAGCCATTTAACAATATAATCCTTTTTCTTGCACACCAGAAATCAAGGGAGTTGAAGTCCAGCAAATTGGGAGGACACCAGGTTGGAGAAAGGCTCAATAATGTTAACATGAACATTATTTACTTCCCATTCTAAATTATAGAAAAATTGGACTAGCCAGGATTTGTGTGTGTGTGTGTGTGTGTGTGTGAAAGGACTAGGAGTTCTTTTCAGTTTGAGTATATAAAAATTTGGGGCTAAGAGTTATTATTTGTTATTCCAAAGAAATGCTTGTGTATTTATTTGTCATTGGTGGCTCTCAGTAACTCCTTCAGTGATAGGCTTGTCCATCTTTACCCTATCCTCTGTTTAGAACTGCAAGATGTTTAAACGTTACCACAGTTTCCAAACTGAGAGCTCGAACATTAGCCTGATTCAATCTCTTACTGTTGGCTGTTTTGGAAGGCAGAGTTAAGAAAATACCCTGCGCTGCCTGTTTTATTACATAGTGGATTTTATAGAGATCTTAGAGCAGTGTTTCTCAACCTCAACAACTTTAAGACATGTGGACTTCAACTCCCAGAATATTTCCCAGCCAGCATGGTTGGCTGGGGAATTCTGGGAGTTGAAGTCCACACAGCTTAAAGTTGCTAAGGTTGAGAAACACTGCTCTAGAGCTCTCCAGTTAATCAGGGAGAGCCATGAAGAGGGTCACTGGAAGGAAGAGGCTGCAAGGGTGTATTCTTGTCCAATCCCCTCAAAGACTCCAGATTCCAGAAACTGACTTGGTTCATGGAAGAATTCCCTACTGTCCATTTTGTCTGTAGAATCTGAGCATGTTCATAATCCACCTCCCTACATGCAACGGGGAACCCTCAACCATTACCTTCTCCCCAAAGAAGGAAAAGGGGGAAAAAAGAGTAAATATGCAAAGGGCAAAACTGTTTAAAGACTTGCAAGCCTGCTCTTGGCTGCCTTTACTCAATAGGTGCACTGAGCTTAATGCAACTAGTTTCCATATAGATAATATGTATGACTGACAGAGGGAGAAATATGATCTGATTGGATGGTTCCTGCTGGTTCCTAGCATGAAGGAAATCAAATTTATGAAGGCCTGTAGTTCTCACTGCTGACCAGCAGAGGTTGCTTTCCTGCCACAAATTTCTGCCTCTGGGGGGGAAAAAAAAGTAATCAGGAATTGCCTAGACTGCATTTACTGCTCTTTTCTTTCCTCTTGGAAATAAAACACTTCAAAGTCTTGATTCAAACCCTTTCTCCCTTGGATCCATCCATCACAGCTGTAGAAGAATGTGATAAAATATGGAAATAAGTGTCTTGTTCAAACTCAGCCAAGCTCTTTCCCAAAATCCTGCATTCTGCTTTTTCTCAATCTTCGTTTTTCCACATTTTGCCCCCAAATAATAATTCTCGCTTGTCCTCATTGGGCTGTTCTGGGGTTGTTTTTGTTTGCCACTTTTACAGAGAATAGGTATATACATTTTGGATTTTCTCAGAGCCTAATGAGATTTCACTTTTTATGTGTGTATAGTGCTACTTTGGCTACATGAAGATTGGATAAAGTTGGATAATTAGTTCAATATCCATAGAGAGTCGTGGATATTGTGGTAGAGTGGTTAAGGTGTTGGATAAGGCCTGGGAATACCAAGGTTCAAATCCACTTTTAAACTTTGGGCTAGTCATGTTCTCTTATTCCAATTTACCTTGCAGGACTGTGTTGTAGAAAAAACTGGAGGGGGGAGTGCTATGTCTGCTGCCTCAAGCTCCAAGAAGAATGATAGGCTATAAATCTAACAAATTATGATAGTGAATGCCTTCCCTTGCCATTGAGTAAAGCCAGCCTATGCCCACAATTTTTTATGTTGAGGGAACAAGACCAGGGTTTTTTTATCTCAAACCACATAACCGGTGTCATGGAGAAAATCTATGTAGTAGCTAAGAGTTGACAATGACTTGATGGCACATAATCAGTCAGTCAGTCAGTCAGTCAGTCAATCAGCATAAACAGTGTGTGTGGGTTAGCAGTGTCCATTGTTCAGAGCAGGCCCTCTACAAAGATCTTGGGCAGGAAAAGCCAGCCAAGGGTGGGGTGAGGCAGCTGTTGCATTGGATATGCTCTGAGAAGTTGTGTTCAGTGTCACTCAAGCAGCCATTTTCCACTGTGATAGGAGAGGTTGAGCAGGAGTGGTGAAGAATGAGATGAAAAAGCACGATGGACCACATCCAGCCCAATGGCCAGCAATTTCTCATCCTTGCCTTTGATCCTTTACACTAGAAGCCACCAACTGCTTGAACATGTGAAAGATAAGATATACCACTGAGGTCTTTTCTCCTCTTTTCTCCCCTTTGAAAGTAAGCCAGATATAGGAAGAAAAACCATGTAATCACTCTGCCTCATTTGCAAGGATCTGGACACTGTGCCCAAGCTTTTCCATCCTTTCTGCCTTTCTTTCTATGTAAAAAAGCAACAATTAATAGGGAAAATGCAGCATAGGTGCACAGAAGCTTTTGAATAGTAGTGTCAGGATATCTATCACTAACCTGGTACCCTCTAGATGTGCTGAAACACAGTTCCCATAATTCCAGTCAACTTACCTAAGGCTAAATTAGAATCTAGTTGACTGGGAACTTTCTTGCTTTCTGTGGAAAAAAAAGATTTGCTTCTCTTTTAGTGTCCAATAAGAATATGTAAGTTGGCCAGCTAAAGTTATATGGAGGTATGTCCATTAATGGGGTTGATATTATGGCTGTGTTTAAGATTAAATAAATAGCATTTAGCAGCCAACATATTTGGAGAGCAGCACTCTGGGGAAAGCTGCCATAATAAATGATTGATTGTATTCATGTTTAGATTCAATGAAGGTTTTAACTATCCTGATCAATTAGCAATGTTTTTCTTCTTATTTTTATTGAGTTAAATTGTGATCAAGTTGGCTACACTTAGTTCCCTCTAAATCAAAGGGATATGATATGATCATATATGATTCAAGTCTAGATGCCACCCATAGTTTTATTTTATCAGTTTGGATTTTTTAAAGATTTTATTGGTCATGGACTTTTATTTTGCCACCTTTGGTATAACTATCTGGTTTAAAAAAATACATGTTTTCACTGGTTGGTTTTGCTTGTATCTGGGTAGCTTGAACATTTAGAAAACAATTTCTTGACTTTTTATCTTTCTTAATGTGAACAAAGCAGGAGCTAAAAAGTGTTAAGGTTTTAAACCACCACATGAGCTGAAACTGAAGTAACTGCTCATGACATTTAACTTTTGAAAGTTCCTAAGAATCAGAGCGGTTGCCACCCGCCTTCCTCTTATCTGACCCAGTCATTTTTCCGGGACTTCCCCCTCCTGTTACAGCTGCTCAGTTCAATGCATTTGAGGAGCTACCAAACTCTGGAAATTTACTGTCTCCTGGGAGACAGAAAAAACGATTAGTCAGAAATTAGTCACACATTGCTATACCACTGGAAGAAGCATGATGTGACTGTTGGATTTCTGGTGAGTCATGGCTATTTCTTTTCCTTAGCTTCTTCATGGTGCAGTTGTTACAGCTGAGAATAAGAAGAGGTAGGTCAGCCCTACCATTGCGTGCTTTACGGTTTTAGGTTGTCACTCTTCAGTTTTGTGGTTACATTGCGCTGTATATACCCTTTATTTACAACATTTTTCATTTGACACGAGTCTACTGCCCAACCATCTATAATTCCAGTCAGCATGATCAAAGTAATTGTCTGGGAATTATAGGAGATGAAGTTCAATACATTTGGGGAGCATCAGGTAGGCTACCCTGCAAATGGTTGATCTACTTAGGGGTATGGAACTTGTAGCTCTCCAGAAATTGTTCAACTAAACCTGCCAGCAGCTTTTACTAGCTGGAATGGTAGTTCAGCAACATCTGGAAGGCCACCAATTTCTAACCTCTGGTTAAAATAAATAATTTGTCTTTGGAGGATGAAGCTGTATATTTCCCATGATTGTCCTAGATCCCCTAAACTTGACCACTGGCCCCCATTGCCAATGCAGCCACTGCTATATGTAAGATACAACTGATGAAATATGGAATGTGGAAAGTGCTATCTTGTCCTTTACCTAAAGCAGCTAAGCAGGCTGTCCTGGCAGAATCCCTCCAAACCAATATCTAATTCATTGGCCAAACAAATGCCTTGGAGAAGATCATGGGCAGGACGTGGATGCAAGAATAGGTATCACCAACTGTTACTTCCAGATGACTGATATTTGAGAAGTGTGCTGCTTCTGAAACCTGGAAGTTGTGTGGATCTGGATTTGTATCTTTTGGTGTATCCATTGTAGGACTCCTAGCACTGTCAGTTAGAGGGTGCTGTACTATTTTGACATTTCTTCAACACATGGAGGATTACCAAATGAGAATGGCATTGATTGTGTGAGTTTTGTAGAATAATTGTGCAACAAGTGTCATCCAGAGACATCCTTAGTTATTAATTTCCTTGCCTCTTTATTGTCTAACTAATAAAGTTTTAACTTATATGCCGAGTAGCTCATTTGGTTTTTTGTGGCTGTTTCAGAGGCTTAGGGCATGTTTTAGTGCACTGCACTGAATTAACTAATGTTAGCTACTTCATTGCCTGTTCCAGATTCCAGATCATTTGTGAAGAACTCCCTTGTATGAGGAATCTCATTGCTTCCAATGAGAAAATTATCTGCTTAATTAAAGAGAGAGAGAGGTTACTGAACTACAGAGTTTACCAATCCATGAGAACTATGAGCTCTTTAAGTGGCAACGTGGGTTGTTGTCTTTATGCTTCTCACCAGGTTCCATCCTATTCGGCATTTAGATGACCTGGACGCTTGTGCCCTCCTCATGGACAGCATTTTTCCCAGCTTCGCTCTCACACAAAGGTTGATTTATCATCTCTCTCTCTCAAATGAACATTGCACATTGCGTTGCCAACCCAGTGCAATTAGGTGGAGAAGAAGTTGAAATAGCAATAGGCTATATCTTCCTAGGCTTAAAAATGAATAGGGATAGTGACTGTAGCTATGAAATAGATGTCTGCTGCTCTGGAGAAAGACAATGACAGACCTAGACAAAAATATTAAAGTGCAGAAACATCACATAGACAACACAGGTATGTACTGCCAAGATCATAGATTTCCCAGTTGTACCTTATGGCTGTGAAAGCTGGATTATTAGACAGGCAAAATGAAGAGAAACTGTCTGTGGTATTGAAGAAAATTGTTGGGAATACTTTGGACCTTAAAGAAAACAAATAATTCAATAGTAAGTAAAATAAAGCTGCTCACTGGAAGTATTAATAATGAAGATAAAACCTAAATATTTTGAACATATAAAGTGAAGGTAAGAATTATTGGAGAAGACCCTCATGCTTGGAAGAATTGAAGGCAATCAAAAACAGAGACTGACAGAAGTTACAGTGGCTAGATCACAATACAAGCACCAGCTTACAAGAATTCAGAGAAGCAGCAACTTCCAGTAGAGACAATGACCATGGCAAAGACAGAAGACCTGGCAAATGGACCAGTCTGTTGGCACCTCTCTGGATAAGGAGAGGCCAGGAGATCACCCACATGTGCTCCAGATGGCTGCTTCTCACGAGGAGACCACTGGGAGATGAAGGGATGAGCCATCATGCTCACAGAGCCTTTTAAAGGGCACTGAGTTCACTAACCTCACTTTCTAATCACTTTAGGAAATTGCTTATTTACTGTTCTAAGGCTATTAGAGATCTTCAGAACCACAAGTTTGAGAAGTCACCTGGTGAGTTTACCTTTCTTCCTGAATGAAAGAGAAATTAACTACAAGTTTAAGAAATTAAAGAATTGGAAATAAATAACAAAAAGCTAAATAAGATTTTGATCTAAGAAAGTTATAAATGAATTAAGGGTCCAGACAACTTTGGAACACTGGGACTTCTACTATAAGTTTGTTGGAAATAATTAAATAAAATAAACAGCATTTTGTGGGAACCGGAATGTTTTGTCTCTCTTTTGTCATAACAGAGATTGAGACTATGATTTCAGAAAGTGGTTACTAGAGGGGATTAAAGATTCCAGACAGAAAAGGAAAAGAAAAAAAGTTTGGTTTTCGGTGGAATTACAAATGACGAGCCAAGAGAATGACCCTGATAAGGACTTTTTACTGGATATTTATTTATTTGTTTGTGTGTCATATTTCTCCACCACCCATCTCGTGTACAATGACTCTGTGTACAAAAGAAGCTGGTTAAAGTTTTGAAAATCAAAGTGGAAATACAAGTGACAAACCAGGACGATGACCTGGGTAATGACTTTTTACTGGATTTTCAAAAGAGGTTTGCTAAAGCCTTGAAGAAGCCTCTGCGAAGGGAAAAAATAAAAATTGAAGATAGACCAAATCTTATGGCAACATCTGAATGAATTAAAGAATTAAACCACCAATCAAGATGAACCTATTTCTTTTTTTTCAAAGTCTTTCTTTGTCCCAAGATCTTCCAAAATAATAGCTGCATAATCCTGTTGCAGCAAAAAGTAAGAAAACATGCTGGCACCTTAAAGATAAATACATTAGCATTAGCTTGCATGAACTGCAGTCCACCTCCTCAGATTAAATGGATTCCAGCCCAGAAACTTTATGACATAATAAATCTATTAGCACTTAAGAGTTCCAAGACTCTGTTGTTCTTACTTAAAAATGTTTCCCAGTGACCAACAAACCTAAACCACAAAACAGTCCTCACACTCTTGTTAAAGACTTCTCTCAAACAACAGTCTGTCTTTCCTTATCAAGCAACAACTGTCACCTGCCAACCAGAAAGCAATGCTCCCATGAACTTGTGCCACATTTGCACCCTTTCCTGAAACCAGGAGGCTCTGCTCACAGTCTCTGATGCCTTAGTCACCTCCCAACTGGATCACTGCAACATGCTCTATATGGAGCTGCCCTTGAAGAACATCCAGAAGCTGCAGCTGATGCAGAATGATGCAGCATGGACTGTTAAGAATGTGCCTCGTTGTGCACATATTACACCTGTGCTCCATGCTAGTTCTCACCTCTAAGGCTCTTCATGGCATAGGGCCAGTTTATTTGTGGGATCGCCTCCCCTCAGTTGTTTCTACCTGCCCAATTAGATCCAGCAGAAAAAGCATGTTGTAGTTCTCATTAGATCTACAAAGAACGTCATCTTGCAAGACTCAGAAGTGGGCCCTTTTGGTTGCTGCCCCTACCCTATGGAACACCATTCCCCTGAGATTAGATTGGCCCCAACCCTGCAGGCCTTTTGGAAGACTCTTAATACATGGCTGTGTTCCTGGGTAAGGATATTAGTGGGAGCCCATCATGTGCTATTTTGTTTAGACTGGATGGATCTTTCTGCTGCTATATGTATGGTTGTGTTTTACATTATGTTTTGCATTGTTTTACCTGCTGTAGCTGTCAAGTGTTGCTTTGTGAGATGGGTGGCTATATAAATTGAAGAAATAAAAAATAAAATAAAATAATCTGGACCCCATGCCTTCCTCTGAGGAAAGGCCAGTCAACAGGAGACATCAAGCAGGCATTGACAAAGGTCTTGCTGACCATTTCCCTGCTGTGATCCATGCTGCGACAGAAAAGAGGCCAGCAGTGTTTACCAAATCATCCATTACATCCACTTGATTTGCTCTTCTGAGTTTGGGACAGGCTTTCTTCCCAGTCTACTGTGGAAATGTTGGCTGAACTTGAGATCTTTTCATGCAAAGCATGTTCAGAACTATGCCTTTCCCAGGCCTTCCTGCAACATTCATGTTAATGGGCATTTTTTGCTAGTGAAATATAAAAGGTAAAAAGCTTTTTGCTGATGTTCCATTAATCAGCCTTCAATAGGCAACTCATAACCACCTGATCACTTTGCCACATCCGCTCTTTATTTCCCCCTCCTCCACTCTGCAAAACCACACAAGGAGGCAAAATGTTCTTTCTGAGGCTTTAGGATTACACTCTCTGAGTGTTGTGCATGTAGAGAGAGATGCAAATATACTCCACCTTCAAGCCATCAATCTTTTCCTGTTTCAATTTGTCAGTGAGAACGTTCATAGGCTGAGTAGATTCTAGGAAACGAAAAGGAGCTGAGAAATGAGGCTGGTTTTTACTTTGCCCCAAAAAAGATGCATGCCAGGTTCAGTCACTGGTTTGCAGTTTTACCAATGATCCATCCCATCCCATCCCATCCCTCCATCTTTTCTTGCTTTTTTTTCCTAGAAGGAACACGTGTAACCAGAGTGTTATTTCCTCTCTTGCTCTCACTCTCCCACACATACTCAAACTAACCAATTCAAACAAACAGCAATTTAGACTATTAGTCACATGCAGATTGGATAAAGGCATGATTCACAAATAAAATTGTAATCACTGATTCATATTTTAATGAACTTTTGAGGCTGACATGAAAGTAAGCCTCTAGGGTACAAGGCAATGCCGGGTGTAGTCCAAGCCAGGTGGAGATGTTTTGAAGCCCCAGAAGAAGGCGATTGCACAGGCTCCTCCACCACAAATGAGGCTGCAAGTGAATGGACAGGAAGGCTGAAAGGTAATGGGTTCTGGAGCAAACCAATGGGAAGACAGTGGAGAGAGTACAGCAATGCAAGCCCCATCACCCACCTCTGCCAAAAGGCTAGAGCTTGCTTTTTGATGCTTTCTCTACCATCTTACCAATCTTGACACACACACACACACCCCATGTGAACATTGCTGATCAACCAGCTGATTTCATGCTTGGAAATCTAGTAACGATTGAGGCCGGTGGTCAGTTTTAGGATGAAAATCATCATGGAACACCAGGGCTGTAGGCAAGACTGGAAAGTTGAAAAATATTCTTGAAGAAAGTAATAACAAATAACTTCTGTATTGGTGTCAAGCAAACTGCATGATTATGTCCATAATCAGGATTCAAGCTTAATTTGAGGGCAATTTTACCCTTACCTTATGTTACATGCCTTTTATTTATTTACATAGTAAATATACACACTAAACAATTATATGTAATCTGTAATCTGCCTAGTAATATATCATTTGGTCCAAATGAAATACTTTGGTGTTCTTTTCAACAATAAGAACCATAATTTAATGTCTTTTGAAAAAGGACCTATCACCACTATACTGTAAATGAATCAGAGTTAAAGACTTTCAAAGCAATCTTTTGCCCTCCTTAACCTTCCATTCCTAAGGAAGTGTACAAAAGATGTCAGGAAGTCCTGTCAACTTTAATGTCCTTCTGAGAAGATATAAAAAAGGTTGAATGTCACAGGGCTGATCCTTTGTAAGTCCAGATTCATCTGGATACCAATTAAATCTCAAACAGCTACTTGCAATGTAGTGGACAATAGTAAGCCAGATGGAATAACAGTAAAAATATAACAAGGCCTCTGCTGGACCAGACCAAAATTTCACTTAGTGCAGCATTCTTTGTCATAGAATATCACAGATTACTATGTATTATATTAGTATTAATATTAGTATTAATAGGAATCTCACAAGCATGAACAGGAGAATAGATTTCTGCTACAGTTGCTCCCCAGCAGGTGGTATTTAAAGTGTGTTGCCTGTGATTCTAGGGGTAGTAAAGAAACAATACCAAGGCATCTAACTATTGATAGCCTGTTCCTCCATGAGCATTTTTGGATTTTCAAAAAAAGGTCTAGGGTGTTGTCACAAAATAATTGCTGTTGTGGAGCTTGTACTGTAATCATCAACCAATTTCTGGAACTAGCTTAGTCACAAAATTATTTCCATGACTTGCGTGACCAGTCATAAAATTTCGATTTATCCAAACACAAAGTGTCTCCATGTTCCTGGCTCTACCTCTGCCCCAACCCACTTTCTATCATGCTCATTTGCCTTCCTAGATAGGTGAGTATACTTCTAAACAAAGCATCCACTATTTGTTTCATTTCTAAGTATATCAGTGAGTCATATGTAAGGCCGGAGACATTCTTATAAATATGATGCTTTGCACTACATCATGCCAGTTTCATCTTAAAAACAAAAACATTAAAAGTTTGTGGAACAGAAAGCCATTGCTATCTGTGGCTACTGAATTACCTACTTTTTTAAGACATTGGTGATCTATTTCTTATATATTATATAGGAATCCATGTTTCCAAACATATCATAAAGTACACCAAATTATTATTAGTATTGTTTTATATTTATAGAGCTACTTAATGAGCCATTCAGGTTGATGGGCAAGGAAGGATTAAACATCCAGTCTTTTCTCCATCTCATACCCTTTTCCACATACAGTACATATCTCATGTTTTCCAGTGTTATACCTTGAACAATATTTATTGCACAACAGGTCTCCACATGTTCAGATTTGTACTTGAGTCTTCATAGAACTCAATGAAAGACATTTAGAATCAAACCTGATGTTCTCAGCATAGTTGTTACCCAGATTTCTGCAATGTGACAGAATGCTGACAGGATAGACTGTTGACTTCTATCTTATACATGAGCAGACTTCAATTTTTTCCTCTCCTTCAACATCTTTAAAATAAGACTTTTCTTGGGATCTGTAAGGGACTTAACATTGAATTGATTTATTGCTTGATCATTCGTAACAAACTAAATATTTAAGCAATTAACATGGTGGGTGAAGTCAAGCATCACTGTTTCAATGTAGTGGAAGTGGATTAAACACACATTTGTTCCTCTAAAACAGATGCCTAAGGATGGCAAGAATGGTTGTTCAGGTTCATCTGTACTTAAAATATAATATTTATTTTTACCTTACATTAGATCTATTAAAGTTTTCTGTACCTCTTTACTAGATGATCTAGTGGTCATCTAGGTTTTTGCAACCTGGTAGCCCTATTTTATATTGTATTCGACTGAATTCTGATTCTGATCACAACAGGAATCAAAACTTTTGACTTCCCTTTCTTTCTTTTGATGAATGGTTTAGTTTTTCCTTTGGGGAAATGTAAGACTACAGCATGCTGTATTGGTTGACCCTGTCCATCTGAAAATTTAAGGTGTTAATTAAAACAAAAATGAACAAAAAGAGACTCATAGCATAAGGCCCAGAAATTTATTATTCTTTAAATTAAAAAGAAAGAAACAGAGGTTCTTGGGATATTGGTTCTGCCCTTCCTAATGCAGGAAGAATAGGCAATTGGGTACCTCTGGAAGTTTTGGACTTGTGCTCTAATTAGTACTTGCTCACATAACTAATACCATAGGACTGTAGGTGTTGTAGTCCAACTTCTAGAAGGCACTATGCCCATGTTTCTCAAGCTTGGCAGCTTTAAGATATGTGGACTTCAACTCCCAGAATTCCCCAGCCAGCATGGGGACTTTATTGCAGTCAGTGACAAATCTCATGAAACAAAAATACATAACACAACACCAAACACAATTTTTAAACTTAGTTATAAAACTATGAAATAAAAACAATATTTTATTGGGTAAAACAATGGCAGTGGTAAGAAATTTTGCAACACTTCTAGAGATGTTAAAGTTCCAATCAAGTAAAATCATTCTCAGAACAGGTGGAACTTCTATTAACAACTGCAGTTATGAAGGTATTGATGCAAGTTACCATAAAAAAGACATGGAAAAACACATGGGCTAGAGTCTGAGTCCTCAAAATCACAAGGGCAAGTTCGTTCTGTGAAAGAGTTACCATTATAACTTCCCTCCAGTATCATGGACAGCAAGTGTGGCAAAGAAATTAAAAGTGTGGCAAAGCAAGTTCTAAGTATGTTGGATAAAGAATACCAAATAGGTAATTTTGCTGATGTGAACAATATATCCCTCCTGTGTAAGTTACCAAGGTCACTCTGATCTACCTGAAGAGCTATATTGAACATCCGTTGTCAGATTGTAGCTCTAGCTCTTAATGGCTCTTGGCCAGCAGAGCTTAACACAAGACGCTGCACTGGCACAGAACATTCTGGATTCTAATTTTCCAGACAGAGAAAAAATTATCACTAAGGCTCACGGTGGGCAGAGAATCACTGGAAAGATAAAGCTTAAACCAGAAGGTGGTCGTATGTATGTATGCATACATGCATGCATTTATTATTTAGCTTTCGAGTCAGCATTGATTCCTAGCAACTGCCTGGACTAGTTCCTGCAGTTTTCTTGGCAAGGTTTTTCAGAAGCAGTTTGCCACTGCCTGCTTCCTAGGGCTCAGGGAGCATGACTGGCCCAAGGTCACCCAGCTGGCTTTGTGCCTAAGCGGGACTAGAACTCAGTCTCCTGGTTTCTAGCCTAATGCCTTAACCATTACACCAAACTGGCTCTCTAAACCTGAAGTAGAGCTGATATATGAAGACCTTTGACTCCAGTGGGGTCACCCCAGTTTCTGAGAGAATTGTTGAACTTAAATGGAACAAGGTACCCAGAATAGCACTGTTAGAAACCTAAAGTGAATTGTATCTAAGATCTTTAAGTTATTATATGCATGTAAGGAGTTTTATGTTGGCAGGTATGTATTTGTCTCCTTTAATGGGGGAAAAAAAAACAGAATGGCCTTAGCACTATTGTTGACCTTATCAGGAATAGATTTAATTTGTTCGTGCCAGATGCTAGAGAGTTGAAATACTAAACAAAGAGATTTCATGGATGAAATCTGGTCTATATTGTTATGACTGAATAACTGAATATGCAAAATCCTGAGTATGAGGTTCTATATTATTGAAAATTGACATATGGACACTTTTCCCATATCTATTTTAAAAGGGAATTATCTTATTAGGCTGACACAAGATTACACAATAATAAGTTTGTAACTTTGCGTTGATTGAATAAAGATCCTAATACACTGATTAGATTTGGAATTTTTCTTCTGGCCACTACAGGGAAAGTAGTTATAGCATACAAGGATGTTTGGTGAAATATGGCACTTCTTTTGATCCAGGATGACACTACTCTACCCACTGATCCCAGCCAGTTTTCTGTGGTATCAATTCTAGATACCAGTTAGGAGTTTTTCATTACTGTACTGTATTGTCTTTCCTGAAACACATATGAATACTTAAAGTTACACAATGGGTTGAAATGAATGAGTATCCAAACTGCACATTCACCACAATTAGATGGCAATATAGAATTCAGCTCCTTCTTTCCTCCTATCAACTCCTAACCCTTTGAAGTGATTAGTAGTTAACAGCTGTCAGTGTTTCCTCCACAGCCTCACCTCCAGCTGGGATAGCGTTAATGGCTGTGGAGGTCCCAGCTATACATGGAGAGCTCCACAGACATGACGCTAGTACCAGCAATGCCTTTAGTAGCAACTGTCAACAAGAGACCCCAAATTCATTCATTCTAAAGATGAGGCTTAGATTTAGAGTTGCCAGATCCAAGGACTTTGGGATATTTTCCCCTCCAGCTGGTCTGGGAAGAGAAATGCAGTAAAATGCACTGGGGTGTCTCAGGGAGAATATTGCTGCCCCGGGTTTCACCTGGGATACTACAGGAGTGCAACACTGAGGTACGTCTCCACTCTCAGTGTAGCGTCAAAGTTAGATTATACAGGTGGAATCCAATACACCCTGACCTGGCTATCAAACACAACGGGATTTGCTTTTGAGCTGCATAGAGTTGACCTAGTAATATCTAAATACTTTAATCAATAAATAAACTCACCTCACTTCACAGGTTCAAGGCAGTGTAGAAGTCAAATACGGGTCAAAGAACAATATAATTAAAAAAACAATAACAAACACCAATGGCATTTAATAGTGTTTAATAATGTAGAAGAAATGTATGCATGAAGGGAGAAATAATAATAGTTTCTATCTGAATAATGGCTTCAGATTACAAAAGTCATCTTTTTTTTTAATGGCAGATTACTGGTGTCATCCCTTATGCAGGATTGTAATATAGTGTCCATGCTCAGGACATATAAATTTCCAAATATATTACTATACTTGTTTTCCAGTTGTCCTTTTCTTCTCTCTCTCTCTCTCCCTCCCTCCATACATACTTTCTCTTTTTGTATGCCCTTCCCTCACCACAGGGGTGAATTATGTAAATTGGAATTTAATCCCTCAAAAGGCAAGCTCACAGTTCAAGTCCAAGTGTCTTTTTGTGCAGCCAAATGGAAAGCTGATCTTCTGAATCCTGCTTTTTTTTCCTCCTTTTGTCTAAAAGTTGAATACAGCTTTAGTCATTTTTTAAAAAGTTAAAACTTAATGGTAAGTTAAAAAGTGATAGAAAAATTAAATTTATGTTTTAAAACTTTGCCACAGAATGTAGACAAAAAAAATTTAAACTTCCTCCTCCCTAACATGCAGTAAAGCCAAGAGTATTTCCAGCAATGTGGTGGGCATGAGCCTATATATCATCTGCCTGTGTGACTTTCAAAGGAATGCAGTAGAGGAGACAGGTCCCAGCGGGCAGTTTCTGCCTTCTTGTCCCTTGATGTAACGCTTGAACAGGTGCAGCACAAAAGATCCTAAACTTGTGGTTATTGGACAATTTGGAAAAGCACTTTTTTCTGATGTAAAAGCAGAAAAAGTTTTAGAAAGACCAAAGTAAGTTTATCGCAATGGTAGGAACGTAACATGCTTATATTGCCATAGAGGAAAAATATAATTATAGAATTCTAGCTTCCACATTCAATCATTTCTTCCATCATAGGCCTGAGAATTGGTCACTTGATAGTGGTTTCACTGAGCTTTGATTTGCATATGTGAATTGAGCTAATATACACAATTAAAATACTGTGTGCAAAATTTTCTTTTCTGAGGCACGGTAATTATTGATGGTATAGATTCACGCATGGCTACTCATCATCAAAGGTTTGATGGAATCCTGGGCATCTGTAGGGAGAGGCAAGTGATGCCCTTAGCATCATGATGTCATTATACAAATATGAATAATGATATAATTGTGGCTTGTTTCAAACACCTATGGGTGTAACTTAGACTTCCCACCTCTTCCTCATTTCCAGTAAGGGTCTTTATCTGGTGGTTTTTTTTTGGTCTGTTTGTTTTTTGTGCCAGTTTGGAGTAGTGATTAAGGCATGAGGCTAGAATCCGGGAGACCATGAGTTCTAGTGTCGCCTTGGGCATAAAGCCAACTGGATGACCTTGGGCCAGTCCCTCTCTCTCAGCCCTAGGAAGCAGGCAATGGCAAACCACTTCTGAAAAACCTTGCCAAGAAAACTGCAGGGACTTGTCCAGGCAGTCACCTGGAGTCAACACTGACTTGAAGGTGCGCACACACACACACAAGTCAAAACAAGATTTTATATTAAAGATCAAAGGGCTCTACTTAGCAGAATGAAGAAAAAAGGCCACTAAATGTAGCAGGAGTGGAGTGGACCAACACAATTTAAAATAATACTTATTGCTATCTAAAAAAATTAGCTCAGCCCCTTTAAGACTATTCACTCCAAATCTAAAATTATCTAATAATATCCATTCATCTGTCCATTACAGTTAGATATTTCCTTTTTTCTAAGGGAATGAAGTGGCTTACACAGTCCATCCTATCCTCATCAAAATCTCATGACATAAGAGAGGCAAGGAAATACCCTATAAGTTTTGTGGCTGAATGGAGATTTGAACTGGATTTTCCTAGGTTTAGTACAGAACTCTGTCCACTGTACCCTATGTACTGTGTTATCTCAAGGTCTTGTAATGGTTCACTGAAGCAATCACTTACATTATCAGATACATGAAATAAATTGAAAATGTGGCAGGTGGGAAGATACAGAGGAGGAAGTAGCTATAGATAACTTTAAAACCAAATGGAGAAGGTGGAAAGAAGGTAGCAAAAGACTTCCTGATTAACTTGAGCGCTTCAGCTTTCACAGATATACTCTGCAACCACATGAAATAAATTAAGTTACATTACACTTTGAACAAAAATAAGAAAGCTTGTATGTCTCCATCTGTTTCTTGCTCAGTCCATCCAGGGCCGCAACTGGGGGGTGGGGGTGGGGGTGGGGGGTGGGCAAGCAGGGCATGTGCCCCGGGTGCTGCACTGGGGGGGCACCAAAATGGGTGCGGAATCCATGTTTGCCCTGGGTGACACAGACCTTGTTGCAGGCCTGAGTCCATCCTCCACTCCACTCTGTCCTCTTTGAAAATTATCATTTCCAATATAGCAATCTCAAAAAAGGGAGCTTGAAATAGATTTGGAAGGGCTTCTTTAAGGTGTTACATTTACCCTCCAGTTATGGCTTGTTCCCTCATGCAGGGGACCAGTTCAGCACCTAGCATCAATAGTTATAAGTGCGTGGAACAGAAGAGTTTGTCACAGACCACCCAAATTAATAGGGCCTTTCCCCACTTGTTTCAAACCATGGCACAAACATGACCTTGCAGTACCTTTTTTTTTTTTGGCTGTATCTGCTGTGACTTCATTCTCATGAGTTGTTCCTAGGTGTACCATTGTTAAAAGTAGCATTTCCCCCATTAAGCTGACAATATCCAACAACAACCAGTCACTCTCTCTCAGCCCAAATCACCTCACAGGGTTGTTGTTGTGGGGAAAAATAGGAGGAAGGAGTATTTGATATGTTTGCCACCTTGAGTTATTTATAAAAATAATAAAGGTGGGATAAAAATAAACAAAACAGCAAAAAGATGTGAAAAAATCTGCTATGCTTTGTCAAGCATTAAGTCAGAAATGACGTCAGGTGGTTAGAGAGGTGCTTATTGGCCATTTCAGCTGATAGTCACATCTTCTTTTCTTCAGTCCTCCGTCAACTTCAGCTGCCATTATTCTCTCATTGCCTTCCCGAAGAGCTGGACACAACAGTGCGCTGGTCTCCTTTGGATTTGCACAAGTGCAATAGAGCTATATTTTCTAGCACGACACAGGGATACCCTTTGTGCTCCTCTGACCACCTTGTTGTAGCTGCCTGCAAAAGCTTTCCTGTCAGAAGCACATGTCCACTTGGATAGCACAATATGACACATAAGTGTACCATTTCACAGCCTCCAGAGTGATAGAAACAATCAGTAGCTACTAAATTAAAATGGTGGTCTACCAAAATTGTGCAATAGCATTACACTGCTCAATTGACAGCACAGTAAGTACTTTATGTATCTTACTGTTTCAGTGCAAGGCAACATAGAATAGTAGTGGGATGATATGATTAACCCCACACCTCCCAACTGCTTCCTGAACAAAACATGAGGTATCTGGAAGTTGGCATTGGTTAGCTATAGAAAGAAAGAAAAGGAAAGGGGAAATCCTAAATAAAGTGCTGCCTGTGACTCACTATCTTTGTGACTCCAATCTTTTTTTATTTTATTCAGTTCAGAACAAAGTGTAGGAGGAGTGGCATGGGAAGGAGCATAAAGATGATGCACAGAGCCCACAGTCAGACTTGCCTAGTTCCTACTGCAGTGTTGTGATTATTGGATATTTTCCTTGTTGGTTGGTGACATGCTTAGAGGAGCAGCAAAACAAGAGTAATCAACCAATCACTTTGCTTATCACATGCTACACAGGCATAATCAGGACAGCACCAGTTCAGCAGTAAGCCAGAGCAGTAGACAGGCTAGGGATCTATAATGGGGGCAGCGAGTTTCATGCCAGTTTGGCCTAGTGATCAAGGCACCAGCTAGAAACCAGGAGACGGTGAGTTCTAGTCCCACCTTAGCCATGAAAGCCGGCTGGGTGACTTTGGGCCAGTTACTCTCTCTCAGCCCAACTCACCTCACAGGGTTGTTGTTGTGGGGAAAATAGGAGGAGGAAGTTCCCTGCCTTGAGTTATTTATAGAAGTAATAAAGGCGGGATTAAAATTCTAAAAGAAAAGAAAAGAGAAAAGTACAGTTTCCTGCAAACCCAATAGATAGCATTTAGCTCACCAGAGGGGGAAGGCCCATAACAGTGACCAATAACTCCAACCCTCATGGATTTGATTAACCCTCTCTTAAAACCATCTAAACTGGTAACATAATGAAATCTGATGCTGGCAAACTCCATTGTTTAACTATGTGTTGTGTCAAGAAGTACTTCCTTTTACCAGTTCTTAATCTCCTCTCAATTAGTTTTACCAGGCAACCTGAATTCTAGTGTTGTGAGGAAAGGAGGAAGAATCTCTCTCTCTTCATCATGCAAGATTTTACAAATGGCTGTCCTGTCTCCTTGTATCTTCCTTCACAAAAATCCCACCACTTTGGTTCTACTGCAAACAGATGCGTAAGAGGAATCCACATCCAGGACAAGACTGAACTAACACTCTCTTACTTCCATTTTTCTCTCACATAATTTTGTTTTGGAACATATATTTGTCTACCACAACTGCCCAGATGCCAAGACACATCCTTCACCTCATCCAGTGCCCCCCCCCCACATATTGGCCTAATTTACTTTCCCAAATTCTCAGCCAGCATATAAACCAAATTGAAACTGAAAGTTCAGCTAGATATTTTACTTACAAGTTTTCTTTGACATTTTGATTGGTCCCAGTGAAGTGTATCTCTAATTTCCTCAATCCTTCCTCGTGATTCAATACAGCTACCTCAGATTTTGTCTGCTTTGGGATATCTATAAACTTGTTTCATTTTTTGAAAGGCTATTAGCCAGATTTTACATAATTTTACATTGTGTTTATTAATTACAGTTTGCTGTTTTATTGCACACGGGATAAATGTACATTATGTTGTAACCTATGGGTTGCAACAATAAATTATAATTGATAGCTATAAACTAGGCAGGTTTTGAAGCCCACACGCGCTCTTTCCTCTTCCCCTCCCCCGTTAAGATTTGTTTATTCACCGCATCGGCCAAAAGGTGGCGCTGATGACGTTTTTAATCTGTCAATCGTTAGATAATAGGCTTTTAAGCGAGTGCTATATTCCTCCTCCTTTTTTTCTCTTTTCTTTTTTTCCTGCTCCATCGCCCCATATTGGACAATAAACAAGAGAAGAAAAAAGAAAGAGAAAGAAAGAAAGAGAAAGGGGGAAAAAGTGCTCCCGTACTTTAGATGCTAACTCCGTCCTCCTCCCCCCACCTCGAAGACGAAGCCGGAAAAAGAAACAAATAGCAGCCCCCCTTCAGTATGGTCACAGAAAAGCGGGTCGAGGGGTGGGGATGGGGGAGAAAAGCAGCATAACCCCCAATGCGCCCCCCCCGTGCGCCCCGGCTGCTCCCGAACCTAAGACTTCGGAGCCGTAATTGCTGCGCTCTCGGCCGCTAGCAGCTAGGGCGACGTTCTGTGCGTGTGTGCGCGCGTGAGCGTCGGGTGTCGGTGAGTGTGTCGGTGTGCCTGGGGACCAGCCACCGCGTCTGCCCGAGCTCAGCGCCAGCGATGCCGCCAAGCTCTCCTTTGCAAATAACAATGTGGCATTTTCGTCCGGGGGGGAGGCGTCCGAGCCTTCTGCCTTCTTCCCCGTCATAGCGGATTGTGAGGGGGCATATCTTTTACATATCAAGGCGGGTCGGGGGAGGAGAGAAGGCCCGAGATCGAGAAGAGGAAGAAAAGGACTAAGAGTAAATGCGTGCTTGGAAACAGCCGTGCCAGCAGTAACACAACAAGGGGTGGGGGTGGGAAATCAGCAAAAAAGAAACTTATGGAAGAATGAAGGAGATGGTGGGCGGCTGCTGCGTCTGTTCTGATGAACGCGGCTGGGCAGAAAACCCCCTGGTCTACTGTGATGGGCATGGCTGTAACGTGGCGGTGCATCAAGGTAAGACCCCCCACCTAGCCTTTCCTCCTCGCGGATACCTTGGCCAAACCCCCCACTCTCCCCGCCAAGCCCCGGCTCCCCTTCTAACTCTCCGGGCGCCTGCCAGAAGTGGCTTGGCAGACCTGGAAAAAGACTGTGGGGGTTAATCGGGACCACCCCCTCCCGCATTGATTGCCACCCTAAAACCTTCGCAAGCTTTGAGTAAAATAAAAAAGCGGCGGGATTGGTTTCGACATGGAGGAAGAAGAGTTGGAGGCGGGCTAAAACGTACATCATCATCGCCGCCACCACCACCACCATCATCATCATTGTTATTGTTGTTGTTACCATGCATTGAAGGAATTCTAGCGCCTTTTGTTCCGTGGGGGTACACTTGACAGGGTAGAAGGAGGCGGATGCAATGCTTTGCAAAAAAGAAAGGGGGGGTTGAGGAAAAGGGTTGTACGTGTGGTTGTCTGTGTATGTTGGCTAGGAAAAGCATGATCTTAGCTTTTCCTTCTCCCCTGGAGTATGTGCGTGTCTATGTGCACATGCACGTAGTTGTTGCTTTGCTTTGTTTTGCTTTTCTATTCATTAATTTTTAATTGCACCACCATATAAAGGGGTGGAGGTGGGAATACATCTGAATACCAGCAGACTCAGAAGGGGTAGAGGGGACGGGAAAGCTCGATTGCTGTGGATGTTGTAAAACATATTATTTGACGTAGATTCAGAATGGCAGTGACCTCTGACTGTCTCCCTCAGCTTCCTTCCGGATTAGCTGAGCTTCTATTATTAGCTGCCCTGTAACATTGGGGATTTTTTATTATTTATTTTAATGTTGTGGGTGGTGGAGGGAGAGGGGAGACTTTCTGGCCTGAAATTTCAAGGTAAATGAAGCAAAGCAGAATGACCAATGTGGGAATTGGCAAAACCGCCCCGTGTAAAGAAAGCTGAAATGTGTGTGTGTGAGAGAGAAAGAGGACCGCGCTCTTACTACCACTTTCTAGTTACCTGTAGTAGATCATTAATCCTGGAAGTACAAGGCTGAGGGGGAAATACCTCAGTTACACCCTGCCTCTGGTATCTAGGTTTATTGCTGTAGCCTGAGCTGAGCTGCTGAAAGGAGAATCAGCAGAGTTTAGGGTTATTTGCTGTGGTGAACAGTCATCTTGAAAGGAGAAGTCTTCACCTGGTCATGTACTTGACTTCAGTTTGTGGCAAACCAGCTGTTCTGGGCCATTCAGGCTTTGATTTCCATAGCAGAATAACTGGGGCTTCCCTGGTCCATAATCTCCAAGCTTCATCTGTGACAGCTGAAATTTGATTTCTGTGGATGTTCTCCATGCCCTCAGATGTGCTGTCTTCACATGGCAGGAAGTATTTGTTTAGACAGACTTTTTGAAGTTCGATGGAAGTTGGGGGAGGTGCCCAAACAGAATTCACCTCTTTTTTTCTCTCCTATAAGTCATTTAATATAGTAAATTTGTATAACTGGATTTTATAGCTGACAGCTTTGGATGGCAAAAAAAAAAAAGGAAATAGCTAGCTAGCTATCACAGCAGATGGCAGTATCTAATCAGCTTTGGCTGATCTTGAAAAAAACAAAGCTTTGCTGGATCTGGTATGAACCTAGATGGGAGACCACCAGGGCATCCTGGGTTTGAAGGCTAGATGGGAAAATTGGGGGGGGGATTCCAGAAGAACATAATGACAAACATGTTCATACTGTGCCAAGAGCACAGTATTTACATATACATGTAATTACCAGGAGTTAAGCTTGACTTGATTGGGGATGTTACCATTATCTAATTTGATCATTGATCTATGGAACATCAGTGCCAGTGGAGGGTCACCAAGTGGTCCACCATAACCGCATCACATTTGCCACCACTAGAGTATTCAGAGCCTGCTAAGCACCTCAGCCGCTGCTTCTCTGCATTCTGTCCATCAGCTGATTTGCAAAAATGGATCAGTGGCCAAAATTTGTTCATAGAAGTGTGTGAGTACACATACAAGTGGTAGCGTCAGTACTACAATTCAGAAAACTGACAATAGTGAACTGGACTTGAGTATAGTTACTGACTAGAGTCTCACACAAGCAACCTAACAAAAATATGAGTTGGAAACCCAATAGTTAATATCTAAACATGGGGTTTTATTAGAGATCTACTCATTTGTAGCCCTCTAATATTCAAGAGGTTTCTATTGAAGTACATTGTTGACCAGTAAGTTTGTGCTAAAAGTTGCTATTATGTCATGAGGTACTTAATATTTAATTTTGAATTAATGTTTTCGGTACATTTAGTTTAAAAATCCTTTTAAAATGCAGGGGATGGAATACAAACACAACTATAATCACTACCTTACTTGCCAAAAAATGTGAACTCCCGTGCTTTTAAAGACAAAAATGTAGGGGTGTGTGTTTGTTTAATTTGGCGTTTCCCACATTTTCCAAATATTTATGTGGTAGTTCTCTACTGCAGAAAGTTTCAGATACACTGACCTAGATCTAGATATACAATGAATCACATTTTATTCATATTACATAGTTTATAACATAAACTTACATATATTAGGTTACAGCTGATCATTTTCCCATGTAATTTCCACAATTAAATTTGAAATTAATCCTTGTTTGAAATTAAGTCTATTTTTGTAGCTTTGATGCTATATCCTGAATATCCAGCACATAAAAATAATTATGCATATAAGCAAATGAGGTAGAACATCTTGCAGAAAAGAGAATATATGTCAGGTGCAGCAGCATCTGTAGGGAGGGTAAAAAAGTCAAGTTGGTGGTTGTATCAGCACGAAGCCCTGCTCCTTTTTATATGTGCATCAACAAAAATGCACATACAAAAGGAATGGGATATCAGTCACGCTGCCATGACCACCATCTTGACTTTTTGACACACACACACCCCAATCCCAGTGCTGCTGGTCAGCTGGCTATTTACCTGTATTAGGGAGAGCTGCTGCAGCTAGATATAAACTTCAGCTATAAATACATAGTGATCAACAGTTTGTTAAAAAACGTTGCCTAACCTCCTAACTGGGTACCATCTCCGATTTCCCCCTTGGCCATCGAGCTATGAAATATTGGCAATGAGGTTTAAAAGCCTAGGATTTTTATTTCTCTTGTACTAAGGAGTCTTACTAGGATGGGAAAAAGCATTTTGTTCCTCCTCCACCATATTTATTTCTTCATCTTGTATGGCCGCCCATCTCAACAAATGACTCTGGGCAGCAAGGCGTATTACTGTGCTGGTTTTGCAGGAAAAGTTTACTTTTGCCTCTGAATGTACAAAAACCGATATGGTTAGCACAGGAGTGATGCTTCTGATAGCCTCCTGATTTGCTATTCTGGAATTGCTTGTTCTCTCTTGCATGGAATGCTTAACTAGCACCTTGTTAAATTTATGATGGGCTTGATCACTTCCTTTGCATACAACTTTTCAGATTCAGACTTTTGCACATTCTGGTTCATCCACTCAGTGTAGATCAAGGTGCACATCTTTTTTCTGAGCTGGAGCTGCATTTACCCTTTGAAAAGTAGGTAGCGGGCCATATCTATAAGGTGATGCCAGATCAAAAGTTGAAATTGATGTGTATTTAACTTTTAAAAATGTATCAATACTCTCTGGTCATATACTTTATAAGATCTTCTCTTCCGTCCTACTTCAAATTATAATTTGATAATCACTTGTGGAGGTCTCAGAGGGCTCCCCCTGGGTTATTGTGGGGCCACATACAGCCTGGGGGCCTCACTTTGTGTACCTCTGCTCTGTTGATGGAGTAGATGACCCAATGGTCAGCATCCATATAATACAGCTTCTTTTTCAGAATTTGGTTGACCAGAAGAGCAAAACAGTTGAGCTCAGGTTTCTAAGGTCTACATCCATGCCAATTATCACAGCTGTATTATTTATGCAATTCAAAACCCGAACAGTAAAATATGCAAATACAAAATACAGGTATAAAATGTAACTTAAGACTTCATGATTATACAAAAAAGTACAGTGAATACATTTTTAATAATAGTTTCCTTTCTTTCCTGATAGCTGCCAATGTTGTTGTGATTTCCTAGTCAGTTTGCTAAGTGCTTTGCTTCTAGAAATATCTACAGAGTTGTGCACTTGCAGCAGTATAAAAATCTAAATAAATATCCTGACCCTAAACATAAGGATTTAATTTGGTATTATGGCAGATAGTTTCCAACAGATTCTTCCATTCATTTGGCTAATCCCCTTTGAAAGAACCAGTTCTAAAATAAATTACGCACCAATATGCATTGGAAGCAGGGTTTTTCATTGTTTCATAAAATATTTGAGCTAGGGACGAAACAGTGAGGTAGACAAATGTGTTGATAACATCATCCCTATCCAAATATAAAGGGGCTGGGGGAGGGATGTTTGGGCATTACAATTTCAAATGCAGTTCAGTGGAAGCAACTCAGAGAGACGTACAGCAGGTCAGAAAGTCATAACTTTACATACATATGGTGGAGGTCTAATTTAACTTTACCAGGAAAGGAATCTTAAGATAGTTAATGAAAAAGCTAACTCAGTAACTGCTGCAAAAAAGTGAAAATCTTGGTGACTGTTAGAAAAGGAATTGAACACAGAACTTCCAGTATTGTAATACTTTATCCAAATGCATGGTGCAATCACACTTAGAATACCAGGCACACACTTGTTACTCCACCCTCCAAAACAATAGTATTGAGCAGAAAATCATGCCATCAGAGTCATTAAGGCGATGGAGCAAAGCCCCTAAACCAGGGTTTCTCAACCAGGGTTCTGTGAGAGGTCACTAGGGGTTCCCTGGGAGTTCACGATTTATTTAAAAAATTATTTCAAATTCGGGCAACTTCACATTAAAGAGGTAACTTTCATTCTTTATTTTTAGTTTAAGAACACTGTTAATGCATATATACAGGCCTACACATGAAATGAATGTAATAATTTTGTAACTTCTGGCCTATATTTGAGCCTGAATGTGCAGGAGTTCCCCGAGGCCTGAAAAATACTTCAAGGGTCCTCCAGGGTCAAAAGGTTGAGAAAGGCTGCCCTAAACTTTCATGCACCAGAGACCAAATCATGAGGTGCATGAATGTTGGCAAGTAAGGCTGTGCAGAGAGAGAGAAAAAGGCTGGGGGGGGGGGATAAGTGAGATCTGAAAGAAATGATATGCAAAAAAATTACACATAGGACAGCTACCTTAAAGCTTAAATGTAGGTGTAAAGTAATCATAGTTACCTGTGTTAGTGTTGATACAAACAAACATCCTTGCATTAGTAAGCCAATAAAACTGTGTAAAAAGATACAGTCTCCTTTGAATTGTGTTTAACTGGTGACTTTATGGCTATATATACTGATTTAGGATACAGGAGATAGAAGTTTGCATCCAGGCTATATAACTTTTGATGGAATTGAAACAGATTTCCCTCTCTCCCTCCCTCCCTTCCTTCCTTCTTTCCCTGGGCTGCTGTTGCAAATTTAACCCAACTTCTTCCCATGTGTTGGTTCATTTAGAAATAATTCTGTAATTTAAATGCAAAATACCTCATGATAATGAGGAAGACTCAGAGCCCCCTGTGTCTGCTTAGTCTCTAGGCAAGATGCTCATAGATGAGCAACTTCAAGTTTTTGCTGTGCTGTCTTCCTTTTTAGATTCTGTCTCTTTAAACTGGAATTAGACTAGACAGCCCCTCAAATAGAGGACTGCTCTTTATAAAGTAGGACACATGGCCATCCAATCAGAATTCCTGTCCTCACTTGTCACAAACTGTTATCTTTTTGCTGCTGCTGCCTTACTCTTTGATGTGTGCCATTTTTCTAATGAATGATCTGGCTGAGATTTTCCAGCCCTGAAAATTAGGTGTGTGCTGATGTCTGTGTTTTGTGCACCTCCTGTTGTAAGGCCAGAATTCCACAAATTTCTCCTTTCCTCTCTTATATACAGCATTTAGCATCCATGGGCACATTAGACAGCTTCTTGTCAGAAGTGAGCCTGAGAGTCTAACTCCATACTCTTCTTTCAAGTTCAGTCTCCTTTAAAGGAAGCTGTTAACAACATTTGTTTTTATTTGTTGAATAGGAGAAAGTCAAAACAGACTGTGTTTAGAAGTGTGGGAGAGTTATGTGCTGGGTGAATATTTTAGTATTCTCAGAACAGTAACCTAGTTGTTGGCAGGTGTTACTCACCTGTGCTTTGGGCCCTACATTGGATACCAGTGTTGGTTGTGACCTCAAAAGCCCTGTATGGTTTGGCACCTCAGTACTGGCAGGATCAACTTCTTCTGTCTGTATCAGTTCATCTAGTATGTTCTTCCCAGACGACACAAGGAGAAGCTTTGGGTCATGTTTGCTGCCTTGAGTTGACCATATGTTTATGTTTATTTATTAAAAAGGTGGGATAAAAATACAGTAACATCCCACCTTTGCAAAATAAAAGGAAACCAAGGCCAGGAGGCACTGTTTTTCAATCTCTGTTCTGGCTTTGTGAAATACCCCCTCCCTTCCTTACAACTTACTCCATGAGTTCTAGATTCTGGAAGCTATGAAAATGGAGTTTTCCAAAGAGTGCTTGATCAAATAGTTTGTTCTTACCAACTTATTTCACTTTGAATTACTTAGATTGATTTGTTGTTATTGTTCCATTTGGTTTTGTTATGATTTTTTAAATTTATCTTTCATTATCACTATGATTATAATTTACCCTTGTGTTGTTATAACTTTGGTTAGTTATTGGTTGTTTTCTAATAATTATACTTACCGAGAATGTTTTTAACTTTTAAGGAAGGGTTTGTAAAATTGTTTTATAAATTGCTATGAGTTTGTAGAATAAATAAAAGCATAATAAATAATAGCATCAGTTTTACTAAAATGGTACAAGTGATAGACAGGATGGTACATTCATACATTCATGGGCTGCAGTATCTCTCTGGGCATCTTGCTTGGTAACCTGTAGGTTCCTTGTTCTACCTAAATTTTTTACTAAAAAAAATGGGAAACTGGCATGCAGAAAAGCTAAACTCCAACCTCAAATCACATATTTATTTAAAGATTGCCTCTTTAGAAAATGAAGATGATAAGAGGATATAATTTAGCACTTTATTTGAAAGTGTGGCCAATTGCCTTACAGAAAGGATCAAAATAATTTGAGTTGCTAGAAAATATCAGGAGGGATTAAAAAGATACTGAGGAGCAACTCCATGAGTTTGCCTTCTGGTAAATGGGTGGTTTGTAACTGCTGTGTCCACTCAGAAGCCATTTTATGCCAACAATCACAACATACTCTCAAAGCTACACATATGTCCACTAGTCCAAAAAGTTAGATAAGACTGAAGAAAATCATTTTGATTTGATTGATCTACTGAACTAGGCAATGAGGTTCCAGTTAGTTAGTCACATTTCTACCCTGCCACAACCTAAAAAAACTTACAGCAGCTTATAGCAAAATAAAAGACATATAATGATAGAAAACCCCAAATACCTAAAATATCTAAACTTGCTAGCAACAATTAAGTGGCATCATAACCTAAATGCCCTCCAGAAAACTTTCATCTTCAACATCTTCTTGAAGGCAAACAGCATCAGAGTTAAGCAAACCTCCAATGGAAGACCATTCCAGAGAGCCAGCCATACAGTGGAAAAAACAGCACTCTGGGGTTTCGACCTCCTTGACCTTCCCAAAATGGGAAATAATCACCTGCTTCTCCCAGCATGATCAAATCGGTCAGGCCAACTCCTGTGGAGAGATGCAGTCCTATAAGTAACTTGGGGCTGAGCCTTGAAGGGCTTTATGTGTTAAAATTAGCACTTTAAACTGCATTCAGGAGCCAATGCAAGGCCTGCAGTATAGGTGCAATATGATCCCACCAACTATTCCTGGTGAGGACCAACTGGAAGTCTTTAAAGGAAACCCTGTATAGAGCATGTGACAGTAGACTAAGCAAATGGTGATGAGGGCATGCGCCACTGAAGCAAGGCCCTCACATCCCAGGTAAGATCACAATTGGGGCATCATGCCTTTCACCTGCTGATCCAGCAGGAGCCCCAAGTCCAGGAGGACCTACTCCTTTAGGGGTAGTGCAACCCTGTCTAGGGCATCATTGAGGCCATAGGAAGAATCCCAAAGTATAGTCTTGCTAGGATTCAATTTTAGCTTGTTCTTTCCCATCTAGACCCTCACAGTCTCCAGGTTCCAGGACAAGACTTTGACAGCATCTTCAGTTCAGCATGGGGCCGCAATATAAAGCTGGATATCATCAGCATACTGATGTTAATGGTGCCCAAAGCACCAGATGACCTTGCCCAGTGGCTTCATGTAGATATTAAATAACTAGGAGGAGAGAATTGACCCCTGTGATACCCCACAAGGGAGCAACCTCCATGCCAATCTCTTCTCCCCTCCCACACTGACTGGAACCTCCTGCTAATATATTCCTTCTACACTCTTGTGTAAAGAGCCAGAGTAGTCTAGGACAAGGATTTATCCATGAAATTTCACTGAGTGATCTTGGAATAGTAATTCCTTCTTAGCCTAACCTACTTCATGCAGTATTGTGAAGAGAAGATAGAAGGAAGAAACATGAATATCCCTATCAACTCTTTGAAGAAAGGTTGAGATAAAAACATACAAATATGTCCATTCAGAAGTAAGTTTCACCCTTTTCAGTGAACCTATTCCCAGATAAATGATTGCCTCAGATATGTTAGACTACAACTGGCTATGCTTAGGTTTCTGGAAGTTGTAGTCCAAATATCTGGAGGGACTTCTATCTAGAAAACTGATGCATGGGATTGCAGCCTTATTTTTTTTAGGGGTCTTTCTAAATCTTTCTGGTATTCCTTGTAAATTAAAGCTCTTATTCCCCTTTGGGATCCTTATGTTGTTCATGTGGGATGCTAGAATTATTTATATATGCATATCCTTATGGGCGTATTTATAGTTTTTTACTAGCTTTTCCTTTTATGGTTAAGCAACAGTAAATGCAAATAGTAACAAAAGGTGGGGTGGAGAAAGGAAGTAAGAAGGGAACATGAAATTTGAAGGAGAAGAGAATATTAATAACAGATCTTATTGAATGTATGAGTGAATCTGCAAACTTCAAACTTGCCTTTGAAATCAGGTTGAGAATATGAGAATCTCAGTCCAGAAATAAGCCATCCTAGCCACATTATAATGTTCAGAATGATATCCCCATTTTTCATTCAGCACGTTCTTTATTAGTTAAATACTGTATGTGAGTATCAGTGCTGGTTGTGTTTTATGTTGATTAGTCTTTTCTGATCTAGTGACCTTCAGTTTTACTATGCAATTGCTGTCATGCTCAGCTTCTCTGCATGCCCATCCTGGGCAAGATGGAAGATGTAGACCTATACTGTACATCTGCAGAGGATGCCAGTTTGCAGAAAGCTGCCTTAGTGCATAGGTATGTCAGTATTTGTGCATAAAGTTAGATGAGAAGCTTTCACGTTCTTACTTTTTTTATTTGGGAGCAAAATATTGGTTCCAACAGAAGGACATACACTGAGCATTAAAAAAGGCTACTCTATGCACATGTTCAGCCCAAGAATTAGTATTGAGCTTTCATTTGTTTAACAGAATAATCCACCCTTGGTTTTCCCACAATCTTACATTGTTTCAGTTGTCTAATTTACTTTTTAAAAAAATTAATTACTATTTGCTGTTATTTTGCAAATCACTAGTGGATCTGGCTCTACTGGTATCCATAAATACAGATATGGACAATTCTAGGTCTTCACTACTATCTAATGGTTATCCAGATTTTTGCAGCCCAGATTTGGTAGCTTTACATTAAGCCTCACGTAACATAGACATGCCAATGTCATTCTGCACATTGTAGCTATTTGGTAACATAATATATGATCCTTGTATTTTTCCAGTAGGTTAAAAAAACCCCTCTCCCTCTTAAATTAGCACAAGGCAAATATACAAGGACAAGCTAGGCTACAGCAGAATGCAGCCTGCAACATGGAGCCTTCAGCAATGTATAATAGTGATGGAGGGAGACCTTCAGCAGTAATCCTTGGTATGAAAATAGAAGAGTTACAACTATAGGCATGGATATTTTTTCAGCTCTTAAATGTTAGAGATTATGATTTTAGACAATACTGTTTGTCATTTAGCCATAGCAAGTCAGAAGTGGATTGCCCAAGATGGGCCATACATCTACCAGCTGCATTTCTGCTGCAGAAAAAGAAAGATCTGTTCACAGCCATGGCGGGAGGTTCATCTTTACCTGTACTTATGTGAGCAAAATGGCTCTTAATTTTGACATTTCATCTCTATGTACACACACACAAACACACACATACTGTCTATGCTTTAACCCAGGGTTTCTCAACCAGGGTTCTGTGAGAGGTCACTAGGGGTTCCCTGGGAGATCATGATTTATTTAAAAAATTATTTCAAATTCGGGCAACTTCACATTAAAGAGGTAACTTTCATTCTTTAGTTTAAGAACACTGTTAATGCATATATATAGGCCTATACATGAAACTAATATGATTTTTTAACTTCTGGCCTATATTTGAGCCTGAATGTGTAGGAGTTCCCCGAGGCCTGAAAATTATTTCAAGGGTTCCTCCAGGGTCAAAAGGTAGAGAAAGGCGACTCTAACCATTTCTACTATATGTGTGTGTGTATGTGTGTGCATGTTCAATCTATTATACTTTTTTTTTGTCTAGTTTTAGAGCAGTTTATGTATGATTCTATGATGGTCTCCCATCCAAACCTCATGGACTGCAATCATGTACACACTTTTTCCTGAGTCCTCTTGAACTTAGAAGTTGGTTTATAGTCAGTATGCACTTCTTTATTTAATATATAGAATTGTATACTGCTTCTCATTATTACAATTCCTGATTAAAACAGTCCAAAATAACAGAGAAAGAAGAAAGGAAAAAACATAGGTGAAATCCAGACCATATATACAACATTCATATAGGGAAGAAGGTCCCTATAGGAGGGGAACCCTTTCAGAGCAACTGCCTGAGGTTCTCAGCATTCACAGGAAGAGTTTTCCATGTGATCTTAGCAGTTGGCTCCATCTAGGGCCTTCTGTTGCGGGGGCGGGTGTCAAAAAAATGAAGATAGTGTCTGTGACCATGTGATCAAAATCCACCCCTGTGCATGTAAAAAAGGGGCAGGGCTTTGCTCAATTACAGCCTCCCTGTTGAATTATATATTAAGTCATTCCATTTCTAGGACTGCCCATCTTGCATAAGCAACTTTGGGCAGCAAACAGTTAAAAAACAATATAATAATACAATATGAAAATGAAACTAGAATAAAACAAAAAAGCAGCAGCCCGTGGATGCCCTAACTCTGTACTAACAAAGGTAGCCTGTCGGGTATTGCAGTCAGAGCATTATGTGTTAATGAGCAAAACCATGAATCTGGTTCAGTTGAGTTCTTCCTGATAAGTATAATGGGCACAGCCAAGTGCCCCACTCTGCAATTTGATCTAAAAAGTTCACTGGTACCAGTTCTAGTATCCTGAATCTCTGCCATGCTATAACCATGACTTGCAGCATTACACTGATGCATTTGATCTAGGAAGATTTTTTATCCTGCAAAGCGCATTTTTTGTGAATGCTTCTGTATTAATTACAGCTCTGGCACCAGGATTTTTTGGTCTCAAACATAATTCCTAGTGCCCTCCCCTAATCTGAGAGTGATGAGATATGCCACTAATTCCTTTATTATCTTGAATACTTTATCTGTGCAAAGTGGAAACGATTGCACTGTTAAGGTGGTGGGCTCTCTGCTGGATTTAGAGCCCTGGCAACTGACCAACCTTGCTATCTTTTAGAATTGCTGGCATTTTCAAGTGGCCTCTGGACATTTAATGCAACTATTGTCCATCTCTTAAATATGACAGAAATAGATCCACTGCAGGACTTCCTGATAAGAAGCAGCAGGACAATTCTCACACATCTAAAATGTTGAAAAGAGCTCAGTGAGGCTTCAAATATCACCTCACCAAATATTACCCTTTCTGTTTTGTAAACATGGAGTGGGAGTAGGGATGGGGAAGAGTAATGTATTCACGGGTTTCTAAATCAGTTGGTATTTCAGAAGGATGACTTGCCTTTGGAACATTTCTGACAAAAGAAAGGAGGCAGAAGATACTTAGAACTTACCAAAAGAGTTGCGGTCCAATATTCTGTGGATCTAAAGGAAGTTCAATTTAGATTTGAAAAGCTCTTCTGTAGCTCTAACACAGGCTACTTGTATGTGAATAATTAGATCCCAATTGCCTGTCATAGCAACCAAAATGTACAGTTGCAAGGGAATTACTTCTGTGCCTCATCAGAAGTCTCAGTGGGTAGGTGGGAAGACAGTCAGAGTATATGCTATTGCTTTTCCCTCCTGTGGCTCTGTTTTGACATGATGCTTAGAAAGATATCAGTGTTCTACATTCTGAGAGAAGGTGTGTTCTGAACTCTGCATTAACTTAAAATCATAGATTTTGTTGTGCAGAGCAACTAGTCCAACTCCATTTACCATTCCAAGCTTACTTTGGCAGAGTCCATCTACCATTACAAGCTTACTTTGTCAAACTGCTCTATCATCAGCTAAAATCTATGTTCCTGCAGCTCCACAGGGAACCCAGAGCTAGAATACCCTCAAGATATGGTACTTCAGAGACATCCAACAAGACAGAGTCCCTCTACCATTCCAAGCTTACTTTGTTAAACTTCTCTACCATCAGCTAAAATCCATGTTCCTGCAACTTAAGTCCATTGAATTTAGCTCTGCCTTCAGAGCTAGTAGAGAACGAGTTTTGCTCTCCATCAGACATTTGAAGAATGCCATGATATTTCTCTCCCCAAACCTCCCACTCTCTTCTCCAAATTAAACAAGGCCAGTTACTTTAATTTTTGTTTGTAGGTTTTCTTTACCATACTACCAACTATCATGATTACCTTCCTTCAAACCATTCCAGTTTGCCCATGTCCTTTATAATGCATGAGGCCCCAAACTGGACCTAGTAGATGAAATTTGGCTAATGCAGAATAATGTGGACCTGTCATTTTGGTGTCTTGGAAACTGTTATTCCATTAAGGCAGCCTGAAATTGCATTAACTATGTTTTCACGTACATCACATTGCTGACTCACATTTATCAATGGAGCAAACCAAACAAATGTACATATTTGAGCTTAATCTGAGTACTTACTTCTGCTTCAGGGGAAGCCAAGGAAATAAGCCAGGCCTTTTACTTTGATTTGTGTCGAAGTTTATTAACGTATTTCAGGCTATATTTTAGGTATACCAAGGCTATTCCTATATACAATAAAATGAATGTCTGTAGTACAAGTTATGTCAGTTGTCAAAGGCACAGATCCCAAGGGTGATTCTTGATAGAAGAATTATTATAGGTATTTAGAACAAAAGAATAACTACATCAAATGTCCTTAAAATAAGCTGCTTGCTGGGTAAGTTCAGCCTACTCCTACTGATATATATTAAGTATTTTAAATAAATAAATGTGCCTTTGTATTGTAGAGTTGCAGATCCCACAAAGAGTTTAGTTATTTGGACAAGCATAGCTTTAAATAGTAATAAGGAAGATATGGAAGCATTAGAGTCATTTTGATTCCCCTCCTCTAATTTGAGAATTGCAGTGTTGATATTTGATATTTTATTGATTGCATGTTTTTCTTTACCATTTACACTATTAGATACAAACTTGAAAATATTCGATTCGAGTAGGTTGATCTAAATTGCACTGATTTGAGTGGGCCTTTAACGAAAGCTGCATCTGGATCCAAGTTAATTAATGCACATATCGTTTAACAACAGACTTCTCTGGTGTACAGTATATGCCATTGTCTTCAGAAGGATGATTGTAGAAATATACAAAAAGGGTTTCCGGAGTGGTAGCACCCTGTATGTTGAACATCTGCCCTAATATTAAAATCCCCTCAAACAATCATGAGAGGTAGTAGTGACAGTGAGTGCATCAATTTTAATTTTTAATACAGTAAATATCGATAAATATAACCCATTCAAACAAAGGCTCTTTTGGAGTCCTCCATAATTTTTAAAAGTGGGAAGGGGTCCTGAGAGAAAAAAGTTTGAGAAACACTGCTTTAGTTCATCCATAAAATGAACAATATAATTTAATAATGCACCAGAAAGGTATAAATTACTAAAACTGAATGAAGAAAAATGCTTCAAATAACTCAAGAAATGAGTCTAATCAGTTTTAATAGCTTTTTTATTTCAGCAGATTGCATTTACAATAGTGTTGTATGCTGTTTAGCTTTCATAGCAGAGTTAAACCTTATATATCCTACTCAGAGAAGGTTCATTATAGATAAATGTAAAATATTATACACTTGGAAACGACATTTGGTGATTTAACAGCTACTCCTGGAATGCTACTAGCAATAATTTCATGGAGTCCTTTTCACAAATTAGCTATAGAGTATTTCGTTTGAAATGCAGCTAGCATTCATTTTTCTTACAGGATATATTGCTTTGTGTAGCATTGAAGCAAACTAGTTTTGGCATAATATGGTTTATCTTATCTATGGGTAAGGGCTTTCTTTCCCCATGCGGCTTGCTAATTCACCTGCGATAGATTCCACTTGATACACTGTAGGAGATAGTCTTATATTTATTATCTTATTTATGCTTTTAGATTGTAATTTAGGTTTTTATATTTTTATTATTACTTTTATTGTAAACCACCCAGAGTCCCCCGTTGGGGGAGATGGGCGGTGATACAAATTTAAATAAATAAATAATAAATAAATAATAACTTGGATCTGGATATGGAACCTTTTAATAGTTGGGACAACTCATATTTGGATAATTATAGACCATAATACTGTAGTGATTCAGTGATCTTATTGAATGAATGGAGCTGGGATTTCAGGCAGTAATGATTTGGGCACTTTGAAAGGGTTTCTAAAGGGAGTTTATGTTTGTTAAGCCTGTTCAGGGGTTTATGACTTGAACGCTGGAAAATCAGTGAAAAATCAGCCTCTGTTGTTCATAGTTTGCCACCAAATTTTGACAGAGTGCTTTTTGGGAGTTCAGGAGCTGCTCCTAGAAAAAAATCACTTTCATTCTCTGCCAATAAGTGAAGATATGTGTCTTTAAATGAACATTTTGACTTCATTCTGTATATTAACTGATAATTTGGATCTTTATGTCTTTATCTTTGCTGGAACATTTTAAAATAATTTATTGTTTTTATGCCTTTTATATCTTGTAAATTGCTTTGGTTTCTTTCTTTGGATGGGAAAAGTAGCACAATATTCTTCAATCAATCAGTACATTCTTTTTTTCAGCATAACACCTTTTTGTTCTGTTTCCTGTCTTCTTGACTTTCCTAACTTCTATCTTTTTCTTTCAACAGGAAGGAATATTAATAACTTGTTCAGTTAGATTGGAATATTTTTTCCCGTCTCCTTGCTAAAAAGGGACCCATGATTCTCTTGTTTGCCAAGGCTTTAATGCTTTTATTTGCTTTCTATTTCCCATAGTTGTTTGCCTGGCCTTCTCTGGGAAGCCCTTGCATAGTTTCATTGAGATATATATGTACACCTATATACTAATGCAGTGTTTCTCAACCATGGCAACTTTAAGATGTGTGGACTTCAACTCCCAGAATTCCCCAGCCAGCCTTGCTGGCTGGGGAATTCTAGGACTTGAAATCCACACATCATAAAGTTGTCAAGGTTGAGAAACACTGCACGCTGCACTAATGTTAAATTTCTGATGACTACAGAAAGGAAAAAAAAAGTTTACCCCATTTGTTATATTTGCATCTGATTATTAAAGACTGCTATCTACTCCCATTTCTATTTGCTTTGTGGATTTGACCCAAAACCATCTCTGCCAGGATTCTGTATATAATTGTGAACAACTCAGTGTTTTTGGGAAGTTCACTGACAAGACATTTAGTGAAGGTGTTTTCTTCTAGTTTCGTTTACAGCACCTGTTATTTTGCCTGTGTAACTAGAAGTTGTATTTAGTTATTATGACTAATATTAATTTTTACTTTTTTATTAAACAAATTTATATGGCTGCCCATATACCAAAAGGAACTCTGGGCAGCAAACAAGAATAAAAACACAATTATCAAAAACCATTAGAGTAAATTAGACAATACTGAAGCCCCAATAAATTCATATCCATAGGTCAAACACACCATGCCAGTCCCATTAACTTCCAGGCCAGCCATGCCTGTGGGAAAACCAGGTCTTTACTGCTTTCCTGAAGGCCAATCGGGTCATTGCTAGAATTACATCTTCCATTCAACAAATCTGGCACCTTGTAGATATTTATGACTGCGGTTTTCGGAACTCACGTGCTTATAGGAGTTGAAGTCCAATATTTCTAGTAGACAAATTCTTAGTTGTTTTGCTAAGATTTAGTATCAACTTACAGAAAGATAAGCAACAGACTTGGTAGCAACTTGCTGGTGAATAGAATTTGGTTTTTATGACAAGGCAGTAAGGATGTTGAAACAATCCTTGATAGGTTAGCAACACTTTAAATGTAAAACTACTCAGAAGAAAAGGAGTGATGAGGAGTTTATTTTCAAACAGGGTTGCAATATGACAGATTTATATCACTTACGATCTTGCAAGCTAAATGGAACCACCGGTATGAATTGTGGCCTGCCAGCTACTTGAGGACCTCTTGTTTTGTGGTATCAAGGAGACCGCAAAAACAGGAAACTTAACTGAGTACAGTACATGGCTGGTTGTCTCTGTTCAGCTTGGTGGATCAGAAATTGTGCAGACCTGAGGTACCCTGTTTTGAGAGTCCAGTCAAGCTGCTAAGAGCCTGAATAATATGGAATTGTATTCTGGCTTAGTTTTATGGCTGAAATTGGAACCTACTAAGCACACCAAGAAAAAATATATAGCACCCCAAATTTCACTATTGAATTATCTTGTTTCCTCTCTCAGCATGCTATGGAATTGTTCAGGTTCCCACCGGACCGTGGTTCTGTCGAAAATGTGAATCTCAAGAAAGAGCCGCCAGGGTGGTGAGTACACACTGAAACCATGTCAGAAGAACAGAATAAAACTTGTTTAGCTCATGCAATAGTATATGGCTCAGAATAACAGTTAACCACTTATATGTGAAAGGTGCACAAGTGTGAAAACAATAGCCCACAACAATTGCTTTGCCCTGCCATCTGTAACCTCTGAACATGGAGACTCTAAAACAGTGTTTCTCGACCTTGTCAACTTTAAGATGTGTGGACTTCAACTCCCAGAATTTCCCCAGCCAGTGTGCTGGCTGGGGAAATTCTGGGAGTTGAAGTCCACACATCTTAAAAGTTGCTGAGGTTGAGAAACCCTGTTCTAAGATGTTATATTTTTTGGTAGCTGATGTCTGTATTATTAGATAGTTCACCTGCACTCAAGTAGATCTAATTCTAAAGGCACCACTTAAAGGGCATAGAAATATCTATCTCCTATCCATTTTGTAGACCCTTGGAAAGTCCCTTTATTTTAGGTGCATCTACATTTCTGACATTCACCACCTTACTAAAGTAAAAAATATATTGATTTTTGAAATTTGCATACCAAATTTGGTTTGTTTGAAAGAGGAAGCAGTTGCCTTTTGTTAGGAAATAATTAAATTCTGATATGCTGAAGAATCTTGTTTTCAATCCTAGATTTGCCAGTTTTTCAGACAGCCTTCACTCTTGTGCCTATGACAGCAGTTTGAAGAACAGGCAAGAGTGGAAGAAAGAAATATTGATTTCTTCAGATTAATTTACATTTTGAAGTCATAAAGGACACAATTATACTCTTTTATTTATATTATCCTGATACATTAGCAACACTTCCCAGTGGCATAGAAGGCTTAAAAGACCAAGTCAGGAAAAGAAACAAGGGTTGTCTTTACTGTATTAAACAAGAAGCAAAAGGCCCCGGAAACTCTTTGACTATACTGTACAGTACTCAGACACAAGTAAACTCATTGCCATCTACTGGCTAAACTAAGTAATTATTTTTCTGCAACCTATTTCTTCTGAAATAGCCACCTCAGCTGGTTCCTTTTAGTCTCTTATTGGCTCCTCCAAATTTGGGGGGTGAGGGGAGGGGGCGAATCTCGTGCCTAGCCAAAAGTCTTCTGATGTCTGGTCTGGTGCTCCTGCTCCTCCCCAGATTTAAAACATTAAAGGATTTTTTGTGCAGCTAATGAAATTGTGATGCTGTCATTGGCAAGAATGGTCAAAAGCTGTGTTGGCCTCAGAATGGGGAGGAGGTGGGTATGTCAGATACAACCTCTTCACTGACTACAGCACCCAGCCATGATCTTCTTGGCCACTCAGTGCAGAGTGAAAATGCAGGACTATTAAGGCAGTGGGTCCTCTCCTGTTTCTGGGATTTTGAGAAATGCCAGTCTTGACACCCTTTGGACCTGGCCCTATAAAGAAGCAAAAAAGGATAGGGCAGTTGCATACATTCTATTTATTATACACTTGGAAAAAGAAGGCGTGAAATTTCACAAAGGAGAACAAAGGAGGGCCTAGGTTTCGCTAACATTGGCATATCCTGATTTGTATGTTAAAGGCTAATTTAGACATAATTACTATGATTCAAATAGAGAAAAAAATACATTTTGGGCAGGACTGTGATCCAGGAACCTCTGTGTGTGCTTCTGGCCCAGGTACAACTTCAAAGCTGCTGGTCTCAATCCTCCTGGCTCTTTACCTTTAAATTGGCCATAAACCAGACAGCTCTGCCTAAACCAGGGTGACCCAGAGAACAGAAGGAAGGAAAGTCCATTGTGAGGACATCCAGCTGGGACACAAGACAGATTGTTTTGTGGAAGGGCTGCATTTGTAAACTCAAGCCTCCTTTGAGTCAAACTGGAGGTTCATGATTTGGGGGTGGGGGACAACAGTACAGAAGTGGTTGGCCATTGCCTTCCTACAGAATGATTTCTCAACTTCCCAATCTATCCTACAGTCCTGGTAACCCTGATGGTCTCCTATCCAAGTACTAACCAGATCCATGTCAGCTTACTTTTTCATGGTTAGCCAGAATTGATGAGGTCTTGCCACCTAACTGAGCCAGTGGGGGCAGGGTGGGTTTTATTTTGAAAAGGGATGGGTGGTGGTGGTAGTAAAGGTTAAAGCTTCAGAATATAAAGAACTATATAGGGAGGCATGCAGCAAGGAGGAGATGAAGGAAGAAAAGACGCTCATCTGATTCTTTTGTGAGCTGAATGAAAGAGGAGCTTAGTTGCTGTGGCCAGTTGTTGTGTTGTCATTTTGTTTTACTAACTTCCTGTGGAAAACTAAATAATTGCAAGAAGCAGTAAATGGAGAGAGGGACAAAGGGTCTAGTAACCCTAGCTAGGAGAGGTAACAGAAGATAAATATGCCACAAGTAGGAAAAAATAGTGCCGCTATCCCACCACTCAAGATGGAGCTAAGTCTGAACCCCAGGAAGACTGTCTTGGTTATTAGCCAGATGAGCACAATTGCTGCTTACATTTGTAAGGACTGAAATGAAGTGTTCTAAGTATTATGCCTACTAGGATGACTGCATATTTTTCCCAGTGAAGGAAGACTTGCAGTGTGGATTCATAAGATGGATTTGCCCCTCGCTACTCCAGAAGAAACAGATGTGTGTAAAAACCCTGCTGCTTGCATTCTTTCTTAGCTAGTGTTTCACATAACTAATGAGCATGTTCAGAATAGAAGATTTTTTATAAAAATGAGAATCTGCCTTGGAGGGAACCCATCTTGGGGGATGGAGATGTATATAGGTGCAAGAAAGGAAGTCATGTTCAGTTGGGGAGCTCTCCTTCCTTGTTGTTTTCCTCCTTTGCAGCCAGGAAATGCTCTGTGTTTATTACCAGGTAAAAAGGAAATATGAGTCAATTTCTCATCAATGTGGAATCTGGTATATATACTGTAGGTTAGGGATAACATATTTAGCAGTACCCTCACATGATGGGTCTGATTCACAGTAATCTTTTAAGATATATCATTTCCCCTGTGTGATTGAGATCAAAGGCAATTCCTAGTGAAAAATAAACAGAAAATGAATATTAAGATTAATTAGTTTGGTCCAGTGGTTAAGGCAGTGGGCTAGAAACCAGGAGACTGAGAGTTCTAGTCCCGCCTTAGGCATGAAGGCGGGCTGGGTGACCTTGGGCCAGTCACTCTCTCTCAGCCCAGCTCACCTCACAGGGTTGCTGTTGTGGGGAAAAGAGGAGGAGGAAGGTGTATTAGCTATGTTGGCCACCTTGAGTTATTGATAAAGATAATAAAGGCCAGATAGAAAATAAATAAATAAATAAAAACTTCAAACTTTGCCAGTTAAAAATGCTACTATCTACTGAAGGGCAAAAGCAGAAAACAACAAAAGACAATATGCATTTACAGTCCTGGGAAAATAATTCCAAAAGAAAAAAAAGGAAACTTTTATACTAAATTAGCTACTTAAATGCTCACATTGCAGCCTCCTAGGTGCAATGAGATACTTCTAAGAGCTCAGATAGCAGTAGAAACTAGACAGCAACAAGGCAGACACCATGACTGGAAGTGTTCTGGGTGCCAGCTACAAAACCAGTTTTGCTGCACCAGTAGACAAAGGCTAGTTCAACAGCCTCTATTAAATCCACTTACTGTATTGTGGCAATAAGGGTTTCTATGCAGAACTAAAGTAAGCCAACAATAATACATAGTAAAAGGCAATCAGCCATGAAAACATCTGCCATATTTCTTAGGAAACCAAACTATTTAAATTTGAAGAATACATAGACAGCTATGGCAAAACAGTCCATAATCTTGGCTCAAGCCATAAGCAGTCAGTCTGCTGCTTCATATAAGCTACCACAAAATTTGAATGGTAAAACCCAGTGTACTTTCTTGTGCAAGGGTTGATGCTGTTGATACGGCATCAACCTTTTTGAAGCAGCAGAACAGAAATCAGTCTGAATATGTCCCAATCTGATTGTAGAGTTTTTAGTTATATTAAAGCACTTTCATTACCTTCAGAAGTGTACACATTTTAATGCTCTTTGGTGAAAGTTAAAGAAAGAAAATCTGGTTTGCAAGTTTCCCATGTACTGGAAGTGAAAGTGCACAGATATAGTAAGCATCTATATATTAAAAGCCATCTGGAAGATGGAAGATGGCAAAATTGAATGCTGATCTGGAGAGACTTTCAAGGCATATCTGGATCCATGATATGCTGTAAGTCGGTGGCTGAACAAACGTAAGGGAAGTATAGTACTACCCATGTTCATTAGAAGACAGTCCAGTTGCTCACATTGTTCCAAGTGGGTTTCGTATTGCAAGTTTTTGGATTCTCATTTGAAAGTATGCCTCTTACTATTTCTGAATTATGCACATGGGCTTAAATTACAAAGAGCTTGTTCCTTTCTTAGCCATTGGGACATTTACTTGTTTGTTTATAATAATTGGTATAAAAATCATGCATTCCGCTATAAGTGATTTAAAATGCAGCTATTCTGTCTTTTACTGAACTCAAGCATTAAACGTAAGTTCTTTCAAAAAGACAGCTCATAGCTAAAGCAGTTATTTCATCTTTCCTTGGTTAGCACAACTTATGTGGTAAGAAGAAGGAAAAAAGAAAAAAATGTGAACCACTGGAAGGTTACAAATGGAAACTGGCATTGTTTGGATTCTGCCCCCCTCCCCTCAATACACACACAAATTAAATTCCATGAATTAAGGTGGACATTTGCACAATACGAGCTTCAAGAAAAAGGAAAAGAAAATACTTCAAGTGCCAGTGAAAATGTGTATGAGCCAGATGTGCTTTAGATAAAATCCTTTATCAAAGGCATTATGAAACAAAATCATGTAAAACAAACCCATGGGAAACAACTTATAAATTTTAAGTTATAAAAATAGCCAGATAACCAAATAAGACAAGGCATTGTACTGTTTGTTATGTAACAAGAACACAATTTTAAAAGTAAATTTAGCGCATTAGGGCAGGGATTTTTAAACTTCTTCGGGTAGGGAACCCATTAATTAAAAAAAAATCCTGGAATCGAGACAGAGCTCTACTGATAGAAAATTAGCTGTGTTTGAGAGGTTTATTTATTTAATTGCTCTTAATCTCTCATGGAACTTCATCAAGTTCTTACAGAACCCTAGTGTTCTGTGGAATACAGTTTGAAAAATCCTGCATTACAACATAGAGTTGCAGCATTGACTCCAGGTTATCAGTTTGTATATAAAACAAGTACAGGTAGTCCTTATTTAGTGACCAAAATTGGGACCAGCAACTTGAACATTAAGTGAAGCAGTTGCTAAGTGAAACCATGACTGTGCTTAAGATCTTACTTCACCTTCCCTTTGCTTTACAGACCTGTGAAGGTCATAAATGTGAGAACTGGTTGCAAATTTACTTTTTCATCATTGTAACTGCGAATAGTTGCTAAACAAGGCAGCCACTAAACGAGGACTGCCCATACTATAAATCACTGTTTTTTATCTGTGTTCTTGCTATTGTATTAAAAAAAAATACATGGCTTTGTCTTAATTCATTTTATACTTCCTTAATTCATTTTTTGCTCTCTGCACAAAACAAACTTCACCTAAAAACACCCTATGAAATGGCTCTTTGTCTGTTTTCAGAACTGTTTTAGCTGTTTTTTTCCAGAGAAAGAGCAGGAAAAGAGGATAGAGTGCAACAGCCCAGGCAGTGCAGGCCACAGAACAACTTTGATCCATCCCTACAAATCCCATTGAAGCATCACCCACCCTCATTTTCCAAGGCTGCACAGTCAATTTGTGTTCTAGATGCTCAGGCACTGTCGATTGTTTCTCAGCCACACAGAACTTTGAATTAAGCCCAAAATGTAGTTTCGCTGGAAGAATCACCCCACCCGCTAGGACAGTCATATACTGTATGAAGGAGTAATATGGGCATGAAGGCCTCTAGTTAGGGAGGTGCTGCTTACTCCTGAATACCTACAGTTGGATCCCAAATGTCAGAGATCGACAGTTTCCAGATGTGGCAAGTCCAAGGTGCTGCTGCTTTTAGGAACTGTAGGCATGCATTCGCATTCTTCATTGTCTTCCCAAAGCCCCGTTGGGGATGATTGGCTCCCTTAGATAAAGGAAACACCAAAGCTCAGTTTGCTTTGTAAAGGAATTGTCTCCTGTCCTTGTGAGCTGGATTGACCGCAGGGCAGCTCCTGGGAAATGGAGGGAGATTCATGGACGGTTTTTACAGTCTTGTTTAAGCAAGAAGTAGTGGATGGGTTGGCTGGCAGTCAGTGTGTTTCACCCTTCATGTTTATGTTTTTCCTAATAATCTGGGGCAGAGGGGCTTTGAGCCAAAGAGGATGAAAGGGTCTTTTCAATTGCAAATTTCCTGATGTGAGGCCACCTGCCACACACTGACCCATGACCCTTGTTCCTCTTCTTTTTTTCCCCATGTCTCTCAAGAGACATGCATATCCTTGTGGGAAGCAGGCCTAATTGCCTAAGTCCAATTCCTCCATAATCATTCCATGAAAGCTGCCCCCAAAGATCTACCCCCCACGCCCCCATTGTCACTTGGCCTTTTCTCCAATGCTGATACAGGCTGGGGATGTCCCAGTCTAAACCTGACCCTTTTCCTATGGTCTTTTTTTCCTTTTTTGGATGAGAAGCATGATCCACATATGTGCAATCTGAGAAATATCCATTGTGTCTAGGATCAAAGCAAAGGATAAGGGAACAGAAGTTCTGGAACAGCAGGTCAAGGAGTGAATTGGCTAGCCTTACATTTTACTGATCCCTACTCAATTAATACTGATCCCTTTTGTTGAGTCAAATTAAGATATTGTTGCATTAGAAAAATAAGGAGGTGTTTGGGTTTAGACAGGTTATATAGCTTTTTCAGGAGCACATTTTGATGCAAGTAAGGAGTAGAGTATGGTTAAAAGCTATATCTATCTATCTATCTATCTATCTATCTATCTATCTATCTATATCTCCCCCCATAACCTTCCTCGTTGAAGATTTGCCCAACACAGTGATGAAAATAATATTTTTCCAAGCAATATCTTATTCATATCTCTTTATTCCAAAATCTGTTGCATTTCTAAGTTGGTCTCTAGGTTTTTTTAAATCTGTATTTAAATGTATATTTCAAACAAATTTTCTCTAAAATGTGTGATTTAAAATATACTTTCATCCAGGTTTCTCACTGTTACTTTTTAGTACTATATGAAACAAAGAGCTGTACTGAAATACTTTGGATGTTCTTCTGTCTGATCAAGAATGATGAGAATTGTAACATTCTGAAACCTTAAAAGTACTATATCACTCCTAACCTTGGGTCTTCTTGAATTTACAGAGGTGTGAGCTGTGTCCCCATAAGGATGGAGCATTGAAACGGACTGATAGTGGAGGTGAGCTTATTTTTGAAGATAGCAGGGCAGCCCAGAATTCATTTCTCAGCCTAATTTGCTTTTGAACTACTTTTTACATCTTTTCCTTCTGCCACATTCCATGAGGACTCATGGCATGTAGAATTAAAACCAAGATCAAAACAGAAGGACAGTAATAAATAATTTAAAATAGACAAAAAAGAATATGCAAAAAAAATTAAACTTCAGCAGAACTATTAAGGTCATTATTAAGAAGCACGCCGTGATTACAACTCAACGATCAAACACTCTTCAGAATAGTTCCATTTTTTAGGTTTCTGAAACTCATGGGCAAAGCTACTGTCCAGCTCTCCAAGGGGAAGCTGTTGCCAAGGGTCACTGCAACTGCTGAAAAACATTTCTCACTCTGTCCCAAATTTCCCAAGGGGAGGGCCCCTCAGCATATCCATGCAGGACACACACACAGGACAGGTACGATCTCCTTGTAGCAGACAGTTCTGCAGGTACCTTAGAGCCAAACTATTTTAGGTCAAAACCAGCACTTTGAATTTGTACCTGGACGCCTATTGGCAGCCAGTGCAGTGTCTGCAACACAGGTTTTATGTGTTTGTCGCAGCAGGTAATCCAGATGTTTGCCAGCTCCCTTGGGATACAATGACAATAACACCACTTCCTTGCTCCGTCTCCAGGACATAAGGAGTCACGTGCCATTTGATCTCCCTTACAAATAATAATTAATTAATATGTTTTTGGTTCACCCAATAACAATTTTTTTTTCAGGCAGACTACATAAGAGTTTTTAGATAATCAAGGCTCCCTTAGAGCTGTGGACAAATGGAAATTGGATCCATGAGAAAGAAATTATGGCTGGCTGGGAAGCTTTAAGAGAGGAATCAGCAAAGATGTCATTTTCACTGTGACAATAAATCTTGTGCATTACCATAAAAAGGGGCTGCCAGTCTTGCATTAGGGTTTTTTACATCATCAAGTCAATCACTTGTTCAGTGCAGGAACTGCAGTTCAGGCACCTACAACAGCATAGAATCACAATGTTAATTCACAGCTGTAGATGCAAATTTAAACAGAAATATAGTCCTTCTCCCAAAGCTGGGGCAAAGACTATAATCAGGGGACCTGTATGTTTGGTGATAATCCTTGATAGGATTATATGCATTAAACTAGGTTTGGGCTAGATAGTCTTATGCATCTTTTTCCCCATATAGAAAACAACTACCCAGCGCACCAATAATTAGCATGTGGGGAAGAACATAGATTAGAAGCCGTTCCCCCAATTTTGTGTTGCCTCTGTAGAGAGAATTGGCTCTGTTTGGAGGAACAATTGGTCATTTAGGTCCCACTTGTGGTCTGGGACATGAAGTTTTATTACCTCAGTGAAAATCAGGCCATAAAAGCTTGATCTCCCACAGGATACCTAAACAATTACTGTTTGTTGATTGATGCCTTTCTCCAGCATGTTCCTTATTTTCTCCGTATCATTTTTGTCCTCCTGTCATCCAGGCTGGGCCCATGTTGTCTGTGCTCTGTATATCCCTGAGGTACAGTTTGCCAATGTTCTCACCATGGAGCCTATTGTCCTCCAGTACGTGCCCCATGACCGCTTCAACAAGGTAAAGGAGAGATCTACCACAACCTACCAAACCCACCTCTATTTTGAACTCTCAAGGCCAGTCCACACATTAAATTAAATACTATAGCTTGCAGTTTCCCTGTTGTTTGTTTACATTATTGTTTTTTTTTTAAGTGTAGGGGCCCAATCTTGTGCAGATAAAAATGAGGGAAGATTTCCCCTTATGGTGTCAACTTATGGTGACCATATGGAAACATCCATGGATTTTCTGGGTCATAGGACAAACTTGGTTTCTCATTGCTTCCTTTTGGGTTTTTTTTACAACTTCTCAGTCTACCAAAATACAAGTATGGTATTTTCTGGTAGTCTCCAATTCTAGCACATACCAGGCCCAACTCTGTTTAGCTTCCAAATCCAAGATTGGCCAGGTAACTTAACAAAATTTTGTGCCTCCCCACCCCATTGCAAGTTTTTTTAAATAATATATTTCTCTTTTATGTTTTCATGAGGAGGGAGGAAGAACAAATTTGAAAAGTAGGGGTGGAAGGTTTAAGTCTTCCCCTTCCACACATGGAGGTATCAGTCAAGATTGCATTCCCATGTGCTTAGAGTAATGCATCTCTCTCTCTCTTTCACACACACACACAAACACAGGCAGCTGCCTCCTATTTACAGAATTACAGTGTTGGAAGGGGCCACAGTTACAGAGTTGGAAGGGACCTCTACATTGTGCAAGAAAACTAAACCATCCTTGAGAATTGGCTATCCAGTCTCTTTAAAATCTCCAGAGATACAGAACCAGAGCCTCCGTAGATAGACTGTTCCACTATGACACATATCATACTATCAGGTAGTCATATTAGTGATGTTGCCCTCAGGCTCTTTCCAGAGATCACTCTCGTATCTTGTATGGCTATGAATTCTTTAGTCTCAATATCTGAAGGGCACAGACTATTCTATGCTGTTATAAGTTATACATATGCAAACCAGTGCCATCCATAAACCTGCATTTGGGGTCTCCACCCAGAGGCATATAATAAATGCAGATGAAGTTCTGTTGTTTTTGTTGCAGACTTGTTACATCTGTGAAGAACAGGGCCGGGAGAGCAAAGCGGCTTCTGGAGCCTGCATGACTTGCAATCGTCATGGCTGTCGGCAAGCCTTCCATGTTACCTGGTGAGTCCATAACTGTATGTTTCAAAATCACTTTCTTCCACCCCAGTTTCTGTTCCCCAACCTACCAATTTCTTCCATCACTTTTATGAATCTGTGAAATACTGTTAGCTAGTAAGAATGAAGAACTCCGCTGACTGGTTGTAGCTTCCTTTGGGATCCTGAAAGTTTTATGGATGTTTTCCTTCTGGGTTATTTTCCCTCTTTAGTGGTGTCTCTTAAGAAGACTATTTCCACCTTGCCCTCCCAACCTCCTGTTATTTATCCAATGAAAATCATAACTCTTCATTATCATTTCAAATCTGCATAGAGGGATGGCCATCACTTTGGCCATTTAATTTTCAGTCTTGTTTCCTTATAAATAACATGTCCATTGCCTTTGCACCAAAAATAAAACAAGAACTCTAGGGAGTGTTTTTTTTTTAAAAAAAAATTGGGAATGGGGATAGGGGTAGGGTTTACATTCCTGAGGGAGACATGGAAAGCAGGAAAATATTTAATGCTGCTCTACTGTTTCTCCGCCACACCACATTTCTGATCGAGTTTTGTCCAAACTGTGGCATGAACACAACTGCGGAAAGTGACTTAGAAGGAGGCTTCTGGGAAAACAGTGGAGAGCAAAAGAGGAAATATGCATCCTGCCCCTCCCTTCCATTTCTTCTCCTATAAATCTCACCCCATGCTGCTTTTTTAGACGCTCCAGAGAGGCCTGGATTCCTGGCCCAAGTTCATTGACAGATTTCTTATTTAGTGAAGAAATAGACAGCGGGGCAAAAGAGGCATGAATGAACAGCAACTTCCTTCTGATAAAGGACAGGGCCCAACAGAATATATATGACCCTTCCAGGTTTTTCACTCTCTTTTTTTTTTTGAAAAAGTGGGTTAGCTCCACTCCACAGATCAGAGGCTTCGGTGTGGGCATTTAAAAATTGAATCTTCTTCCCTTCACCATATCCTTTTTTTTTTTTGTATCAACAACAGCAAGGAAAAAGACAGACAATAGACGAACCATTAACTGTTAATAAACAAAATAAATCTTCTTATCCCTAATTAATTTACTCCTGTTAAAACATTAGGGTATACTCCACCAACATGTACTATATGATGGCAGCTTGAGTCGATCTTGTCTCCTCTCTGATGTTATCAGATGGTATGCAAAATTTTGGATAATGTGCTCATGCAAAAAATAAAGTAAGAGCAGGTCTGCAGGTCTCAGATCTTCATTTACAAATCCGGATGGGGGTTGGCAACCACCAAGAGTAGCTAGAAGATCTATGTATTGTTTTTTTAGTTGTTAGCTCGGTAACCATTTCAGGGCTGATGGCTCAGCTATTAGTGTCCTGGACAGGGGTGAGGTGTGTGGAGTAAATTATTTCTCTTATTTATATAACTTCTTTAAAAGGTCAGAAAAGTTGTATTAGCGAGTTAGGGAGATCAAAACCTGCTTTGGCCATGATGCCAGGGCTCAGTTCACACGTTCATTTCCATATTTCAGTGCTCAAATGGCTGGACTTTTGTGTGAAGAAGAAGTCTTGGAAGTTGATAATGTGAAATACTGTGGCTATTGCAAGTACCATTTCAATAAAATGGTGAGTCATTACCTTCTTGTTATAACCATAAATAAAATTTAGATGTTTCCCAAGGTTTAATGGAAGCTACGGATATAAGCCTGGGGATTTTTGCATGTGCTTTATTCCTGGGTTATGATCTTTAAGTTACTGGTCTTTAAGTTCAGCAGCTTAAATCACAGAAAGTGCCAAAACACCCAATTCAAAACTCGATTTCAACAAAGGAGACCAATGAGGCTGCAAATGTAGGAGGGGACATTGGCAGTGAGTATGAGGGAAAGATTACAGTTATTAAAACGAATATGTACAACTTCTTGCAAGCCAAAGGCTCCCCTTGGGTTTTGAGAGGTGTCTTTGAGGCTGCTGCAAAGAACTAGTGCAGGATAAAGAAGTGTGCACAGAGAACAAAAATTATTTAGTCTTTTAATTTAATGTATAAGTACATGAAATACAAGTGATATATTATAGCCCATATACTGAATCATGTTCACATTCCATTACGTTAAAAGCAACAGTTCTGGGGCAAGTTTTGCATAAGCTCTGGAGGATAACTCCAAAGCTGTTGGAGATGGTGTATGGTACAAGACCTTGGGTTTTACATCTGTACTAGAACATTCTAACTGAGATAAAATCCTAAACATTGACTCTACTGAAAGCAAACCATTGGTTTTAGCAAGATGATAGTGCTTTGAGGGAGGCTTTCCTTCCAGTGACTATAAATACACATTCCTTTTGCTGATAGGTTTTTAGTTTTGGAAACCTGCAGTTCCTGAAGTATCAGATGAAACACTTACTTTTTAAAAAAATCCCTTCACCTACATGAAGGAATTTTCATCTTTCTGCAGCATTAATGCCTGCTTCTTCCATTGAACCCCACCCATTTAGATTAAGTGAGAATGTCATCTTAATCCAGGTAATTGTATTACCTAATTTTAAAAAATGGAACAGAATGCTTTCTCTTAGATTTTTTTGCAAATTATTTGTAGATCTTCCCTTTTCTGCACAATTTGCAACCACTAACATTGTTTTTCCCAAATGTTAAAACTATTTCTTGTTTGGGCAAGATTAATACCCAATGTGGAGTAATACTAATCCATTTTTTCTGCAATATCAGTCGGCTTCCCTAGGCATTTTATTTTGATGGTTTTTCTTGTCCTGTAGTTTTCAACAGCACAACCTAATTGAAGATTTCCCAGAAAGCAGGGACCAAAATAAGACATAATGGCACAGCCATATTGGTTTACTTGTATCTGCCATGTTCATGAATAAAATAGGGATCGCATCAGCAAAATTACATAAGAATAGCATATTAAAGTTAAAACAGCATATTAATAAGAAATTAAACCCCTGCTCAGTAACACCAACTTCTGTCAACTGAAGCTTTAGTTGAACCCTTCCATACCAAGATTTCCATGTTTCTTAAAAATAGATTAAAACACCACCAAAAAGGCATGAGAAGACAGGAAAGCAGAACCTCCCTCTCCCTAATATATGTTCCATCATTTTTCTTTTCTGGTTCATTCTTGTCTATGAAGGAAGCTGGGATAAAAGTGGCCAAATAGAAGTCTGCTTGCTCTGAAAATGGACCGATTTCAGGTGAACACCCTTGCTAAAGAAGATGACAATATTGGGTGTCGACTGGGGTGCTAATGGTTCCCAATTTCCTCCCCCCTCAAAAAAAATTGTCTTGCCCTGAAGTCAGCTTTACCCACTTTGAAATGGGGCCTGATATTGTGTGGTATTGTATGTTTGCGTAAGCAGAATTGTAGTATCTGGCTTGCTGTGGTCTAGAAAGCTACGTATCTTGCCTGTTCCAAATCTGTTCATGCCAGGGGTATGCTGCCACTTCTTGGTTTCTCATGAAACTTCCAGAATGACAGGAGAGGAGGGAGAGCATGCAATTCTCTATGAGCATTTGTGAGGGGAATTAGCCTGTCCACTACTTGAACTTTATACTAAAACATTTAGTTACCCTAACACACCACAGGTTAAAAGGAATGTCTCCAGTTTATTCAGCCTAGAACACAAAGAATTGTTTTAGAATTAATGCCAAGTTCTCCATAGGATGCCAATGCCATGTCTATATCTAGAAAACTACCTGATCGCTATATCCAGAAAACTAACATTTCAGGGAGAAAGTTAGGCCAGATCTCATTGCCCCAATCTTGTACAGAATATTCCATAACTGACCACAGAGGATTCCTCAACTGTAGTGTAAATGTAGTTTTCTAGTGCACAGTACAGGTAAGTCAAATGCTTGGATCAGCGAATGGCTTCCTGTGCCAAAGAGATGTCTCAGCTTTTAGTTTTGCCTTGCATTCTGCACAGGAAGATGCTGACTACCTTTAAAACAAATAAATGAGACATGTGCACACAGCTGTAGATTTGATATTCTTGAGGTGGCATCTATAGCAGAATCAGTTAAGACAAATGCTAGGATGACTTTGGTTCTTTGGGTGGTGCTCATACAATGGCATTAGGGAGAGACCAGTATTCAGGGCAAGCTGGGGAGAAGCTAATCCATAACTGGAAATCAAGCATGACTTCCAGATAAGAATGATGAATAGCCCAAGTATTCTCTCAAAAATGAAATACCCTGCCTTCCATTATTCATGATCAAGTACACTCCTGTGGATATAATCTGAAGTAATTTTTCGGAAGGGAAGAATAATGCTGATTCTGAGTAGGTTGCCTCTCCTGTTACCAGGATTTAAAGGAAAAGCCTCCACATCATCATATCCCTCCCACCCCCCCAGCCCTCTGATTAGTGCCCTAGCCATGGGGCGTTCTATCATGAAATAAGCTGGATGTGAGCACTTACTCCTATATTCTTGTGTAGACCCTACTTCTCATTGAGTTTTAAGCAGGTAAATGGCTAGCTCAGCCTTATCCAACCAGCATCTTCCACATGTGTTGGACTATGACCGTACCAGCTAAGGTTGTGAGACTTATAGTCCATCATATCTGGAAAGCACTCAGCTTGGGAAGGCTAAACTACTGGATCATAAACTTGAGGACAAATCTCTCTCTCATTCTGCTTCTCAGGATCTGTCTCTGGTGGTGTCCATTGCATTTTATCTCCTAGTAGGTAACTTCCTAACTTTAATTCATGAGTTTTTATTAGGGAAGTGAAGACCAAGCTAGATAGCTCAGTAATAAAGCAGAAGATCCCAGATTCATTCCTGGCATCTCTAAATAGATTTCTACCTGAAATTCTAGAGTGCTGTTCCCAATGACTGTCAATGGTACACTAGCACAATACAGTATAGCATAGTATAAATATAGGACAACACAGAATAGTTAGATGTGCCAGTATAGAGCAGTGTCCTAGGTTCCTAATTAGAAAGTTCTTTTAAGACTAATTATCATCCACAAGCATTTGCTTTGAGGTTTGGGATTAAGAAATGGCATTCCTGGAGAACATGTTTAGCAGCTGTTCCTTGCAAGCTGCATTCCTCCCCTAAATTATGCTTTTCTCCAACATGATGAAAAGACAACCATGTCTTTTGGAAAAGACAACCATGTCTTTTAGCACTGGTTTGATTGCTGATAAAATATGTATGATTAACATTGGACAAGAGGGTATAGAAAAAAAGAGTTAAATATTCCCTCTGAAAGCAACACTACTGATCTTCTTAGCAGTTACTATTAAAACAACGACTTCAGAGATCTGTGGTCTTGCCTCTTATGTTGTCTGTTTTTGAGGCTGATAAAAAGGTGATGGCTTGCTATGAGTCATTTCTATTAAGCTTTTGGGCTGACCAGGGTTTTAGGCCAGATCTTGTGGGCCAGCTTGGCTCTTTTTCTTCTAAGACTAAGTCATGGCACTGAAAATGAGCTCTGGCAGCTTGAAGAATCTCCAGCCTGGAGCTTGCTTGGCAAAAAATGTTAGTGGAAACCTCTAGGAAGAAGAGGTTTTTGTAAATCATAAAACCAAACTGCTACAGTATAGGTAGTAGAATCCTATCAGTTCTTCCTATTTGCTTTTACTTTTCTCTTCTGCTCCCATCTGACCCAACATCCTCTCCCTAATTCCCACTTGCCTCCAGAAGACATTGCGCCATTTTGGAGGTGGTTCTTTTATTGGAGGAAGGAGGAGTCGGTCAGCATCACCTACACAAGAGAAGCATGTGTCTCATCATGAGAAACCAAAGAAGGTAAGAGAGAAGAAGATACATGAAAAAGTAAAATACAGAGGGTACACACCAAGGGTTGAAAGTAAGTGCACATATTATTTGGTGGAATATGTTTTTCAGGATTTAGCCTTTCTAATGCCAAAGTGGATTAAATCAAATAGGCAAGCTTTATCAAAGTTTGTCTGCATTCTTTCTTTTCTTCCCCACCTGTCAAAATTTGTATTGGTTGCATAATTCAACATCTGGAAAATATTATTTGCTAAAATAATTGGATACTTCCAGGTAACAATGAGGGCAACATTTGGGTTAATTTATACTTCTTTTCACAAACTCAATTCCACATTCAGCAACTAGCTAAAAGCAGAAGCTTTACAGACTCAGCAAGGTTAGATAACTTACTCTATTGCAGACAAGAAGGAAGTTGGAGATATGCAGAAGATCCACCTACTGCAGAAATCCCTCTCTGTCTGTATATGCTCCAAGGTTTAATCCAGGCTTTTTTCTTCCACACTTATGAGTCTATGGGAAATGGAAAACAACCTTGTTAATTTCATGACTGTTTTCTTTCTGTGTCTCTCTCAGTAACTCTGAGCCAGTTGAGAAGCCTGGTGAAATAAATAAGTTTTGTCACTTTCATCATCTTTTGCAAACTACCTACTATGGTCCATTTGTAGAAGTTGTAAGTTTTAACTGCTTTCAAAAGATGGTGGTACTCAGAAGAAAGATGGTCCTACCAGAGATGGGATGGTAGGACTGCACAGTTATCAATGTCACTAATTCTCCATTGGCACAGCTTTTTCCCACCAGTCATCCACCAGAAATACTGAAATTGAAATCTGGGAATTCCCAGCCATCATGGCCATTTGCCATGTTGTTAGGAATGTTAAGAGATGCAGCCCACATCTGGAAGGCACCAGTTAGGGGAGGCTGGAATAGCACAACTGTCAGATTACATCTGAAAATATTTTGCTGCAATAGACAACGGAAATTGCTTTTTAAAAGAACTTCAAGTAAATGGAACAACATGGGAACAGAGACATTTCAGATGAATGAATGAATAGAATTATCTTTTCCTTTTTTTATGAAATCAGACCTAAAAAGGATTTAACTGAACAAATCTACTGCAATATAATTCAGTGGGATTTACTTCAGGATGGAAGAAGTGGAAACATTGGATGGAGAAAGAAATCTGGGATTGGACTTAATTTTCAATTTTATAAATAGTTCTCCAATACCCTGGGCTTGTCAGAGGAATGCATTCCCAGGTATTCTACCCTCTTAACTGTAGCTGAATGGATAAGGGCCAAATGTTGCTGCTTTTGCTATAGAGCAATTTGTACAGATAGAAAAATCCATCTGTAATATCCCATTTTGCCCTACATCAAGTATGGTGTGGGCAGATCATACTAAGAAGTAGAACAAAACTGAGAAGCTATTTTTAATGCTAGGACTTGAAATTCAAGAAGAAATATTAAAGACAACCATATGCAAGGTGCCTTCATAATAGCATCTGCTCTCCCCACTGCTACCACCCACTCCCTCCCCAAAAAAGTCTGGAATTAAAGTTTCCAAGTAAGTGGATATGGCTTACTGGCATGACTTAAACTTCAGTGTCTTTTTGTAAAATTAAAATTTATCTGGAACAATAGTAGGACCAGCTTCCATGCCCTTGCAACAGAGACAGGGGGTTCATACTTATTCCTGTCAAGACGCTTAATCCATTTTAGAAGTCAAACTCCTATGTCCAAAAAACAGACTACACATGATTGTTGTTGCTTCTGCAAAATGGTGGCAAGTTTTCTCTTCATTAGAAACTGTACTGTTTGCTGGCAGATAGCCTAGCCCATGTCCTTGTAATGCAGGTATATTGGCTTGGGTGCTCTCCTAAAGTCATCTGCTGCCGGGGAAAGTAATGGAAACAGGAAAGGAAAAAGAGAGGCAGGAGGAAACTTGGCATGGTAAATGTGGTAATGGAACAAAGTGTTTTATATGACACGAGGCAAAAACAAATCAGAAGGATGAGTGGGATGACAGGCAACTTGGAAAAAAAGAGGCAACACCAGATAAGCTATGGAAGGAAGAGGCTATATTTACATGAACTTCGATGGAAAGAGAAGAAGAGTAAAAGCAATATCTTCATTTATTTTAAAATGTTAGTGAGAGATGTTGGCAGATTGCTAGGAAAGCCTTTGGCCCAGGAGAGATCAGAAAGGTCACACACCAGGCATTTCTATAAAAATAATTTTATTTACAAACATATTTACAGGCTCTCAGTGAGAGCTGCTTAACTCTCTACATGCCTACACAGAAGGGAAACTGAAACTAAAACAAGTCCAGGCAAGTTCTTTCCCCCCAGGTGCAAAAATTAACATCCAAAAAGGGGACAATTAAATTCAACCTCTTCACCCTGCCAAAATGATTAGTTACCATAGTAACCTTAATCTGTAGTAGAAAACAATATATTAACACTCCCCTTTTTATACTACAGAATAAGATGCCAACCAATTTTCTTTGACAACTCTGTATGTCTTGCCATTCACATTTTAACATTATCTCCCCTTTGGTTTAACAGAAAGCTACCATCCTTCTCCCTGTGTTTTTCCAAACCTAGGTTATTGGTTATATTTCCAAGGCTTTTTAACGTGAAATGGCTTTTCATGCAGGCTTCAAAATCAAGCCTTTGTTTTTCTGTTGATGTGAACAGCAGCAAATCATCAACATAAATGCAGATACATACAGCCTTGTTTGTCTTTCTTCATAATATACACATGGATCTGCTTTTCCTTTTTCAAAACCAAAATTCTGCAGTTTTTCATCTAATTTTTGGTTCCAGGATCTAGCAGCTTGTTTTAACCCATAGATTGACTTCTGCAGTTCACAGACTAGATTCTCCCCTTTTTCATAGCCAGGGGGTTGCTGCATGTATAATCTGTGGTCAAATCACCATAGAGAAATGCAGTTTGAATGTCATAGTGGTTAACTGACATTCCTTTGAGTGCAGCAATTTTTAACAGTAATCTAATTGATTCACCTTTAGTAACTGCTGCAAAAGTCTTGTCAAAGTCTAAATCTTTCCTTTGAACCCTTCTGCAACTAATCTTGCTTTATATTTTTGGATTTTGCCATCAGCATCCCTTTTCAGTTTGAAAACCCACCTACAACCTAGACAGCGTTCATTGGGAGGTAGATTTACCAGTTTCCATGTTTTATTTTCTTTCAAGGATGCTAACTCCTGTTGCATGGCAGAATGCCAATTTTGTGCAATCTCAGGTGGTAAAGCATTCACTTGTTCTAAAGACTCAGGTTCTGTGAATATGTGAAAAGCCTTTACTGTTTCAGCCTGAAAACGTGATGGAGGAACGCCTTTATTACTTCTCTGAGATCTGCGAGGTAATACAGGGCTTAAATTTTGACTCCTATCACTTTCCTGAGAAGCATCTGTCTCATCAGACAGATCTTCAGTTTGCTTTTCTGGTTTAATGTCCTCATCAGGCAAAAAATCACCATCAGCAAGTCCTTGCTGTTCTCTTGTGGTGGTCAGGTCAACTGGAGAGCTAGAGTTTAATCTCCCCCAGTTTTGTTCAGCAAAAGAAGTGCTTTTGCTAATTATTAATTTATCTCCCATTATGAACCTGTAGCTCCTTTGGCTTTGTTCATAGCCAACAAAGATGGCTTTCTTTGTTGTGGGGCCTCCTTTCCTTCTCTGTTGTTTTGGAATATGAACCCAAGCAGTGCTACCAAACACTCCAAGATGGTTTACCTTTGGTTTCACACCATAAAACAAATGGAATGGAGTGTCCTGAATCACAGAGTTATACCATCTGTTTTGTACATAACAGGCAGTAGATATTGCCTCTCCCCAATACTTAAAAGATAAATGTGAATCCTTAAGCATGCATTCTATCGCATTTTGCAAGGTTCTGCCCTTTCTTTCAGCAACACCATTTTGCTGAGGGGTGTAAGGGTTAGAAAGAATTTGTTCTATCCCCTTTTCCACTAGGAACCTTTTGAATTCGTGAGAAAGGTACTCTCCTCCCCTATCACATTGGAGTGCAGATACAGGCCTAGGGAATTTTCTATTTGCCCATGTCACAAAACTTTTAAATTTCTCAAATGCCTCATCTTTATGTTTTAAGATGTAGGTAAATGTGTATCTTGAGAAATCATCAATGATGGTCATTGCATACCTTGCATGTCCAAGACTTGGAGCAAAAGGACCAATAATGTCAGAGTGTACAATTTCCAAAGGTCTAGTTGTAACTCTGTCACTGTGCTTACTCACAGGAGCTTTTAGTGTTTTGCATTCTTTGCAAACTACACAGTCTAAGTATTTATCACAGGGTTTTATCTTTAGGTCAGCACACAGCTGTGGCATTTGTGCTATATACTTGAAATTAGCATGACCAAATCTCCTGTGCATCAGGTGTACACATTGGTCATGATATGGAGTGTTGCCAACTGCAGCCTTGCAGCTTGGCTTCCTTGCATTTTGCACAATGTACAAGGAGTCTTTTAATATACCAGTAGCACATAATTTCCCATTTTTACGTATCTCACAACCATTTTTCTTAAATGTTATGATATACCCTGTTGCATCCAATTGTGCCACAGATAAAAGGGTCGACTGTAAATTTGGCACATACAACACACCTTTTACAATTTCTCCCAAGCAGGATAAATACAAGTCACCTTGTCCCAAAATTTTAGTCACAGACCCATCAGCCAAAGATATACTTTGTCGTTCAGTTTTAGACAGTGACACAAAAGAGCTTTTACAATTACATAAATGACAATTGGCCCCAGAATCTAACACCCATACATCAGAATTACCCTTCTCAGCAACCTGTGCAATTTGGCTTGTCTGAAGAGCCTTCTTCTGTGTTGCCCTTGTGTTCTTCTTCTCTGTCTTCCTATTCTTGGGTCTCAAGGCACAGTCTTTCTGCAAATGTCCAGCTGAACCACAGGTGAAGCATCGCTGGCTGGCTAGTGCTGTGGCCTCAGCTTCCTTTCCCTTCTTTTCCCTTGTTTTCTGGTATTGCAGCTTTCCAGAAGAGATGGGGGGGGGATCTTTCCTCTCTCTTCTCCCATTCAGCGAGTAAGCGCTGTGTAACATACGATGGGGTGAGGTCTGCTTCAGGCATAGCCTCCAGGGTACAAATCAGTGTGTCCCACGTTTCATTCAGTGAGGACAGGAGGATATAGGATTTTGTGAGAGGTGTAAATTCCATTCCTCTCTCCTGCAACTCAACAAACAGCTGCTGAATATAATGCAGGTGCTCAGGAAGGCTATCTCCTTCTGCAAGGTAGGCTTTGTACAGCTTTTTTGTCAGGGTAACTTTACTCCCTGCTGTTGCCTTTACATATAAGTCTCTCAAAGCGTCCCAAAGTCGCTTTGCAGACTGCATACCTCGCACGTGGACTAGCTGATTGTCCTCAACTCCCAGGATAATGGTGGCTCTAGCCCACTCATCCTGTCTAAGCCATTCAGCACTGGGATTTTGTGGGGTTTGCTCACCAATTGGCAGCCAAAGATTCTCTCTGTGAAGATACATCTCCATTTTCAGGGCCCAATTCAAATAGTTGGTCTCTGATAGGCGCTCCAGAGGCATCGCTGAGGGCTGGGAGGTAGCCATGGCTTCTTCCTTCTTTTGCAAGTCACCTCAGCTGGCTTCTTTGTCCTGTAGACCGGCAGTTGCTGGAAAATCTCCAGGTGGCTCCAAAGAAAATCTTCACAGGTCTTTGCTACCTGCCTTTAAATTGTGCATGAGGTGTGGAGCTGATCTCTCTATTCTCTCTGGGTTTTACTGGGCTGTTTACTGGGCCCATAACCTGTTGGCAGATTGCTAGGAAATTCTTTGGCCCAGGAGAGATCAGAAAAGTCACACACCAGGCATTTCTATAAAAATAATTTTATTTACAAACATATTTACAGGCTCTCAGTGAGAGCTGCTTAACTCTCTATATGCCTACACAGAAGGGAAACTGAAACTAAAACAAGTCCAGGCAAGTTCTTTCCCCCCAGGTGCAAAAATTAACATCCAAAAAGGGGACAATTAAATTCAACCTCTTCACCCGGCCAGAATGATTAGTTACCATAGTAACCTTAATCTGTAGTAGAAAACAATATATTAAGATACTATAAAAGGTATTTGTTGTTTGTCCTTTCTGAACTGCCGCTTGTCCTGTCATCTCCCTACCTCAGAAATGTGGAGCAGGATTTGATGATGCACAACAAGGCGAAAAGGGCAAGCTGGACAATTGGGCTGTAGAAGGAATCCCTGGCATTTCCACTTCTGTTTCAACAGAAAATAGAAAAGTCTGTGTCTGATGTCCTTGTTGTATTCCCACAGCAACAATCCAGTTAAATGGGGTGATATCAAGGCATATCTTGTGTATCTCTGATAGTGTCTTTATGGCTCTGACAGGATCTGCCATTGCTGTGTACCCTTGCACACACAACTGTTCTTGACAGGATTCATCACATAAACAGTGGTTTGTTTAAACATGGTTTACTGAAAACTACTATTGGTTGGGTTTGCAGAACACACTAAGCCATAAAACATTATTTAGAAGCCATGATTGCTTGAGTTCACACAACACTGTAAAGCTAAACCAACAAACCACATTATGGCTGATCCTAGCCATCACACCCTTGGTGCTGGGAACTGAAATGTGGATTTTGGTTCCCAGAATTCTCAGTGTGACATGCTGGCTGGGGAATTCTAGGAATCGTGGTAGATGAACCTAACCTTTGAGTCTTATCTGCAGCCATAGTGCATCCTCTGTTGAAGTACAGGTAGGTCCTCGCTTAACAACCATAATTGGGACTGGCAACTCCATCGCTAAGCAATGTGGTCATTAAGCAAAATATCATGGGACCACAACAGACTTATGACTCACTTCCACCACAGTCGTTAAGTAAGACATCACATGACTGCAACTTGCGATTTTACTGCCGGCTTCTCCATTGACTTTGCTTGTTGGAAGCCAGCTGTGAAGCACGCAAATGGTGATCATGTGATTGTGGGGATGCTGCAACATTGTAAGTGCGAGGGCTGGTCATAAAGTTGCTTTTTCAGCACCGTCATAACTTGAAATGTTTGCTAAACAGGTCAGTCGTTAAGCGAGGACTACCTATACTGAATGAGATACCACGTTTGCAGTCAATGTCCACCATGTCTTTATTTGTTCCCTTTCCAATGGTGTCTGATCTTAATGAACAATTGATGAGCTGTTAAGCTGCCTCCAAAACAACACATGAATCAATCAAATTCAAACCCCACCCCACTATGTTTTGCCAAGCCAAGCAATTGTAAAAAAGAACATCCATGCTAAATCTAGTGCGGCATTCCATTCTCACATTATGTTTCTGAGTAACTGATATTCAGGGCAATATCATCTCTGATATGGGAAGTAAAATATACTTTAGTTCTCCTGACTAGCAGCATCTGGGACTTCATTTGGCTTAACTAATAATTCATTTAAATTTCCTACTGCTTTGCTTGTGCACTACTTGGCAGCGGTGGCTGTGGCAATATGGTAATTAGCTGGACCGGCTTCTATCAGTTTGAGAATACAGAGGCTTTCAAGTAAATTCTTTAATCTGAAGAAAAACTGAAAGTACAAAAAGCTATTTCTGAAATCTGAAAGAGCGAACAGAAATAGGCCCATCTTTTAAAAATGTTTTTAGATTTTAACTTTTTTTCTTTCTGCAGTATCAGACAGAATCAAAGTAGTTAAAATCTTTAGTATTGTGGTTTTCCTTGCTATATCCTGAGAACACACCAGAGAGTTATTTTTACATTTCACTCTTGTTTTCCCAGAATTAGTAAACCTCAGCAAAACCAGAGTATATGAAGTTCACAATCTGCAGCTAGAGGCTCAGTGATTGAAGATATATACTTGACACCGGAGTAGCAGATAAAGGAAGAGAGTTCCAAACCAACTTTCTTCCTGAATTTCCAGTTGTTTAGAAAATTTTCTGCCAGGATTTTAATTTTAGTACCAGTCATTTTTATGGTGGAATATTAAATCATGTGAGCCATCTGAATTGGTTCAACTACTCACAAGTTTCCTGTTTCACTGAGGTCACAGTCCTATTCTTAGTGTTTGTGAATGTATCATGATGTAGGTAGATAAACCCTATAAGAAAGGCCAGCCTAAAGCAATTTAGCCTATAGTTACACTTCAAGTAATCACCATTGAATTCAATCCTGATTATAGCATTGTGCTGTCTGTGAATTTTAGGACTAATTTCTGTCCACTCAAATTGCCTGTGTTAACATTCTAGGCCTTTGTTGGCTAAACATTTGATACTCGTGACCTTTTTTCTTGAATTGATGTGTCTTGGTTGGAAGGATGCAAGCTGGCAGCAAATAGTTTATTATGCAGTGATCACAGAGTTCCTGATACAAAGATAAGAGTCCGAGAATCTCCAACCTTCATTGGAAGCTTAACAGGAAGAAGTTTTATAGTGGAAGAGGATAGACAAAAGTGGATCAAAAGGCAGACTCATCTTTGAGGGTTAGGGCTCCATCTTGCTGATGGAAACAGTGATGGAGATCTTTACTGATGTAATTATTTTACTAGCACAAGACATTTAGGAAATCATTAAATGTCAAGGGTTTCCAAACTTGGTCACCACTCTTATGCCACAAATTCAGTCCATTCCAGAACCCTTGACAGTTACAGGCATATCAAAAACAGTATCTGGGTCCATGTACTGTATAATGCTAAACCAAAATTTGGATAATGAATAAACCACTGTAGTGGGATGGCTTGCAATTAACATAAAAACATAATGCTTTGCAGATCCATGCACTTTATGTCAGCATTATGTGTAAACTAGACCATAGAGTCATATGTATCATATTTCATTGTATAAAATGTTATTCACAATAGCAAGTTAATAAACATTAACATAAGATAAGCCTGCCATAGTGAAAAATTATTTAAATGTGGAAGATTTAAGTTTCAAAGGCTGAAATACTAGTAGGAATGCAGGAATATTGAAGTAAATAAATTGTTCATTACCATTTAAAACCATAATGTTAACTCCTTTGCACTGAGACAGTCTGATTTTACACCCCAACCAGCTGCTTGTGTCCTAATATGCAACATATTCCTGTTTTATTTACTTACTGAATTTGTAGCCCATTTGTTTTGCTGCTCAAACCCTCTAAAAGTAAGTGTGTGTGTGTGTGTGTGTGTGTGCAGGCATACATGTGTTTATTAAAAATATATTGCTAAGCCATTTTGGACACATTACAAACACATTGATAAGACAAACTGCACCCACATGAATGAGCAACTAGACCAGTTTATTGCCCAAAGCCTTGCCTTAATAAAAATGTTTTTATCTGCCAGTAGAGAGAAGGAGTTAGCCTAACTTTCATTCTGTGGCCTGGGAGCAGGCACAGAAGAATATTCACACCAAATGTGCTTAGTGAAAAAACTAAGCGGCCCCCTCCTGTGGGTCTTAAAAGCCAGGCAGAATCCATAGGAAGAGCCTTGTCCGTCAAATGGCAATTTAAAGCTGTTTACCTCCAGGCTAGAAACCGGGAGACTGTGAGTTCTAGTCCCGCCTTACCCACAAAGCCAGCCAGGTGACCCTGGACCAGTAACTTTCAGCCCTAGGAAGCACGCAATGGCAAACCACTTCTGAAAAACCTTGCCAAGAAAACTGCAGGGACCTGTCCAGGCAGTCTCCAAGAATTGGACATGATTGAACAGATTAAAAAAACAAAACATCCTTTGTATTGCATTACAGTTGGATCCAGTAGCTAAATTAGTTTGGCTTCGCTGAAACCAATTCAAAATGTCCACTTGGAGTAACAACTTTTATTCATTTTGTAGAGACCCTAGGATAACTTAAGTTAAACCAGCAGGTCCATTCTGAGCCAAATTATTGGTATGGCATCCTGAATAAGAAAATAACCTCTAAGTTTGGAAATTCTTTGTTCAGGTATTATCTACATTGTGAACTTCTGGTTGGTCTAAGGGGAACCTCACTTTCCTAGACTTAAAATAGTATTGGCCTGCTATATAAGGTTGTTGTAAGGTTTGCAAGACATCAGAGGCACTTTTCTTTAGTTGCACATATCTAGGCCGAGATGGCCTGATTTACTGGGATATGACTGAGCAGAATTGAAAGTTTCATTTCAGATAGTGAGGTGGAGGATTAAAAATAGGAGAGACCTTTTTGTACACGCAAAGAGCTCCCACCATCCTTGACATTATTGTGTTCCAAAGCAATATTCCAGCATTGAACCCTGGTTAAAGTTCTGCCTTGCATGTGATTCAGAGGCGCTCACTTCTTCCGCCTTTGCCCCCCTCCTTAGGCATTCCCCACCCATCCCTCCACACATGTTTTTCTGGCTGTGCTATCATGTTTCACCAAGGCTGAGGGCGAGGGAGCCTGCATTCAGATAAAGGCTTGCCCTTGTTTGCAGAAGAGGAAGGGCAGCCCGTCAGGCAGGGCACACGAACAAACGTGCCAGACTGCCCCAGTGCTGTCTGCTTTTCCTTCAGTGCCCAGACTTACAGGAAGAGTTGGGGGTGGGGGTAAGCTGGGAGGATCTAATGGATAAGCCCTCACTGGCATCTGAAGAGCTCCTATTTCACTCACCCTGACGTTGGAGATCTACAAGTTAGTATGTGCAACGTGGGCACCGCCTTCCTTTGCTCACAAGATGAGAGCTCCCTTTCCTCCTCCCCTTCTTTGCTTTACTTTTTTTCTTCTCATCTAACCATCGGCCTTTTTCTGGGCTTGCTCCAGTGCCATCCCAACCCCCAGCTGCGTGAAACTCCCAGCACTGAGTGTTTTAAAAAAAAAAAGAGTTTCTTCTTGTTGGTGAACTTTGGGCAGTGAGATGAACTTGGCAACCCCAAAGTGATTTGCAAATCCGGGCATACCCAGGGCAATTTCTGCTGCAAAGGAGTGTGAAACGTCGGGAAGGTAGGGGTGGCCTTTTATTTTGAGGCATTAATTGTGGAAGCACCCCTTCCTCCTCTCAGACTTTCTAACTAATGACAATATGTATGTTGGGGGGGGAGAAGTTTAGCAAAGTCAGACAGATATGGAAACCAGTTTGTAGGGGTACCTGGGTGTCTGCATGTATACTGAAGGGAAATGAAAGGTCTCAGGGAAGGGAAAACAGGTACTTGGGAGCCAAAAGGGGAAACCTGTGGGGTGGGGGAGTGCTGATGGGTATATCAGAATGGCTGGGTGTATTTTCAGTTTGATTCTAAGATCCCACCACTAACATGCAAAGGGACACGTCCATGAGTGCTTTTGTACCTCCAGCGAAGAAATCCAAACTTTAAGAGTGTCTGTATGTGATTCTTAGTTTGCATGACTTCTCCTTTCATGCTCTATTTGGCATTTAAGGAGAATTTAATACTGGCAAGAAGCTTGTAGATGTGGGCAGGAAGCAAGCTATGCAGTAAGAAACAAGGCACAGACATTTATACAATTTCAAAAAATGAGTCTTTTTCCTTTAAAAACCATAAAGATTCCCCTGCTATGACATCATACCAGCCTTCAAGTTTCATGTCCTCATGATATACAGCAGTCATATTCTTAATGTTACCCTCCCACCATTTCCTAGCCTCTGATAGGCTAAGTCCCTAGAAAGCTAGTTCATATGTTGCATTTCTTTGGTATATCTATGTTAATTGATCTACCTTAAGCTAGGAGATTAAAACTGCATCTGTTAAAAGGACATTAGTACCCATGTTGATGTGTGCATTTTAAATCTACGCTTAAAACACAAAAGTAGCAAAAAGACAGTGACAGCCAGGATATTTTATGTTAATATGAATTATAAGTGGTGGAAATTAACATCAAAATGTCAGGTAAACAAAAAGTCTTTTGTTGGTATAAACAAATCTAATTTGGCATTGCAGGTTTATGAATACTTACTGGGACTAATGTCTACTGAACTTAGTAACAATTCTGTGCATAGGTTTGAACTGCATATATGTTACCTGGAAATACTGGGAACCAGATGTGTGACTATGTTGTTTATAAAATTACAGTGTTCTTTTTTCCTTTTAAATTTTTCTTGGATTCAAGGATCTTCTGTGGAACCACAGCACCTCCTTGGTGGTTGCCAGGCTATTTGCCCTACCGGGCTTTGGTGGTTCGTTTTAGATTCTTTTGATTTAAAATATGGGAAGCTGGCATTCTGTAAAGGAAATGCCAGCCTCCAACATACATTTATTTCCTAGATTTCTCTAGTCATCCCATATGCACATAGGCATTCTTAGAAAATATAAACAGTAGGTGGCTGCACCCCCGTGCTTTGTTTTGAAATGTGTCCATATGCCTAGAGTGAAAATAGAAACCAAAATAAGCTGGGATAACAGGAACCATCATGGGAAGGCACCTCAACAGCTTGCCTTCTGATTAATGGGTGTTTGTGGCCATTTTGTGGGGGCCCACAACTTGTTCTCAAAATATCAGATTTTATCTCTACTGCAAATTTCATTACCTCAGGGGTAAGTTTTCAAAAGCAGGTCCATGTAGAGCAGACTAAGAGGTGACTTAGTTCACTGTAGCCAAGGCCGCTGCCTCCGGGAAAAGGCACAACTGGCACAAAACTAGCCATGGCTTCCATCAAACTGTTCAGCAGTAGCTGTGGGTCTAAGACAACCTCCAAATCATGGACTTGCTCCTTCAATGGCAATGTGACCCTATCAAGAGCAGAGAAAGAGCTAGATCGTTTCTGGGTAAACAGTAACTCAGTCTTGCTGGGATTCAACTTCAGCGTTGTTTTCCATCTTATAGCCCCTGGGTATTGGGACAGGACTTTCCCCACATCACTATTCTGTCCCAGGGTCAGACAGACAGACAGACAGACAGACAGACACACACACACACACACACACACACACACACACACACTGTGTGTGTGTGTGTGTGTGTGTGTGTGTTTATCCTACCTTCATTATTTTTATAAAGAACTCAAGGCGGCAAACATACCTAATACTCCTCCTTCCTCTTATTTATATATCATCTGTATCATCCTATTTATATATCATCTCCTATATATCATCTCAGATGAACAAATGACTGCTTCCACCAGCTTCATTTAAATGTTACATAGCAGAGAAGAATGCTGTGACACCCACCTTGCATTAGAGCAGCATTAGAGCAGGCAATCTCTCCTCCTCCTCCTCCCCCTACATTGTCCACTCAGGAAGGAGCAGAACCATTGTAAAACAGTGCCCAAACCTCCTCCTCCTGCAGGCATCCCAGAAGGATAACATGATTGATAGTATGGAATGCTGCTGGGAAATCCGAGAGGACCAAGAGGATGTATTCCCTCTGTCCAGATCTCTTTGAGGTCATCTACCAGTGCAACCAATGTAGTTTCCATCCCATGCCCAGATTTGCACCATGACTGAAAGGGAACATACTGTCTCTCCTTTGTTTGATAAACCCTTTCTCAGGCACAGGACCTTAACATCATCTGCTCCCTGCTCCTCCTCCATGCACAGCCTGGGCTCTACTACTGAGCATTTTCCAAAAATAAAAATTACCAATGAATCATTAAGGCATAAGAATATTATAGGAGTTGAAATCCATCCTTCTTTTAAACATAGCTCAGTCAGAAGGAAAACCGAAAGTCTTGCACGTGGGAAAAAGAAAGAAATGGTTGCTGATCCCCAACGGCAAATTGGCTGGCTCACAAATTTAATTTGTCTAAATCATTTAGAAGTAGCCTATGTCTTACAAGGAGAGCCAGCCCTTTCACCCAGACTGGCACAGACAAGCACCTTTATCAAGTAGTTGCAAATGAGTTGGTTAAACTCATTTGCTACATCTTCAGCAGGTTTGGGAGTATGATCTGATTTTTGCAAATTGCACTGCACAAAGGGGATTTCTGGTATAATTCCACTCAGAGTCCCTCTTGGGGGGGAGATGGGCGGTAGCAAAAATTTGAGAAATTAATTAATTAAGGTTTTTTTTTTAATAAAAAAAGTCACATCTCTAGTCCTCAGGCAGCAAAGGGATGTGAGCAGTGGTCTCTTGCTCATCTTTTTTGAACATAATGTGGCTTTGGATTTTCTGACAGTAAGTCAGAGTTTGCTGGGAACTGGAAGGGGTGTGTGTTTTGGCAGATGCTCTAGAGGAGGAGACAGGGCTTTAATGGATGGTAATGGAGAAAAACTATTTCTGAAATACAAAGTCTTCTGCCTGTATCACCTTTCCCTTACTTCTACCTTTCTCACCTGTTGCTGAGAAAGGCAAAACCTTATCTGTGTTTTTGGTCTTCCTTTTACAGAGTCGAAAAGACAAAGAAAGGCCTAAACAGAAGCACAAGAAGCATTCAGAATCACCCACCAATCTCACACTGTCTTCCACGCCCATAGTCCCTGAAAAGGTAATGAGAAATGCACGTAAGATGTTTGCAACAGAGGTCTGGGTTTTTTTACAGTGACAGCCAGTCTGTGTCTACTCCATATAGTACTTTGCCCAAACACACTCATGGTTGATGTTGGATGCACATTCAGCTTTCCAAAAAATTCAGGGTTTTTTGTTTGTTTAAAATGGGCCACGTTTCATGGCTCCAAAGATGGACTTACGAATGATGAAATCTGGAAATGAGCACTAATCACTCACCTCATTGTGCTGCATGGTTCCCTGTAGCTATTAAAAATACAGTGCAGCAAGTAAACACATGCTGAATTTTTTATTTGATTTTCCACATTGCAGAATTCACCCTTCTTTTAGACTCAAGTTTAAGTGCAGAATGAGAATTTTATACACAGCCTACTCGAGAACGCCCTTAAAAGTAGAAGAAAAGAAGGATAAGAGAGAGGAGAGGAAAAAATGAGGAAACAGTGTCTTGTCCCACACCACTTTGTTTCAGGTTCTAATTGCCCCCACCCTGCGCTTCCTTACTGCTTGGCAAATGGCAAGTCACAGGAATTCCATTTTGCAGCTGTGGCTGCTCACAACACAATCACTAAACTGAGCCCCCAGTGATTCTAGAAGCAAGTCCTAACTCGTTCTTGAAGCACATGTTCCAGTTCAAGCTTCCTGTAGCCTTAATAACTTAATAGCAGAGCTTTGCTTTCTCTGTGTCTTTCTGCAGTCCACTTGTAAGCCAGGAAGGAAAAGCAGGCTAGAACCAAACCTCACATTACTTATCTGTATCAGTGGTGGCCATTATCAGGCAAAACAAGGATACACAAAGCCTTTAGGAGAAATTTCATTTCCAGATCCTTTTTTCAAGGCTCTGGCAAGAGATTTTTCTGTGGAAAAACTCATCTTTCAGTCTCTCTTCTTTGTCCTGCCATTCTGGTGTTTAATCTGATCCAAGACAGCTGGATGCTTGCACACAGAGATTTTTGCCCTAAAGCATAATGTGGAACTAATGCATTATTGGGTTTTTAAGGCTGGAAATGGGTAATAGATTTGAAAAGAATAGAAAGTGGCACTGAGAGCTTGCTTTCCATTATCAGTGAACAGGAGTCTCTTTTGTCCTACTGTCACCTCAGGCCAAATGAGTTTTGCAGGGTTTTGAAGTAATACAGACCCCGCACAACCTGTTTACAGGAGGTACGTATGCTACAAGCAACAATCCCTCTCAAACTATCTAGTTGCATCTCCAGTCTTAAGCTTGCATACTCATTTTGACTTGAAAACAGCAGCATCTATAACAACCTGCCATGACTTTGAGATGACAAGACAGGCATGATGACATCATCCAAATGCCATAATTCTATGCTTGCATCTGTTGTCTGATACAAGTGTTTTAAGTCACTGTGTTTGCATGATCACATCATACAGACATCATCATTTGCCCTCTTCGATGGACACCCTTGCTTGGAAGTGCTTGTTGGGTTCTAGGATGTGCTGTATCTTAGGCAGAACACTTCTAAAGGTTCTCAACAGTTGGTTGTGTCCATGCATGCATATTTTACAACAAGGTTTTACCTAGTATTTTAGATTATAGGAGATAGTTTGTTTTCAGAGATTTAATTTGCCATCCTGATTTGGGTTGAAAGGGCTGACTATCATGCTGCTGATTTGGAACAAAATGCTAATAATATTATGAGAAGGCATACAGTTTGAAAACAGAAGGTGCTCTAGAGCAAATATATTTTAATCCAGGGTTTCTCAACCAGGGTTCTGTGGAGCCCTAGGGTTCCGCGAGAGGTCACTAGGGGTTCCCTGGGAGATCATGACTTATTTTAAAAATTATTTCAAATTCGGGCAACTTCATATTGAAGAGGTAACTTTCATTCTTTATTTTTAGTTTAAGAACACTGTTAATGCATATATACAGGCCTACACATGAAACGAATATAATAATTTTGTGACTTCTGGCCTATATTTGAGCCTGAATGTGCAGGGGTTCCCCGAGGCCTGAAAAATATTTCAGGGGTTCCTCCAGGGTCAAAAGGTTGAGAAAGGCTGCTCTAACCAAAGTGTACTTAAAAAAAATTGATAGCAAAGCTAATGCAGTGGTACCAAACTTCAGGTGCCACAGTGATATACTTACGCTGTTTTAGCTGACGCTGTGTATTACATTACTTACTTCAAGATGTGGTGAGCAGTCCTTCCTACATTCAGGGCTTCTTCTGATCTTTTATCCCCAATTCCTGCTACAAGAAATCTGAATAACATCCACTGGCGCCCTGAGGTATTTACTTGGTGTTGCAGTCAGATAAAAAGCAAGATATTCTTGCCCTACAGAGAAGGGTTGTTTTTCAGTTTCTTGCCACACCAGTTTATAATGGATCTTTAAAAAGCAGCAGTCAGGCTTAAACAAAAATGTTTAGGATATTTGCCAGAGAAGGCAATATGATCATTCAGAACCAGGAGAACATGGGTCTATTAAGCTGGCAAATTGTTCTCTCCTTTCCTTTGAATACCATCATGTCTCTGCATGAGACAAACCATCCTGCAGATCTGTACCATTTCCCTGGTTTTTAGTTCTGAATAGAACTGCTAATAGAGGTTTGCTCTCTTTTTGTATTTGCTGGTGGACACATTTGGAATTTTGAGAGCATCCTATAGATAGGGTGCCTATCATGGAGGGATGAATTTATAAAATGGCTGTTATGCATACCCAGCCATAAAATGAAAACATGAGAAAGGGCATGGAGTTTGGAAAACGTTCAAGGAAGGACTTAACTGAATTAATAATATCAGAGGTCATTATCCCTCTGATCCTCAAAGTGCTAATCCCATGTCTGTTACCTGGTATAAAGCTCTGGATTTTGCTGCTGTCCCTCAGCGCAAGCAGCCCATTGCTGAGAAAAGCTATTAAACCAGCATTCCGTTTGGTGGTGACCTCCAGATGTATTAGACCTCAGCTCTTATACCTGGCTAGCATGTTGTTAACCCTTTGAGGTAGGCCAGACTAGGAAACTGAGTCTACAAGTTTGACTGAAACTATAGTATATTTATTGATACACAGCTATAGTAACAGTATCTTGAAAGCCTGGCTATGTTTTCCCTTCTCTCCCTCTTATATCCCATGGAATTAGGGCAGAACCAGACTGAGTTTCTTCCTAATGTTTTTGTTCGTTTGTTTGTTTCCCAGGCTTAAAGCATGTTTGTGTTCCTGTTGTTGTAACCATCTCTGCATTGTTTCTCCAAGGCCATCTCTCTGTACATGTTATAGGAAGAATTCTTGTTCCACACATTTGGAGGATGCTAAATTCACTCATTCACATTAGATTCTTCTTCTGTGGTTCCCAAATTTCCTGCTGGCTTCCCAAACAGTTTTAGAAATGTGTTGCCTCCCAAGCCATAGATAGATGGATCTGGCTAGCCCATTGATCTAGAAGATAGGGACTGATTTACTTACAGAAGGAATTCCTCAATTTTTGGTTGTTGGATGATTTAGAGAATAGTTGCGCTCCAGGCCTTTCTTTCTTTTGCTCATCCTACCTAGGGAGCTTATTTCACCCAGCCCATAATTTCTTCTCCTTCGTTTCCTTTATGCGTTCTCTGCTTTCTGTGATAATTCTTCCAGCCAGCAGGCTAGCAGTTGTTTGGATAGTTAGTATAACCTTTGATGTTATCATATAAACAGCAATTAATGAGCAAAGGCAGGGAGCATATGTAGGTTGGACTTAATTGATGGCCATCTTGCTCCCTCATCCTATTGATTTAGACACCTTACAGTGACGTTTATGTACACTGACCATATTTTCTTGGAAAAAATTAAAGGACAGACCTGAAAAAGGGGCAAATCTGAAAGAGGTTCATAAGGATAAAAAAAATAATTGTTTATGTTTATAACTTTGCTTTACAAAGGAAAATTCAAGAGCAAAACCAAGAAAAACTCTACAAAAACACGTATTCTAATAAACTTATCTAAAATCAAACAGTATATGTAAATTTATTTTAAAAAGACAATTCAATGTCCATATTTTTCACATGAATGTGAAAGACTATGCATTAAGTGGTACCATTTGTATGGTAAAAGTTTAATGACCAAAATAAAGGTCAAAAATGAGTTTTTGAAAGAAAGATAAATCTAAAGGACAGCTTTCTGAAATAAAAGACTGTCCTTTATAATAAAGGATGTATGATCACTGTAGTTCACTTATCTGGGTCAGCAGCAAAGTTTCTGCTGGAAGCTATATGCTAACATTTCCTGCAGAATCTTGGGTTCTGGTTCTCAAAGCCTCATCTCTGTTTGTGTAACACTTGGAGTCCGCGCGCGCACACATACAAGCTGGAATGTTGTCAGTGAAGCCCACTCACTCTCACTTATTGTAAGCATAAACCATTTTACCTCAGGAATCCTGCTGCTACTCTTGTTTGAAGAATTCCTGGGAAACTGCCATCTGCCTTAATTAAACCAGCTTAAATTAATTGGATTTAACCCAATCTGATTGGGGATTTTTGCCTGTTGGTTTAATTTAATTCTATTGCCAGAGCATTTGTCCAGAAGAGGCCTAGTCACTTGTTTTATTTTTCTTCTCCACCTTGAAAAAGCACTTGATGGGCATGAATTAAAACTGTATTTTTATAGAGATTAAGTGGATAGCTACATCAATAGGCATCAACGTATATAGTAATACCACAACAATTTTTATGGATTAGTCTTGGTAACATTTTCCAGTTTAAAGGAATCATAAATTATAAATAATCTGGGAATAAATTTTTCACAGATTTTATCTGTAAAGACTGCTGGCACAACTAACATTACAGGCAATTGATTAGATCTAATAGAAGAGAATATATGTAGCTCAAGGCTGAACTATGGAGACCTTGGTGCTCTCTGAGCTTGATTGCTTGCAGACGTTTCATTACTCATTAATAGGTAATGAAATGTCTGCAAGCAAACAACCAGGCTCAGAGAGCACTAAGGACTCCACAATTGATTAGATATTGTACAGTGTACCTTAGAATAAAGGGTAGCTGCCTAGTACCCACCAGACACTTTGGGTTCCATCATTAACAGCTAGCTTAGCCAGTGGGCAGCTATTGTAAGAATTATAACCCTAAACATCTGGAGGACTTCTGGTTGCCTATGTCAGCTTTAGAGGTAGGCAACTGTGGTTCTGGGGTTCTATTTGACCCCCAGAGGATTCTCATCTGGTTCACAGCACAATTAATTTAAATTACTACTCATTGTGAACCACAGCTGCATTTTACCAAGATGAAGATCAAGGATGCTTTAATCTCTCCTCCCATCACCACCATCAATAAACAGCAAAGAAAAAATTGGAAAGACAAAGTGCAGGCAAGTGGGCACAAAGAGTTTCCCTTAGCTCCTGATCTTGCACTCTTCCATTTAGGCTTCTTGAGTTCAACAGCTTGAGTCAGCAAAATAGAAGGTAGGAATCTTAAGTGCAGCAAATGCGCAGTGACACCAACAGCAGAACATCAGTTTCTTTCTGTGTGTCAGACTTCCATTCCATTCCATTCCAAGGCGTAATATTCTCTAGCCAAAGGACAGATGTTATTCATGGCTGTTCTCCTATCACTGCTACTGATCCTGACATTCCTACTTCAAATCTCCATGTGTGTGATAAAAGGGCAAAACATCAACTGTTGCTCATACTGGAAATGCAAGGCTTGATAAGTAGTTTTGTCTGGATCTGTATTAATATGGCAGTGTCTGTGATCAGAAGCAGTGTAAAATGTTTCTTGCTCAGAATTACTCAAGGGAATACATCTACGTACTATCTAATTACAAACTGCATAGAAACTTGGTTATATGTGTATTTGTGTGTGTATGTGCATATTTTTTCATGCATTTTACTCTGAATATCAAAATAATTAAAAAAAGACTTGCTTGGTGAGATTCAGTACTTTTACAGATTAGCACTTGCTTATACTGCCAAATTTCAGAGTATTCTTACTAAAGCAAAAGGCAACATACAGTCATGTGACAGCTCTAAAGACTAACATACTGTACTTATTGTAATTTGAAATGGTAACTTTCATAAATCTAGAACAGAAGTCTGACTAATTTTAAGCAAGAATGGCTTCCCTGTGTGTTTGTGTGTGTATGTCACATTCCTTATATACTGTATATGTGTGTGCATCACAGTCTCTCTCTCTATCTATCTATATGTCATACACAAGCCAAACTTAGATATTTAAAGTATGAATTTTAAGGGAGTATATTTGATGTAAAGATAGTAACCAGAAGCAATTTTAAATTCTTTGAAGTAATCACCAGTCAGATACAATGGGAGAGAATTTAGAACTTAATATTGATTTTAGTGATTATTTTTAGTATTTTTTTCTTTTCATAAGGTCATGTACATTTATTTTAGATAATGATAAATAGTGGTCACATTAATATAAATATTACTGTTTAGAGTTTTGTAGTGATTTACAGTTATTTCTCAAGATGATACAGTGATTTCAGTTTTATATTGTCAATTATTTAATCAATGAAGTAATGAATTCTAAATTTTATGACAAATGTAAATTCTTGGTTTATTTACTGATATTTTATTTTCCAGCCACTAGGTCTTTTCTTCTTTTTTCTTTTATGTAGTTATTTATTTTATTCCTCAAATGTTTTAAAATAAATACATTAAAAAGGGTAAATACATTCGGTGGGTATGGTGAATGCAGAAAGGAGGTGCGGAAAAGAAGGTTTTCACAGTTAGACCAAAAGGCCAACCAATACCAGGGATGATTATGCAGAGCACCAGTGTCATCCAGTCAAAAGAGCAGAGCAGGTGTGAGCCATCATACACTGTCAGAATTGGCACAGTGGGGTGTAGAGTGTACAGAACTCCCTCAAGAGGAACCATATTTCCTGTACTGTAGTGTGCAGCCACTCCCTTCCTCTGTTAACCTGCAGACTAATCTGACAGCAGCAAATCTGAAAATAATTTCCATCTCAGTAGCTTAATTCAGGATAAAGTTTCCCTTTGTAACTTTTTCCCGAAATACAAAAACTTTCAAGTCTAGTATAAGCTCACCTCACTGGACGTTTTGTAAGCTTTGGCATATCAGTGGTTTGTTCTCTCTCTCCTCTCTCTAATTTTATTAAAGATTTTTTTTTAAAGGAAGTTAAAAACTAATAGGAACTAATATAAAGTACGGAAAAGAGAAAGAAATCAAAGAGAAAGCTAAAAGTGCAAGGGAGGGGGGAAGTAAAAGGAAAATAGAAAAGAAAATACAAAGAAGTAGCTTCTGATCTTCTTTACAGCAGTTATAAATGCAATTATAAATTTATCTCTTACTCGATGGTTACACCATAACTCTCTTCTTTCTATAATCTATCCTGTCTAATCATCAAAACCATAAATCAGTCAATGGTTTGTTATTTTATGATGCTTCATGTATTGTTTAGCCTTTTAAGAATAAGTGGAGGCACTGAAAATGAACTGATGGGAACGTCCATCCTTTTGTGCTAGTTTTCTAGCATCTGTCTAGCTGAGATATTCAATCTCTCTAAGCAAAGAGGTAATAAGAACGACAATTTGTAATAACTAGTTGCTGTTTAAGGGTAGGGAATAGATCAGAATTATATTTGTGATAGCTGATATGCTTGTGAGATTTGTATCCCTGCTTCTGAATGATCTGCTGGAGAGACACATGCTGATATAGCAGTTGCCTCATCCATCCCTTATCCTAACATTTTGCAAGTGACTGGGAAGGAAGGCAGTATGACAGAACAGGCAGGTCTAGAAGGGTATAGGTATTTATTTGTTTATTTCATTTATATCCTGGGCGCCGTGGCGCTGCGGGTTAAACCGCTGAGCTGCTGAACTTGCCGATCGGAAGGTCGGCGGTTTGAATCCGCGTGACGGGGTGAGCTCCCGTTGCTAGTCCCAGCTCCTGCCAACCTAGCAGTTCGAAAACATGCAAATGTGAGTAGATTAATAGGTACCGCTTCAGCGGGCAGGTAACGGTGTTCCGTTTAGTCATGCCGGCCACATGACCACGGAAGTGTCTTCGGACAAACGCCGGCTCTTCAGCTTTGAAACGGAGATGAGCACCGCCCCCTAGAGTCAGACATGACTGGACTTAATGTCAAGGGAAACCTTTACCTTTACCTTACAACCAAAATAGACTCTCTGACAATCCTGACATTTTTCTCTTTTATATATGCACTATCACTTTGTAAGATGAGTATTTGCCTGAGTCTCCTGAACTTACTAGTTCTGGCCACTGAAAACAGTAGGTCCTCTCCTTCCAGAGCTGAAGATAATTGAAAAGTAGGATCTCTGCTCACTTTCATTTCCTAGAATAGGTGAAATTAAGTTTTACGAAATGTTATATTGTACTTTGCAGAAAAAGCAATGAAATAAGAAATATGGTTTGTTGCCTCAGATGAATTCAGATATTTAAATAAACCACAGCTTTGCAAAGTATATGCTGGCTTACCATTACCTGCAGTCCAGGCTCTTCTAAGAACTACTACCTGTCTTCAGAATAGAGAGCAAAGAAGGAAGAAGAATAAATGTGACAGCTAGAAGCCAAAAGATTTTAACTTGTAAAGGGAGGGTTGAAAAGATAGGACTTAAGAATCAAAGGGGTACGCAGACCTGTCTGTAGTAGTATTCAGAAAGAGAAGATGACCAAATCTTACAAATGCAGGAAGCAACCAAGAAAATGAAAATGTGCTAGAAAATAAAAAGGTTATGAGCTGAAAAGAATGTGAACACCTATGGACCAGAAGTGGAAAATAACAATGCATTAAAGAACAGAAAGTGTTAGTCTCTGCAAAACAAGCAAAGTGAGAGTATTTCTGATGTTAGAATCAGTTATATTCTGGGTACTTACATAAGAAATACAAAAAACTTTGTTACATCACAACCAACATTCATTGTTCATTAATCTCAGAGGTTAATTGCGCCCTTCCACTCTAAAATGCCAGCCTTTCTGGAAATGAATTTGCTCAGAAAGCGAAATAAGCACTATTCATTAAACTTTGGTGCTGTTTCTCCCTCTCCATACTTCTCCATAATTTGGTTATCCTTTACTGTAGTATCCATTATTTAATCTTATGGAGTAGAGTGAGATTCTTTATGTTCCACCACAAGTATGGCTTCAGGAATCTCAGAAGAGGTTAAAATTGGCCATTAAGAAAATTATGCATCACCATAAGACAACCTGTTAAGGGGCCCACAGTTAAAACTGCAAACAGCAGGATATTGCTCTAGGTCAGGACAAGGGTGAGGCCACAGCAGAGGCAGAGGGCTTGAAACAAGTCAGGATTCCATGATATTAGTGCAATTTCTTCTGGGATCAATCAAGTTTTCAAATTAAACAAGTTCAAGATTTTTTAAGCATGTAAAACAATATATCTTCAATCCAAAGATTCTGGAAGGCAACTATGGTTTCAAAGAAATATTCATATGCACATGTACACCCACATTCATAACAGGTTGTTTATGTGTTCTTTATTACCAATTGTACAGAACTTGATTCTGGATGTGGGTAGTGGCTTAGGGAACTTAGGTGAGGCTGATAGTAAGAAAGATATTCTTGTGATTGGGACTGACTGAAAAATGGAATGGATTGATCGGTATAGTTACATAGTACCACTAATGTGGATTGTTCAACTTCTTTGTTAGGGAAAAATAAATGGATCTGTATATGTAAATGAGAACATTTGCAAAGAGATTTTCATAGAAATGATGGGAGCAAGATATATTTCAGCATTGGATGCATCAAATGAGTTTAGCAAATACCATTCGTAATTACAGTAAATTATTGTGCACTTTTAACATTCCTTCTAGGAGATGTTGCTTTAAGAATTGCTATTTAGATTGATTTTTACCTGATCTTTTCCATAAAGAGATACAAGTTATATTTAAGGGTGTAAGAATGGAGTCTGACAAGGCATGAACTAACAATTCCCAGGTTAGGGAGAATCATTATGTAAACAGCTCAGCTGCCTCCCAAGGCCATCAGAAGACCATCCAGGCATCTGTGAACTTGTAAAGGTAGAAGGAAAAGGCCTAAGTTTAAACTCTATGGTATAGAGATATATAAAAGCTCCAACTTTTTTGCACTACAGTGGGCAATCAACTTGTTCATTCATTCTTGTCTTCAGTAAAGATTATAATCTAGCCAAGTCATGTCTGAGAGTCTTCTTCTAAGTCAAACCAAGTGCTGATAAAGAGTGAAGTGCCTGAAGAACTGTGATTTACTGCCCAGCCCTGGTATGAAACCTGGCAGCTTGATCATCTATCCTTACTCCCATCACACTGGAAGGACAGTCTTCACCTAGGGACCAAATATTAAACTATGGGTACAGATCCTCTAGCAACCCTGTAAACTGTCAATCAACTTGCTGAGACCTTGTTCCAGTATCAGATGGACCACTTATATGATGACCCAATTAGACCAGCTAGTTGAACAGTATCTACAACTGACCCATTCCTGTACTGGTGCCGGCCCAAGATCTTGCAGTCACTGCTGATGCAGCAGTAGCAGCCTTTGGTCAAGTACTAGCTGCCAGGCAAATATCATGGGAATTTTGCAGATTATCCTCACTCAATATAAACTATAGATCTCCCAGAGATCAAATTATTTCGCCACTAACTGAACCCACACAGGACAATGTAATGACAGAGGGAATTATAAAATGGGCAATCCCTCCCCATTCTGATTCAGAACAGCCTAGACATGGACAATTGGTCTTATTTGGTTGCATTCCTGAAAGCTAACTTGAAAGGTCTGGCGAATCATGAAATCCATTGTCTTTGAATAGAGTTTGCATACAGTGTGAGAGTATGCTGCTGAGCTTCAGCTGTTAGCTTGAAGTGTGATCTCAAATGGAAGAGGCTTAACTGATCAGTTCAAGAGAGACTATCAAATGAAATTCAGAAAAAATTTATTTGTCAAGACATTCCAAAGATTATTGTAGTATTAATCCAAGTTTGCTTGGGCATCAGTGGACATTAGGAGTTGTGGTACAGTGTGAGTGAAAAGGGAAGGCGCCATTATTTTCTTTCTTTCTCTTCTCTTTCCCTCCCCTCCTTCTATTTCACACCTGAGAATCCTCTGTCTTCTCAGGCAGATGCATGTGTTTATACTGTAGAGAACCTGGCCACTTTGCACATGAGTGTTCCACTAAGACCTTTCCTTACAAAGCATAAAAGAGTGTTATACTTTTGTGGGAAGTGGGCATTTTGCAAGCAGGTGCCTTAAACACTCCAATATGACTTGTTGGGAATTGATACAGTTCCAACCCCCAAACTCAGAAATAGAGGCAACCCGAAATGAGCCCAGACACTTGGAGCTACAAATCATTTAATCATTCCTCTTAATCTACAGATTCCGACTGGTCCTGAACTACAACTCCATGCTATAATAGATTCTGGAGCCATAGGCAACTTCATTGCATCCTCCATGGCACACAAATATGTTCTGCCCATTTAGCCAGTCAAACTTCCTGTTGGGGTAAAATTATTGATGGCCACTTCTTATGCTCAGAATAGAGGGCATGGAACTGCTACAATTTATCAATAATCGGGAGACTTTGAACTTTCTTTGGCCTTCCCATTGCATTTCCCAATTGTCTTATACTGGCTACAGATGTTCAGTCTGCATATAGATTGGAACTGAGATAACATTGCCTTTGATTTCCTAGGATGTAAGACTCACAGCCCAGGAAATCAGCTCAGACCCCACACTACTCCTTTCTGTTCAGCAAGTAAGTCTCCTACTTTGCCTGCCAAATATGCAGACAGTATGCTTATGTGTTTGGAAAGGGGGTCACCCTTTGGTTCTAAGACTACGCAATCAGTCTTATTCCTGGAGTCCAGATCCCCACAAATGCCTCTGCCCAATTTGAAACCGAGGGTTGGCTTTTTAAAAAAAATGTACAAAAATTTATAAGAAGGCTTGAGCTGTCTGTTCTCCTCTTGCAGGGGAGGAGAACAGACTTTTTTGTTAAGAAGGATGGTTCCCTAGGTGTGGTCCACTATGTTGAGATTGCCACATCCTTAATACTGTACCTATTATAGGAATCACTGTCATCTCTTCATTTCTGAACTTTTGGAACAGTTAGAGAAGGCATGCATTTTTATCAAATTGCATCTCAGAGGGCTTATAATCTGGTTTGCATGAAACAGTGTCACACATATTTAACCACTTTTGGGAAATTTGAATATATGGTAGTGACATTTGGATTAGGTAACTGCCCATCAGTCTTTCAATAATTATTTGAACAAATTTTTAATTTTCTGTTTAAATAATTTCCTGATTGTAATGGTTGCCTATTCTAAAACACCATCAGACTCATGAGCAGGAATTCAAAGATATCTGATTTATTAAAGAATAGTATGCAGGATCACAGAGAAAGCTGAGAATGATGAAAGCGCGCCAAATTCAAACTAAAAACCCTCGGTGCAAATGAAATCCCTTCCCCCGTAGAATCTTCTCAAGTTCACAATCCCAGGTGCTCCTAATGGTTTCTGATGGTCTGCGGGAAAAGGCCTTGAACAGATAACATAACCCAAACACATTCCATTGTACTGATTTCCCATACAGGGCTTGGTACAAGGTATCACAGCAGCTCCCTCTCAAACAGAAATGTGCGTCAGTGCCATGGCATGTGAAACATTATGATGTATAAACTACATTGAATCAGTGAACATGACATACTGCCCCCCCAAAAAGAAAGAATACATTAAGCAGCAGGCTTCAAAGGGTAAGCAAGGTGGAAATGGTTAAATCAGGAGCGTTAACATGGTGTGCAGACACCCATTCAGGATGAGGAAAGTATTTCCATCGGACCAGATACTGTAGGGTGCCTCGAAGCTTGCGAGAATCAACAATGTCCTTGACTTCAAAGTGTTGTTGGCCGTCAATCATAATTGGAGCAGGAGGTTGAGGGTGCCAACGCTGTGAGTGGTGCACAGGCTTAAGCAAGCTGCAATGGAAAACAGGGTGCAAGCGTTTCAAATTGTGAGGCAGTTCCAATTAAACAGTAACTGGATTGACAAGACAAACAATAGGAGAAGGACCAATGAATTTGGGAGCAAGGTTTTTAGATGGTTGTGGGGATTTGATAAATTTAGTAGATAAATACACCTGATCCCCAACTTTGAAGTCATGTTGTAAAGAGCGATGCTTGTGACTTGTAAGCAGCCTGGGCGTCAGCTAAAGCTTGTTGAATTACTGGCCAGGAATCAGACAGTTTAACAGCCCAGTCAGATGCAGAACAGGTTTGGGAAGGGGGCTGTGGCAGTTCAGGGATGGGAACAAAGTCGTGACCAGAAACCACACAAAAGAGGTTTGTCCGGTACTTTGATGCACATCATTGTTGTAAGCAACTTCAGCAAAAGGTAATAACTCCACCCAATCGTCCTGATGGTAGTTAATGTATGCTCTAAGAAACTGTTCAAGAGTGGAGTTTAAAATCTCAGTAGAACCATCAGTCTGTGGATGGGATGATGTGGACAGTGCTTGTTTGGTGCCAATCAATTTTAGAAATGATTTCCAAAATTGGGAAGTAAACTGTGTGCCGCGGTCAGAAATTAAATGGGAGGGGCTACCATGGAGGCGGTAGATGCGGTGGAGAAATAGGCGCGCCAATTGTGGGGTTGACAGGATGGATGCACATGGAATGAAATGAGCTTGCTTAGAGAAAAAATCCTTTACAACAAATGACAGTTTTCTTCTGACTGGGAGGTAGGTCCACAATGAAATCCATAGAAATCTCCTCCCAGGGGCGGGATGGGCTGGCCACTGGCTGTAGAAGCCCCTGTGGTTTCCCCCCTTTTCGTTTTGACATGGCACAAACAGGACAGGAAGCAACATAGTCTTTTACATCACGACTTAAGGTTGGCCACCAAAATTGACGGCGAACCAAATGCAAGTTTTTGACAAAGCCAAAGTGTCCAGCAAGTTTATCATCATGGGAACGCTGCAAAACATCAGCTCTTAAAGTTTCAGGCACATAAAGGCGGTGTTCCACCCACGCCAGACCGTTTTCAAAAGAAACATTGTCTCTATTAGCTAGCAACCAAGTGTCAGATTTCAGTGCCTGGAGAAAGTCCTTTTGTAATTGACAAGGAACTTGCACTTTCCGCTTCCCAGACTAGGCTGGGGGTGGGGTTGCCCGTGCACGGGTCTGGCTCCGAGTGACAGCAACCAAGCCCAGTTGTGGTTCGGTGAGAACAGTCACAACCACATCTGCCACCTGGTCAAGGTCCTGAGGTAAACATGACAAAGCATCGGCCAGAAAGTTTTTTTTTCCCGGAATAAATTTTAACTGGAAGTTAAAGCGACTGAAAAACTGAGCCCAGCAAATCTGTTTAGGGCTGAGACGTCATGGGGCACGGAGGGCTTCCAAATTCCTGTGATCGGTCCAAACCTCGAAAGGGCATTTAGCACTTTCAAGGAGATGGCGCCAGGTTTCTATAGCTGCTTTCACAGCAAACGCCTCCTTTTCCCAAACATGCCAACGGCATTCTGTTTTGGAAAATTTCCTGGATAGATAAGTGCAGGGTTTTAAGTGATTTTCTGAAATCTCTTTGTAACAAAATAGCCCCAATAGAGGAGTCAGAAGCATCAACTTGGACCACAAAGGGGCGTTCAAGATCAGGGTGCTCAGCAGTGAAAAGGGTTTTTAATTTCTCAAATGCTGCCTGGCATTCAGGCATCCAATTCAGCACTGCCCAGGGTTTTTTACTTTGCGTGTCTCCCCCAAGCCCTTGGTACAGAGTAAATCAGTGAGGGGCAGAGCAATCTCAGCGAACCCCTGGATAAATTGCCGATAGAAATTACTGAACCCTAGGAAACTTTGTAATTGCCTCCGGGTGCGGGGACGTTCCCAACTTAGAATCGCCTGAATTTTTGCAGGGTCCATTTGTATACCCCGGTCAGACACTCGATAGCCCAGATAGTCAAGTTGGGTTTTGTGAAACTCACATTTGGAAAGTTTGGCATAGAGTTTGGCATCTCTAAGTTTGCGTAACACCTGTCTGAGGAGGCGTTCGTGTTCCTCCTCGGTTTCAGTGTAAATGAGAACATCATCTAAATAAACCAGGACCCCTTTAAACAAATGATCATGTAATACTTCATTAATCAATTGCATGAAGACTCCGGGTGCCCCTGCCAACCCAAAAGCAAGGACTTTGTACTGAAATGATCCTAGTGGGCAATTAAAAGCAGTTTTCCACTCATCCCCAGCTTTTATGCGAATGCAGAAGTAGGCTTTGCAAAGATCGAGCTTGGAGAAAATCTTGCCCTTTGGCAAATGAGCTAACATGTCCTTCATGAGGGGCAGAGGGTACTTGTTGACAAGAGAGACGCAATTTAACCCGCGATAGTACAGAGTCGAAGCGTGCCATCTTTCTTTTCCCGGAATAACACAGGAGCCCCAACTGGGGAATTAGCAGGTTCAATAAACCCCCTTGATAGATTTTTGTCAATGAAGTCCCGTAATGCCTCGAGCTCCTTCTGAGTCATTGGATAAATTTTCGGCTTGGGCAATTGAGCATTGGGGACCAACTCTATTGCACAGGCAGTTTTCCGGTGGGGGGGGTAAACTGATCTGCTTCCATCTCCCCAAATACATCTGCAAATTCTTGGTATTGAGCAGGCAAGCCTTCTAAATGTTGCAAGTTATGGCGTGGCATGGCGATTGCTGCCCTTCCAACTCCCGCACGTGCAACTATCTCCGCTGTAGGAGCTTGGTAAAATCCATCTTTAAAAGTCACAGTTCTGTGCTCCCAGTTTATATAGGGGCTTCGATAGGTCAACCAGGGGATCCCCAGGATTACCAAGGGATTGCCAACAGGTGCTACAACAAATTTCAAAGTCTCATGGTGGCTGCCCATTTGCATTGCCACAGCTCCAGTGAAATGGGTTGCCACCCCCCCCCCTTGCCGTTGAACCATCCAACTGTGTGAAGATCAAAGGCTGCTGGAGGGGGAAACTAGGCAAGTCCAAAGCAGCAACCAGATCAGGGTGAATTAAACACCTGGAACACTCAGAGTCAACTAAAGCCCGTACCTCTGTACTTTTTGTGCAGGAACCCAATTTCACTTTTACTGCTAAAGTGGGACAGTCAGCACTCACCATAGCATCTTCGTGCCATCCTCTTCCACCTGTCCGCTGGCACTCTTCATGGCAGGTGGCTGGCGTTTCCCACCGGCTCCTTAGAGTCGTCTTCAGCCTCTCCCAAGAAGTAAATTACTTCTTCAGCGTCGGCTGTCCCTTTGGCTGCTGTCATTCGCCGTGAGGGGGAGGCGATTTGGCCGGCAGCTTCCCCACTCGATCTCCAGCCTTGGCAATCAGCTGCTCGATGGCCCTCCTTTCCGCATTGGAGACACTGACCCCTCACATAGCGCCAATCTCTCTCCTCATCCCAGGCTCTATAGCTTAGCCGGGCGGCAGTTGCAGCACTTCGGGGTCCCCTCATGGTGGCGGGTGGTTTTTCAGATTTTCTAGTTTACATGAAGGTATGCTGAGCACGCTCAGCCTTGCCTGCCAGACAGATCCAGTCGTACAATGACTCGGGGTCGTCTCTACACAACGCCCAACACAGGACATCCCGGTTGAGTCCCTCTTTAAAACACTCTATTAGAGTGGACTCAGACCAGTCAGTGATTTTCCCAGTGAGAGCTTTAAACTCTAGGGCGTAATCAGCTACTGACATTTGGCCCTGGGTGAGATCCTTCAGCACCTTCTTAGCTCTTGCCTTGGCCAGAGGATCTTCAAAATGCAGCTTTAACGCCCACATGAAATCATCGAAATAATCAAGTGCAGGGGAGTCAGCATCACTTAATTGAACATACCAGTCAGCTGCTCGACCCTTCAATTTGGTGGCAATGGAAGTTATTTTAGCCTCTTCGGAAGGGAAGCATGCCCCAAACTGCCTCATATGACTTTTAGCATTAGTTTAAAAGAAAGATAACTTTGTTGGATCCCCATCAAATTTGACAGAAAAGTCTCTCCACCTCCAGTTGGAGTGGAACCAGCAGTCACTTGAGTGGTTGGGCCCCAGGTTACAGTAGCTTTCCCTTTTCGGGGTGGGGATACTCATGGCCAGGCTCTGCGGTGTGGATATTCATCCCAGAGCCATCTCCAGCCCCACTCCGCCAGCGGTCTGGATGGGAGGATGGGGGATGGTTGCGGGAAGCTGGGATCTTCTCCGCACCTCCCCTGCCCCTCCAGTGACAAAGACAGGTTTCTCAACATGTACTCCATCGATTCTATTTTGGCTTCCACCACTCTTAGTCTCTCAGGGGTTTGAGAGTCCCCTCTCCTTCGCGTGCCCGGTTTCCTCTCAGTTGACACCATAGTAGATTCTTTGTCGGGGGTCAGCGGGAACCGATACTTCCAGGACATCCCTGACGTCCCTGGTTGGGGTTCCCCCACTTCATCCAAGGTGATCAACTCTGCGAGCAATTCGCTGGGTGCCGGTTGCTTTGGCTCTTCCCCATCGTCAGATTCCTCTGCATCAGAATTGGAACTCGATTCATCCCTTGACAGGTCTCGGGATTCTGAAGGTTCTGGGGTGAGATCCAGTTCTCTGCTCTTGACCGTCGACTCGGGCATCAAGCTAGCCATCTCCTCGAGTCCCCTGGTCGTAGATTTTGACTCAGCCATCTTTAACTATTCTCCCTCACAAGAGACTGATCTTGGTAGGAGCTAACGGTACAACTTTGGGATTCTCAGCTTTATGTCATGGTTGCCTATTCTAAAACACCATCAGACTCATGAGCAGGAATTCAAAGATATCTGATTTATTAAAGAATAGTATGCAGGATCATAGAGAAAGCTGAGAATGATGAAAGCGCGCCAAATTCAAACTAAAAACCCTCGGTGCAAATGAAATCCCTTCCCCCATAGAATCTTCTCAAGTTCACAATCCCAGGTGCTCCTAACGGTTTCTGATGGTCTGCGGGAAAAGGCCTTGAACAGATAACATAACCCAAACACATTCCATTGTACTGATTTCCCATACAGAGCTTGGTACAAGGTTTCACAGCAGCTCCCTCCCAAACAGAAACGCGCATCAGTGCCATGGCATGTGAAATGTTACGATGTATAAACTACATTGAATCAGTGAACATGACACTGCTTTATTCTGTGGATTGTGCCTTCCACACCAATTTAATCTTCAGTGTCTTTGTGTCAGCCCTTCAAGGTAGACTAAAGTGATGAAGAATAAAACTACTTTTATTATAGGGTTACAGTAACAGAATTTTGCAACTCTGAATGTTCCCGCCCCCCCCCCCCCCCGTGCCTTATCCTAAAGAAAACTAGGGAGGGTCAAGTCTGAGACACTTTCTCAAATTCAATTCCTGCTTTGGACTCAGATTTCTCTTATCTGACTTGCCTTGGCTGCGGCTCTTCCTCCTGCTCCTCAAGATTATTCTCACAGCCCAACAGCCCATTACATTTTGTGACTTACAGCCTCTATGCTAATTTAGACAAATGTACCTTTGACCCCCTAACACCCCCCCCCACACACACACACACACAAGACTTTCTTGGGGCTTTACCAATTTTTACCATAAATTTACTCCTAATTTTGCTGCTCTGACTATACCATTGACTCATTCTGTCAAGAACTGGGTTCTCCTTAAATGGAATTTCAGTGCCCAACAAGCCTTTTTCCTATATAAAGAGGCATTCACTTCTCAGCCCATCCTCCATCATCCAGATCCCACTGCCCCTTTGTTGTATAGGCTCATGCTTCAGACTTCACCTTGTCTCCCCATGCCAGAACAATTGATTGTATCTTCCTCCTTCCTTGAGGAAAGAAGTGTAGCAGCTGTTCTGTGACAGCCAGCCAACTGGGCATTCCTTCTCAGACTTGTGTCAAGGCATATGCTTTGTCATATCACATTTCTTGCCATGCTGAGCATCTGACCTGCAAACCATCTGAACTGCTGCATCCTATCACCTTCCCACCAGAGTCTTAGGATACACTTACCTTGGATTTTATAACTGATACCTCATATGTTGGTGGCCTGGATACCATTCTGGTGGTAATTGATCTCTTCTAAGTTTCCCCATCTCATGTTGTGCTTTCCCGTCCACAACTTCCCTAGTTCTCTTTAGGATAAAGGTGGGGCGGGGGTGGGGGAGGCACATTCAGAGTTCCACAAAGACATTGAAGAACTGCTCAAACTTAATTGTGGAAGGCACAAACAAATGTCGCATGTGGAAAAAGTAAGTATACCCCTACATTTATCACTATCTCAAATACCTAAAATTAGAGTCAGGTGCACCAGATCAGGTGCAAATGATTAGAACATTATTAGAGAGGATCTGGGAGAAACATATCAGAACAAATCAGAAAATATCTGATTTAAAACTCAGATATTTAGTTTGATTTGCTCTTTGTTGTTGAAGTGTGTGGTATCACTATGCCTAGATTGAAAGAGCTCTCTGAGGCCTTCAGAAAGAAGGTTAGAGATGCCTATGAGTCTGGAAAGGGATTTTAAAATGTTGTCAAACAATTGAACATCAATCATTCCACCATCCAGAAGATCATCTATGAGTGGATTTCAGACAACTGCCAACTTGCACAAGCCAGGCTGTCCAGCAAGTTCAGCAAGTTCAGCCCAAGAGCAGAACACAAGATGCTGAAGGAAGTCTCTTAAGAACCTCAGAATGTCATCATGTGACCTACAGGTAGTTCTCACCACTATTGATGTCAAAGTACATGAGTCTACCATTTGAAAGAAGCTGCACAAATTAGATCTAGATGGGAGGTATGTCAGGAGGAAACTTTTGCTGTCCAGAAAGAACATCAGGGCAAGGCTAAGGTTTGCTCATGAATACCTAGGCAAAGACCAGGACTTCTGGAACAATGTGCTCTGAACAGATGAGGCAAAGGTAGAATTATTTGGCCACAACACCAGAAGACATGTTTGACGGAAACCAAAGGCAGCATCTCACCAGAAAAACCTGATACCAGCTGTAAAGCATGGTGGTGGAAATGTTACAGTTTGGGCCTGATTTGCTGCATCAGGGCTTGGGCAGCTCACCATGATAAAATCCACTATGGATTCTTCATTGTACCAGAGGGTGCTTGAGGATATTGTGAGACTATCTGTCAGAAGATTAAAGCTCAACCAAAAGTGGACCTTGCAACACAACAGTGACCCTAAATGTTCTAGTAAATCCACCAAGGAATGGCTTAAAAAAAAAAAAATGAAGGGTCCTGGAATGGCCAAGTCAAAGCCCGGATCTAAGTCCCACCAAGATGTTGTGGGGCGATTAGAAACAGGCTGCACTTGCAAGAAACCCATCACACATCACACAACTGAAAACATTCTACATAGAGGAATAGTTTTAAAAAAAACCTCCTCCCAATCGATTTCAGAAACTGGTTGACAATTAGAAGCAGCCTTTCTCAACTTTTTGACCCTGGAGGAACCCCTGAAATATTTTTCAGGCCTCAGGGAACCTCTGTACATTCAGGCTCAAATATAGGCCAGAAGTCACAAAATTATTATATTTGTTTTATGTATAGGCCTGTATATATGCATTAACGGTGTTCTTAAACTAAAAATAAAGAATAAAAGTTACCTCTTTAATGTAAATTTGCCCAAATTTGAAATAATTTTTAAAATAATTTGTCATCTCCCAGGGAACCCCTAGTGACCTCTCGCGGAACCCTAGGGCACCATGGAACCCTGGTTGAAAAACCCTGGTTAGAAGAAACGCCTACTTGAGTTTGTTTCTGCCAAAGGGGCAATACCAGGTGCTAGAACCAAGGGTGTACTTACTTTTTCCCCAGAAGGAAATGGCATATATGTTAATTTTTTGTTGAATGAATGATTATGAAGTTTTCACAGCTTTTTTGTTCAATTACATCACCTTTATCTTTACATACTGTTTGAATGAAGACAAAACACTGTTTTGTCCACATTATGTTAAAAAAGAAAAAAAACTTTATATGGGATGTACTTACTTTTTCACATGACTGTATATGATTTGGTCTTGTGAATCACTGACATCCTTTTGGAATAATATTTTAATGTACATAAGTAGATTTATGGGGACATTTTGTAAACTGAAAGATGTTAATGTCATCTTAAGTGATATCTGAAAACTTTGGAATCTGACTATTTTTTGAGGAGTTATATCGAGCCAGGGTGGTTGCTTTTGAGAAATTGGATAAGTAGTAGTGTTTCTGATATTAACAATTGAATTTGAGATATCTGTAACTTACCTGGTTTTGAAAAGGCAATTATTTCTACTAATCAGAAAATGACTCAATCTGTTTTTTATGACATTTTATATTAGAGAACCATCTTTTAAAATGTAGATTTAGAAACTAGTTCGACATTTGATGAATATTTTATTTATTTATTTTATTATTCAAATTTTGCTACCGTCCATCTCCCCCAAAAGAGGGACTCTGGGCGGTTTACAATAAAATTAAAACTATAATAATAAACAAAATCCTATAAAAATAAAACAATTTACAGATATAAAATACAATATATATAAGTGTAAAATCCAAGAGGCTAAAAAATTCTAATCAGGTGGGAGGCCAAGCCAACCCCATGAATGGTTGCCCACCTTCCCACCCCACCTGAGTTTTCAGGGCCCTCCTGAAGGTCCTGAATATATTATATATAGAGATAGTTCCCCTCCCCGCTTTTTATTTTTTGTTAAGTTGGTCGTGGGTTTTCTTTGTTCTTTGTTCTTTGTTTTTTTTTTCATTTTTCTTTTTTTTTTCATTTTTATAATTTCTGTAAAATTTGTTTAAGATAAATAAATAAATAAAGCTGTTTCTATAAGGCACGCTATTCTACAGATACTATGATAGAAAATAGATTTCAATTTAGTTGTGAAGAATTTCGAGAGCTTATTTTTGTCAACAGTAATATTGGGCAGACCATTGAACAGGAAGAAGTTTAAAATGAATTGCAAAAAAAAAAGATCTCTAATGATTGGGAGATCAAGAGTTTTATCACCACTGCTTATAAAAGAGTAAGAGAATATTATGTTGAGGTAGTAAAGCAATAGTAATGAGGCAAGTTGCTCCATATTCTTTTGAGGTGATAGGTGATAAAGAAATGGTGTTTAGAAGAAATCAAAATTACAATTTATGCCATCTTTAGCTTCTTCAGTGAATCAAGATCGTTTACCAGTTGTACTCTCATCTGGTACACAGGAGAAGAATGAGGAGCTAGAAAGCTGCTTGGAAGCAAGACTCAGAATTAAGGTGATCAAGATGCAAGATGCAACCATCAGAATGGTTAAAGAGATATTATTTTGTTGTTTATTCGTTCAGTCGCTTCCGACTCTTCGTGACTTCATGGACCAGCCCACACCAGAGCTTCCTGTCGGTCGTCAACAACCCCAGCTCCCCTAGGGACAAGTCCGTCACCCCTAGAATATCATCCATCCATCTTGCCCTTGGTTGGCCCCTCTTCCTTTTGCCTTCCACTTTCCCTAGCATCAACATCTTCTCCAGGGTGTCCTGTCTTCTCATTATGTGGCCAAAGTATTTCAGTTTTGCCTTTAATATCATTCCCTCAAGTGAGCAGTCTGGTTTTATTTCCTGGAGTATGGACTGGTTTGATCTTCTTGCAGTCCAAGGCATTCTCAGAATTTTCCTCCAACACCACAGTTCCAAAGCATCTATCTTCCTTAAAGGGATATTATACATGAGAGAAAACTATGTTTGTTGGCTCGTTGGATCTCTTTTTCTTTTTAAAAAGGAAAATGTAGCAATTTCATGTTACAGTTAATATGGAGGTTTTCCTTATCCATTTCACCCCCATTCCTTCCCTTTTTCAATACTCTCCTGGCTTATATTCATGCAGTTAGGCTACCTCTTTCATTACCTATGGAGTCACTTCTTTCAGGGAGCTGTCTCGTGACATGCTAAGTACATTGTTCTCAAAGTCTTAATGAAACTTAAAACCTGGTGCTCAGTTTAACCCACTGCTTTCCATTAAAATAAAATAAAGCCCATTTAAATCTTGGTTGAAATAAAGAAGGGGAAGGATCTTCTGAGAGATGAGGCAGCTGCATTAGGAGCAAAATAATAGCTATGCACCCACAGTCTTCCAGCAGTTCTGTGTCAGTCCTATTGACATAAGTAGGAGCTATGCCAGGGTTATAGAAGTTCATTTACTGGGGTTTGAACTTATTTGTGGACACTGCTCCATGTTAAGTCATGGGAGGGGCAGATCATTTTCAGTTCTCCACCTTAAGGCTGTTCATCAAGGCTAATGAGTAAGTAGTCTTCCATGAAAGCTGAAAACTGGTTCATTCTCTGTGCTTCTTGCTAATTGCAAGTCATGTGAACAGCATTCTGCTAGTTTATTGTTGTGCTTGGCAATAATTCTGTATTCAGTCATTGTAAGCACAATACTGTGGTAGCGTAATGGTTTCATGAATGGGGAAACATTCTCCTGCCACGTACCTGGCAAAAAGCATAACTTGAATGGTAATATATGCACAGCAGTTTGTGAGTTTGAGACATGCCAGTACAATCAGAAATCTAATGCTGATTCTGCAATTAGTGTATATGCCTGAAAAAAATCCTGACGATAGTTTTGTTTGTTAACTTCTGAAAATCAAAGGAAATCCTGAATGAAACTGGATTGGTATCTATGTGTGCAGTCTTTTTGTTGCTGAACTCAGTGTTGAAGAAAGGATGGTGGCACGTATGTAGCCCTTGTTTTGTTTTGTTTTGTTTTGTTTTGTTTTGTTTTGTTTTGTTTTGTTTTGTTTTGTTTTGTTTTGTTTTGTTTTGTTTTGTTTTGTATGACTGGATAAACTCTTAGTAATTGTGCCATGGTCAAATACTATATTTTCCAGTAAGTAACAAAAAAAATCCATTCTTCTCTAAAGAAAAAACAACCTAGTGAACAGTGCACACGATCAGTGGCCCTGGATTGTTGGATTGTACAGCAACTATCTGACCTTTTCAAAGGTTGAATCTAAGATTCCAGGAATAAACTACCTCAAATCAATCCAGAGGTGGTCTATTCTGACTCCTCTGTTCTGGACTGCATCTGTCCTTGCTGGGACAAGTCTCTAGGGTTGTTGTTGTTTTTACAGAAATACCTCCATGACTGCATTTCTTCTTTCTGTTCTTTAATTGTGAAAGTGGGTAGGCTCAGTCAGTGCAGCCTCTCTTTTAGCTCTCCTTTCCAAATGACCAAAATTCCTCTATAGAAAGGTATAAGCACAAGTCTAACAGAAGCCATGCCTCACCCCATGACCTAGAGCAGTGTTTCTCAACCCCAGCAACTTTAAGCTGTGTAGACTTCAACTCCTAGAATTCCCCAGCCAACTGTGCTAGCTGGGGATTTCTGGGAGTTGAAGTCCACACAGCTTAAAGCTGCTGAGGTTGAGAAATGCTGACCTAGAAAGAAGTGGAACAGGTGGATCATCTGCAGAAGAAAGAAAAGGAAACCCTTCTCCCAAAGCCCTATATCCTAGCCACCCCTTCTGGGATCCTAGTCTATATACCAGTTAGTGTCCCTAAAGACTGCAAACATTAGTCACTGGTATCTCATGCTGTATTTTTGTTCTTTTCTTCAGATCTTAGCTCCTCCCACCCCAGAAATGCTCAGACCTCCACTGCAATGCTCCCAAAGGTCCTTACAATCCTTTGCAAGCAGTTTCATTGAGACACACCCGTTCAGATCTTGATCTTCTGATTTGTCCCTACTCTGCTTCATCAGGCACAAGCCAACGTTGAGTGATCAGTTTGAATCACAGAGGCTACTGATTGGAGGACCAATCTGTTGATCTCTGAAATCAATCCTGACCTAAAACGTTTAGCCAAACAAGTGCCAAAATGCATTTAAAAAAAAAAAAAGTCATCTATGTTGGCACCGTCGCCATGTCACCATCTTTTGCATCACAGTGGAGCTCCAGAATAATAAAACTGGCCTGGAGCTTTGCAGGGGCCTTAGAATTGCAACAGAGCAAGTTAAAGTAATTTCCTCCACCTCAGGTGAGTAAAAACTTTCACCCCTTTGGATTCAGACTTCTCCTGAGTCAGTTCTCAGCTCTATCGGTTGGCTATTGGGGGAAAAATGAAAAGTACAGTAAATAAAGGACAAATAAAATTCCGGTTGATTCAGTTTCCCATTTTAAATTTGTAACATCCTATTTCCACATCAATCTGTGATTTTTTTTAAAACAAAAATGGCATGATTTAAGTATTTGTATGCATTTGTCCTTTTTAAATGCAGCTTTACCTTATATATGTATTTTGCAAGTTATATTCTCAATTTGTTTTTGTCCATTTTATTTTCATCAGTGTACACATTTGTACACTTTTCCTCCAAACATGCACAATTCAACACGTTGCTTTAAATATACCATCAAATTTGTGCTTATAAATGTGACTTAATTAAGCTCACATTAAAACACAAATGAAGTCTATTTCTGGCCCATCTCCTGGCATGCCTTAAACATGGAGATTCCATTTCATATTTGTGTTTCCTAGCAATAGCCCAATCCTTTACAAATGGTTCCATTTGTTTTATTTATAAAATACATAACTCGCTGTCAGTTATAACACAACCTCAAAGCAGGGATAGAAAAAAGTAGACAACGTACAGTGCAATGAGCCATTTCATCAAGCACACAGACAACTCCTCTGTTGTTGAATCTGATGAAGACTTTCATTTTTAGGAAGATATTCAATGTTTAGTCTTGTGCCTCTTTTTATCAAATTGCTGTTTTAATATTTAAACATTTTTATGGCTACTGTAAGTGTTTCTCTGCTGCTTTATTGTTTTATTTCTGTGATTTATAGATGTTCTGAGCCACCTAGAACTCTATAAAGAGGGATATAAACATTTGAAATAAATACCATAAAGTAGCTTAAAAAGTCGTAATGCAAGACAGAATAACTAAAATATCAATAGCAAGAAAGAAAACACAGCACTACAAATTTAACTGAAAGCCTGGGGAAATTCTTACAGTAGTAAAAGCTTGTAAGACGTGACACCAAATGTAACTAAAGAGTAAGACAGTTCCACAACTGGGCACTGAATCAAGAATGGGCTCTCTAATTGCTGCATAATGAATCTCTGGCAAATATGGCACTCTCAAGAAGCTGGTTTTTCAACAGCCAGGCTGGTTTATAAGGAAAAAAACACCTGGACCCAAAGTTTGTGGGGCTGTATGTAACATTGATATAGGAGTTGATTCTCAGGCTGATAAGGATTCAAGTAAATAATTCACAGCTCCAAATTCCCCTTTTATCCAATAACGGATATGTCTCCTCTCCGGTGCATTGTAAGGCTGCGAGGAGGAAACAGAGAGCCTCTGCCCTGTACATAATAGTTATATCAGTCTTAAGCTGAAAGTAGTTCACTTGCTGGGTATTATCGCTACTGTTTTTACCTTAATGAACTTGCTAAAGAGAACATTGGGAGATTCATGCATGGGGAAAATCACTTTCAGTTCAGGCAGCTTCCAGAGGTCTGATAACCTCTAAGCTAAACTTGTACTTAGCTTGGTAGTAAATGGGTGTAATTTGTTCCTGATAGGTTACCTTCTTTAGGAGGTGAATTGCAAACTTTTGCACTAGCTACAGCTTTTCCAGTGTCAGGCCCACATGCAACACCATCACTTTTGAAGCTATGGATGCAAGGGGTCACTGTGGCTAGGCTACTCTTAACTGTTCATTATGGAGTGTTCGACAGAAAACTATTTGTCTGTGGTAAATATTCTCCCTGATGTGCTAATTTCTCTTTGAAGAGATTGGGGGAGGCTCTGGGGGCACATTCAGTCATCTCCTGTATATATACATACATGTCTTGAAGCAGGGGAACCTAGGCACACACAACAGATTGATTACTTTAACTAGATCCTATACTTCATTACCATCTGGGTTGTAGTGTGCAATTTCCTACTCAAATTTGCCTGCGCTACATTCTGCCGGGCAGAGAATCACTACATTGGCTGTGGGGTAGAGGGTGAAGCTTTATTCCAGAAACATGGCCAAGCCTTCTGAAGCTCGCTCTCTGTAGGCTTTTCATTCTTTTCTGCTATTTCTTGCCTTCATGAGTTGTTCCATTGCATCTCTCTTGTCCTGTGTGTATGAGGGGCACTCTTGTCCGATTTAGATTGTTCATTGTTCTCTCTCGCTCCTTCTGCTCTCAGTAGCCCTAATCTAACCCAGGGTGCGCTGTTCTGCCTTCAGTGGCTTTTGTGCGCTCTCCCCTCCGCACTCTTTGCTTTCTCCAGTCCAGGTCACTCCTTACAGCAGCTCAGTTCATGAACCAGAACAAGAGAAGATCCTCTTGGCTCACAGGTCAGGATATGCAGGAGTATTGAGAAGAGACCGATTCAGGGTATAATTCCCACCCCCCAAGTGGTAGCTTATGCTGGTTAATATTTATTGACTGTATATGGTTTATGTTTCTGTGTCTGTATTCATACTCTCAGGGTGCATTTATTTGCTCTCTGAATATTGCTGATCTTGGAACTCAGAGAAAGTGGAGAGTTGATGATGAAGAGCTCGTAAAAGGTCAGGGGGAGAGGGTCATGTTTCTGAAGGGTTAAAGCAAAAAGCCAAAGCCTTACTAGTGGCTGGCTGTCTTCTGCCCCACTGAAGTTATTCCAGTTGCTATCATATATCTAGTAGATTGGCCAAAACCCAAGTGGCTAGGAGCCTGTCGAGCTGGCAGCTGGAACAAGCTGATGGAATTCAATCTATGCCGCAGCATTTTAAGATAGAGGCAGTCGCAGTAGTAATGTAGAGATATAGGCAAATACAACAGCTACTGGGCTAGGAGGGGATTGGACAATAAAAGAAAGAGGAGGAGTCAGAGGAGATGGAGAAAGAGGCTGGATGGTGCCTAAATGAAAAGGTTTGGCATAGACACAAAATAATTAATTGAACTGAAAGAGATTTCGATACAAAACCCAGTTTGGTCTAGTGGTTAAGGCAATGGGCTAGAAACCAGGAGGTTGTGAGTTCTAGTCCTGCCTTAGGCCTGAAAGCCGGCTGGGTGACTTTGGGCTGGTCACGCTCTCTCAGCCCAACTCACCTCATGAGTTTGTTGTTGTGGGGAAAATAGGAAGAGGAAGGAGTATCAGCTATGTTTACCGCCTTGAGTTATTTATAAAAATAATAAAGGCAGGATAAAAAAATCTTTTAAAAAAACCTTGTGGTCCTCCAGAATTTTCTGCCATCCCTCACTATCAATTGTGCTCGCTGGATTGCTGGGAGTAGTAGTTTAGTGACATATGGATGCCCACAGATTCTCCACTCCAATTTAGAGCACCTTCTCTGAACCAATGAGATTGTACGGTTGGCAATGAGATTCAGGGCACAGAAAGACCATGTAACAACAAGGCAAATGTGTCCTGTCTTAGAGCAAGGAACCACGCAGAGACGGTAGCTTGAGTCTCTAGTGTTTATTGTTCTACTCTACTAGACAGAAAATCCTGCCAAACTGAAGGGCCGTGGGAAACCCTCACAGATTAAACCCAGAAATCAAGGCGGGTCTGTTCTGAGTTTCTTCGAAGGAAAGTTCAAAGTCTCTAAACTGTGCATGCGTTGTTCCCCCTGGATAGGGGCCCCCTCCTGCTCACCATCAGTACTCATGACAAAATGTGTGAGTTGGGTGGCCTTATAAATTTGTTTAATTAATTAATTAATAAAATAAGTACAAAACTGAGGCTTCTCATGTAGTCTAAATGGTGAACTTTCAACCACTAGAGCAGTGTTTCTCAACCTTGGTGACCGAAAGATGTGTGGACTTCAACTCCCAGAATTCTGGGAATTGAAGTCCACACATCTTAAACTTGCCAAGGTTGAGAAGCACTGCTCTAGAGGGAATTGCAATTGTCAGTCAAGTTGTGTAGAAGAGACACCCCTGAGAAGAATGGCAAATCATTTGCTTCCTAAATTGGTTGTTGTGTTTGAACTTTAATTGAAAAGACTGAGCTTCTCACCAGTAATCCCTGAAAACATCTGGGTCTTTACTGCTGGCTGTTTGAAGATTTAATGAATTTTCCACTTAAGGTTCATTTTGGAGTCACATTTTGGCCCAGCATTAATACATTATTATTTTGGTCACCTTTTGGCAGTATGGGTTTAAAAAGGCCTTTGATGTGGTTACTTGGTTATTTCCACCCCCTTCGTGTGCCTCTCTGCATTCCTATAACTCTGTTGTGAATAGCTTCCAATGTGCATTAGCAAAGAGAGGAACTTGATAAGAGGGTAGTCCGCCTTAGGGTTTCTCTTTGAAAGGGGGTAGTTAATGAGGTCAGTCTTCTGAATCAGCTTGAGATAGGGATGGTGGGAGAGGTTGTTTGTGTTTTTTGTTTTGTTTTGGACTTCTTTGAAGCATTAGCCTACTTGTACTGTTCTTGCATTGCTCTCACCCCTTTTGGTCTCTGCACTGTTTAGCAGATTTTTTTTTAAAATTCAGTCATGTCTGATTCTCAGAGACTGGCTGGACAAGTCCCTGTATTTTCTTGGCAAGATTTCGGAAATGGTTTGCCATTGCCTGCTTCTTCCTAGGGCTGAGAGAGGGAGACTGGCCCAAGGTCATCCAGCTGGCTTCATGCCTAAGGCGGGACTAGAACTCACAATCTCCCAGTTTCTAGCCTGATGCTTTAACCAATACACCAAACTGGCTCTCTGCTTAGCAGATATGAAAACCCAAATGGATTGTCACAGATCCAACTGAATTTATAAATCAGTTCAGTTGATTGATCCTCCCAAGAGCTGTATTCCTGGAGAAAGTATAGGACTTCAGGTTTTCATCCCCCTGACTTTTGGGTACCTTCGGCTCATCTGGAATGCATGTTGAGCAGAGCTGGTTGATTGAACATAACAGGGGAAATGCAGTAGGTTTTTATTCAACTAATAATATATGTGTATAGTGCAGAGCAGCCTTTCTCAACCTTTTGATCCTGGAGGACCCTTGAAATATTTTTCAGGCCTCAGGGAACCCCTGCACATTCAGGCTCAAATACACTGTTCAGGCCAGAAGTTACAAAATTATCATATTCATTTCATATCTAGGCCTGTATATATGCATTAACAGTGTTCTTAAACTAAAAATAAAGAATGTAACTTACCTCCTTAATGTGAAGTTAGCTGAATTTGAAATAACTTTTTTAAAAAATCGTGATCCCCCAGGGTACCCCTGGTGACCTCTTGCAGAACCCTAGGGTTCCATGGAACCCTGGCTGAGAAACCCTGAAGTAGAAGATGGAAGAGAGAGAGATTGTCTCTTCAAAATGATATCACCCAGGTAAATTCTTTAGAGTCTTTGCCCATACAGGATTATCTCTCATCCTAATGAATAATTGCTAGATCTATTGTAGAGCACCAAGGTTGTACTTTTGGCTTCAAAAATATTCCACCATTTGTCTTCCACCTTACTATTATTCATTGCTGTCAGTTTCTACTCCTTTTAAAGCTTCTTCCCTGGGTTTTTCCAAACATTGATGTTTGTTTGGAGAGGGGCTGCAAAACCATCTGTAAATCACCCAGACAAGTTGCTCCCAGTTGGAGGTCACAAACTCTCTGAGGCTAAAGTGATCTAGAAGGAGATTATTATGTAGGACTCTAAGCCAATCAGGAAACTTGGATCGGAACTACTGAAAGAACAGTTAAAACAATATTTATATGTTTTTTATTGGTTGTAACCTCTGGAACTGAAAAATCCATGTTTTGACCTTGCGTGGAGGGTCTGTATCATATAATTTTACATTAATGCTGATAACGGTGATTGACCAGTCAATTTAAAAGTGAAATAGGTGGGAAGACTTAGATGTTTGCATGTTTAAATTTTTGCATAAACTCAAAATGCCCCACAAGGATATGGGAGCTTGGATGTGCATAAAATATTGATTGTTCTTAACCATATAGAAATAAGGTAATTTAGAATAAGTCACTTTTTTGCCTGAAGACACTGTCTGAGAAACGGTGGAGAACACCTTATCTTTTGGAGGCCAGTGTCAGGGAGGGGAAGAAAACAGAAAGAAAAGGCGTGAGGCACTATTAATTTATCATATAATAAACAAAATAAAATATGTTGAAAGCAGATTGGAAAACTTATTCTTCCTCTCTTCAGTTTTCCAACTGTTGGGTATATTTATGTAAATACATAAATATGCTTGATCCAGTCTGCTTCTGGATGACCTTATGGTTAATTTTAATGCTATTTTATCTGCAGTTGTTATGGTTATATATATATTGCTGTATGCGTGTTTCATTCCCTTGTACATGGTTATTATAAGGCTGTGTATTATTAACGCTGTTTAAATTTGTCATCTCCTAACTCCAAGATGGCATCCTCCAGAAGTTTTGCTACTACATACAACTCTTAGAATTCCTAGCTGCTTCTATTGAACAAATTTTATTTTCATAGTAATGGAATCTATGGGTTCAGATGATAAGATTATTTATTTATTTATTTATTTATTTAAGCTATTTATTTATTTATTTATTTAAGCCATTTATTTATTTATTTATTTATTTATTTATTTGAGCAAGCCATTTATGTAGCCACCCATCTCACCAAGGTAATTCTGGGCAACTTTCAGAATTAAAAATGGATTTGGGCTAGTCACTAGGAACAGCTTTCTATAAGTAAGGGCAGTATGACAGTGGGATGGAATGCTTCAGAAGGGGATGGATGGACTCATTTTAAGCAAAGGCTGGACATACAGTTTTCTAGCAGATCCTCATCTGAGTCTTAAAATACACATCTGTGGAAGAAAACACAGTATTTTTCAGCCAGGATCCAGGGAGAACAAGAGACAATTTCTGGGGCTGTCATTCTGGTGATGCTGATAATTGCCCCTGTATAGGTATTCTGAGCAAAACGTTCTGAAAGATAGCATAAAACGTGCCATGCCATAGCAGGTGTGAAAGAAGTCTTCGACACATACCTCTTTATTTCCCTATTTGTTCTCTTCAGCAGAGTTCCACCAACCACCACGAGAGCAGTAAGGAATCCTCAGAGGTCATCAGGTCAGAGGTGAAAGGCAAAAGATCTTCAAGCCATGGTACAAGCCACAAACCCAAGAAGCCTGGAAGTGGGAAAAGCTCAGCGGGTTTTGGCTCATCCTCGTCCAGTGGGGCATTTCCACCAGCAGGTGAAGGATAGGATGGAACTGGGAGAATGGGGAGGGGAGGCTATCAGACTGGCATCCTGAATTGGCCAGGCTTTTCTGAGCAGTAGGCAAGTCTTCACTGTTGCCCTTGGCCCCCCTTAGGGAGTTAATAATTCCCCTCCTTCTGCTGTGCATTGACCAGAAGTAAGTCCAAGCAAGTTTTCTATTTTTTTTCAAACTTTCTAACTCTTACAGATACTGTACAAAGTTAGGCTTCAGTGTTTCGTGGCAATCCCATAAAATTTCGGACATCAGGATGGATGGAGTAGAGCTGATCAGTGGATAAAGGGCATTTATATCTTGCAAAGATCTTTACTATCCTATCCCCTGGTGACTAGCAGAATCCAGACAGATGATACATGAAAAAACAAATGTAACTTATATCAGTTGTATAATTCAGCTGGTCTTGGCCATATAATTTGATTTCTTCATTTTTTTTAGACAATTAGTCCCTGATTGCCACTTTCCTTTATTTGAGCAGTGATAGTGTATTTATTCAGAATTGTGGATCAAGAAGACTCATTGCTCTAATTAGTGGCTTTAGACAAGTGATTATTGCTCTCAGTCTTAATTCTGCATCTATAAAATGGGGATAATAAGTGTTATGTAAGTATTAGCAATAATAGCAACTTTATTTCATACCAATAACTAAGTGCTTTATACAATACAGATTACAATATATCATATACAGTAATATGCAACAGAAAATATAATATACACTTAAAGTCCAATTATTCCTCCACACGGTATAGGAAGAATAAGTTAACATTTAATTGGCACAGTACACTCAGCTTGATACCATAAAAATGGTATAGTAAGACCAACATCTAACATAATATACCTCACTAATTCCAAACATTTGCCATCTCTACTCCAGGTAGTCCTTGTTTAGGGACCACAATTGGGACCGGCAACTCAGTCGTTAAGCGAAGTGGTCGCTAAATGAAACCATGACTGTGCTTACAATCTTAGTTCATCTTTCCTTTGCTTTACAGACCTGCAAGGATAAATGCAAGGATTGGCTGTAAAGCTATTTTTTCATAACTCTTGTAACTGCAAATGGTCACTAAATGAGGACTATGTGTATCTGCCACACAGTAGTAAAATATGACCCAAATATATTATTAGATCACTTCAAGATTGAGTTTACTTATTATACATAATGGAGATAAGGGTAACAAGGCCCATGAATGCAAATGCATGCAATTACTCCACAAAAGCTAATTTTTAGTTAGGTAATGGGATGAGGAATTAGGTAGTTCCAGTCATTTAATTGTAGCTTTTAATTGTGAGGAGTAGACAGGGAGCTGTTTGCAGTGTTTTACTTTATAAAAGACAAGCTGAGAGAGATGTGACAACTGCAGCTATAACACCTCCTCTCGACTTGCTGTAGGTTTCAGGGTTTTGCTTGATCCCCTTTCAGGTACCTCATGCAGCTCCTTGCCCTTCTCCCAGGACTTTGTAACTTTTCCAAAGCTTGAGCAGCAGCAGCCTGAGGAAGAGAAATACCACAAGCCCATCTCCTCATCCTCGTCTTCCGCCCACTGCTCTCCCCTGTATGAAGGGCAAAAAGGTGATGTCTTTGAGCAGAAGGTGATCTTTTCAGGTTTTGGCTCCATCATGCGTTTCTCCACCTCGGCCGTGAGTCAGCAGAGGGGACGGGATGTTTCTCCTGTGGACTACAAGGCCTCCAACTCTATTGGTGGCACCCCAAGTGGGAGTGGTGGAGTCAGCAGTGGTAGCAGCCACAAGCGCATGCCATCTCTTGGTGGGGAAGAGGTAGAAGTCCTGAAGGAAAAAAAGCACAAGGCCAATAAGAAAAGCAAGCATGGACCAGGAAGGCCCAAAGGTAGCAAGAATAAAGAAGTGCCAGGTACCCAACTGGTTGGGACTACAGCTACCTCCTCTTTGCCTTTCTTCGGGGGGTCCCTGGTCAGCTCCAGCATCAGTGGCTCTTCACGATCATTCAGCCATGCGGCCACCCTTCCAAGCCTCAGCCTGGAATCTCCACTTCTGGGATCAGGTAGGTGGCCTCTGGCCAGGATGTTTGGTGGATTCAGGCATAGGATTTGGGAACCTGAGCAGATGAGATATGAGGTGATATGATGATATATTGCTAGGAATTATTTTCCTCCAGGGTGAACTGATTGAGAAACTCTTGTTAAAAGTGCATACAGTGGCAAGATGACTGGGGTAATGTATTACACTTATCCATAAGGGTGATTGTTTGTTCTTGGCTCAATGTCCTGTGTGAACCCAGTTTTATAAACCATGATTGGTAGCTTAGATTGTTGTATGAGTCTAGCAAATAGTGGTTTAATCTCAGGAGCACTCTGTTTCTTCTGGCGTAAAATCATGATCTTTGTTTCTGTGATTTGGGTTATAATTGCCCAAGTCAACAGGACTGTGCCTTCAGTTTCACTTATTCTTCTTGTAACTCCATCACACCTCAAAAACTGGGGGAAGGTTGTCCCTGCCCATTCTAGTGACATCACTGTGTCACCATCATATATCCCTATTGCCATCGAAGGCTGAAAATAATAGGAAAAAAGAAGTTTATGCACACACACACACATACGGAACAAGAAGAATTACCCATGTTTTATAAACTGAGAAGTGCTTCTTTTCCTTTGCTCCTGGTCTAATTACAGAACCTTTCAAAGTTCTTCAGTTGTGTTGGCTATTGTTCATGTCTATAAACCCATTTATCCTGGACTGCTTACTTCTAGGCCTATTAATCATGGCTATCTGCATTTCTTAAGGTGAAATAAGCTGTTTGCTAGACAATCAAATAATTATAAGATGAATGACAGGTTATAACATGGGTGCTAATGCCCCCCAAACCCTATTGCCTTTGTAAAGTAGCTTGAAGGGGAGGGGTCTTACCTGAATGAAGTCTGCAGATTTCCCAGATTTTCACATAGTTTGCTGATTCCTCAGTTTTCACATGGCTTTTCTCACTTGACAAGTTCGGGAGGAGATGGTGAACAGAAGTTAGCCAAATGTACAGTCTGTGAACTTGCCATATCTACAAGATCTGATTGATTTCCCAATACCCCGTCACATTAGAAGGTGCATTGCCTTAGCCTATTTTTTGTGAAAGGAAACTGATATCAAACTATTGGTCCAAAATGTTTGGTTTGGGAGTTGGCAAAAGCTTGTTTTTCCAAGGAATACAATTTTGACAAAAACTAACATTTAATTAAATGCAAAGCTTGCTACTGTGTGCTTACCTCCTAGAACAACCATGGGGAATGGCAATCAAGAATACTTCCATGAAGTTTACTGTGATCTCAGCACCCCCTCTCCAAACCCTCATGTATCTCCCAAAAGACACTGCTATAGGCACTAATGGCAACTTCCTTTCTATGGGAAATACCTGCAAGAGAGGATGATTTTTATTGGGAGGAAAGGATTATCTCACCCCACCCACCCATTTTTTCCTAATCCAGATCAGGGTTTTGATCTTTTAACTTCACAGTATCAAACTCTGTGCTGAGCAAAATGTGAGGTGTTTTTCTTTAGATTAGCTACATGCTAGAAGTAGAAACATAATTTGCAGCCAGATAACAAATGGCTTTTACTTTGTAATGTATCTGGATTTACAGCTGTACTTAAATGTTTGTGAACCCTTTTGAATTCTTAATATTTCTGCATAAATATGACCTAAAATGTGACCTGTTTTCCATACAACTCCTAAAACTAGATAAAGAGAACCCATAAACCTATAAACAAATGAGTCAAAAACATTATACTTGTCCATCTATTTATTGAGGGAAAGGATCCAAGGCTACATATTTTTGTGCGGAAAAAGTATGCAAACCTCTGCTTTCAGTAACTGGTGTGCCCCCCGTGGGCAGCAATAACAGCAACTAAACATTTCCAATAACCGTTGATCAGTCCTGCACATGGCTTGGAGGAATTTTAACCCATTCCGCTTTACAGAACAGCTTCAACTCAAGGATGTTGGTGGGCTTCCTCACATGAACTGCCCACTTCAGGTCCTTCCACAACACTTCTATAGGATTAAGTTCAGGACATTGACTTCGCCATTCCAAAACATTAACTTTCTTCTGTTTTAATCATTTTTTTGGTTGTACAATGTGTGTGTTTTGGGGTGTTGTCTTACTGCATGACCCACTTTCTCTTGAGCTTCAGTTCATGGACAAATACCCTGACATTTTCCTGTAGAATTTGCTGGTACAATTCAGAATTCATAGTGCCATTAATGATGGCAATCCTGGTCTGGAGGCAGCAAAGCAAGCCCAATCCATGATACTGCCACCACCATGTTTCACAAGTGGGATAAGATTCTTATGCTGGAATGCAGTGTTTTCCTCTTGCCAAACATAACGCTATTCATTCAAGCCAAAAAGTTCTACTGTGGTCTCATTCATCCCCGGAATTCTTCCAGTAGCCTTCTGCTTATCTATGTGGACTATTGCAAACTGTCGATGGGCAGTAGTGTTCTTTTTGGAGAGTAGTGGTTTTCTCCTTGCAACCCTGCCATGCACACCATTGTTGTTCAGTGTTCTGATGGTGGTCTCATGAACATTGTCATTCGCCAGTGCAAGAGAGGCCTTTAGTTCCTTAGATGTTACCCTGCGGTTCTTTGAGACCTACCAGAATATTACATGCCTTGTTCTTGGTGTGATCTTGGTTGGTTGACCACTCCTGGGAGGGTAACAGTGGTGTTGAATGGCCTCCATTTCTACATGATCTACCTGTCAGTGGACTGGTGGAGTCCAAATTCTTTGGAAATAACTTTGTAACCTTTCCAGCCTGGTCAGCATCAACAACTGTTTTTCGGAGGTCCTCAGAAATCTTCTTTGTTCGAGCCATGACACACTTCCACATACCTGTGTTGTGAAGATCAGTTTTTGATAGTGATTACAGTATTCAGAATTCTTTAAATAAGGCAGGGCCTCCCACACTAACACCTGATTATAATCCCATTAGTTGAAACATCTGACTCTAATTTTCCATTCAAATGAACTGATAATCCTAATTCAAAAGGGTTCACAAACTTTAAGCACCACTATAGGATAACGTCTATCTGTATGTGATATTTACATTGTTTTAATGCTTTTTATGGATTGATTTATACTAATTTTAATTTTTTTAAAATTAGCTGAGATTCTCAAAAGTCTGATTGGTACTCCATTGCCATTTTTCTGGTGCTTTTGTAGAATCTGAGCATGCACAACTCATTAGAAGGAATACAGAAGGCAGACAGCACAATCCTATGCATTCAATTTCTTCCTTTGTTTCAGTGGGTCTGGCTGCCAGGTAGATCCATACAGGAGTGCAACCCAATTGATATGGCTGCTGTTGATCTTTTTCAAGCAGTGCCCGCTGCTTTTCCAATATCCCAGCATATGTTGAAGTCGCACATTTTCTTGACCCTTGGGAAACTAAAGAAAGTGACATGAAAAAAAAAATCACTGGGGTAACAAACTCACCTGTTCTTGGGATGATTGCTTGTGAAGTTTGCAAGAAAGGGTTAAGAGTACAGAAGCCCAAGGCTGAGCATGTTATGGCTCACTTGTTTGGCAGCTGCTTTGCCAATATCTGGCTTGCTCTCAAACACTTCTATTCAGGTCACAGTAAGTAGAAAGAAGGAAGAAGAGAGGGAGGCGGGAGGAGTTGGACTTTAGCATCTCTCTGGTTTCCTGGTGACAGCAGCCTTTTTCTCTCCCCACTTCAGGGCAGGGGAGGAGCCAAGGAAGAGAAGGAGAGAGAATTCAGGATGTAATTATTTTTCAGGGCGGAGCTGTTACAAACCACAAGCCTTCCATAATCTCAGCCTCTGGCAATAGATTTCCTCCCACCCCCCTTCTTTTCCCTCCCTCTATTGTGTTCAAAGGAAGAGAAGCTTTTTATGTGTGGCGGGTCCGCCTGACAACAACCACAGTCCTGATTTTTGACACACATTACGCTGGCCTCTGAGTGGAGAAGCCTCAAGAAAGGTAGCTCCCAGATGACTGAATCTGTAGGCCAAGGCTTCTTTTTATACCTATTTGTTGCCTGTAGACATTGCATCTGAAGTAGAATCCAAACTTGCACTCTGACTGGACAGATCCCATGAGAATGCCAGGATCCATTTAAATGGAAGTGAAGATAGGGGCAGATGCTCTTCTGCTTGCCAGATTCTTCTCATCCTCTTTCTATTCTTTTTTCTAATGTCCCGCATGGTTTGCTGCATAGGCAGGAGCCATCTGTATGGGCAGAATATTAGTGGAGAGTTATTTCAAATCTGTGCAGAGTAGAGAAGGAGGTGTGGAAGATGCTTAAGAAGAAGAAATCTGTCTTGATTTCACTTAAGCGAGGTGCCTGAGTGGATGGGTTATAATAATTCAGACTGCTGATTGAATCAATAGACCAGTGTTTCTCAACCTGGTCTATTGATTCAATCAGCAGTCTGAATTACAAGCATAATTCAGGGATTAGGGAACTCTGGGAGTTGAAGTCCATGTATCTTCAAGTTGCCAAGGTTGAGAAACACTGCAATGGACATTAGATGTAAGAGAGTGTAGTAATCATTAATTGGGTTTCCTAACAGCCCAGTGTCCTAGGTTTTCCTTCCAGAAAATTGCTGTTGGGGGCTGCCCCTCAATGTATAAAGTTATTGCCTCCCTATATAACAATTATGGACAATTTATGTGGAACCCCAGTTCTCATCAACCCTAGACATTTGAGCCAATGGTGATGGATGTTGGGAGCTACAATCCAGCAACATCCGCAGGCATCTGTTGCCTCCAGATATGAATGTGAAAATGTTAAGAGATGTTTCTAGTATGTATAGTACATGCATGTATGTATGAAAAATGTCTAAAGTGGCTTGGAAAAGCATAAGACAGCATAATCCATTCAGCTCTTTGGATGAAATGGAATATTTTGAATTAGTAAAAACAGTATACCCTGGTTGTACTAATTCAGCCATTTTTAGAGGGTAGCTCTGATAGTCAGAAAAAACAAAGACTGGTACACTGAAAGACAAAATGGATTTTCATACCAGTGTTTTGTGTCACAATCAGATCTCTCAGTCTTATCTATTTTGGGATTTCTGACAGATGCAGTTTATTCAAAACCATTGGCAGGTTGGCATTTTCCTTTGGATTGCTGCAGATCTGCAAACTGTTGGGGGTAGTCTGTACCCTCACTGGTGAGAATTCTTGTTTCATCCTGGCTTCTGGGCTCAAGACAGCAATTACTTATCTCCACCATCCCTGCACAGAGGTTCGGCATCTTTGTCCAAGAGCTTTTCCTTCTTGTATGTGTAGTTTACAGAAACAAAATATAATGAAGGCAAGAATGGGGCCTGCTTCCCTTGCTGTGGTCTCCATGTGCATTCCTTCAACAAATCTGACTGTGAGGTACAGCTCCCATAACTGGGCTGCGAAAATTCAGAGGACTGCTAGTGGTGGCAATAAAGAGTTAGGGTTTTCAGTATATGTGGCGTGCAAAAAATCTGGACAGCCCACAGATATTAGCAAAGAGATACAGAGAATTCCTTGCTGCCATTTACTGGTCACATGAAGTTTTGCAGGCCAAAAAGGCAAACCTAAGAAGGAACTGTCAGGTGCCCTTATGTGAGTCAGGCCTATTGCTGCTGCACCAATAGGAAATTAAATCAGTATCACTTCCTTTGTATTGCAGAGGGAGGCTGAAGTTGAGAAAGAGTGTCTTGTCTGAAGCCACTGGGTAAGACTAGACTAGACTAGACTAGACTAGACTAGACTAGACTAGACATTTATTGTCATTCCACATACACTAAAGTGCACATTAAAATGAAATTTCATTGCAATTGGCTCACAAAAAATTATTACTATAATATACAGTATAATATATATTCTTAACCATTCCACCCCCCTAATCATTATCCCTAATAAATATCATGGTCCTACAGATGTGGGTCATATCCCCACTAGTGACTTACATTGTTTTCATAGCATCACCCAGCCATCAGTAACGTTATCTAAAGCATGACATCGTTACTATTACTTTGGCACCATGATGGTTAGATGACTGTAAAAGAGGCTGTAAGTCACTAATAGGGAAATGATTGAGCACTTTCTATTCACAGCTCATCCACTTTAGGCGCTACCTTTTCTTATACAGAAAATCTGTATGAATTATTGATAGGAGTGTAAAATAAATGTTTGCTGTCCTGATTAAGTATGTTTTATCTGTATCTTACTTCCAAAGAACATGTACTCCAGTTTGTTGTCTGCAAAGACAAAATCTGCACAATAACCAACCCTGATTTGAAATGCAATCTTAGGCATGGTTATTCAGACGTTAATGAGTTCAGTGGAGATCACTCCCTAATAGTAGAATGGTTAACACTGCACAATTAAATCTCAGAAAAGTTATTCCTTCATCCCCACCATTCTGCTAGAGAAAAAAGAAAACTTGTTTTGGAAGGTGTGAAATCGACTAGATGTTTTCCATATTTTGATTAGAGTCGTCTTAATCACAGTTCCTTCCCACCCCAAACAGTCTTTAATCAAATGTTCTCTTTCCACACTGAGCAGGTGCAAGAGGAAGACAGCTATATATTGGGGGAAGGGGGTGCTACATTACAGTTGAATTTTTCAGCTGCAGTGTGACTCTTTCTCCCAGTTTCCAATGAAAATAGTAGCCATGCATACCTCAGCCTTTAATTCTGTAGATAGGAAATTCTTGGTGTGGGTGCCTGTAAGATGGAGTAAAGGGACAATTGGTACCCATAATACCAGATCCCCAACTTTCATTAAATAAAAAGAGCTTGTCACTATTCTTTCTGCAAGAGGCACTATTGTGCTTATTTTGTAAGAAAGACTATATCCAGTTTTTTTTACCCAATAAATAGTTCTAGCAATTTTTGGTATACACTCTGTTTAGTAAAGGGATACCCTTTTTTAAAACTTCCAGGTGACAACTTTATATCTAATTTTTTTTAAAAATCTGTTTTGTTTTTCTAATCACTAAAAAATGAGCCTGCCAGTGTAGGCAGATAAAATTTATGATTCTTACATACATATTGCGAAAGGTAGACTTGTGCTGAGATCATGTGAGTTTTGACAGCCGTAAAAGTTCTGCCCAGGATGGGAGGAGTGGAAAGAGTGGTTTTGGACAATCTTGCAATGTTGTCCTTTATTGTTCTGTCTTAGAGAAATATAGTGGAAGGAAATGGAAGTTGATTATACTATAGTAGCAATGCAACTTATGAAGGACTAGAAGGATGTGTGATATATGTAAAGTATATATAGCATTAAGTACATCTTGTCAGTGTTCTCTTTCCTGCTGCTTGGGGCCTCTCCTTCCCTTTGTAGACAGTATCCTCTTTTCTGCTGTGAACATAATTTAGGAGCCTTGTATGTGTTATCCACAAGAGGAGAGCCTAGTGATGGGCTGCCAGATATATTTAAGGGCACTTCCATGTAGACACTGGCCTCACTCCTCAAATTTTCTGCAGTTTTGTAGGCACCATGATGGAAAAGCAGCATGTTCTGGCCTTGGCCTCCCTCATCTCACAAAAATGGGGTGCCCCAAGCAGCTTTTTCCCAGGACCTCCCTGCTGGGTTCCATCCTCTTACTGAGCCACCTAGAGTTCCCTCTGCTTGGCTAAAAGGAGGCATGAAACATGGCAGCCAGCCAATACACTATCCTCGTGTTAATTCTTTACCTCATTGACTTTTATCATAAGGGAGAAAATGTTTTTAAATATCTTAACCAGCACCTGAAAGTGGGAAAACTGCCTTTGGAGCAATTGAGGAGGATGCGGGGGAGGCAAATATTGCAAAGCCCTGCAGCACTTTGGCTGCAGACAGAGGGGAGAAATTCCAGGAGGCATAAAGAAGGAATCCCTGCCAACAAGCAACTGCTCTCCCTCAGCTTCATAGATGAGACTGCAAAATGGCCTTCATCACATTTCCAAAAGCAGGAATCAAGCCAATATCCCTATGTACCCAGGATGAGACAAAAAATGATGGTGCATGTCTCAAGATACAAACTTCAACCTTTTGTATATATAGCATGTGATTTGCATCACACTGTGGCAACACACATTCAGTTATTTGCCCTTCCCCCTTATCTCTCCCCACACACACACACAGTTACCCCTGCCAAGAACTAATTAGTTCAGCTTCTCAAGGCCTGCAGAAACCCACAGCATCTTAAGGAGGTAGAGGATGTTGCATTCCATGGTGGACGAAAATCATGGAAGGTCTAGCATGTCCTTGATTTCTCATTTGTCTGATCAGGAGAACCTTTGTCTCCGATTAAGCATCACCTTGTTTTCCTTCAGATAGTCCCTGACTGATATCAGATTGCTTTCTTTAAGACCTGGGCAGCCTTCTTGGATTTTAACCATTGAGGATTTAGGCCATAGCTGGAAAGAAATTTCCTTACTCTTCAGCTCTACCCATTGAAAAAGAAGGGGCAGACTTAAGGTATCAGTTCTCAAAGTCAGGCATATCTGTCTGAGTTACTGAAATGATAAATCATTTTTAATTAAAGTGCAACCAGATATTGAAAATGCAGTTTCAGAGACAAACATGAAGTTTCCAGAATATTTGTAAAGTTTACAATTCAAAAAATGTAAAAATCATATTATATCTGCTAATTTTTTGAAAAAGCAGCTTATCAATAATGTGAAAGGAAAGTGAGCCCCCAGTGCCGAATATATACACTTCTCCCCATCTTTGCTGAAAAAGACAGTCCATACAGATTCCACTGCTACTCTCTACTGCAGTGTTTCTCAACCTTAGTGACTGGAAGATATGTGGACTTCAACTCACAGAATTCTGCAGCCAGCATGAGTTGAAGTCCACACATCTTTCAGTCGCCAAGGTTGAGGAACACTGCTCTACAGGATGTTCACCAGTTTTTCCAAGATGAAGGGAAGGTATTTAACTCAGAGACAGAGTCTCTGCTTTGCATGTAGAAGATTCCAGGTTGAACTCCAGCATCTCCAAGTGGGACTGGGAGAAACTCCAGTTTGAAATCCTGGAGAGCTGCAGGTCAGTAGAGAAAACTGAGCTAGATTGGCTACTGGTCTGACTTTCCTATATTCTAATTTTAAAACATGGGATCCTCTTTCTGATAAACCATGTGAAGTCAAATTTGTGACAAAAGGTGAACACTGCTGCCATTGTTTTAGAATGATACTAAGCAGCAAAGCCCCCGCAGAAAAAAATAGGCAGGATTGTAGTGGTATACACTGCGTGTGCAAATAATAATCACATCCTATACTGTAATTTTTCCTTTTCCTGGGAAAACTACCTGGGGACACTCATCATTCTTGGTGACATCTTAGGTGGCCAATCAGCACTATGTGCATCTTATTTCTGACTCAGAGTTGCAGAATCATTTTGTTCTGATCTTGATCAAAGAGATAGCTTAGTTCATTTAGAATGGTAAGCAGTAAGAGTGCTTCTGATCAGCCTCATGGCTCTAAACCTTATTTTGGTCTTTGCTATTAAGAGTTACAATTTGTGGTAGTGATGTCATGAGTACAATCCAGAATGTGAATTTGTTTACCTACAGAATAAGTGGGGAATCATACGACCTTCCCATTGCTCCTGATCAACACCATCAATCGAAATGAGTATGGTCATTGTTAGAGATACTGAATGTTTTCCAGCAACATCTGAAAAGTCATGGGATCCTAAACCCTGATAATTTTTGTCTAACTTTTAGTCCAAATGGCTCCCAAAACATTTTATCACTGTAGAGAGTCGTTTGCAACCCACAGGCTTATTTGCTGGAAGACATGGTACATAAGGAAAAGGGAGAGGGACAGTGAAGAAAAATGTTTGTGCATCAAAACCCTAATCACAATGCTCTTGACAACTGGGAAAGACAATTGCATATTTTTGGAGTAATTTACATAGAGTAATGCTAGACAGGTCAGTACAATGCTGTTCCCAGATCCCAAACACACAATAAACTAGCCATGGAAATAATTTTTAGACTATGCCTTGGAAAGAGCCTTATCTCAGTTCTAGTTCAAGTTCTATAAACTGGGAATAATACTGGCAGGTCCTTATGGAATTGTTTCGTGAAGATGAAAGGGTGAAGCAAGGGTGAAGCAAGGGTGTTATCCATCTTGACAGAAAGAGGAAGGGAAGTGAATAGTGAACAGCATCTCTAAGTCAAATCTTATCAGAGACATTTTTCATTTCTTGGTGTCTGATTGCCTTGTCTCAAGACCTCCATTGATATTTTTCAAACAGGGATCTATACAAGTAACAAGGATCCCATTTCTCATGGGGGCGGGATGCTCAGGACCGTGTGCAGCACTCCCCTCTCCTCTAGTCTTCTGGCTCACCAAGGCACTTCATCGCTCCCCCAGCTCACCCGCTCACCTTTTGCTGGCACCATCCCATCCTCCTCCTCTTCCTCAGTCTCTACTACCCAGGTAAGGTCTTTAAACATCAGTCACTAACTATTTATGCCTGATCATCCAGGCGTCAAACTCTTTCATCTCTTCTCAAATTACTCATATTCAAAAAGACCTTCCTTCTGGGAGATTGTGTGTGTGTGTGTGTGTGTGTGTGTTGAAAATAAAGATATGAAATGGAAAGTAACCATGCATAACTCATGAACTGAATTTGTGGTTTCTGAGTGCAAAATAAGTCATGACTGTTTGTTTCTCTTAAAGTAGGAGTGGTCTAGCTTTTCAGGGTCGAGGGCTGCACTTTTTAAACTCTTACGCTTCCATGGGTGCTGCGGAGATGATGCAGCAACATCATTGAAGGGTATACATACATACTGTATGTACTGAGTTAGTTTGGTGCTGGGCTAGAAACCAGGAGTCCCTGAGTTCTAGTCCTCCCATAGGCATAGAAGCCAGGTAGGTGACTTTGGGCCCAACCCAGCTCACAGGGTGGTTGTTGTGAGCAAATAAGAGGTGGAAGCCTTATGTATACTGCCTCATAAAAAATAAACATCAGATATAAATCTAGTAATTAAAAAATAAATTATATGGGTGTGTTAAAGGGTAGGCACTCCACGATCCATGTGCCACAATGTTCTCCAGTGTCCATTTTGTGGCTCTAAGAGCACATGTACCACAAACTTCAATGACAAAGAAAGACTGTTCAAATTATGCCACTAAGCAAAGGCATTATTTTAGCAGGCTACAAAAAAAGGGGCTGTTCAGATAGGTTGTTCTAGGTGCTTGTTATTCTACTGAATCAGCTCTTTGGCCAGTGGCAAGTTTTAATTCCTGCACATGCTCTCCTGTATTAGGTTCCCACCATTAACTGAAAGCATATATTTCTAGCATTGTCCCAGCTTCTGATGAAAGATAAAACAAAAGATAAATGTGATTGTTCTTTGAAACTACCATCCAGAAAATCCTCCTCCTCCAATTATATGATTCCAATGATCCAGGACGTGCTAGAGCTATTGCTTTTGGCTTCACATTTACTAGCATACATTTATTTGTATGTATTTACTCCAGACAAAGGAAGATGAGCAGAGCCAAGTTTCATCCCACATTTTTGGATGAAAAACAAAATCATTTAAACAAACTTCCATTTTAAAGCAAAGTGAGCTTGTGTCCCTTAAGTGAAATAAGACGAATGTTTTGAATCATTTCTGGGCAGTACATCTACTGACTGCTTCTCCATTAAGAGATACTGTAGTTCTTTCAATATTATGAAGGACTTTTGAAAAGCAGGAGAAGACTAATTAAAACAAAGTGATTGGGTTTTTCTTCTCCTCTTCCTTTGTCTTTTTCCCTTTTCACAGGTCTTCTCACTGGCAGGATCCACGTTTAGCCTCCCTTCCTCACACATTTTTGGAAGTCCCCTCACCTCTGGACTGTCAATAAATCCTCTGCTCAACCAATCTGAAAATAACCGAACAGGTACAGAAATAAAGAAGTTTTATGTCAGCATGGATCTCTTTAGAAAATGGTCTTCCAAAAATCAGGGCTATTTACATGATTACTTCTCTTTCCTGCTGCTGAGAAGATCCTGAGATCTTTAGAACTGATTAGATTTCCATATGTCAGAGCAAAGGTAATGGAGGGGGTAAAGACAAATTTATTCTGCATTTATTGAAAAATACATATTTTGCAAAGGACAAGTTCTCTGGCAACTCAATGCAGCACAGAACAGACAACCTGATGTTCTCCAGATTTAAAAAAAAAATACAGCCCCAAACCACTACAGTAGCCAAGCATCAGAAATATGACCTGAGACTCCTAGAAAAGTTAATCCAGCAGGCCATGCGCATGTGCCAGAAAAATAAGACATGTTACAGGGTGACATTGATTGCACACGTCTGCCATCTGCTGGCATTTGGGACCAACAGCATCCCTTGAAACAGGCAGAGGCAACCTAGAGTTACACAATAAAACTTTGAGTTTTATAGGAAGAAGGCTTCCATTTTAGAGCAGCATAGGCATAGTATTAGTGTAAAATACTAACTGTATAAATAATGAAGATTTAGAAACTGGGGAGAGGCACATTTCTGGAGCCATGTTTTGAGAGATTCGGATTTTGTAGGGATGTTACAGACAAAATGGGATGCAGAGGTAGACATCATCAGGTACCTGCTAAGGCCCATTCTTTGACATTCACCAACAGTAGCCAGAGTCTGCTGGCCATCCTGCTCCTCTCCCTTGTTGCTTGTTCAGTTCTGCTGTCTGAGCGCATCCTTCATTTGTCTTGTGCTTTACCTCTGACAAGGTGTAATGAATGGACCAGAGAAAAGGGAGGTGAGTGAGCACTGGGGACAGAAGCAAGGAGGAGATGACACCATTCAGGAAGGGAGCCACTGGAGGTATCTTATGCAAGGTCTCTAATCAGAAGTGGGCACAGGGTCCTGTTTGTATAAATCCTAACATCCTCCTTTAAAACTGAGGTCCATTTTTAAAAATGAATAGGGAGAGTTTGACCATCCTGGCTGGAAATTATGGAAGTTGAAGTCCAATACATCTAGAGGGCCCCAGATCTCTAAAGATCTCTACAGATCTTTTGCCAGAACTGGAAAATGGGAAGGGGGTACAATTGTCTCAACTGAAACAAAAAATCACTACTCCTTGTCTTTCCACTTCCAGAACCAGATTTGGAAGACTGCAATTTTGCCTGCCGAGGGTCATCACCCCAAGAAAGTCTTTCTTCCATGTAAGTTTATTTTGCCAAAAGGGTATAGAGAAGGTAATAATGGACTGTCAAGGATAGGGTGAGATCAGAGAGAGGGCCATACCATGTGACAGACTAGAGATCAGAGAAACCCAATGAGTGTATACGTTTATTTTAAAAAACTGGTTTCCCAACCTTTCTTCAAAGCCTAATTTAGCCATCTCTAACTTTGTGCTCTCCGTATGTGTTGGACTCCAACTCCTATCATCCCCAGCCACTTGGATGTTCTTGTTTTGTGCTGTAGAGACTTTCCTGACTCTAGCTAGCTTAGAGCCTTTCTCCTGTGCTGAGTTAAATGCTGTCCACTCAACCCAGAGTCAGCAAAAAGCAATGAGGGAGCACAAAGCAAAGCATCTGCTGTTCCATTACCAGTCTGTACCCTGCCTGTACTGCATCTGTTCCAAGTCATTCCTGAATGATGTTGTCTTGATTTGTGCATGTACCACTTGCTAGGTAAGCAAAGCCAGGTGATTCATTTTCTCCTCTTGCTTTGCTACCACCGCCTATCAGCATGTCACCAGCTAGTAGGAAGAACATCCACCAGTTAGATTCTGGTTTTCCCTGCTTGCATCTAAACATGCTACAAATGCATTCTGGCAACTACCTGATTCTTCCACATCCCCATGACATTTATTTATTTTCTATCCCTCCTTTATTATTTTTATAAATAACTCAAGGAGAGGAACATCTCTATTACTCCTTCCTCCTCCTGTTTTCCCCACAAATACAACCCTGTGAGGTGAGCTGGGCTGAGAGAGAGTGACTGGCCCAAGGTCACCCAGCCAGCTTTCATGCCTAAGGTGGGACTAGAACTCTCAGTCTCCTGGTTTCTAGCCCGTTGCCTTAACCACTAGACCAAACTGGCTCTCATTGCCTTTCTCTTGTCCTCAACCCATGAATGAAACGCTAAAGTCATTCTTAGCTATTGTAACGTAGTGTTTTCCCTCTTAAGCCAGCAGCAACCCATAACAATGTTAAGGTGTGTAAAAGCTGAATGTGTTTCACCAACTGTTTTGACTCTGGCTGAATCAGGAGACTTGTAGAGATGAGATACTTCAGGCTGTTTTGGGCATGCCCCCTTCCCTGCAGTCCTGGGACTCTACCATTTTTTTCCCTTCCAGATTGGGAGTTTTTTGCAGCCCACCAAACTATTGATTGGCAGCTGGGGGAGCACTGTAGTAAAGCAAGAAACCCACCTCTCTCCCACTTTACCAGGCAGTCCCCCATCCCACTGAATAATTCACTGGTTTTGACTGCCAGTTTACTGCTTTTTCAGAACTCCACAAGGAAACTGCTCTGAAAACAAGCCTGCTTAGACAATTGATAAGCAGGTGGCCAAACTCTCTAGCTTTACTGCACAACACTCCACCTCATCTCACCAATCAGCTTTGCAGGAGGCTTGTTTTGACAGTAAGCTTAGTGCTATTTTAAAGAAATGCTATACCCACACTCAAAATAAGCCTGCTGGGTTTCACCAAAAACAGCCTGGCTGGGCTTAAGAAAACACAGATGAGTAAGCCCACAGATCTAATCATCATCTCTGATCACAGCAGTACTGTGATTGGCTGATGATTTTCCACCAGTTGATAACATTCATATGGTGGAAGGGCAACCAAGCCAAAGGTTTTAACTTAACGGTTTTGCTTAACATGCCTTGCACAAGCAAAATCAGAACATAGTTATCTGGTGGCAATCCAGAACAGAGGGTCTAGATAGGAATGTTATGCTGGTAATATGGATGGACATTACTTTAACTCTGCTGGTCTTCCATCTGGTTTTCTGTCCCTATCCCACATCCCATTTGGGCATCTCCCAAGTTAGAATATGTGAAATAAAGGAATATATGGAAAGATGCCAGGATGGAAATATCCTACAGAGGAGGGAGCAGACCCACATGATCGTGCAATTAGGTATGTCTGTAGAGTTGGAGAAGTGAAATGGACTAGCTGCTGGGTAGCCACCTCTCTTATTTCATAAAGAAGGGGTGATAAATACAGGAAAATGGCAGTTATGCCTCCACTTCATCTTCACGTGAGCTCTCCTCTCCTGTACTTTGTTGGAAGCCTGGAGAGAAGTTGACATCAAAACAGAAAGTAGTGTGGGGGAGGTGATGGGTATGAAAGGAACTCAAAGAAACAAAATGCCGATAGAGAAAGCAAAGGCTAGGAAAGAAATAAATGGTTGAGGTAGGCCTGCCCAGGGACCAGACAGGAGGGCGCATGCCTGTGCCTCTCAACACTCCTAAAGTCACCTCTGGTCAGGCTCACTACTGGTCACCTGACTTTGCTGGCAAAGTAATAGATTATGAAGAATAACAAATTCTTTTAGGATACCATTGAACGGCATTGGAATAAGGGGGGAAATGTTATTATATAGTAAGGAAGGAAACAAGCAAGCAAATAAATAAATATTGATACAATTGACAACAAGGAGGACTACTACTGCCACCCAGTCATGATATTGGGGTAATTAAAAAATACAGCTAATGGTAACTTAAGCATGTCTCATTCATCAGTTGCAGATAAGGTAACAATGACAAAGGAGGAAATCGGTACAGTCAGATCATAATTGTATCACTGTTAAGTGCTGGGTTTGGTGGAACAGAGCCATAGGGATGTGAGCTACTAGCATGCTCAAAGGTTTTGTGGCGTATTTACCAGGCTATGCTTACGTTGCTTTCTGTGTACCCAATAACTCCTGAACAGCAAGGATGGGGAGAAGATACGTCTGAGTCTTCAGGGGAACCCTGGATTATCTGCAGTAGAAGAGGGAAGATTTCTGATTCTTAGTTGTTTGGCATAGCAAATGCTTGATAAGTGCCCCACTCCTACCTTAAAGTATGTTGCTGGAATGAAGAATGTTTGGGGGTAATCAGAGGTGGGTTTTTCTCGGGAACTTCAGTTCAGTTCTGGTACTCTTAGGTTTAAAATCCTTTGCATCTAAAACTTTGTCTTTTGTACCAGGCTCCATTTGGTGACTCTGAAGGTTTTAGTTAAATCCAAAATGGATCCTGTTGCCTTAGAAAATATGTACTTTTCCTGAAAGATATCTGTAGTTTCATTGTCCTTGAAGTCTTGGGTGTGGTTATTTCTATTTTCTTTTCTGTGTCACACATGCAAACACGCACAAACCTTCTTGTGGAGGAAGGGAGTGTCAGCTAAATTCATCCTGGTTTTCTGCCTATATAAATATCTGTAGCTGGAATTATCTATATTCTGTAACTTATGTAACCAGAAAATTTGCAGCTGGATAAGAATGCAGCATCTGGAGAGTCATAGACATCAATTAAAAGGAGGGACCAGATCTGTAGCCTTACAGGCCGAGATAACTGAAGTCAAGCAGGCAGACAGTCTCAAATATTCAATAACTGAGGATATTCTTGAAAAAAGAATAGGAGACGGGTGGCTTTTTCTTATGGCTGACAATAACAGAATGCCTGTTAAATCCTTACAGAATCTGCATTGTATACTTGATCCACAGAATTTAGCAGTTGGAGCCAACTTTTGTGGCCTTTCAAGCATAAAGCAGCTAGGACTAATACCTTAAGTTATGGAACCAAGAGGGATGTTGATTTTTAATGGTGCTTTGTCCTGCACCATAACAGGTCTCCCATCAGCAGCCTCCCCACTCTCTTTGACCAGACGGTATCGACTAGCAGTGGACAGCTGGAAAATGTCCCCCAGGCCACACCAAACATTGAGCAGCTCCTGGAGAAACAGGGCAATGGAGAAGCTGGTGTCAATAGTGAGTTGTGGGAAATTGTTTGGAAGGAGCCAATGGGTTAAGGCAAGGATGTGCAATTTTATCAGCCTGTGGCCACATTTTTTAAATTGCCTTTGCGGGCTGCAAAGGACGTGGCAGATCAACATAAGCATATCAGTGGATTGAGCAGAGCCATGATTTTCTGCCTTTGGGGAGAGTGTTTCAGTGGTTTTGCAGAAACTTAAGGCCTTAAACATTCATTTTGCCTCCCCAAACTCCACCTAGACAGAACAAATAGGCCTGATGTTAGGAAGTCTTGGAGAGGTTAGGGGGTGAATTAGGTATTCTTAAACTCTGCAGAGCTTAAGGCCACAGTCCCACCAACCTATGAAAACAACAGACTGAAAATTTTGATCCTGCTTATCCCAGGGATGCTCTGGGTTGTGCAAAAGGGATACTGGAAGGCTGCTTTCAGCCTGCAGACCATGGCTGTGTCCTTGTAGCTTAAGATTGAGACAACCAAAGGGAGGGAAAGCCTTTGTCAAGTAAGCTTTTACAATCCATTCATCTCTGCAGTGGGGTGGCCTTTCCCCGCTCCTCACCCCCCCACCCCCCCAGTGAATCAAATCACCACTCCCTTGGGATAAACTCTAGACGCTTTTCTCTGAATCCTTTTTGAAATTGTAATTCTGTCCTTCAAATCATCTTCTCTACATAGAGTAGAGCCTATATGCAGCTATTTTTTTCCTTCCACCAAAGAATTAGAGATTGCTACCAGCTCAGCAGGTACAGCTCTGCGGGGTCCACTACATGTTGACCAAACCCATAGATGGAATATAAGAAGGGGTTTATACTGCCTTTCCCAGCCTAGAACTCTCCAGTTGCATTGAGCTACTCCCTAAATTCTTAATCATTGTGGCCAGAGTAGGTCGTGGAGAGCTGGAATAAATCGTAGAAATTAAGATATACCTAATGTGCAGCTCTTTGGACACTGTTCAGTTAGTATGATTATAGTTTTTCAGACTTTTCATTTTGTTTTTTCCTTAAATGTGAACACTGCACAGACAAGTACATAACTGTCAGATAAATAGACTGTAAAACCTTTGTAAGTATTCCAGTAAAATGTAATTTTGAAGTAAAGTTTTACATTTGTTTGGATTTAACATTACTGAAACACATTGTGTTTTATTGGATTTTTTCTCCTAAATTTTAGCAGTTGGAAATTGAGATAATTACATAGCAGATATAATTAACCTGATGCTATGTTTAAATTTTGTTTGCCAAAAAGAAGCCAAAAGACCATGCCCTGGCATGACAGAGTGAGTGAAGCCCTGTTCTTTTTTACATGCATGCAATGCAATTAAAAAGGGATGGGGCTTTGATTGGCGGATCATGCCTGCCATTATGAAGCCAGTGGCGTTACTGCAGATGCCCTGCCCACGACTATATGATGACTGCAAATGTCCTTGTAACTCTCCCTCCCCTTTCATATGTATTTTAACGGTGTCAACATTGTTACCATTCCATCCCTTTCCATTCCCAACCTTCTCTCCTTTCCTTGTCCCCCTTTCTACTTCCTGTAGTCGTAGAGATGCTCAAGGCACTTCATTCACTACAGAAAGAAAATCAGCGCCTTCAGGAACAGATCATGACTTTGGCAGCTAAAAAGGAGCGCCTGCAGCTTCTGAATGTTCAACTCTCTGTTCCCTTCCAAGTGGTGACCACCAGCAATGGCCCCTCAGGCCAGGCCCAATACATCCTAGCTCCCAACAGTAAGCAAACCTAACTGTCATGGCTTTTGATTCCTAAAAGGGGCCTTTCTAATGAGACGTCACTGTTACTATCTGACCCACATCAGACAAAACCTTCTGGGCCATCAGCTCTTAGGAGTGGTTGATGCTGGCTCCTTTTTTAAATGTACTTTTGCTGTATCCTCTTTCTGATGGGTTTGGTTTTAGGGTTGTTGCTTCCGTTGCAAAGTTTTGTGAATTTTATCTTCTTCTGTTCTGGGCTACTTTGCAGCCCAGGAAACTACATTAGATCATTGGCCAATACACTTTAAAAAATGAAAAATAAAACATGGCCCAGACAGAGCCTGCCAGGAAATAATACAGTGTGACCAAGAGAAAAGCCCTTTGCATTAGTACAGTGCTAACTCGCTGCTGAAAAGATGCTCTGCAGATGCTTAGGGTCACAGCGGAATGTCCTTTTGGTTTCTCTTCCCCTCTAGCCTGCAACAGTGATTCACTGAGTATCAGCAAGAGCCCCCCATGCAAGAATAGTTTTGGTATCGAGAATGCACTCTCCACTTCCTCTGAGGTATGAAGCATCGCTCTCTTTCCTGCTCTTTATTATCACTTAGCAGACTATTGTGGTTCATGCATTCTGAATGCCGCTGAGTGAGACTGCTTCAGGGGCAGGCAAAGCACAATGACTGGCAAGAGTATGCAACCTGCTGCTGAAATGCATGTGTGCTCTATTTGCACAAGTCTGTCCCCTTGAAATCCTGGTGCATTAGGCTCCCAGGTAACATCCCATTGGGTTTGTCCAGCTCAAGCAATAAAATATCTTGGGCCAATTCTGATGTCCAAAGTCTGGTCCCAGCGGTCATATTTCTCTTCAGCTTTGCATCTGTGCTTTGTGCCTACATGTGGCAATATTTGCTGAGTCTTGAAGTCCTGGGCGCACAGTTCAAACACCTGAGATTTTTACCTTCTTCCCTTCTTTTCAACACGACTCTAATTCCTATGCTGCAGCAGTGGTCTTGATTATTCATCAGTGATGTTTGCTCAAATTGGAACCATGACAAAGTTGGCTAAAAAAGAAAGTAGTGGTGATGGTAAATCCATCCCTACACATATTCCATCCTGTAAAAATACAGAATTCCAGTTTTTCTGGTAGAGAGTTCAGAATATCTGTGTTTTTTAAATATAGAAAGTGCTGGATATGATTCCTATTGTATCGTATTGATCCCCCCTCTCTCCCTCCCTCCTCTCTCTTTCCAGGACCTTCACTCAGGATGCCCAAGCAGGAGCAGCTCCTCTCTGTCCTTCCACAGCACACCTCCCCCACTCCCCTTGCTGCAGCAGAGCCCTGCCTCACTTCCTTTAACTACTGGGGTCCAACAGCAGCCACCGCTACCACCAGTGAATGGCCTGAGTAGAGCCATGGGGACTGTTCATGGGGGAAGTGCCCCAGCTAGCCACAGCCTTGTGGATGGTCTCCTTGGCAGTCTGGCAGAAGGGCAGCAGATCCCCATCAATGGCATCCTAGGAAGTTTAAACGGCACTGTGGCCACCCAGACCCAGAATCCAGGACTGGCACAAACCAGTGGTCCCCACAACCTGCAGCTCTCCATGAGCCAAAGCAGGTAAGGCTCTAAAAGGAGGAGAGAAGACCACAAGAAAGGAGCCAAGCATCTTCTAGGAGGTGGACCTTTAAGGACCTGCTTGCCTTAAATTTGGGGACCTGTTCGACTTTATTTTTATTTATTTCCAGTATTTTGACACTGCCATAATGACACATTTCTAGGTGGTTTGTAAATCAAACCTTAAGAACAATAAAAACCACACATATTGTAATAATGCTCAGGAAATCAGTAAATTTAAAATAACCCACTGCTGACTAAATAAGAAGCAAAGTGTAAATCTTGGTCTTCAAACACTTGTTGGAAAAGTTATGTTTTAAGTCCTTTCCAAACAGCAACTTAAAGTAGGGGGCAATCAGATCTCATGAGGGGTATATTCTAGAGCAGTGTTTTTCAACCTCAGCAAGTTTAAGATGTGTGGACTTCAACTCCCAGAACTCCCCAGCCAGCCAATCTTAATGCTGGCTGGGGAATTCTGGGAGTTGAAGTCCACGCATCTTAAACTTGCCAAGGTTGAGAAACACTATTCTGGAGGCTCAGGACAGCAGGGAGAGGCATTGCTTCCAGGCCTCCACCCACTTTAGCTCCCAAACTGAACAGACAGGCTGGCCAGACTCAAACTGGAGAGTGTGGTCACCTACAGTAGGTATCCTGGAGCTTTATCCTTTGGGCTTTATAAGTCAAAGCCAGCATCTTAAACTGTACTTGGAACCCTATTAATACCCAATACAGCACCTGCAAAGTAGGTTTGACACTGCAATCAGCTTGTACCCATCAGCATGTGGGTTGCTACATTTTGCATCAACTGCAGCGTCCAGGTAGCCTTCAAGACAGACCCAGGTACCACATATTAGAGTAAACCAATCTGGAGGTAATGAGGGCAGGAGTGTGTCACCAGAGCTTCCTGCTCCAAAAAGCGTTGCAACTGGTGGATCAACCAAAGTTGGGCAAGGGCACCCCTGGTCACAGATTCCATCTTCTGGTCTAGGTAGAGCCAGAAATCAATAGCTGAACTGCCCAGAGTCCCCCATTGGGGGAGAGGGGCAGTAATATAAAACAAACAAACAAAGCATTTCCAAATGGTGGACCTGCTCCTTCAGGAACAGGTGACCCCCTCCTATGTCAGGGGAGAGCGTTCAATCACCACATAGCTGCTGGACAATGAGAGCAATAATATTAGTAGGAGATGTGCTTAAATAAACTAGTCCTGATAGCATTTGGTACAGCAAGAGACCATCACGTTGTTGTTTTAATAAATTCCTCTTAAGCTGAGCTTGCCAAGTCCCCAACTTCTTGATCTGAAGTAGTAGAACTCATGTTGTCTTTTCCAGCAGTGCCGCATTGCACAAACCGTTCTTTTTGTCTTTCTTCCAGTATGCCTAGCGTGACTCACTTGTCGGAGCAGCAGCGGCAGCTGCTCAGCCAGCCTGAGCTTCAGTTGCAGCAACTGCAGCAGCTCTTGACATCACAGCCACTCAACCTGGTAAGTACCGTCCATCAGCCAACTGCTGAGGAACAATTACTAGCTGAGGCAGCAGGGCACCATCTTGGGAACTCAAGGCACAGGGTTTTCAGAAGAAGGCAAGGCCTGTTTTATCAACAGCCCAAGACAAACCAGAATCAGACTGCTGTTCTTACTTCCTTTGGTCATTGGACTTAGACAAAACCCAGTTTCCACGTTCAGTGTAATAAGAGCTTTGTTTGAACGTCAGAGCAGAGACTTCTAATCCCTTTGCAGCTACCAGATGATGGAGGGGAACAGGTAGTATGCGAATCTGTAACAAGAAACCATGGTTTCCTGATAAATGAAGGGCTACTAGATTTGGGCAGCAAAAACTCAGACAAGCAGTAGAGGGCAGCAAAGAGTTAAAGGTTTCTGTAGTGCTCATTCAGATGTTTGCAGCCCAAACTTGGCAGCCCTTGATAAACCAAAACTTAATGAAGTGATTGCCTACCACGTCACCCAGACCTTCTTTCAAGAGGAAACCATGTCCTATAGCACACAAGCAGGCAAAACAGACAAAAACAGTGGTTTCTATAGCAGCACTCTGCAAAAGCATTGGGTCAGTTTTCCTTTAGATTGTTTTCCAGCTCTCCTTAAGGACATACCAAAAGGCACATACCATAAAAACTGCCGTCTTCGGCACAGGGATTTTTCTTTTCCAGCTCTTCTGGTGTAGAGTGTGAGGGAGAGCTGCTGCAGTCCTTCTACAGTTGATCATGATAATTTGTTCTTAGGAGCAGCAGGCATTGATATTCCAGATGATTCAACAAATCCAGCACAAAAGAGAGTTGCAGCGGCTCCAGATGACCGGCTCCTCCATGCCTGGCCTTGGGCCAGCCACTACCATGTCCCTTCTCCACTCCAGCAATAATGCACCATCAGCTGCCAATAGCGCTCTCCTGGCCTCCATCTCCCCTCAGCAGCTGAATCCTGCCAGCTCACTGATGGCTTCTCCGCCACTCAGCACCCCTGGGAGCAGCCTGATGTCAGCAGCAGCAGCAGCAGCAGCAGGGGCTGTTATTCCACCTGTCCTCACAGCTCAAACAAACCCTTTCCTCAACTTGCAGGGTGACAGTAGCAGCCAGAAAGGAATGGTGAGCATCCTCTAAGGAGGCCAAAAGCAAGGTATTGCCTACCAACAGCTGAGCTACTTTGGTGACATAGAGCATTCATAAATATTCTAACTCTGAAAAAGGCGTTTTCTGGAACTGGGACCACATCTAGATCTACTACTGTGTGGAGGTTATTTTCAGGGAAGTGTGGCGGGGAATCTTAAACATGGTTATGGAACAGATTTGAGTGTATGATTTTTTTCCCTAAAACTTTATTAAATTTCAACAAAAGATCAAAAAACAAAAAAAAAGTTAAGAAAAGATCAGAAAGAAAGCAAATTAAGAGTACAGAAAAGAAAAAGAACAGAAAAAGAATAGCTTCTGGCTTTCTTTTGTACAGATACAAATGTAAGATGCATTAACCTCTTACTCTAAAATTAACAATAGTACACAATATTTCTGTAATCATAATTCTAATCATCAAATCCCAAAATTAAAATTTCATTTCTTTCACTTTCAAGCAGAAAGTCCAAAAGTGGTTTCCAAGTAGAAACATAGCTAGACAAGTCTTTTCTTTAATCAAAGTAGTCAATTTCGCCAGCTCAGCCAATTCCATTAACTTCAGATTTGGGTGTATGATTTAAGCAGGAATTGTAGATAAAAAAGTAGATATTGGGAAACAAAGAAGTTAAAGTTTGGAAAATACAGTGGAAGATGTTCTATACAGGAATGGGTTAATGGACAGACAGCTGAAATGGGAAAGTGGCTGGGCAAGGCTAAGTGGAGGAGTCCGGAAATGAAAGAAGGAAGATTCTGTTTGGAAAGGTGCCTGGGATTAGAATCTCTGATGAGTGTTTCATATCTGCTTTTCTTTCTCCTTTTTAAAAAAATGTTGTTGTTTGGCATATCACCAATTTAGACAGTTCTGTTTTTGCCATTTTTTCCTCTAGAGCATGAATGAAAAGGGAGGTGCCTCAGTGCAAGACAAAGGCTAACCTTGGTGATACTGGGCTGCTTTCTCTGCCATAGGAAAACAGTCTCTCCCTGAGCCTTGGATCCCAAAACGTAGAGCAACCACATGAAAGGCTTCCCAGAAAGTCTTCCTCACCACAGTCATGGTGACACCAAGTGGAGGCATGCCAGAAGTCTACGTTCCTTGGTTCTGAGCCTGTCAATTAGCGCCCTTCTAAAAGAGAGAGGTGGCGTGAGCACCCCTTTCCCTTGCTGGCTTTGTCTATTCTGCTGCACTTAAGTCATGAGAAGTTGCACTCCAGAGGGAAAGGATGAAGTAGTCTGTTTGACATCCAAGGATATCCCCTCAAAGATGGGATATATGAGCTGGACACAGCCACAATCACCTGGTGACTAATGTTATTTTTGCAGAGCAGGACATTTCCAAACCAGGGTTAAGAAATCCATCAATATTCAACTATAGGAAGATCCAGCTACAGCAAGTCAGGTCAGATGTTTTTGAGGTTTCCAGTGAGTAGGAAGGTAGGGTTGGAAAAGTAGTACTTGGAGATCCACATACATGAATCCTACACCAAGGGTTTCACTCCCATAGGCACTTCAGATGTCTACATCTTCACTGACTCCTACTGAGGTACAGTTCAGCTGGGAATGAAAAGCTAGTCCCAGTGTAACTGAGAACAATTACCTTGGTTTTCCCAAATCTCTGCCAGCCACATGTCTTAAAAACTGTCCTGAAGGAAATGGCCCCACTCTTCCATCTTTGACCAAGGGACTCATTTTTCTGTCCTTCAGGAGTCTTTGCAGGCAATGTATGGTTACAAATAGTCTACAGTCAATGCTGAGATATTTCCAGCCACTCACAAAGAGCTTCTTGTTCTCTCTCAGATCAATCACTCAAAAGCCAACACCAAAGAGGCAGAACAAAGGTTTTGTCTAACAGCAGGAGCTATTCCATCCATCTCCAAAAGCAGCTGGTAAGAACATCTTCCCTGTGAAACAGATCTAAGTCAGATTTCATCTAAGGAGAACATTGGTCTTCCCATCACTGGAAGCCTATTTCCATCTCCATTTTGTAACCAGATGTCTTAGCAAAGGCATGAATTTCCTTCTCCTTCTAGGGGGAAAAATTGAAATGGAGATCAAGGTCAGATATTCTGAGGAACCCAGCTCAACTTGGTCTTTATTGGATAAATCCAGGTCTCTTAAGGAGCAAGATTCCGGGTGACCGAAACACCTAGGGACTTTCAAAGTTTTCCTGCCTCCATGGATATACAGTCATTTTAGGCTCATTCTTGCCACCTGCTCCAATTTGCACTATTTTCAACCACTGGTGAGCAAGTGCTGATGGCCCCATAATAATCACTGTTGTTTAAAATAATGTTTCTTTGTTTTTTCTATTGTTTGAACAAAGCAACAGTATCTGCCACATAAGTGAGTTGGACTCTTAAAAAATAAGACACTGAAGCAACTTTTCAGGAATTCTGTGTTTGATTTGTTTTGTTTTATTCAGACATACCTGTTTAGCTCCAAGTTTTGAGTGTGCGTGCATACCTGCACACAGTTTAAGGTTTGTTTGCTTGTTTTTATGATGTTGTTTAATAGCTCCTGGAAACTGACAAAAACAGTAAGTATTCCAAATGAAAAATGGGATCTTTTCTTTCCAGTCATGGCAGCTTTGGCACAAGTTAAGGAGCAACTAGAAGAATAACACTTGACTCCCTTCCACTTCAGCTGAGTGTAAACATAGTTTTTAGTCAAAAAACTAGGCCAACTCAATGCACTTACTCTTTAGATAGCCAACTCATCTTTGAAATACATCCAGGCCAGTGCATTCCAGTTTTATTTTGTCCTTCACTAGCTTAATTATAGTATTTCCCTGGTCCTTATTCAGCTGCCGTAATACAGAATGTCTATAGTTGTGATGGAAGTAATTCAGAGTGGAGACCAAATCTAACTTTTGCTCCCCTTTCCAAGCAACTAATGGGCAGTATCTCCAGAATTCTTATTAAAACTTGCAACTGCATTTCAGAAAGTAGCTGTTCCATAGCACCAGCAAAATTCATCATCCATCTAGGCCTATGACCTTTGTCTCCTTATGTTGGTGCTGGGGGAAAATATGATTTTTTCCAATTACAGCTTCTCTGCTAGAATTGCAAGCATGATTTTTTTTTTAAATGTTACCATCAATAAATGCTGGATCTGCACAACTGCACCTATAAGGTTATAGAATGTTTAGCCAAAGGAAGGCAAGTGAATAAGCATTCAAGAGAAAACGACAGGTGTATGAGAGCAAATTGATCATTAAAATATTTTGGAAAAGATATGAGTTCTTTAAGTAAAGAAAAGAGGTAAATCATCAGCGGAGAAGAATGACCATCCTATCTAAAACATTGTGGGAAAGTTTGTATCTCTGCAATGAGAGCAGAACTAGACATCACAAAAGAAAAGGAAGGTTGTATACCCCATGTTTTCACTGTAATGATAATAGTTGATTGAGGAAAGGCATTTGGAGAATAGAATTAAAAAATGGGAAGGGGCTCTTCATGTGACATTGCACTTCGGCACATTTGCTTGCATTCTAATATCTAATGTTACAGTTTTCTTGCTAGCCCATAAAGGGTTTGCAGGGATATTTTTCCTTTTCCTTTAAGCCTTTTTCTGCTTGTATTTTCCCTTGCTTTGAGCCACAGAGTGGATAATCTGTGTTCCTCCAGACGTTGGTGAACTTTAATTCTCAGCAACCCTAGTCAATATCATCAGTTGTGGACAGTGCTGGGATCTGTGGTTCAGGAACATCTGAAGGACCATAGGTTGCCCACCCCTGTGTTCAGGAATGAGTCTGTTCTACAAAACTGGCTTTCCCCAAGATCAAGACAATGCATCAGCCATGTTTTGTGACTTGTAAGTGCTCAGAAAGTGGGAGGTATCAAGCCCCAGATGAGCCACCATACAAAAGTTGAAAAAAGTTTTATCATCATAATTATAACCATCATTACATTTATATACCATGTTTCCTCTGAAAGCTGAAGATGACATACATGGAGATCACCCCTTACTTTCTCCACATAACAAATGTGTGAAGTAGATTGGACTGAGCAATAGTGATTGGTCTGAAATCATCCAATGAAGTTTATGGTTGAAGGGGAACTTGAACCTGAGTTGTCTTAGTCCAGTCCAACACCTGAACCATTAATCTATAATGGTTGTATGAACTGAACTGAAAAGTAATAAGGAATGAATGATTCTGCTTTTGGGCAGCAGGTGATACTAAGGCTGAAATGGACTTTCAATTTGTGATCCTACATATCAACTTTTCCTGATAAGCAGTTCAAACTTTTGGCTATGCAGAAATTGTCTGGTTAGAGATGTGTATTCATGTAGTTTAATTTGTGGAGTCCTTGGTGCTCTCTGAGCCTTGTTGTTTTCTTGCAGACCACAGACTTGCAGTCTGCAAAAAAACAACAAGGCTCAGAGAGCACCAAGGACTCCACAGTTCAACCCTGAACTACAAATATTTGCTTCAATTAGTTTAATTTGTCCCACCAGATCACTATAGGTCAATGCAGAGGGCATAGGGAATGGCCTTGAAGGACAGGAAGAAAAGCTGCTACCAAGGCAATGATCAGACAAGCACATCTTGAACCCTTTCCAACAAACTAGTTTGAGTAAATGTCTCATACAGCCCTTCCCTAGTTCACACAAAGATAAATTGAGGGAGGGGGGAAGTATATGCAGACTTGCAGGATTTTGTTACTATAACTGTTACAATAAAAGTAGTCCTGACCTATATGGCATTGGTTTCTTAGTCTGGTCTACCTTGTAGGCCGTGTAGTATCCACAATGAGCCCCCAGTGAAGTGTAAGTGGTAGAATCCATAGGGTAGCATTATATATGTAACTCAACACAACAATACTATTGCTTGTTGTACTCAAAACCACATATTCAGTTGACAGTCTGAGAAGCATTGTTAAAACTGAGGGTGTAATTAAGACATATCTGCAGCCACAAGATCAGCCACAGTGCTTTCTGGAAGCATCCTAAGAATATTGGCTTCCATTTTTTGGGAGTGTCTAGTCTAATCTCCAAAACTCCAGATGACTACTAGATGGGAGAAAACTCTACATCTTTGCTATTGTATAGTGGTCATCTGGATTGGCTGACAGATCCAAGCTTCAAAAATCCAGATGGCCACTATATGATAGTAAAGAAGGAGATAGTCATCGGATTTTTGAAGCTTGGATCTGACAGCCCTAGCATTTCTTAAACCAGACAGGTTTCTAGCATATGATACTCAAAAGAAAATGAGGTTCTTAAAGGTAACTTGGAAGGTGAAAAGTAAGACTGAAAAGGCTTCTCTTGGACAACGTAAGGAATTAGTGCTTTTCCATGGCTCCATTTTTCTTCCCATGGATAGCAAATGAGAACTGAGCACAGCACTTTTCTTGAGCAATAGAAGCCTTGTGGAGCTCCATTTGGCATTTTGGCTCAATAGATAATATATTTACATCTGAGAAAAAGTTATACTGTGTATGAGGGAAAAAACCATGTGGAGGCTATGCTGGCTTGTGGAGCTGGCTGGTATACCACATCCTTGCATCTGCAGGAGTACTCTATATAACACATCTAAAAATCAAGTGCAATTCTGAAAAGGTCCCAAGCACATACTAGATCAGATAAACTTGCAAGTCTTAAAAAAGGATTGTTTGGTGTGGAACAGTGCTCACCTGAAGTAGAATCAAATATAACATCAGTCACTCAGTTTTCAATTACAGAAACCAGCGTGCCAAGCAAATTTACAATAAGACATATAAATATGGCCAGAAGATGACAATGGCAAATCACTTCTGCACTGTTGTCAAGTTTTCAGGAGTTGAGCTTGACTCAAGAGAATCTATTTTTGATTGGGATATGGTGACATTGTTCATTAAGAGAACAAAACATACCAAGTTCTTTTATACAACCCATTGTCGTCTTGGCTATGTGAATTGGAAATACCTTCCAGGTTTTTTTTCCTTACATGACTCGAGTTTGTTGTATCACGCTAGTCACTTCATATATTAACTTGGAATTGGTATTTGATCCTGGAATTCTAGCTTTGCTAATCACTTCTCTTAAAGTGATTAGAAACTCAGCATAGGAAGGTATGATGGTTAAAGAGCCAAAGTGTCATACAGTATTGGCTAAATTTGTCAAGAAAGCCCACTGGGTTACTTGGGACCAGTCACAATCTCTCAGTTCAACCTATTCCTCAGAAGTATTGTGGAAAAAATTAGAGGAGAGAGTGCCATGTATGTTTCCTTTTGCCCCTGGAGGAAAAGCAGGATATAAATTCAACAAGCAAAGAAAAGAAAGCACATTCATTGTACTTCGGCATCTCAAAGGCATTCTCCCCATTTTATAGTATCAATACCATTCCAATCCATTGTTGCTATCTTACCTGCAATATTTTATATTTCTGTTTGGAACCTTACTTCCAGCCAAGGTATCTAACAAGCCATTACTGGGAATATTGATCATAAGTTTTCCCTTTTGTTTAGACCTGCCACATCTGATGGCCAATAAATGGCATCATTTATCTCTTTGCTGCCAGCTTGTGGTTGTCTTGATTTTTACAGCCCATGTATGATCTGTTTACTCTTGTTCATCTCTTAGCAACTGATATTCAGAAGGATACTAGCACTGGGGGCCCCAACCCTTTCTGATTTTCTGCAAATTCAGTTTCAACAACATTATTGATGTCTCTGGAAAACGGGTGCAGGGAGGGCATGCCTATTCACAAAATGGCTGCTATGGGGCACAAAATCAGTTATAAAGCAAACAGGTTTGCAGGAATACTCTGCAATTTTTTCCAGCTCTTCTCTACTTGCAGGAAACTTTCAAACAAGCACTGGATATTTTCTTGAAAAGCTTATAGGAAGTCTATTTGAGTCCTAGAGACATTCATGATGATGATGATGATGATGGAGGCTGATGCTTTGCTTGTGTTTTGAAAGTCAGATGAGATAGACAGGCAGTATGATGATAGAGATAGGACCCACCCACCCAACACCTTATTGAAGACCCTAAGCAATTGTGTCTAATTAATTTCCCCACCCCATCCCCTCTCTCTCTCTCATTAGTTTACTTGCTTTTGAAGCCTTCAATACTCTGGTGTCCAATAGTGTTTATGGCAGCTAACTCAATAGGTTCCTAATATGTAGGGCTACCACATCTACTCTGCAAATGTCCAGATGACCACTAGATGGCAACAGAGTTACAGAAAATGCTAATTTTTTGCTAGTGGTTGTCTGGATTTATTCAACCCACATATGGTGGGCCTATTAATGTGTTAAGAAGCACTTTCTTTTGTTGACGTTTAATCTGTCAATAATCAGTGGCCATGCTAGCACCTAGAAATAAGCTTGGAATTCTAGTTTATGTGAGCTTCCCAGAGTTTTGTTATTGGAGCAGAATAAAAAGTGTGTAAAATAAACAAACCATGATCTGAATGAACCGCATGCAGCCAGTTTGTGACTCCCATTACACAAACTGAAAGGCAAACCAGGCATGGTTAGGTTAGCATGAATTCCAAATTCAGATTTAAACCAGTGTCTGCTGTTAACTTGTTTGGATGCAATATATCATATTCTGAATTCAGATATCACTTTAAGATATCCATGCTTGGTTTGGTTTCCTGTTTCTATAAACAGGAAGAATAAACTTAGCTAGTGTCACTGAGTTCTAATACTATGAGAAAAATTATCTCATTCAACCTCTTGATTTATGAACTTCTGTTTATCCCAACCATTAAAAGATGGTGCATATTAAACTAGAGATCTTCTCTAAAATGGAAGACACAAATTGAACTGGAACAGTAGCCCCATGGGATAATTTAGTCTTTCTCTGCTTCTACTGTTTTGTGATCTGAATAGCCTGTTCTCAGCTATTCTTTGTCTTGTTATAAAAATAACATATGTGATACATATATATTTTCCCTAAATGAGCAGGTAATAGCTGGGAAATAATATGCAAGGCAATCCCATGTAAGTTTCATCTGTAATAAATTCTTTTGAGTTTAGTGGGACTTAATTTCAGTTGAGTATGCTTGTGTAGGATGATAACCGTAGGTTAAAAATAAAAATGGGGAGTTAAGCCTCATTTCCCATCCCCACTGATAGAGGTCCAGTCTAATCTGTTTTAATGAGCAGCAGAGAGGGGCTGTGCTTGCCCAAGATCAAAAGCACTTCTAAATTATTTTCAAAGCGTGCAAGCCCTACTGGATGATCATTTCTCAAGGAATACTTGTTGTAAGGCAAGGGCATGAGGTTTGACCACTTGACCCTTGAGGTCTCTTCTATTTATTTATTTTTTTTATAGCCTCAAACTGCTTTAGCCCTTCTTCACAGAGGTCCTCTGCATTTTATAGTTTATTTGATGGCACGCTCTGCACATTTTCCAGAGGAATTACCTGTCTTTCAAACATGGCTGCCTGGACTAGTGCTTCAGGAATGAGGCTCGGGTTTACCTAACATGCTAGGCCAAACTATGACTTACTTGTTTGCAGCTTAGTGCATTGTGTGAACCCTACCCATGTGGTTTATAAATCACGTTTTATTATTTTAGTGTGTTATGTGAACCTAGTCAGTCATAGTTTATGACTTCAACTCAGCCTGAAAGTTGAAAATGACTTGAAATTTTTAGTGTCAGAAAGCTATCATGGGGTCTAAGATTCATGGTAAGAAGTCATGTTTAAAGTGACTAGGAATGTGCTTTGAAAGAGCACTAGGGAAGAGTACCAGAATCTCTTTTTTTGGCAGGAAGAAAACTGAAATAAATTTTTAAAAGGTGACTAAGTTCCACATTTGGTTGCACTGGGGTATGTTTCTTTACCCATCTTTTGATGCTGATGTTTCAATTTTAGTACTTTGCCTGTGTCTAACACTTCCCCTCTCCTCTGTTGTTGTAATTTTTAATTAAATAAAGGAAAAGATGTGTATATTTTTGGCAATCAAGTTAATGTAGCTAAGATATATTTTTTCCATGCTGCTTGACTGTTTTATTGTAATAAATATTAATATCAAAATCAGAAAATAATGAAACCGTCCTGGGTTTTCTTTTCTTTATAAACTTAACTAAGTGACGAGTGGTGGTGCAGAGATGAATGACCTTTTTCCTTCTCTTATGGTAAGCATGAGGAACAAGACAATTGTGTCTGAAACACTAATGCTAGTTATCTTCTCTTTTTAATTTTTGTTTAATTTTTAAAACATTTGAAATAAAAGAAATGAATACAAGAGAAAAAAGACGGAAATGGGAAGCGACATGGTGGATGGAAGATAAATCATCAGTAAATAGAATTTACAATTGTCATTTCAATGATTAAATAATTAATTGAATAAAACTAAGTACAATCACTGCAAAACTCTAAACATAAATATTTATATTAATATCACTGTTATTTGTCATTATCTAAAATAAAAAAGGAAATTAAAATATAAATACTAAAAACAATCAGTAAAAATAATAGTAAGTTATAGATTCCCTCCCGCTGTACCTGAAAGGTGATTACATCAAATTATTTATGAACATTAACATTGCTTCTGGTTATGTACTATCTCTGTATCAAATATTTCCCCCTTAAAAACCATACTCTAGGTATCAGAGTTTGTTTTGTTATGTGACATGTAATATACAGGGAAGTTATTCTTGCTTAAATTTAATCAGACTTTTATTCTGGAGGTATACTGTTAATTTCGCCATTGTTGCATATTCCCCAAATTTGGTTTCCCAATCTGATAATGTTTGGCAAAAAATCTGTTTTCCAACATTGAACCAAATTTTCCTTCAGGCCATCAGCATATATCTTAATAGATTGTGATATTTTTTTTTAAAAATTGTTCTGGAAAGATTCATGGGAAAAAACGGGTTTCAGTTCAAGCTTTGTTTTTAAGATTTTTTAAAATAATGCTGTATATTTCTTTCCAGTACTTTTAAATGTTTTTACATGATCACATATGATAAAAGGTTATTTCATATCACATTTCCAAGATTTGTTATTTTTTTGCGATTATTGATGGAGTTATATACTATCTGTAAAACATTTTGCACCAATTTTCTCTTAAATTATAGCTTGGAGTGAATTTTATTGAACTTTTCCATAAGTCCTCCCATTGTTGTAATGTAATCATTTCTTTAAAATTTTGCATCCACTTTCTCATACAATCTTTTCCTTGTTCTGTCTCTGTGTCATTTTTAATTTAGATACACATATAGGGAATTTAGATATACATCCTAACAGGCAGCCTTGGTGCTCTCTAAGTGTTGCAAATTCTGTCATTTGTCTTAAAAACCCTCCTTTCTCAAGGTCACTTTTTATTCTTCCAACAATCTGTAAATACATCAACTATGGTAAATTTTGGCCTTTGCCAAATAATTCTTGCTGTATCTAGCCTATTCCAAGAATCTGGATGCCCCATATCCACATACATAATTACAATTTTCTTACAATAATTATATCCAAAATAAATTTGAAGGTAAAGCTAAAGGTGAGATTGCTGGGCTTATTATTGTTTTTGTGGAATTCCATGTTCTTACCAAGCTCTGAAATATAATACGTTATCTTAAATTTTTATCTTCTTTTGTGTCCTTATACCATAAATACCTATGGAGTCTATTGGCTGAACCAGCACCTTCTAATATTGACATTCTGCTATTTGGGGATTTTATCCATTCGATTATCCATGACAAACAGCTTGTACGTAATAGTATTTTAAATTGTACATTTAAAATGCCTGTTGTATGGAACACCTCTATTATTGTCCCTATATTTCAAAAGGGGGAGAAGTTGGATCCATCCAATTATGACCTGATTAGCCTACTAAGCTCTATACTAGACAACTTTACTGGAAATTAATGGACTGTTTGGAAGAGGAGACCGTTCTCGCAGACGAGCAAGCTGGGTTCAAGATAGGGAGATCAGCCATGGACCAGTGCTTGGTCCTACAACATCTAACTGGGAAATACATACCCCCCCAGAGGGTTATTAGCTCTGTGCTGGTCTACGACTGAAATAAAATTGATTGACCATTTAAAATTTGGGAAAGAAAGCCCACTTCTGTCTTTTAAATCTTGTACTTTTTTTCAAATTTGGGGGTTTTTTTTCCTTTCCAAATAAATGCGTTGACAATCTTGCAGATTTTTTTTTTCTGGGATTAAAATTGGTGCTATTTTAAAATTTAAAATTATCTTAGATAATATATTCATTTTAACAGTCACAGTTGATTCTAAAGAGGTGATGTTTAAATTTTCCACCTTTTAAATCTTTTTTCTTTCCATAATTTGGTGTAATTATTTTGAAATCTATCTTTGTTACTCCCTGTCAAGTGCAGAACCAAGAATTTCACTGAGTTTTTTGTTAACCAGCAACCCAACTCCTTCTTTACAAAACTTTCTTCTTCTGATAAATGTCTCATTATCTTTGAGTTTTGTACATTAATTTTATATCCTGAGAATTCACCAAACCCTTCAGTTTTTTTTCATCATCTGTTTTATGGCATTTTGAGATTGTATAATGGTTAGTACTATTTCATCTGCATAGGAGTTTAATTTATATTCTTTTTCTTGAATCTTAATGCCTGATATTTATTTAACTTTTTGAACCTTATTTCCTAATGATTTTAAAGCAACCAGAAATAATGAGGAAGTGGACATCCTTGTCTAGTAACTTTACTGACTGAAAACTTCATAGAAAGTGTTCCCCTGGCAATGAACTTTGCTGTTTGCCAGTGATAGATGCTTATAACCCAAGCTTTAAATTCTCCAGGGTTTATTTGATTCAATACTGCAATAGTAATGGCCATTCCAAATTGCCAAAGGCTTTTTCTGCATCCCAAAAATACTTTTTCCCTCTGTTATGATATATACTATTGCATTTATTACAAATCCACTGTTATCCTTGATGTTCCTCTTGGGAATATAATCTGTCTGATCCATATGTAGTATATCTGGAACACATTTCTTTAAGCAATCAGCTAGTACTGTAGTAAAAATTTTATAATCAACATTCAATAGGGAGGTTAGTGTATATGACCGGTTTCTCTCGATTGTTCCCTTATTTATGAATCAGAGTTATACATGCTTCTTTCCATGTTTGCAGAATTAACTTTGTCTTTGTGATTTCATTGTTTTTATCAGCAGTTCCAGCAGTTCATCCTCCAGTTCTTTATAATATTGAGCTATAAGCCCATCTGGGCCTGGGGCCCTAATTTGTTTTATTTCTTCCTTCGTTTCTTGAATAGTTATAGGTTTACTTAATATTTGTCTATGTTGTTCATTAAAGTCTTTGATATGTTTATTCAAACCTGCTTCATCAATATTAACTTTGGTGTGTAATTTCCTAAAAGATTCTGCAAGTTCTTACATAATTTCTGATCTCATTTATAGCAATATATTTCCCTCTTTATTGCCAATATTGTCTGTCTGCTTTTATAATCTGATATGCCAAAAACTTCCCTGATTTGTTAACATTCTCAAAATGATTTTGTTTGGAAATTTTATCTTCTTTTGTAATTCTTCTATTTCAAGTAAAACCAGCTGTCATTTGGCTTTTTGCAATTCATCACTTGTCTTTTTGAGTTAATCTTGTGAACCTGTTCTAATTCACTTTTTCCTTCCAGTTGTGCTTTTTGTCTGTTGTATTCCTTTTTTCTGTTTTGCCATAGGTTTTATAAAAAGGTTTCTTGTGTAGGCTTTGCCTGTCTCCCAAATTCCTGGTGTTCTGTTTGTTTGCGGGGGGGGGGGGGGTGGATTCCTCTTGGCACTTCTGTAGTATGCTTTCCTGAAACAGCAACCTATCATTCCTCTTCCATCTAAAGGGTAACTTTTCTCCAAAATACCATATTATAAAAATTGGATTGTGATTAGTACATGTCATAGGAAGAATCTGTACTTCTTTAATAGATGGTGTTAGTGTCCTAGACACAGTTCTGGAGCATGAATTGTGTCTTGCTGGAAAAAAAAATAATTTCTCCCTTTTGGATTTTGTAGTCTCCATGCATCTGTCAATGCCAATTCATCCATATATTGAAAGAGTTTATGAAAGTTTCCCTTTCTTCCCTTGGTACAATTTATCTACATTCAAATCTAATACTCCATCCATGTCTCCGATAACAAATATTTCTCCCTCCTCCACTTCTATGAGCATTTGGAAAATTTCGCCTCCTTTCCTAAGTTTCAGGATTAAGACTCTTCCTGCTGTGTCTTTAATCTGGTCCATTTCTTCCCAAGCTGGCGATTTAAGATAAATTACAGTTCCATTTTTCTTAGTCTTTTTGGTAGCTAAACATTCTTGCCCTAATTTTCTCTGCTTTAACAAATAGGTGTGACCTATTCTTATATGCATTTCTTGTAAACAAACAACATCAGCATTTTCTTTTTTTTATTTATTGAAAATTCTTTTCCATTTTGATAGATTATTTTTAATATGCTAGGCCCTGATTTAGCCCAAATTGTAAGACTTTTTAGAATTCTCCCTTCAAAGGGGAGCTCTAACCTTGGAAGGGTAGTTATCCAACACTCTGGAAACTTCCACAGTAAGTTCTCTTCTATATTCTGCACTCCAAAGGACTCACAGATCCAACCCCAAATGAGAGAGATAGGGCAAAAATACCTTCCTTCTGCTCTGCTGGGCTCTTGCCAGCCAGGTTTAGATTCTTTAGTTCTCAAGTTGGAAGTGCCTTCGAGTCAGTGTTAACTCCTGGCAACCACCTGGACTAATCTCTGCAGTTTTCTTGGCAAAATTTCGGAAGTGGTTTGCCCTTGCCTTCTTTCTAGGGCTGAGAGAGAGCGACTGGCCCAAGGTCATCCAGCAGGCTTTGTGCCTGAGGCTGAACTAGAACTCAGGTCTTCCAGTTTATAGCTTGGTGCTTTCACCACCACACCAAACTGGCCCTCAAATGTATTATTTATTTGTTTATTTAAAACATTTGAATAGCTGCCCATCTAAAACCAAACTCTGAGTAAAACAATATGTACACAATAAAAGGAAGGAACAATAAAGCTAAAAAACAGAAAAACCTGGCACCACAGCCACTCTTCCCTGATGTGACCCACACAGTCCCCTCCCACTTTGAACCTCATCCTATCCCAACACTTGAGGAAACAGCCGGGTCTTAAGTGCTCTCCCGAAGGTTAAAAGGGTGGGGATCTGGTGGACCTCAGGGGGAGAGTATTCCATAGGGCAGGGGCTGCAGCAGAAAAGGAATGCTTCCAAGCACCCACAAGATGGCAGTGTTTAAGGGAAGGGACCTAGAGTGTGCCCACCTTATCCACTCTAGTGGGAGGGCCAGATACCCTCAGGGGAGAGGCAGTCCCACAGATGACTGTTCAATTGACTTAAATCTGTTCGTGTATGTCAACTCTCTGCAGTGTATATCTTCATCCAACCCAACATACATAGCTATGAATGGAAGTAAAAAATAAGACTTCCAGTGTAAGGTGAGTGCAGCAAAATAGTCAGAGGTGATCTATTTATCCACAGAAAGCAGAATGGGCTATCCAGAAATGACAAGATATTCATTATGGAAGAAAAAAGGAAGCAGGTGCATAAAATCTTTGGAAACAGCCAGGGACAATCCACCTGGAAATACCCAAGATGTTCAGCTTGATACCTGTAAGGTAATACCAAATAAACATCTCATTGAAAAATATATTGCAGGTGCTAGCAGATCTGGGTTGCAAAACTCCAAATGGCCATGAGGTGGCAGTAAAGTCTTAAAAGAGTTTTTGGATCTTTTTGCAACCCAGATCTGATCATCCTAGCCTAATTTCCTAGAGGGAGTTGCCTCATGACTGTTGCAGAGACTCCAGCGGATGCCATTGCTGTAACATCCCATCAGGAATTTTACATTTTCCCCCCAGAGAATACTATCCCGATGTGCAAGAGTAACTAAAGACCCTTCTCTTAATTTCTTTCACCCTAAAACATGTACACCCATAAACACAGAACCATATGTGAGTGACTTCCTTGTGATCAGGAAACTCTTGTGATCAGACACATGCTACAGTATTCATACACACCACAGCTATGTGGAATTGTGCCAAGGGGAAGTGACTCCCATATGGCGGTGTGTGTGTGTGAAGAGGGTGGATCCTCAGATGAGCACGATTTAATTCAGATGGAGGCAGAGAGGCATCTGCTTCACAGATGCAAGTTAAGAAGAGGGAAGTACCATTTTATTAAAAAAAAGATAGGGAAAGAATGTGAAACATGGCTTCTGCAAGTCTTTCCAACCTCTTTACCAGCAGTGACTGTAGGAGGCATCTGTATTTTCTTGTGGATAGTGAAGTGACATGTTGCATCTGCATGTCTTCTCTGCTCTCTGTGTATCTGTGTTGTATCTGTGTGTATATGTGCATTGGGAAGCCAGGGCAGGCTATACAGTACAAGTTCTGGTCTTTGGGTCACATGACCAGGACAGAGATGGGAGGGGGACTTAGACTGGAATAGGCAGCAGCATTCCAAGTCACTGTCCCATTGCCTTCCTTATAGGGATGTTTTTCTCTACAACCCCCCACAAATCCAACCCATATTCAAACTCAGTTTGCCAGCTTTTACCACCACACCAAATTTGGTTCCATTCTGTTCTGTGTTCAGAGTTATCCTACTGGCCGACAGGCAGACAGAAATAGTCCCAAGCCCCTTTACATAAATTATTTCCAACATTCTGATTGGAAAGAATAAACAAGATAAAAGCTCCTTTGAGTGGAATTTGACTCCTAGTGACATTATGACTTTACTTGATAAAAGTATGGAAGTAGTTTGCCCCTGTTTTCTTCCAGTATTTTTTTTAACTTCTCAGAGTTTTTTTTTACTTCTTTTTTAAAATTTCTTTTTTACTTCTTTTTTTTTTACTTCTCAGTCTAGCTTACAGCCCTAAGAATTTCCTAGTAGTCTCATACCTACATATTAAGTAAGTCCAACCCTGCTTAGTTTTGGGGCATCAGCCAAGAGTCGCTAGCTGCTGCCACCTGCTGTAAACCATTAGATAGCTGAAAAGAAGGTAGGAGGCTAAACCCTTCATGGGTCTAACATCAAAAGATCCCTCAATTCAAGCAGCAGCAATGATTTCTAATCTAAAACCATACTTTATGTAATGACCCAACAGTGGGTTAGAAAGAGTTTTAATATAATGCACCAATAGAAACCAGATTATTTACTCAGCTGCTGATGTAGCCACCATCTTTCCTCACTTGGGCTCCACTTTGTTGCTCAAAAGGTGCCTGAGAGCAAGAATTCCAAATCTGCTTTAGAGATGGAAATTATGACCATTTTTTTGTGGGAACACTATAGAAGAATTCCTGTTTTTGTTGGACATAACCTCAAAAACAATTTGGAAGATCAAAACCATTGTTTCAACACAAGTGACGACCAAATGTGAATCAATAGATATAATTGCCAGTTAATGTTCTTTCCATCCCAGTAGTGGCCATGCTCAAATAGATCCCTAAACACTGCAAGTCTCCCAGCACTGGCACACAGAGCCTGGAGGGTAGAAACACTCTCAATTGCCCCTTGGAGTAACAGTGGGAGTTCTTACTGCCACCAACTATCCCCAAGGGAGCATTTTGCCCCCCACCAATCCAGTGTGTGAGAGAGGGCTCCCACATCCTGTGTCACTTTCCAGCTATTATTATTACTATTATTTTATACCACCTTTATAAAAAATAAAATTCCCTTCTCACCTCTATAGGTGGTATGTTTCTTCTTCAACCTTGGGTTCTCTACACACCTGTATCCAATCTATCTATCTATCTATCCATCCATCCATCCATCCATCCATCCATCCATCCATCCATCCATCCATCCATCTATCTATCTATCTGTCATCTTTCTCTCTCTCTCATCTATATATCAAGGCAGTGAATATACCTAAGACTCTTGTCCCTATTTTCCCCACAACAACAACCCTGTGAGGTGAGTTTGGCTGAGAGAGATTGACTGGCCCAAAGTCACCCAGCCAGCTTTCATGCCTAAGCCGGGACTAGAACTCATAGACTCCTGGTATCTGGGCCAGCACCATAATCACTATGCCAAGCTGGCTTTTTATTTTTATCATTTATTTTTATTAGGTAAAAATGAATTTTAAATCATTGCTATTGTGCCACCTCCTAATCGTATAGTGTTGAAGTGTGTGATAAGAGATACCAGCCCTTCCCTCCTCAGATATAAACCAATAAACCAATCTCATATGGTAAATAATTAAACATTATTCAAAAATAAAAAAGATAAACATGTAGAAAATTTTTTAAATATCAGCATGCGGATAATGTTGGAAAAATAAATGATAGTGCTGTTTCAATCCAGAAGCCAGAAACTTTAGTGGAACAAGAAAAAGGATCCTACACTATATATAAAAGTAAACATAAGAATTCCAGCACTCTGCAAGATTATAGTTTTGCCACCAATAAGAGAAAAGTGGTTTTTAAATAATCAATAGCACAGATTCCCTAAAGTGAGAGAAAATACACCGCCCTTAAATTATGGAGAAAAAAATACAGATTGCAAAACACATAGAAGGATTAATAGTGTAATTCTAACTAGACATTCCTCTATTTCTACCTATCAACCAGACCCTTGAATCAGCTTTTTCTTCTTCTGATTCAGTTTTCCTGGGCTTTCTTTTAGTTTAATCTGAAGTTGAAGAATAATCTTAGCTTTCCCTTTCTTTCCACCCTGGCATGCCACTTGCTCATGTCCCCTCAGAAAACTGCCTTTTAAAAGAACCAAACCTTACTTCAGTGACAGGGGTTATGGGATTCTCCTGAGCATACTTATTATAAAGCCCATGCCTGAAAAATTGTATATTCATACTCAGATGTTGTCTAGGATTTAGACTAGCAGCAAGACTGCAATATTGTGAAGTCTGGTTGGCTTTCACAACATTTCCCATCCCACAGAAAATCCCATGAAACCTTGTGCAATAGGCAAGTAAGAGGATGCTTCCAGATGAAAGGTTTCTATGCTACCAACCGAAGTATATTGCGCAACTATTCCAAGTCTTTCACTTCTGGCTTGATTTATTTATAGAAAGAAAAAAAACAGAAACAACAGAAAGGTTATAAGCAGAAGATCAGCTGATGAAACAAAGTTATGCTGGAAGCAGCCAACAGGAATGTACAGGTAGCCCTCATTTAGTGACCACAATTGGGACTGGCAACTCAGTTGTTAAACAAAGCAATTGCTAAGTAAAACCATGACTGTGCTTATGATCTTACTTCAGCTTTCCTTTGCTTTACAGATCTGCAAAGGTCATAAACGCGAAATTTGGTTGCAAAGTTACTTTTTCATCACCGTCGTAACAAGTGGTCGCTGTACGAGGCAGTTGCTAAACGAGGACTACCTGTATATCCCACAGACTAGGAGGCTTCATACCACTTGTGAGGATGCTGATAAAATGACTACCTTCCTCTGTTGCATAAACAACAGAAGGAATCTTTTCTTTTTAAAAATCACTTGTTAATTTCCACTTTTCATCAAAGAAGGTTGACTGTTCTCTCTTTGCTTTGGTAACTTCAAATTAACATTTGAAATGTATTTCTTTATTATTTATTTATTTGCTAAATTTATCTAGCCGCCCATCTCATACGTGTGACTCTGGGTGGCGAACAAAGTTTAAAAAGAAGAGTACAGCAAATGAAAAAACATAACAAAAAGCAGTAAAAACATAACCATAAAACGTAAATGTTGGCAATCAGAATCCAAACTGATGACTTTTTGCACAGACTGAAGTCTATGTAACACATCGTCCATCTCCAACCAAGTAGTACAAAAATGAGCATCAGAAAAAGCGCAAATGCATGAAGGAGAGAAGGCCGATTTTTAAACTACATGGGGACAGAATACCCTCCCGACAGAACACAAATTATAAATTAGTTAAATTGAAAACGTGGAAATCTTGACCACGTTTTGAATTTGGAATTTATATCAATTTTGAGCTCAGATCAACGGAAAAAGAATTTAAGCAGCTAATGATACTCCATCAAAAACCAGGTTTGTCTGTCTGCTTTTTAAACAAACTTCTACTTATTTATAAAACATACTTTGAAGACAGCAGGAACCAGACCAGATGAGTTTCTGTCCATGTACCGCTCCCTTTCAGAACATTTTGAAGAACAGACACTTCTCACTTGTAGGAGCCTTGAATAGCACCTTCCAAGATCGTACCTATTTTACATACAAATAAGGGGAAATAAACCCCAAGAAATGCTCATTTACACCTCGTTCTTACCAGTTCCTCTTCTTCGGTATGTTACATTCACATGTAGTGCTTAGTGCTTCCTTGATGTCCTGTACTTAGATATATTGCTTTCAACTGCTTGTAAAAGGTGATTTTTAATATCCTAGTTCAGGGGCACGAGCCATTTAGGAATCCCACGTTAACTTAGCTGTGGAACAGGCCGTTTATTCTTTATGACTGAATGTACGGCTGAAGCGCACAAATTGCTGTATCCCTTAAAGGCTATTTATTGTAATGTCATTTTGTTCTTAACGGTAACCGAGTCTCGCAATGGCAAAAGAAACAAAAGGCTGCAATCAAGTGTTTTCGCAGTAGAACGCAACCAAACCGCCTCAATCTAATCACCCACACTTCCCGGATGTCTCAGATTTCAATCCCCATCACCCCCAGCCGCCACCAGCTAGCAAAAGCTTTCTCAGCCGCCGTGAAACCAGGCGCCCCCGCCGAGCCTTTCGCCGCCAGTTGTGGGCGGGGCTTGCCATTCCCCCAGCTTCCTGGCGCGCGGCCGCAGCGCGCGGCCGCGAAGGTGACCCGGGTGGCGGGGGGAGCTCAGTTGGTGGTGTCGCTTGCTTGCCAGCCATGCCCTGGCTGCGGAGAGCCGGCGGTCTGGTGGCAGCAGCAGCAGCAGGCTCCTTCCGTCGGCTCTTTTTCTCCCAGGTAAGGGCAGGAGCCTGGAAAGTGTGCCGAAGGCGCCTCTCCCCTCACCCTCTCCTTTCCTATGTCCCGAAATGCAGCGTCTGTGCAATTGTTGAACATTTTCTGGAGGTGTCCGCAGAGAAAAGTATATTTGGGGTAAATGAGACTGCTGCAGTCCTGCCTATAGGAGAGGAGTGAGCACCAAAGGACGCTGTGGGATTTATTTTTGACCTGACATTTCAAAATCAGAATACTGTAGGGCATTGTTTATTTCAGTGTCCCTGGCATGGTATAATGTGCAAGATTGTTTCATCCGAACCCCTGTATTCAGACGTGGATTCTGTCTCTAAGGCTGTAAAAGAATAGCTTTTACAGAGGTCCAGCCCAACATGACATCCAAATACTGATTTCCTAGGTGTGCACCAGGGTGAACTTTTCCCAGTTTCCAATGCCATATTCAGGGTGGGCAAGTGATGAAATATGTGTTACATTGTCTCAATGCAAACACAATCCCTGCTGTACTTCAGTGTAACATGATGCAAGTATGAAAGGACAGTTTGCATAGTGTCATGTTGGCATCAGGACAGTTTGCATAATGTCATGTTGGCATCAGGACAGTTTGCATAATGTCATGTTGGCATCATTGCGGTTAGGAACAGACACCTATGATGGGGCCAGAGTTAAAATGAGAAGAAGTACACACACAAAAAATACTTCCAAAAATAAACAAGAGCGCAGTTGCATATGCCTTTCCCTTACATACCTTTTCAGAAGTGATTCTCGCTGGACTCAGTGTGTTTTATTCTCACATAAGCTTGTATAAGCTTGCAGCCTCTGCTGAGAATTAATAAATAAATTCCCCACACAAGAGGGGGAGATGGTGATTCCCAGAGGATTCTGGGAGTTGTAGTTCTGTAAAAACATTTTCCAGGAATCTTCAAGAATGGGAAACGTAGATCTCTGGCAGTTGCTGAACTTAAAACTTTGATCAACTCCTGACATCATAGCCAAGGGGGTGGGATGCTGGAAGTTGTACTTCAGCATATCTGGAAGGCCACAAGTTTCCCATCTCTCCTTTAGGAGAAGCTTATATTGTTATTATATATGCATGCAGCCACTTTAGCCTTCATGTTGCTCTATCCAAGCAGAAACCAAGCTACTCAGCAAGTCAGAACAGGAAATCCTGGGTCCATATCCAGCAGTGTTACCACTTTATGAGGCCTACTTTGAAGTAGCAGTTAAGGTGCTGGACCAGTCCTCCCTTAGGCAAGGAAGCCAGCCAAGTGATTCTCTCTCAGCCCAACCCACCTCACAAGGGTGGAGTAGGGAAAATCGGAGGAAGTAACGTATGCTGCCTTGGGTTATACAAAATAAAGCAGTATATAAATCAGATAATAAAATTATTTGAGGATGTCAAATCATTATATGCCGTAGGAAAGCAAAACTCAAATTATTTCCATTGTTTATTTAGACAAACGCAGCAATCAGACATTGAGTGCAACAGAGTATGACTTAGCAAGTGAACATTTAAGGCAGAAAACGGGTAGGTGAATATACTTGTATCTTTGCTCTCTGCTGTATGCAACATCCCAGAAATGGGATTTGAGCATTTCCTCATGGCAGAAAGGAGTGGAAGAGGAAAAATGCCTTGAACTTTTCACCTGATAAAGCCTGGCATTCGCTAATCAGGCATCTCATCTTTTTCATAAAGCCAGTGCTTTCTCTGCCTTGCCTGATTGCAGATAAGAAGCAGCTCAGCTCTTTCAACCTCATCAGCCAAGCCAGTGATTGCAGCCAAGGAACCTTTTCCAGTGGACTTACAAGCAGGGAAGCGCTATGCCTGGTGTGCTTGTGGACACAGCCAAAAGCAGGTAGACTTCCAGCATTTATCCAGGTTTCTTTTATTTCCTTGTTCCAGGCTTGGAATCCACTGTCTTAACAAAGCTGGGAGGAGGGTCAGTCCACTATTTGAGTAGTTTATTGGCTGAGCATGAGGATGCCAGTTTTGTTTTTGCCAAGAAGAACTTTCTTTCCAGTACAGAAAGTTTTAGAGCCCTTCAACACAGCCAAGCTAAACGTTTCCGAAACGAACTTGCCTCTTCAGGTTTAACTACAGTCCCAGCTGCTCAGGCTAGGATGCTCTTGTAATCTGAGCGAAAATTCAGCTATAAAATCTATAGACAGAAAACACTCTTTTGTAAGGTTTGTTTACAATTCTGATTTTGTCTGTATTCAACAGCCCTTCTGTGACGGAACCCATAAGAAAAGTGCCCCAGAAATCTCTCCCCTGAGATTCACCCTCGAGGAAGCAAAAAAGGCCTGGTTATGTGGGTGCAAATATACCAAGAATGCTCCGTACTGTGATGGCACCCATAAGGAAGATTTTGTGCAAAAGGCTGACCTTCATTCCCAGCCACAGGTATAATGGGAGACCTCTGGGGAAACAGAAGAAGCACAGAACTCAGCAGGAAATCAGTCCTGGGGCTAAGGCATCAAGACATCCTACGGTGGAAGCCTTATTAAAGTGAATGGGAGCTGGAGGACCCCTGCACGGCTTGTATTTGTGTTGATGAAGCTTGGACAAGAAAATGAGCATTGTACCCCTGCTGCCTTGGTGAATCCTCACGGGCAGAGGGGAGCAGATTTTTCCAAGGGTTCTGTGCTTTCACTTGCTTTATCCCTTCTCCTTTGAAATTAACTATACTGAAAACCCTGTTTGACAACTTGCTGCTAATAAGGTCAGTGTTCAAAAATTGGTTCATTAGAATTGTAATGTTTATTTTGCTACCTTAATGGGCAGCCTGCAGCCCCAGGGCCACAAGCTTTGTAGCCCTCAGAGCTCCTGCTGACCATGACTACTCAAAATTGATAGCACAGTTACTTGCCCCTTGCCACTTTGAGATGGCAAACAGATAGTTAATATGTGGAATACCTACCAAGAAGCAGGTAAGTCCTATAAACTGGGCAGCTGTTATAGCTGAACTATGTTTGATGGAAGATCTGTCCTAAGATCATCAAGTACTATTAAAATGTTGCCCGTGTTCTATTGATATAATATTTAGATGAAAGGCAGAATTATATGAAATCTTAATGTGTATGGCTTTGGGTACTTTCAAATAAACATTCAAATATTTTGCCCAGAAATAATCTGGATTTTGTGGCTTTCAGTTTGCATCTTTGGAGTACTTTTGCATAAAGCTTTCTGATTCTAACAAATACAAATAGCTATTTTTCTCCTTCCCCACATGTTGCTCACATACTTCCCTCATAGCCTTATTCTCAGGAAGCTGGGATTAGGCCCCAGTTGATGTTCTGTACTTTCTCTTTACTGGTCTAAAAACATGCAATATAGAGCCCAAAATCAAATGCAGAAGTATATCATGGGGAGTTGGGGGGAACACCTGGCCTGGTGATAGTACTTATGGAAATGATATTGGAATAGTATTGATTGAAAACCAAATATGAGTCAGCAATGTGATCTGGCTGCAAAGAAGTCAAATGCAATTCTAGTTTTCATGGTTTTCAAATCACAGGACGTGATGGTTCCACTTTATTCTGTTTTGTCCGGATCTCACCTCACACTTTAAGAAAAAATCATACCAACTGGAAGAGGGTTAAAGATGGGCAGCTAGGAGAATCAAGGAAATAGAAACTAAATCCTGTGAAGAGAGATCAAAGGAGGTGGATATGTTTGGGCTTGAAAAGAGATGACTGAGGTGAGAATGTAATAGTGTTCTACAAATACCTGGAAGGAGATCACACAGAAGACAGTCAAGATCTTTTCTATTCCAACATGTAGTTCATGGAACAATGAATGTTAAGATACACAGTAGGTATTTATCAGTTGAGTATTGGAGCAGTGGAACCAATTACCCAAAGAGGTGTAGGGCTTCTCTTTAGTGCACATGTTCAAGCAAGGGCTTCACAGCTATTTGTCAGGAATGCTTTCATTCAGTGTTGCTAGTTGGGGGAATTCTGGGAGTTGAAGTCCACACCTTAAAATTGACAAGGTTGATAAACATTGCTTTAATTTGCATTATTGTATTGAGCAGGGTCTCACTCAAGGCACAGGTGACCAGGCTCAAATTATCATACTTCAGACACTTTATGTGAAGACTTAGTTTTCTGAGAAGGCTCTAATGTTGGGAAAGATGGGAAGAAAAGGAAGAAGAGGATGACCAGCAGCAAGGTGGATGGACTCAGTTATAGAGGTGATGGGTGCACTACTGAAAGACTTGAAGGATCAGGTTAAGGACAGATTATCATGGAGAAAATCTGTGTGGTCACTAAGATTCAACACTGACCTGATGGCACATAATCAATCCATTGAGTAGGAGATTGGACTTGTTGGTCTAAAAGCCCCTTCCAGTTTTCTCCAGGCACACAGTGGATTGGGGTAAGATCAGAAGAAAGAGAATGGGTGTGGAACTTGTAACCCACCAGATATTGCTAGATACAACTTTCCAAACTTGGTCAGCACGCACAGTAGTGAAAGATGCTTCAAACTGTAATTCAGCAATATTTGAAAGGATACAGAGTCTCCAACTTTTCTTCTCTTTCAGAAGAAGAAAAAAGCCATTATGAAGTGGAAAAACAGCAGAGAGAGCATGATTGTATGAGAAGTTAAGCTATTCTAGCATGCTGCACACCACCATCTTAGCTCTGGTCCCAGACTTACTTAAGGCTAAGCCTGTGTTTGAAACCAGAACAGCTGCACCCACTCCCTTGCTTGGGGGGGAATAAGATGGTAAAGGTTAATTTGTATTAATTTACAAAAGTGAATAAATTCCATGTGAAGAGGCTGGGTCTCATGGTAGTTGGGGCACTATCTTTCTTTTGAGCCTGCTGCCCATCAATTTTGATGACACAGGTGGCTTGATGGCAGTCTCTGAATGCAAGATCTGATACTGGGCAGATACCTGTTATCAGTGACCTTATTTTGGACAAACATGGTGAGCTATCTTGCAGGGCTAAACCCTAGTTGGATAAAGAATGTGCAAGTCTTAAATATCTTCCAGATTTTAGCATTAACCATGTTAGAAGGTATCGCAGGATTGTACAACCTGCAACTCTTGAATCACATGCGGCATCTGATTCTGTCGCATGGCTAAAAGACAAGTCTTGTCCTTGACTTGAGACATATTGTGTCCTCTAAGCCCAAGTTGGGCAGGGAATATAGGTAGCCCTGGGTTATAGCAGAGAGGGCAATGGTTGTGGCCAAACCCACACTTCTAAGTTTATTTTTATTTTATTGATCTCCAAGACCTGCATGGATATTGGTGACAATGTTACATCATCGCCAGAGTGGATGGAACCAACATTTTCATGCTGTTGTCTTTTTAAAATGGGTTTAAGGAACAGAATAAGTGTCTTACACTACTACTAGGTTTAAGGCATCCTTTTTGTCCATAGCCTCTTTTCCAAAATCTGCTCCGAGGGCTAGTCTATCAAACTGTGAAATCAGGTCCTGGTTTTACAGCGCACCATTTTCAGAAGTTTAAACCTGCTGTTGGGAATCTGCAACATGAGTTGGATTCTATTGAGGCATCATCCACTCTGCTGCTCAATCATTTTCCTGACTGAATTGAAGAAGATGCATTGAATTGGAAGTGGCATTAAGAGCCAAGGCTAATATTTCAAAGGATGTCAGTATCTACCAGACAGACACTACCTGGAGTGGATTTGGAGTGACTCTGGCTTGCATTTGAGAAATAGTGAATGAGAGAGAGAGAGGAAATGGTCCCTACTGCCTTTAAGAGAGGATTATTTAAAGAAATACAATTCTTCTTAAACCAGCATTGTGTGCTAACCTTGTAACCTTTAATGCTCTAAATGTAGTAACTGTAAATGTAGTTGTAAACCTTTAATATTCTAAATGTAGAGGGTCAGCTTATTTGAAGGAACGCCCTCACCTTACGATCCTATCTGTATATTAATATCTGTGTTGGTGATCCTTGAGGATCTGCTGGTTAGCTCTGGTAAGTCAGTAGCCACAATTAATAGGGCTGCAAAGAAGCAGAACTATGGCATGCAAAGATTGCAAAGATTTCCTCATCTTCCAGGATGTTATTACTTGGACTGCATCAGAATGGGAACATTTTTACATTTTTGGCACGAGTGATCGTTTTTCTACAGTGCTTAAGCAATCACACCATTTGGGTGGAAATCAGCTTAGTGGTGGCATCTCTGTTGCAACTAAAGTCAATCTGGTCAGCAATTCCTGCCTTAGGTAATCACCTGCTTCAGGCATCCCGGGTATAAAGTCTGCTTTCAAGAGGTCAGATGTCAGATTGCATCACTGGCTGTGCAGCCGCTGGGGCTCCTTCATGACTAGTCATAGAATAACAGTTGCAATTCTTCAATCGCCTAATAAGAGCATTTTGCTAAATGCTGCTACTATTCACAGAAGCCCCTGCTACTTAGAGAATTTTGAGTAAGAGCAAGGCTGGCTCACAATGAGCATTTTTTATCAACTTGCCCGTTCTGACATCTTGTGAGCTACTAAAGAAAAATTCACTCCCCCCCCCCAAGTTTTATTCCATTTTCTGTAAATTCTAGGGTAGCTTGAATTAATCCAAAAGGAAAGTAGTTGCTTCAAGGAATGAAACAAAAAGTTGATCCTATCCCACCTAAAAGAGAATAGAGGCTTATTTTACAAAAGAAAGAGATTCTAGGAAATTATACTATGAATGCCACTGAAGGAAAAGAAAATTATGTGTAGCTAGCTCTGTTTTCCTCATATTTCAAGAAATTATTTAGTGAGCTAATACATATGCCACTTTTTAAAAACCTGAAGTGAAAAAAATCCTATCGCTCTTCTGCTATTTAAAAAAAAAAATTAAAATTCCATTATTTGCTGTTTCCAATCTGATCCAAGATATCCCTTGTAACAAAGAGTCATCCTTACAACAGCAGAATTAAATATTCAATAATTTATACTAGACCGAAATATACAATAAAATAGAATCATTTAAATAATGTGCACCTTTGAGAGTTTTTTGCAAGGTAAATAAGCATAAATAAACCCATGCCTGTTAATAAAAAATGTCCAAAAAGTGATCCAGATGCAGATGGGAAGAGGAATTTGCTCTATGAGATTAGAAGGAGGACTCAGACTTTAGTGCCCCCAAGACCGTCTGTCACGTGCAGTGAATTGCCCGGTGTGGCTGGGCCGCAGTTTGCGTGCTGCACAGCTTCTCTGCTCTCTGTTCAAAGGCTGATACCATCTGCTTGATTATCTCATTAAAGAAAAGATTAGCCAGTTGGGAGTGGAGGATGGACTTAAACTCAAAGGAGACCTGTGAATGAGATGAAACCGATTTGCATAAATAGACACACACACACACACACACACACATAGATTTCTCATGCTTGATCATATCTGCCTGCTAAAATAAGTGTACAATAATACCAGGACATCAATACTGCAGAAACAAAACATGAAGAGAACTGATCAATCAGTGACAAATTTACAAAGCTGCAATAATTAAAGCATACACCAACCTTTGTACTTGTGATAAAACTGGACTTTGCCAACTTGCACATTCTTACCCCATATTCTGTTGGTTTTGGAGTCACTCCCCCTTCCCTATCAGGAGCTGGCATATGAAAGACACTTACGTAAAACCTGAGTGTGCAGGAATCCAGCCGTCCGGCGTGTCCAGGCTTAAATTGCCATAGTGTCTCCAGATGCTGAAATAACCGCCCATCTTTACTCACAGCCTGAAAGATGGACAAATCAGCAAAATTAATGCCTGCTTGGCTGAAACCCATTTAAACAGAAAAAACACCAGCTTGCATTTGACAAACCTTAATTAGGGATTAATCAGGTGGTCATTCTACCCAGACAAAAAGAACATGGCCATTAAAACCAGCATCCAATTCTCCTGATTTTTTTTTCTCACCACATTCATTTGCTTTAGAAATTATTTAAAAGAAGAGAAATTCAGGGAAATTCTCACAGGTGGAATGCCCAGGTGCAGTTATTTAGTAACAAGGTAACCAAAGGATGCACATGAATGTCCTGGATCGTTCTCTTGCAACTTGCAGCTATCTTGGCTATGAAATTCCCAAGGAAGATTTCAGGAGGAAATGCCTCTGATGGGGAGTAGTTGTAGCGATGCTACTATCCCTCTGCTTAAAGGACTCCTGTGCCTGAGAAACTTGGAGAATGTCCTCTTCTCCTAAAGAAATTCAGAGGAACTCTCCACCTGATTTCTGTGTCCAGAAACCTGGTGGATAACTACAAAGGGCATTTTTCAGATGGGCAGCCTTGAACACCCAGAATTTCCCAGCAAGTATGGTCATTGCTGGGAATTTTAGGAGTTGAACTCCACTCACCTGAAGGTGCCATGGCTGGGGAAGACCAAGGGCTTGGTCAAACTCTATGCAAAACAGGATGCCTGCATGACAAAAACTTTTCTTGCAATATATACTGGGAGGGTAGAAGGGCAGGAATCACTTGAGAACTGAATACTCTTGGCTTAGCACCCAGCAATGACACTAACAATTGCACTAACAATAGCATTTAACTTTTGAATACATATGATACCATGAATGACTTGAATGGAATTTCACTTATACATTTTTTACATTATGCTGGAGCTTCTTATTTATTTAATAGATTTATACAGCTTCCCACCTTGCAAATGCAACTCTGGGTGGCCACAAAATTAAAAACTGTACAGACCAAGAAATAACAAAAGCAAGGAGAAACACACCATGGCAACTGAGGAAACCAGTAGCCAACCTATCTGGGCTCAACTAATACCCCACTTGCATGCCTGGAAGAACAGCCATGTCCTAAAGGCTTTCTGAAAGGCCAACAGGGTTGGGGCTAACGTAATGTCAGGTGATATGCATAATACTCTATTTTGAAAAGGAAGGTCTGGTGTCTCTAATGTATTAGCACCAGCACCATGTCACCTCTAGGGGGAAAACAGTACTGGAATGTCTGATTTTGAATAAGTTAAAGGCTTTGGGTAACAAAAAGATTTAAAAAATTGAATACATAGCAGACCAGCATTCTCTACCTTGGTGCTCTCCAGATGTGTTAGACTACAGCCTTCAAGCATCAGCATGTCCTGAAGGCAGCAGGCTGGGGTCAGCTATAGCAGATCTTCAAGTGGGGAAACATTAAGAACCTTGGTATCAGCAACGGTGCATTAAAAAAAGGGGGGGGAACCAACTTCAGTTTTGATGACTTAACTGAAGTTTGTCACATCTCTACTGACAAACTGTTACAACACTGTTGTTCTTTCTGAAAGGACAATGGCATAATTTCTCCCAGGCTGCTGCTGCTTTGCGTGTAAAGGGAGCAATGCCCAAGAAAGGGGAAATGAGTCATAAGCAGCAGCTACAATAGTTGAAACCAGATTCAGGTTGGGTTAACAATATTAGCACTAAGGGACAACTGTTGGGATGGGTGGTCAAAAAGTCAAGATGGCAGTAGCTGATCACATTTCAGTCCAGTATGATGTTTTGAATCCAAACAAATGTATTAATTTCTGGTTCAAAGTGTCATTAGAATCTAGAAAATTGGGTTAATTGGATGAATCATGGATTAGTAATTTGGGGGTTAGTGCATCCTGTGAATATGGCCAGTTTCTGATAAACAAGTCTCTCATATTGTCACCAACACTTTAACCCTCCCAAATATCATACATTACCCGGATCTGACAATGAGGCACTGTGGAGATCTCTGAGACATAGCGCTCAACCACAGGAGGAAATCCCACTTCCAATTCAGCCTGGGAGATGTCTTTGTGATGGGAAATTATGCGGGAGCAGCTACACCAGGGAACAAAATGCTGATAGCTACCAACATCGGCTACAATGTCATACATCTGGTCAACAGAGTACCTGCATGAGCAGAAGTAATGGGAATCGTGAGCAAGAACCACCAATCAGGGCATCAGGGCAAAGGTAGGAAAGCCTAAATTCTTGGATCAACCAAGCTTGCCCTCCAAACGTTTATTGGCATTGCTCAGTTCAGGCCTTGGATAAATGTGAAGTCTGATATCTGAAACATTACGCCGAATTTTGGTCATTGCTTCTCAAACAGATGTGAAAAGATTGAAGGAGCTTCTGTGAAAACAGAAGCATTTTAGCTTGGGAAAAAGATCCCTTTATTTGGCAGGGAAAATAAGCTGATGAACATTAGACATTTCCCCACCAAATTTTGGAGGGCAATCTCAGGATGTGAGATGGGTGCGTGTGGGCCACATCTGCTTAGTATGTTGTGAAAATCCAGCCATTAGTTCTTTGGTCTGATCCTTCATAGTTGTTCTTACATTCTTAGTATACACCAAGTAATCAATAAAAGAGTGCCTCTGAAGATGTACAGAGTGAACCAATAGGGGTCTGGTTTTCACTGAGGAGACAGACCTACATCTGGAATGATCTAAAAATATGATTGTATATTACTAAATGCCCCTCCATGCAAAAATAGAACCAAATCCCTAAACTTTTCTCATGTGGAAAAGCGATCAGGAGATACTACTAGAGAACTGGATAATTATATTTCATTAGGTGAGACCACAACACTCCCATCCCACCCAGTGAGACTTCAGCCAGAGACTTACAATCACTGTAAGAACAGAGCTACTCACGGGAGTTGACGGATTTCAGTGTATTCCATTCGCTTGGCACCAAGCAGAGGGGCTGCAAGATTGAAGAAGGACCGGCCCTGCTCTCTCATAACTAATCTGGAGTCCAGGAAAGAGCAGGAATTCACAGTCAGAGGAGCAAGGATCCTTGTGGAGCTTAAACATCTCCAGTGAGGCATATCTAACCTGTAGGAAAAGAGAAAAGGAGACATCAAAAATGGCAAGGATAAGAACAGGAAATGGTGAGCCTGGATCTAGGTCTTCCTTATTTCTCATCTGAAGGCAGATAATGCTGTTGATAAGAGCTTCCTTTAGGACAAACAATTGTTGGATCATCAGCCTTCTCCAAGTCTTAAGACCATGAGATTCCAGAATTCCCAGACACTGAAACACAGCTAGATCAAGTGGCAACTACTTGCCAACCTTAACTAATTCTTCCTATTAGAAGAAGAAAAAAAAGGAAAGGGAAAGGAAAAAGGTCAGACCTAGTTAATAATTGGAAAGGAGGAAATTCCAGGGCTGTAGTCTAGACTTGGGAGGATGAAAAAAAAATATTGGAAGAAGGCAATGGAAAACCACTCCTATAACGCTGCCAAGAAAATTATAGGGCCATATTTGTATTGTTCAGTTGTCAAGCTCAGTTGTGCCTATTCCTTTTTTTCTTGAAACACACTTAAAGGGCACCAGTATTACTTCTCTGAAATAATCAGAGAAAGCAGGATGGTCAATTCTGACCCTCGATAGATTCTTTTTTCCCATTTCCAATAGTGCATTTGCACATTTAAGAGCTGTTTAGCATGTTTGGTTTTACTTTGATTTTACTCTATACTTGTTCTTATTAAAGGTTTTTATACTATTTTTATTCTGCCACAAGTGGAATTAGCTTTATTATGGGAATTACTCAGAGATTTTGCTGTTAGGCAGCACATAAATTAATCAAGTTAAGGTTGCAATTTCACCTAGAATCAGTAAATAACTCCCACTAAATTGCACCTTAGTTGGGAGTAGACTTCCTATTGAGGCATGTATGATCATTCTCTCAATCTAAAGAATGGGGAGTTCAGAATGCTTATTTTTTTTATTGAAGTACATCAATTATCAATATTAAATACATTTTTATTATTATTTTTAATGCTATTATACCAGTTATATTGAATGAAAACGATCCTACTGATTATCACAGTAAGATCCAGCAAATGTATTGCTAAGCCTCAGAAGTGAATTAAGTGAAACTGGCAATGCACTCATTTATTCGGGTTATTGGAAATAAATTATATACTGTGTCCAATGGTTATGAGACTTTAGTCTCACATATTTAGCAATCACCGAGTTCAGGAGACCTGGGGGTATAAGACCATATATATCTACCTGGGAATAAGTCTCATTTTCAATGTGGTTTAGTTTTAAGTAGACATCCTAGGATTACTGTTGCATGTTCATTGAAGTGATAGCCTAAACATCTTCCACATGTTACTCTGCAAAAATAAATCCACAGATTCAGTGGGGTGATTCCCAGATGCGCATCTTCCGCGTTCAACTGCTTAAATAATGTGTTAAACATCGTTGCAAACAGGAATGATACGGTAACCGTCAGAAAAATCGGATTCCCATGCCTTGCTAAACCCGGCTTAATAAAACAGAGTTGCAGCGTTCACATAAACACGCTCTGCCTAAATGAATCACTTTTCTGTGACCTTCCCACAACCCGCTAACAAAATACTCTGTCCCGTTCTAGCCTAGCTTAACGTGTCGTGCGAACTCAGCCCATCAGCTTCCGGCCACGGGACCGTCTGCCTTTCTGCTCCTGGCAGCCGCTTTCGCCCGCCGGTGGGGACCAGGCTCGGTCTGGGGGAAACGAAACCGGCACCGAGAGAAAGGAAGGCAGCGCCTCCCGATCGTCCGACCCAGCCAACCCCGAGCCGCCGCTTCTTCCTCCGACGCTCGCTTTTACCGGGCTCCCCTTGGAAAGCGCGGGCGCAACCCGCTCCCGAAGAGTCCCCGAAAGGCATCCAAGCTCCGGCTGAGGTGGCTGGTCCCGGCCATCGCGCAAGAATGCCGCCCGAGGGCCCGCGACTCCGGATGAACCGGCGGGCCGCGAGGCCCCCGCCCCCAGGCCGGCCCTCGCTCCTCCCCTTCACGCCCTTCCAGCAGCGCCCGACGCGCCGACTGCGGCTGGCCTGGGGTGCCCGAAGTCCTTCGCGGACACCTGCACGGAGTTGCCCGCGTTAGCACAAAACGCCGCGCAGAAACCCGCAGTGGGCACCTGGCTCAGGATAAGCAACCATCCTTTCCCGGCCCGCCGTCGGCGCCTGTCCGGCGAAGGTCTTTCTTTTAGTAGAATAAGCTCCGTTATTCTTTACAACGATAGCTGGAGAGGAAGTAGTCCGATTTCCGATCCTTTTACATCCACACGTAGGCTGGGATCGCACAGCGCGCTCAGATGAAATGCGGTTGGCAACTGTGTGGCTTTATCCGCACCGCGCAGTATAAGCTTGAGTAGTTTTAACCTTGATTTACCGAATTAGCTAGCTGGCTGGATTCACACAAGCCACTGAATTACAACAAAACTATGCAAGCTGAAACCTCAACCCCAACAGTATACTGTGCAAAGACTGTGTTGTGAGGATCCAACCAATACTGTTAGTTCAGTGAGCCAGGCAAACCCACCAAATTGTTAAATCAGTAAACCATGGTTAGATTTGAACACAGCAATAAAGAGCAAAATTAGCTCTTAGGAAAACAACAAAAACAGCATATGTATTATGGGAAAAGATTTATGGAACAAATACAGGAATTATATAAAATACTAAAAAAAAATTAAATTGCCAAGAACTCTTAATTAGTTAAGAGTGACAGGGAAGGGGAATAAATGTGTCTGATTTCCAAGTCACACATGCAATGATTTCAGCACAAGTGGAAGACCTGTAGCCCTCTAAACTATGCAGGTCTAATCATGAAGGATGTCAAGAACTCAGCATCCAGAGTGGCAAAAAGTTTCAGGTTTAGACAGGATATGTGAGTAGCCTACAGCCTTGCAAACTGGGTCTTACTAAGTGCAACAGGGAGGGGGGAGTCTTAGGTTGCATCAATACAGGCAAGAAGAAAGCAAGTTTTCCTTCTTCTTGGGGGAACCTAAAGGACTACAGTTAAAATCAGACCTGTTCCCCTTTTTGAGCAAAATACAAATGGAGAAAAGAGAATCGGGCCATCTTTATTTTCAAAAACCTGGATATTTGTGGTACTAGGCTAAAAAGAGTGAATTGAAGCAAGACAGGTAGGTACGGGAGGGCATGAAAGATGCAAGTAGCTCGAAAATGTTTGTAAAATGAAGGTATCCAGTCACCATGCTCTTCTTCCTCTTTCCCCTTCTCTTTGCAAAAAAATTGAGTGGGAGTGAATACCTGCCCAGGCCCAGTGTTCATTTTATGGCAAAACACTTTCCCCTTTATTTAGCATCTCCTCTTCACTCCCACTAAGTGACAGCATCAAAGGGTCTGTCACCTTTGGGACATCTAATCACATAGATTAGTGTGATGTCCTTTCATTGTCTTTGAAGTCCTATTGCTTCCCAAATATCGAAAAGCCGTTGCAAGGGTGGAAGAGTTAAATTTTGTTGGACGTTTTGCAATATGTCTTCTAACCCTGGTGTTGTTCTTATCTGTTGCTCCAGGCCATGGAAAAGGAGTGGAGAAGGAGGATTACTGCAGATCAATGATTAGCTACAGAAATGGTGTTCACAAGAGAGATTTGATGTCTGAGACCACAGTCTGTTACTCTGTGACAGGGAGCTAGCTTGAGATGACTTCATAAAGATTGGGAAAACTGTGTTTGGCCAAAGCATGCTGTGTTAGATCAGGAAAGCTTTAATCTGAATCTCTGAATCTTATTAGGGTTGGAGATGGAACCTAAGTAAGAATTACATATAAGGACTTGTGCACTGCAGAAGACAGAGAGTAATTATCCTGAGTCCTATTGTTAACTCAAAGGAAAATCAGGAAAAGCATTGACTCAACGTTCATTGTCTCTATTTTCTATATACCAATAATTAAAATATGAGAAATAAGATGATCAATCTTTTATTTCAGGGAGACAAATATCATTTAATAGGCATTATATGAATTCTGTATTCTCATGACTGAATGCAGGACTGGAAGGATACAGCTTGTTCAGAAGGACCCAAGGGAGGAGCCAGTAGAAAGGTCACAATAGTGAAAATGGGAATAAATGGAGACTTTGAGAGAAAATTACTAGTAATGCTGCAATTCTTGATATTGTGGGAAACTAAAATTGAGTGTAGTCAAATGCATGCCTTGGATTTCAAGAAAGCAGATTTTAATAAAACTGGATTCCATGCCAGGGGAATCTAAAAGGAAAGGGGATTTAAGATGGGTTAGGAATTCCTTTAAAAAAGGAGAAATTAGAAATCCAATCACAAACAATTCTAATTAACTTTTTTTAAAAAGAAAGATGGTAGAAGAAGCCGCCATGTCTTAGTGAAAAATTGAAAATCAAAAAGGACATTTATAGGAAGTGGCATGTGAGACAAGCCACTAAGAAAGAGTATCCTGGATTTATAGAGATGGTATCTTCAAATATGTTAAAAACAAAAGAGAAAAGAAACTCAGTTGTTTTATGAAGATAGGAAACGGATAACAGAAAAATCAGAACAATTCAATTCCTACTTTGGTTCAGTCTTGAGTGAGAAGATATATGTTCCACTATACAACTGTGACAATCTGGTTGAAGGAATTGGATTCCACCTTGTGGCTTATAGTCAGGGTATACCTAATAATCTTGACTGAGTTCCGACAGCCAGATGGATTCCATCTTAGAGTATTTAGGGAATTTGCTGGCAGGCTATCTGAAATAGCCTTAAGTGAGAAATTCTGAGCAAAGGATGAAGCACAAGATGATTAGAGGAGAGGAAAGGCCCAGGGAACCCTAGTCAGTCAGTCTTCAGTACCCATGAAGACTCCAGAACACATTATTAAGTATCTGAGAAAATAATCTCAAATTTATACAGTAGTTGATCACAGACCAAGTATGAATCAACAGTGTAATATGGCTCCCCCCCCCCCAAAAAAAAAAGACAGGTGCAATTTTAAAGCTTAAAGTTTAGTAACTTCATAACACATCCATTTAGGGCTTTTTGGTAGCAGAACAGAAAGGATTTGCCATTGCCACCTTATGGGATGTTTTCAGATTTAGCATATAGCCAGGCTATTTCCTAGTAGGATGCCATCCAAATACTAACCACACTCAACATTGCTTAGCTTCTAAGATCAACCTAACATCAACCAGGTGCTGCTACCTGCTGAGGCAGATGTGATGTTTAGGCTGCATCAATAGAAACATAGTTTCCAAATCACAGGAAGTGGTAGTTCCACTACATTCTTCACTGCTCAAACTTGCACTGAGTGCTGTGTCCAGTTCTGTGTGGCACATCTTAAGAAAGAACTGAAACGGGTGGAGAAGACACACAAGGATTATCATAGATACTAAGTCTTATGAGGAAAGACTAAGGAAACTGGGTATGTTTAGACCTGAGAAAAGATTACTCTGGTTAGGGGTATGGTAGGCCTTTTCAACTCTCAAAGGGAAATCACGCATTAAAGACCTGTCTTCTACCATCCAAGAGGGCACATCAGAGAACAATCATCTTAAAAGAATGGAGATTCTGGCTGAATATTAGGAAAAACTTAAAAGAGTAGGGCTGGTTTGACAGTGGAACAAATTATAATTAGAGGTTATGAGCTCCCCATCACTGAATGTTTTCAAGCAGTGGCTGGACAGCCACCAGTTGCAGATGCTTTAAGTTAGATTTTTGCACCAATTTCTCAAACAAAAGTAACTGTGGGATAGACATACCCCACAGGGCAGTGGGGTATGTCTATCCCACAGTTTTGGCAGGTAGGCATAACTGGAATTTTGAGGGCCTGGTGGGGCACTCCCACCAGATGAAGGTCTTGCACATCCACAAAAGAACTGTCAGGCTAGGTGCAAACAACTGTAACATAATCATTTACCAGAAAGCTAAATTGGTGAGGATTACTCCTGACCAAACTCTTCAGTTCTCCAAGATGTTCCTTCCTCACAGTTAATCTTCAGGTGTTGGTTTGTTCCCCCCCACCCCACCCCCAAGGGCAGGTTGACATTTCCACGCAGGACACTGGGTGTGGGAATGCCTCTGATGTTCTTGTAAATAAACATAGCATGAGAGGCTGGTACTTTGCAGCACATTTTCTTCTTTTAAATTAAAAGACTCTAACAAATAAATAAGCAAGCAAGCAGAAAATCTGGGCAGTATGTGGCGGGGGCACTGTCTGCAGGAACATATTCTTAACTAGCAGGCCCTTTGTTTCGTAAAGAGAGTTACATCATGAATGTGAGGTTTGCATTGGTGTTAAGTGGGGAGAGAAGTGGTAACTTGAGGTAAGGAAATGTCAAAACTGTATGAATCAACTTCAGGCCAGATGTATTCAGGGCAAAGAGTGCATGAACAAAATACTGCATTTGTTATTGCAATGGGAAAGTGCCCCTTTTCTCTGTTTCATGTGGTTCTCTTTCCAGAATCAGACTGAGGTTCCCTTACCCCCAGATGTGAAATATTCAGGCCTCAAATCTCTGGAACTTCACACTATAAAATTGATATGAAATGTTTATTTGGGAAGTAATTAACCTACTATGAAGATTATTTTTCCCCATTTGCATCAGCAGGTTGTGCCACAATTGTATAGCTATGTCAGGCACTGCTACATCCTCCCCCTCAATACTTTGGGGGGGCATACTTGTACTTCAAATGTGATCTAATTTAATTCTTAATGGAATCTCCCTGCCACCCGATCTGAAAGAATGTATGAATTTGTTAGATGAAGGAAGCTAACAAACTCTTACTCAAAGTCTATGAAACTACACAATCCCAGTAAGGAATGCCAGTGAAATTAAATTAGCTTCAAATTAGTTTAAAACAGATAGGGAGACACGTTGGTCTTGCATTCACAATATAGGCTCAAATTTTCAACAATCACATTCCATACCTTCAACTAAAAGGATGTGAAGTGTAAATCAAATATTTAAATTCAAGTGATTTTCAAAATGCCAACATGGATTAAAACAAAATAATTTCAAATTTGATTTTTAAAGGCATTTTGAAAAACAAAACGTATCTCATCTTGCTGCAGTTTTAAGGTAAATAATACTGCTTGGTAAAAACTTGGCAACTTTTCCTATTATGTTAGATATAAAAATGTTGAATTAGGCAATAGAATTTAAAGCAAATTGGTTTAAACTGCATTTGGGTATCTTGATGAGCCAGAGGAGACAGAGAAGTAACCCACCCACTGTTGGACCAGAAAAGTTCCCATCACTGGCATGCAACCACTTAGGGACAAGACATTTTGTTTTCTTTATATGTAATTTATGCATAGGACACCAAATACAGAGAGTGGAGCCTAAAGCAAAGCACTTATGCCACACCTATGTAACCCTGAATGTCCTTGTTTTGTAAGTAGCGTTATTGAAACTGCTTCCATCAGAAACATGCAACCATCAGTGGCTTCACATACCAGCATCTTTCCTTCCTGCTCAGCAGATACCCCAGCTGAATGAAAACCAAACTCTGTGATATACAAAAATTATTTCATGCTTCTCCCCAAATCCTTTTCAATAGGGAAAAAAATGACAGAGGGAATACCACCCCCCAACAGCACCAAGCAGTTGGAACTCCGTTTCCTTAACCTCAACGACTGCCTTGGTTGGGGTAAGTACACCTGACGGGTGCACACGTTTCCACACTGGCAGCACTGAGGGGGCAGAATGAAGAGGTGATCCTATTTCAGTTCATGGGTCTATTCGGGTTTGATGCGTTTCTGAAGTAGAGCCCAAGCTTTTTCCACCTGTTAAAAAATGGACAGAGGATTATTCAACAAGCATATTGGGGGTGGCTCTCTAAAGGAAGTCCATTTAACAGTCCTGTAGGGTGCTGCCTTACTCATTTGCAGCAATTATTTTTTTCTTACCATCTCACGTGTAATTTCTGGCTCCCATATTGTGCAAAGTATTACATGTGACTGTTTCACACGCTGGCTATTGGATGTTTGGCTTTGCACTCGCAGTTTGGCAGCTTCTGAACTTAGGCCGTCTCTTGCTATGATGCGTCTTATGGCCTTGAAAGAGACAGAGACAGAGACAGAGAAGAGAGAGAGTGGGCATGCTCCATGTCCCATCCCTTAAATGTTGCCATCTAATGGGACCTAGGAAGCATGCCTTTTCTGGGGCAGCCCCTACCCTGTGGAGCATCCTTTCTTTCCCTTGAGATGCAGCAGGCCCCCACCCTCTTAACTTTCTGGAAAGCCGTGAACAGCTGGCTTTCCCTCCAGGCACTGGGATGTAGAGAAGAGTGGCGGTAGTTGATGGAGTGGATCCCTGTTTTTTCTTGATTTTTTTTGTATTGTTGATATTGCTTGTGTTTTTATTACTGTTGTGTGCCACAAGATGGGCAGCCATATAAATTTTTTAAATAAAATAAAATAAAAAAATGAAATAAGTCTGCTTATTAGAAAAGGTAATCTTTATTGGGATCATGCACGGTCTCCCAGATTTAAAAACCAGCAAAAAGGAGAGAACTAGTTGGGTTTCTTAAAGTAAAAAGTTTCACAATTTAGAATAAATCCTGTTACATGTCCTGCCTTAATAACTAAACCTCTGATGGCAGCAAGAGCAGAACAAGGATTCTGATGACTGCGCAGAGATAGACTCACATGGGAGAAGGTGGTCCTTCAAATTTATTAATTAGTTACAATCTACAAAACCCTTAGATCACAATCCCTCCTCTTTATCTTCAACTGAGAACATCTTAACTGCCTTATCTGTATTCTTAGCACTGAATAGGTAACAAATAAATGTGTAACTTGAAGAACAGATGCAGAAAGAAGTTTAGCTATTCTTGCATCAGGAAAACAGAGCTAAGAATGTAAGTAAAGACATCGTGGACCAGACTGAAAGCCTGGTCCAGTATTCTCTTCCCGCAATTACCAACTACTGTAGATATTCATGGCAAATTATAAGCAGGACATGAAAACAATTGCAGCCTCCTATTCACTTCCCACACAACAGCTGAAACAGAGGTGTCTCCCGCATCCAAGATGGGCACTGCTGTTTGTGCCCTCATGATGCTGCGGAACTTGGAAGCTGAGCTCATCAGCTTTCAGGTCAGCTTCAGCCCTAGAGGAAAAGCTGTGAGGGAAGGTAGCTTCCCATTGTTGAAAATGCCTTCCACTTGGGACTTCCCCACCTACCAAGGGACCGTGGGCTTTGGTTCCTCCCACCCCCCTCTTCAGGAGCGTACAGTCGCTTTTTCTCTTAATCACTGGGAAAGTATGCAGCCAGGGTGAGGGAAGGGGCATTAGTGGCAGCATAAATGTTCCCGCTCCCACATGAGGAAAGTGATAGTCATTCCTTCCTCATCTGCTAAGTTTCAGGGGGCAGCTATAAGGACATCTGAATGGCAGAGGGAAAGTGGGGTGAGGTCCTGACACTGCACAGCACCTCAGACTGAAACTCTGAAATATTCTGTAAAGCTATCACAAGGAGTTATGTCCTTATCCTTCGTGGATTTGTTTAGTTTCCTTTTAAAACTGTTCAAAAGTGTATCTACTGCTCTTACTTGTGCTCATGAATTCTACAGCATAACTATGACCTGGGCGAAGAAGCTCCTCCATATGTCTATCATCAATCTCCCACCAACTGGTTTCAATGGATGTTCCTAGTTTCTAGGGTTAATCTGTATTTAAGTGGGTAACTTTTTAGGGCCGTTGCAAAGTGACCTTTTCAAACTCACCAGTGCATTAAAAACATCCTTATACCACATCCACACAGCACATTGGTTAAATGTTAAACAACGAAGAAGCCATTGTTTTTTGCCTTGCTGGAAAAGTTTGTGCCAGAGAATTCTGAAATGAATTTGGAATTTTACTACACTGGGTCTTTGAGAAGGGGTGGAATATAGAAATGGAATTAACTGAATGAAAACCAAACTATGATATGCAAAAACTGCTCTCTTTGGGTGCTGTTGCCAAATGCAGAATCCCCTTCCTCGCAGTAGTTCTTAAGTACATGTGTAAATGCTTTGCTTTTTTTAGAAGAGGTTTTTGCTGAGGAACCATTATCTTTCGGATGCTGAGAGTTAACTATAGTGACTTTAATTGTAACCTTTCCTTATATGATATTGTTACAGGAACCGTTCATGTTATTCTTGCTTTAGTGTTTTGTAATCCTGGTATTTTCCTCTTTAGTATATTGTGGCTTATTAATTTTATGATACAAGCTGCTCTGCATTTAAAAAAATCTGAATATAAATTATGTTTATCTATTGCACAGACTATCACTGAAAGCTACAAATTTACAGTTTTCCAACAGGTGTGTGTCAAATATCCATGCACAGAAGAATGTCCACATATGCTCATTATCTGGAACGACTGTGATACAGTATTCACCATTTGCCCTGATAACTGTAACAGCACAGTCCTGGATTATTTTCAAACAACTACTCTATTGTTTTATCGCGGTTGAAATAAAATCCAGAATGCCCGCATGCTCCAGTTAAAAAAAAACCCTTCTAGCCACTTTGCACCTGCTAGTCTTTTGGGCAAACATGACAAATACCGACTACCAAACAGGAAGAGGGAGATTTCAATTGCAAGAATCATGCAACCCAGCCCTTCCTACCTCATCTTCAGGAATGATGGCCGTCCAGACCTCATGGACCATTTCTGCCCAGCCCGCCTCCAATAACATAGCTGCGTCCAGCACACACACAGCTTTTCCTGCAGATCAGTTTAGAAAAATTTGAATGGTGAACAGAAGTCTTTTCTGTCAATGGAAGAAGACTGCAGCACACCGTAATTTCATTTCCACATAAGTCAGGAATCATAGCTTATTACGAACAAACACTATGATGGCATAGTCAACCACTTCCTCATGTTGGAGAGTAAACAAAGGTATCGATAATTTATAAAATTATCCAAATGTAGAATTCTATTTGTTGATTCCAAGCAAGCCATGATTGCAAGGCAACAAGAAGTCAGTTTTTAGACTATATACCAAGAAGAACTTCATAAAAAAAAATGTTATTCTGCAAGTTGCTCTGGAAGTCTTTGAGATTGAGGGAGCAGGCACACAAATGACTAAAAAAATAATAAGTTCTGCATCATGGGCTAACCCTAACCCTTATAGAACTAAACTCAGATAATACATTAAAGGTATGTCACTGCCAGAGTTGGGATGGAGTCAGATGGCCTATACATTAAATAAATAAAATGATAGTATTTATCTCAGTTTCCATATGCTGTGCAGCTGAACGACCCTCTTGTTGAGGCAACATCACAATATTCGGTCATAAGAGAAGTCACTATGACTCTGTGAGGCAAATGTCTCTGGCATGGCTCTTACAGATTACGAGCTCATCTTTCTGAAAAAGAGCAGGAGCAGATCCTGCCCCTATTTAACTCATTCACAAGTCTTGCCAAGATCCCAAGAAGCCCTTCTCACCCTGCCTGCCTGCCTCTTCTATCTTTTCTTTTGCCATTTGAGCCATCACTGGCCACATGATGCTGTTAAGTTGCTTCAACTGTTCCTGCAAGAGGGAACAAAAAAGGCCAACATGAGAAATTTAAGGTGACATGCTGCAGGAAAAGGAAAAGGAAAAGGAAAAGGAAAAGGAAAAGGAAAAGGAAAAGGAAAGCCTGAGGATTGTCAAGATGCAGTGCCAGCCCAAGAGGCATGGTATGCAAATCAGAGCTGGGTCAAGACATACACTATTATACAGAGACGTATCCCAACATGCACCAGTTCCAAGCGTTTAGTTCCCAGCCTCAGAATCACACTGTACTTAGTGTGCAGGGAGAGATTCCCTTGCATGCACTGTGTTCAGGGAGTACCTTTCACCCACACACAGAAAAAACCTTGCCGAGAAAGGAGGTGAAAGGGCAGAGTTTAATGGTGTGGAACAGAAAGGCATTCTACTGTCAGTGAATCAAAGGTAAACCAAACATGCCCAGCTGGTAAGGAAGGAATGTGAAGACTGAAATTCAGTTTTTACCCCAAACCGAGGCAGCTTTACCTGGTCTCCAAATACTTTGGCTCCCAACATTTTTCTGTTGATGGTTCCATCTTCTTTCAAAATATCTGTAAAGATGAGTTGGATTCGCCAAACACACACCAGAAGGAAATCTTGTGCAGCTTCCCCTTATTATGTTAGGAGAGCCTCAAAAGCCATGTCCCTTTCAGAATTCACAGGTGACTCTCCCATCTCCATTCCTAATTCTTAGGGTAATTAACTGGTTTTCACTGCCATTTTTGAAACAGAAGATTTGCCAGACTGTGATCATTTCATTTATGATTCAAAACATTGGATAAATGTACAAAAAGATACTAACATAACATTTCCCCCTGAAAAATACTAATAAAGAGTACTTCAGGACCTCAAGGAAGTTTCCTGCAGCTTTCCCCAATCTGGTTCCTCAGATGTGGTGGTTTAAGAATTCCTAGAATTTTGAACTTCTCTAGAGAATGACAGAATTGGAAGGTCACCTTATTGCATGGCTGCCCAGAACCACTTTAACACATGAATGCAGACGAAAATCTCTGCTGAGTTATGGAGAAATCCTTCCAATATAAGAACCAGCTAAGTAGTAACAATGTTACTTTTGCTGGTGTCTAGACTCCAATGTCATCTAACCTGATGTCCTCCAAGAGTGATTGACTTTACCAAAGGACATTTCACCTAGATTAAGTGGCAATTTAATATACATAGTATGTTATACAATTCAGTTTCACCTTTGGCCTGCTTGTTACCTCAGTTTTTCTCCTCCTGTATCTGTTTTTCCAATGACTGACCAAACTACTCTGATGTCAATGCATGTTTATATACTTTATCTGCTCAGGGTAAACTGTCAGCAGTACAATGTTGACGAACAATGCAATTTTGGCAAGAAAACAGGGAAAATAAGTTTGGAAAGGGGGAAAAATACATGGCTTTAAGTAATAAAAGCAGCTTGGCTGAGGATAAGAGAAGAAAGAGAAGGAAAAATAGATTGTTGAGGCAGAACACTTGCTATCCCTTCCCTTGCAACTTACTGGGTGAACTGAGTTTAAACATGGCTTCCCCAGAGGTCAATCATACCTGGTCCAAAGGCTTCTATCACCTGCTCATATACAGGACCGCCTGGTGTGTAAATGTTGTGTCCCAGACTGTCCATATCCAAATGGAAGGCACCAAGGTGAAGCAAATATTGGGCAACAGAACTTTTGCCACTACCGGTTCCACCTGTCAGCCCAATAACGTAGGGGGAGGAAGGAAGTGATGGATCTTTCTGAAGAGAAAAGAGAGAGACTGGTTTTGAGGGAACAGAGTCCCAACAGCACACATTCATTTTCACTTTTATTGTTGTTCAACATTACAGAAGCACAACTACCATTTTTCCACAGGTTCTTCTCATAGCACTGCTATTTTACTGAGCAAACGGCTACATACAGCTCTGTTATGTTTGTGTAGAGCTACACTCACAGTCCTACACACTGTTCCCTGTGGAGTGTGCTCTCCATTCAGAGAGCTTGGTCTTTTCTCTCATGGTCTCTGCTTTCTTGAGTACCACAATCATAAGGACCTTGCATACTCTGCAAGCATACTTTCCCTCCCTTCAGTTTGTGGTGAAGGGAAAACACCAGCCCCCTCGTGACTAAGCCACAACTCCTGACTGTAAGTGCCTGCAGGCTCAGCGCTTGCTAATCATAAAGGCTGCTCTGAAGAAAGCAGGAGGGATGGACAAGGAGGAGGATACAGAGGAAGACAAAGAGTAGCCTGAGAACAAAGTGCCTGCTGGAATTATTCTTACCAGGCCTATATAAACAGACTCCCCTACCCCTCTATGCTGCCTGGGACTCAGTTCATTTTTCAGGCACAGAACAGAGCTGGCTCCTCATACTGGAAAAGCCTACTTAGAAGAAGGAAGGGCCAGAGATGTCCCAAGTAAGGAATTGCCTATATGCTCATGGTGGGGGCTGGAAAGCACACTGAGACTGTTGGTGTAAGAAGAGGAGAACAAGCCTCAAACTGCTGCCACCAGACCCATTTACTTTCTTGGTTTGATATTATATTTTGAGAAATTGCTTTGAGTTCTTGGTTTGGATTGCTGATGCTCTAAAGAGTCTGTTTTTGCTGGTACCCCCTGACCCTGAATGCTTAAAATGGTCTTGGGAGAATAAACTACAGGTTTTTTACAACTTTGGAGAGTTCATTGCTTGCTTTCTGTTACTCACTGGTCAGTTCCCCACCTCTGTCTACAAGGGTCTCTGCCACACTGTTCTTTCAAAGTCTTTCAGGTAGTACAAAAAGGGGTGAGAAAAGAAATTGAGAGAGAAAAAGAAACGGGAAGAAATAGTAACTGGGCTGGAGCTCAAAGGAGGACACTGGGATGAGGGCACTTAACCTACTCACTCCAATCAGAAGGCCATACACAAAATGGTTTGAAAAATAGGTATGTATTTTTAAAATGTGGTTTCTGCCCCATTCAGGGCTGCCAGCAATAATTAAGGCCAATATATGCAACTAGTATTTTGTTCCTTAACCCATGACTCATCTTTTCTCTCCTGGCTAATCCACCAACTAAGGTAATTCTGTCCATACTTATCTAGGAATAGGTCCATTCAACTCAAAGGGCCTTACTACCAAGTAAACAAACACAGAATTACAACTCACCCTCCCATACAACTCAGAAGCTAAAACAAATATTACTCACCCGAGGAGCACGCAACAAAGTTCCAAGAAGTCTGTACCTCAGGCTGGAAGAGCTGATTTTTTCTTCCTCATTCCTGGCATGCTGAGGGTCAACAGCCAGGCTGATTCTGTGGAGAGCCAGTTCAGCCAGGTTCTGTAAGACAACATTTGTTAAGAAAGAGACCAGTTGCTTTTCCATGCTACACCGCACAGTCTGGCAACCAACATCCATTATTCTGCCACTAAAACCCATTTCCCCATTGTACCTGAACTTAATGTCATTTAGTGCAGATTGTTATTTAACCCCCTGGTGACTAACGTAGCCAAAAATGTGGAGATAGTTTGTTGTCATTTAGATAACAGGCTCTGAAAAGATGTAAAAAGCATCCATTTTAACATGCTGCTACTGCATTTATACTCTATCTTTTCTCTGATGAGTAAGTATATAAATTTATCTCCATTTCATCATTTCAACCACCTTGTAAGTGCAGGCTGAGAGTAAGTGACAGGGTCACTTAAGCTTTATGGCTTCTTAACTGGCCGCTCCAGTCCTAGGGTACCCTTTGTATACCTCCCTAGCTCTCTACACTGACTGAGTACCAGCTTCTCTATCCTGGTATGGAAGTGAAATAGATCAGTGAATTGGCATATATTCCATACTGAAGGGAATATAAGACAAGAAAGCACATTTAATAAAAGCGTATCATAAATATAATAAACATGTTAAGATTTATCTCATGAACATGCTTAATAAAAGCATCTCAAACACTTGCAATCTTTTTCATTAATCTTTGCTATGCATCCCTAAGGGAAAGGCCATGGAGCCCTAGAACTAGCTGCCACAATGTTGCTTGAATGGATGGATTTTAAACAATGAGTGGTCTACGGATGATTGTAGTAGGGACAGAGATTACTATTATGCCCTTTGTTAAATGAAAGGATCGAAAGTGTCACCTATGCTCACAAAAGCATGCAGAAGAGGTCTTGATGGTTTTTTGGTGGGTGGAAGCGAGTCATGCTGTATACTGAAGGAAGATGACAAGTCTTTTTCTCTACCTGTTTTGCTCTGGGAATAATATTCTAAATATGACAGTATATGCAAGCAATGAGGCTATGCCAATTTTTGCAGGGTGCTTTGCTTCCACAAAGGTCAAAGCAATCCCTCCAAGCTGTTTGAGGAAGCAATATGGCCCCTTATAATTCCTGGCTTTTTTTGCCAGTGAATGACCTCAGAGTAACAATCAAAATAAACACCATTAAGGTGGTGTCTGTTAAATCTGAATATATGGTACGTCACTTGCATTAATTTGATCAATGATGTAATTGACATAAATGGCATCATTTGCAGTAAAACAACACATCTTTTATTTAGCCCACAAATCCTCTATTTAGCATATAGTAGTCCACTAAATAGGAGTGGAATCCAAATGAAAAAATTGTGTCTGAAGTAAGCTAAAGTGAGGTTTTACTGTACTATATAATTGAAACTCTATTAAAACAAAATAGAATGATGGGGTCTCCCAACACAGGAGCCAAACTCTCTTTAAGTATCAAAGTTCTGTCTGAACAAAACACGTTTTCTCTGCAGGCAGAACAACACGGCCTGCTCTCCCTTGGCAGAAAGTTCCAGAATCTGGGAGCAGTGCCCATGTACTTCTGATGATGGTGGGACTGAGGAAGAACTGCATTTCTGAAGACCTTAAAGTTCTGGCAGATCCTAGATGGAAGATGGTCTTTCAGCTGCTTTGGACCCAACAGCAGCAAAAAGGTTCACAGCATACTTACATTTTCTGCCCTCCTCTTGTTGACAGAAAGACCACCCTTGACTGTCTCTTCACTGACTACAATGCACTTCAGGTCAGCATCAGTGATTGATGGGCCAAAGGGATCAAATAGAGGCACAATGTCGTATTGCAGGGAGGGCTTGATGTCTACTAGGAATTCATTAAGTTGAGCCACACGTTGCTCAAAGGGTAGGATCAGCTCCTTTAATACTTTATCTGTTGATGGAGAAAATGAGAGGAAAATGTGACTTTTTAGGAAAGCACAGCCCATCCTTCAAATGCTCCCAGACTCCTGAGATGATGTCCCAATCTAACATTAAGGGGAAAAATTCATAGTGCTGCAAAGGTGTAATTTCCTTATCTTGGAATTAAGAGAAAGTCGTATTGAGAAAAAGCAACAGATATTGTAGGTAAAATTCTCACTGAAAGTTTGTGACAAGCATAATTGCCTTGTCACTGGCCTCCCAACCTATCAAAGTGCAAATCAAGACTAACTTACATTTACTTACTAAATTTAGAGTTCATCTCATCACAGATGCTCAGGGTCAGTAATAATTTCCTGTACATCTTCTTTAAAGAAGAAAAGGCAGTATATGAGGTGGTATATGGTTATGGTGGAAGTAAGGATAGGTGCAAGGATAAAAAACTATAGATAAGAGCAGTGTAGTAAATGATGTTGATGTAAACAAGGTTCAGCTGCAGTGCTAATTCTTACACCTTCAATTACTTGGCTTGCTATTTATTCCTTTTCTGAATGTTGCATAATACTGCTTACTCCAAAAAGGAAAAGCACAATGGGTATGTATGTACATTCCTTCTCCTCCTTGCATCCCAACAAATAAATTTTCCAGGCAGGATGGGATGGAAAGAAGGATAACAGCATGTTACCCAAGGATGGAAAAAAACAGTTGTTTTATTTTTGATAAAAAGCTGCCAAAGGCTTAATTCATCTCAATCATACTCATTACTTCCTCAAAGTACACCATTACAAAGACAGACCTATTTTAAACTAGCTGCCATTAATAAACTTAGATGTTTATTGGCAGACAACAGCTATCACACTGAATAAACAAAGCAAACTGCCCACCATAAAGGTGAAGAGCATATTTCAAATCTGGTAAAATCTTTCATATTTGCTTCTTTACACAGCAGGCACTCAATCCAAAGTAACATCTGAAGGCAGAAAGAAGGCTTAGGAACCTGGCTGCTAGAAATTTTAACTTTTTAAAAAACCCTCTGGAGATCTGGTATCTAAATGTGTGTGTCCTGGACTCAGTTCCCAATAATTTTTCAAACCAGAGTGTTGCAGATTACAAAGTCTACAACTGAAATCAACTATATCCTGGGAACCCACTGACTTCAACTGAATCTTCCTCTGATTAGACACACCGAGGATATGCTACATAAATGTTCCTAATTACAGTCTCTGGCTGTTGCTTATGTAGACATGTGCACAGTATATGATAGAGAAAGCAAGGAAGAACCAAGGAACAAACATTTGGGTAATACCCCGCTTTTTCGTATGAGAGAGAGTGGACTGAAAGAGCGTTTTGTTGAGGATTTTCCTCCTACATATCTTGAGAAAAGAGCCCATGCTTTGCATGCATTGTCAGTTTAAAAAAAAAAAGGATAAGAGGTGATAGAAACAAGTTCTTTGCTTGACACCCAACAGAACTACCACCAACCAGAACTGACAAGACTGTTCTAGAGCAGCAGTGGCAAACCCCAGTTTACATGCACTCGCCAGCATTTTATCTGCACACACCCCCCCGCCCAATTTGGCTTAGTGGTTAAGGCACCAGGCTCAAAGCCAGTCAGTTCTAGTCCCATCTTAGGCACGAAAGCCGGCTGGGTGACTTTGGGCCAGTCTCCATCCCTCAGCCCAAGCCACCTCACAGGGTTGTTGTTGTGGGGAAAAGAGGAGGAGGAAGGAATATTAGGTATGTTCGCCGCCTTGAGTTATTTATAAAAAATAATAAAGGCGGGATAGAAAATACATACATAGCCGCCCAGAGTCACTAGGCTATGTATACATACATACATACCCAAGATTGCACTATTGAAATTTGCAGCAAATCGCTGATTCTTGCTGGCACAGTTGCCTCCAACCCTGCCCTCCCCCTCAGTAATTTTTTCAGGCCTTGCAGATTTTGCTTCCTATAGTAGGAGGATAGGAGTAGAGCAGCTCCTTGATTTCTGTAGTATTTTTCTACTCTGACCCCAAACCTTAATCCAGATATGCTTGCTATTCCTCTCACATTAAATCAAACCAAATTTGCAGCTTCTGAGCAAGGAATGATCAACATCTGTACCCCTAAAAAAAAAAATCAGATTTCCCCCCCTGCCCCTTCTTCAAGAAGAAGGTTTTAAAATATTTTAAAATAACCATACATTTAAAAAGACCTGTGCCATATTAGGTTGGATACCAAATAACTGAGCCCTCTACATAAATGCAAGGCGGAATTACTGAATTCTTTTTAGTGATCAAAAGTATGGTTCTCAGGCTCTGGAACAGTAAATCCATCACAACTGTGAGAGGGTGGCAAAGATGCTAGGGTAAGCAGAAGCAGAATTACCAGCATCTATGAGGTGATGATATCTGGAAATATTTGGAAGAAATTGGATAGATTCTTGGGATAGTATTCAGTGGAAATGCTATTTTCACTATGCTAGACAGGGATGCCAATTTGCTATAGAAGTGGTGAATCTTCAGGCTACATCTCTGATATTCAATAGCATTTTTCAGTGCTTTAACAATCCAGTTCAGTAACTATCTGTCAATTGTCTTGTGGCTCAAACCCCCATTCTCCCTGTTTATATTCCAGATCCTGAATTAAAAGGAGCAATCTTAAATTATTTAACCCAAACTAATCTACATTGGGTTGCACAGGAATACAGACCTTTTACTAAGTTAAATAACTGGTTCATCTAAGTCAGAATTGTCAACATTGACAAACGCTCCAGGGTTTCAGGTATGAGGATTTCCCCTGTATCTGATGATTTGGGAGACTGAACCAGGGAATTTAACACTGGAAATCTTAAAAGAGAATGTAAGAATTTTACTTTTCCCCATCCTATTACATACTGATTCCTAAACATTTGATTAAAAGACGTAAGCTTTCATGAACTACAGCTCACTTCATGCAATGCAGCTGAAGTGAGCTGTAGCTCACAAAAGCCTATATCTTTTAATATAATTTGTTCCATTGAAAAGTTGCTACCAGACTCTGATTTTTGGCTACCATAGATTAACATGACTCTCCTCCTACAATGTAAATGTTTGATGTATATCTGAAATCTTTTTAAGTTCTGCAAATGTACTTAGCTGATAAATAATAGTTCCAGTAAAAAACAGAACATATGAATTTCTAAATACCAGCATCAAATGTCTAAATCAACGACAAGGTTATCTTCTTATCCTCTAGATTTTCAGTCCTGATTCCAGTCATAGCATTAAATCATTTTGTATGAAAAAAATATGGAATATTTTAAAACTTCCCCAAACATTTCTAATTTCTCTAAATGGCTTTGCAAGAGAAAGGCATACATGGTTCAAAGAGACCCACTTTCCAGGAGATCTTTGTCAGAGACACCAATGAGAAGCCGATTTTCTGCCAGCATACAGCTCACACTCAGAAGGATCTTGTGACCATTGTGAAGTCTATCAAAAGTGCCCCCCACAACTACATCCGTGAAACTTTGCAATGGCTCATTGGTTATCTCAGCCTCAAGTTGCTGGGATAGTTCCCCATCACCAGCTTGTAACTCATAGTCAGGATACAACAAAACAGATATTAGGTTAGGGCGACAGCTGTAACAACTGGTGGCATAACGTTCTAGGCGCTGCTTGACTGGATTTGATTGCCCTCCATCTCCAGTTTCGAAATCAGTGAGTACCACCTCAGGTGGCTGGGAAAGGTTCTGTACAGATCCTAGCACTGGAGGGGCGGCTCCTTGGTTGAGGATGTTGGTGAGCAATATCCGGACATCAAGGTGACGATGGACGTCAGCATCAGCGTACAACTTGCTGATAAGGTTGTGTACTTCAGATGTGGCAGGAACATAAGTGGAACGGGGTTGTGTAGAACCTGTCAAGCTGAGTCCTGGCTGCAGGTGAATATAGAGGATATCTTGTACCAGCCGGGCAGCTGAGGCAAGAATGGGCATCAAGCGCAGAGAAAGTGCTGACAGTGGGGATGTCAGAACAAGTAAACCAGAACGGAAGACCGACATGCTGTCCAGGAGGAACATACAGAAAGGTATGTGCAAAAAAGAAGAGAAATAAAAATAAGTCAAAGTAGCCTTTACCTATAGAAAAATAATGACCAAGGATTTCATGTAATTAGCACCTAGTTTAAAATGACAAACTCTATTGTAAACTCCAGAAAAAATGCCCTTTGGTGAAAAGTAGGAAATCCCTATTTAAAATCCTTATTTGGCTGTACTACACACTAGCATTAGACAAGTCATTATCTCGCAGTCTAACCTTCACAAGATTGCTGTGAAACTACAGCATGTCTGAACTTGCTGGACAAAGTGTAACAACAGAGAAAGTATGCATAAACTGTACCTCTGTTCTACAAGGGAATGTAATGTGTTCTTTTTTCCTTTTGCTTATTTTTAACTTCTATTTGACATTAGTTAATATGCAGTTGAGCATCTACAAATGAGTAATAGGCAGCATTTCTTTATATCTTCCTATGTATTTTAACTCTTGGTGGGCTATATGGAGAATGATGAAGATAGGAGTAGGAACTATAAAGTAATCACTTCTTTCCAGTGCCCTCAAACCTCCCACCTCTAAAAGACAAAATGTCAGTAACAGCATCACACTAACATGTTGACTACATAGCATATTTATTTTTAACAGCCTAACCAAACAAAAAACAAAAATAGTTTTTCCTCATGTACAATCAACCCAATGTTCATCTCTCTGGAAATAAAATCCATCTTATTTTCATTTATGAAAAACTTATAGATCAAATTTTCCTAGCTCAATAGCTCACCTCCCTGAGACTTCCTTTCATATAATTGTGCAGAAAACTTAAAATACTGTATTGTTACAGATACTACACTTGATCTTAGCCAAAAGGCCGAGAAGACATTGCACATGTCCTATTTAACTGCCAACTATAAGTCCCAGCAAGGGCTCAGTACCTTCAGACATTAATTGACAGGACCATATACTGGGACCGTAACAAAAGACTGTTACTTCCTCCACAAATACGTATGTGGTTAATAGAACTGTTAAGTTTATAGTCAGGGCTGTCCAACTGAGAACGCAATTTATAGAACGCATTGGTGTGGCATGTAAAGGTGATGAATTCATTTAAACTCACATCGTTTCTGTATTTTATTACTTGTTTTATTACATCTTACATTTTTATCTTACAATTTTATCTCTATTTTACCCTACTATATTTTATTGTATTTTATCTTACCATAGTATATTTTAGCTAATTTTACTGTATTTTAGCTGATTTATGGTATTATATTTTATATCTTATAGTGGCTGATGCCCAACTTTCTGATATGGTCATTTGACTAATCAATAAAGTTATTACTCCTACTCCTATATTGTTACAGTATAAATAGCAATACAATTTGACTACTGAAAATAAACTATTTAGGTACAATAAAGTGGGGCATTCCTCTAGTATAGCTAATGTTCTATGGCAGTGACTTCTAAGTAGGCATGACTAGGGATAGGCTACTAGACCACAATCCTATGCCATGAATGCACAAGCATTTATTTCTGAATATATATGTATATTTGTGTCTCTCCTGACAAAGTAGGTTCTAGATATCTTTGAAGATAGCTAAATCTGCTTTGAACTGCCAAAGTACAGCAATGCATACTGCTAGTAATAAAGTTCATATTGCATAGAATTATGACATACTTTTATTATATCTATATTTTCTATTTTGACCTGCCTTTTGAGAAATCCTAAACAAGTTTTCCTTCTTGCTGATTTTTTTCTCACATGAAGGATATGTCGCACCTTAGACGCAGAAAGAGCAATTGACCCCAGATTACTCAAAATATTGTATAATATAGGAGAATGGAGATTTGAACCACCACCATTCCAGTCATCATCCGAAATTAGCTTGGCATTCTAGAGCTATATGCCAAACATACAGGAATCCCCAGGCTGGTGAGGTATTACAGCACGCAAGCTGCCTATCCATAGATCATTCACTTCCTTTAGCCTCCATATTTTCTCCAGTCATACCACCATAGCTCTTGTTATTTCCGATGTCTGCATTTTAATCAACTACCTTTCCTGCTTGTCTTTTTTCTTTTTTTAAAAAACTACAATAAAAATCTCCAGGTTGGATCGGGGAAGGAGAGGCGGGATAATAAGCTGCCTTTGCTCATCTGCCGTAATAAAACCAGCGGCAATCAAAATTAACCCAGGCTCCGTCGCCGGAAAAGAATACGCGAAGGGATAGCTCTTCTCCCCTCAACAATGTCTCCCCCGCTGCCCCGCATCCCCATGACCAGCAAGGTGACCTCCTCCACCCTCCAAGCGGAACCCCCGACAAGGGAAAGAAAGGGCACCACTCGCTCACCCACCTGCCAGGCAACGTCAGCTGAACAACACCTAACCCGGAAGTGTCTCCGTGCAAAGCGGAAGTGATTCCTCGTTGCTAGAAGGAAAATGCTTGGAGTAGCCCAGTGGAATGTTTTATTTTGAAATAAATAAAGTGGATCCCTTTGCCTCATACAGATGATGATGATGATGATGATGATGATGATGAAAGGAGGAGGAAGAGTGTGGTGCTTGGGCTTGGACCCTCTGGGTTCATTCCAGAGCAGTGTTTCTCAACCGTGGCAACTTTAAGATGTGTGGACTTCAACTCCCAGAATTCCTTACCCAGCTATGCTATGCTATGAAGTCACGCATCTTAAAGTTGCCAAGGTTGAGAAACACTGGTCCAGAGAATGCCAAAATTTTGAGTCCAGTTCCAGTACAATTTCCCATTCATGTTTTTGTTAATGTACGAAGCCTGCCCTGGTGAGGGATCATAGTATTTGAAGGAAGGAGGCCTCTTCCTGTATGCCTTTGTGAGCTGGGGGTTAAAAGTAAAATAAAAAGTGTCTCGATTTCATAAGGAACAAGGATGAAGAATTTGACCTTTAAAACATTTTGCATATGCATCAAAAGGGAACAGGGAAGTGACAGCTTATCTATTGTAAAATTGGTGATGGGGCAAGGTAAGGTGCCTAAAACAGAGGGGCAAGGTAAAGAAAAACCCCTGTATGTGCCTAAAACAAAAGGGGAAGTATGCCATCGGACCCTGAACTCGTGGGGTGGAGGATACGGGTGTTAGATAAAGTTATTTAGGTTAGAAATTTGTAGTTAATTGCGTATAAACTGCTGGCTGGCGCCAGCAAAGATATGCTTGAGTAGGATGAGACCCTGAAACAAGTAGGTGATAAGAGTTGCAGGAACATCCTGCTGACATGTAAAATCCAGCAATCAAGGATACTTGTGAAGTAAGATTGTGAGCTGAGCCCCCGGAGAGGGGGAGGATAGATAGGGTATAAAAGTTTTGTGTTAACTTCGTTCAGGGTTCCTTCCTACACGAGGGAACCCGCCTTTGCAAACGCGTTACCAAATAAACTCCTTTCTTTGTATCATCGAACCTGGGTGATTGGAATTCTTCAGGGAGATTTTTCCCGCTGACACCTTTCTGTGCTGGTAGGATGACTTTTTACCAGGGATGCAGTGGCGCTGCGTGTTAAACCGCTGAGCTGTCAATCGGAAGGTCGGCGGTTTGAAACCGCGCGGCGGGGTGAGCTCCCGTTGCTAGTCCCAGCTCCTGCTCACCTAGCAGTTCGAAAACATGCAAATGTGAGTAGATCAATAGGTACTGCTTCGGCCGTGTCGTCATGCTGGCCACATGACCCGGAAGTGTCCACGGACAACGCCGGCTCTAACGGCTTAGAAACGGAGATGAGCACCGCCCCCTAGAGTCGGACACAACTGGACTCTACGTCAAGGGAAACCTTTACCTTTATCTAGGATGACTTTAGAGACCCTGTTTCAGGTATCTTTCCATCCTAAGGGGTGGCAAGTGGCTCCCCAGAAGGTTTTCTTACTGATACTGTCACGGGTCTGGAATATCTTCATCAATGAGGCATGCCTCATGCCTACTTTACTGCTTTCCTGGTGCCAGGCAAGGACCCCTTTTTAGAATTCTCTCAGGCTTTTAAATGTATACGTATATTAGTATTTTAAATGTATGTGTTGCATAGAAACTTTTAAATTTGTCTCAAATGAATTGAGCTTGATAATATTCAAAACAAGTAAAGATACATATGAAGAAACAATCTAGTCTCTATAGCAGCAACTTGTTGGCTGAATGTGATATTAAAAAATCAGGCAGAGACGCTGGGAGGAGGAGGATTAGCCAGAAGACAGAATATTTCCATTGAATGGATTAAAAAAAGAAAAGAAAAATTAGCATCTAAAATTATAATCCACATAACTCCACTCGCAATTACAAAAATCAGTAAATCATGTACTAATAAATGTTGGAAATGTTGTGGTACAGAAGAAACATAGTATGGAGAGGGCTTTGGTCACCCTTGTCAATTACTTGTGGCAGGCTCAGGATAGGGGTGGCGTGTCCATCTCGGCTCTCTCTGCAGCTTTCAGTATCATCAACCATGGTATCATTCTTGATCAACTGAGAACGGGTGAACCACTCTGTGGTGGTTCTCCTTCATCCAAGGCCAGTTCTGGTCAGTGTTGGTGGGAGGGAAGCCGTCAAGCCCTAGGCCCTTACTTTGCAGGGTGCCTCAGGGCTCTGCCCTCTCCCCCCTCCCTTTTAATATCTACACGAAGCTGCTGGGATAGGTCATCTGTCAGTTCGGGTGAGGTATCATCAATATGCCAATGATACCCAGCTATACATGTCTGTCCCTGGCCATCCAAGTGAAACTGTCAAGGTTCTTTCCCAGTGTCTGGAGGCTGTGAGAGTCTGGAAGAACAGGTTGTAGCTCAAGCCTGCCAAGACTAAATGGCTATGGTTTTTGGATCATCCAGATCTGGTAGGTGCAGAATTTCCATCTTTGGTTCTGGATGGGGTGGCACTACCCCATTCAGACTTGGTGAGCAATCTGTTGGTTCTCCTACTCAAAGATCAAGTGGTAGCTTGGGGAACCTTTGCACAACTGTGTCTTGAGTACCAGTTGCACCCATTTCTGGACCAGGAGGCCCTGCTCATTGTCACTCACACCTTGGTCACCCCTCAATTGGACTATTGCAGTGCACTCTATATGTGGCAGCCCTTGAAAACCATCCAGAAGCTTCAGTTGGTCCAGAATGCAGAGGAGGTAGTTATGGGCGCATCTCATTATGCTTACATAACACCACTACTCCGCAAGCTGCACTGGTTACCAATAGGCTTCTGGGTGCAATTCAAGGTGCTGATGGTTACCTTTAAAGCCCTACATGCCATGGGGCCGAGTTACTTGAGGGACCACCTTCTCCCAAGAATATCTGTCCGCCCCACATGGTCCCACAGGGAAGGCACGCTCAAGGTTTCTTCTTTTAAAGCTTGTCATCTTATAGGACCTAGGAAGCATGCCTTTTCTGTGGAACAATCTGCCCCAACTCTTCTCATCTTTAGGAAAGCCGTTAAGACCTTGATCTTCCCCAGGTATTGTGGGCCAGTTGAGCAGGACAACACAAATACCCTGTGGATATTTTGTTGTATGCTTGGTTGCCATTTTACATTTTGTATTTATATATTGTCTCTTTGTTGTTATATGGTTTTGTTTTTTCTTATTGATTTATTGTGTTTATACTGCATGCTGCCCAGAGCCACACTGTCTGAGTTGGGCAACCTTATAAATCTTTCAATAAATAAATAAATAAATAAATAAATTTTATTGTATGTGGTGGTCATAGAAGAAACTCCTGAACATATGCTGTCATTTTCTAGTTCCCACTGAAGCCACATGTGCTTTTTAGAGTGCCAGAAAAAGCATTTAAATATCCAAGAATATTGTATGTGGATAAAGGATTGGATACATCCATAGTAAATATCTATTCGCTCATTGAAAGAAGTGAGATTCTACAATCTGCCTGGGCAGTGCATAATTGCTCTTTGATTCTTCCTAATGTTTAATGTAAACCTATCTATCTGAATTCAACTGTACTCTTTCTTGTCAAAGCTGAGAGAGAGAGAGAGAGAGAATGAATGATAGACAGATCCTCTGTTCTCCCTTTTCTCCTTTCTAACTTGTAGAAGGAACTACTACTTAGTCCAAAGATCTGTTCCTTATATTCAAAACAGAATGTTTTATTAGAGGTGTTTCGTGTTATCCATTTGACAAGACACTCAAAGTAACTAGCAATAAAAATTTTAAAAAGTCAAATGCAAAACATTTGTTTTTATTTATTTTCTATCCTGCCTTTATTGTTTTTATAAATAAGTCGAGGCAGGGAACATACTTAATTCTCCTTCATCCTCCTATTTTCCCCACAACAGCAACCCTGCGAGGTGAGTTGTTGGGCTGAGAGAGTGTGACTGGCCCAAGGTCACCCAGCCAGCTTTCAGGCCTAAGGTGGGACTAGAACTCTCAGTCTCCTGGTTTCTAGCCCGGAGCCTTAACCACTAGACCAAACATAAAAAACGATTAATCAGTAACCAGCTGTTTGGAATTTTCTGGTCACTTCCCAGCCTTCAGAAAGAAATGGTATTTATCACCACTTCCACACTCAGAACATAGTGTGCTCCATACCCCATATATCTGCTGGAAGGTATTGATGCTGTGGCTTTTTGGATCTTGTCCTTTAGTTTCTACCCAGAGGTAGATACTATGGGTACTTTATTATAGTACCTGTATGAGAAGGATTTATCTCTAGCTTTGCCTCATTATTCAAACAACTTAAAAGCCTCTCACAAGTAAGCCTGCACACCTCTTTGGAAGATTTCCTCGCAAATACACAGGCACTAGTAGCAACCTGTCCCAGAGTTGGCTTGGAATTGGCTTCTATATTATTGAAGCCAACCTGGTAGTTTATGCAGGTGGATCGTGAAGAAACAGTGCTTATCCAAGAACCAATTTCAGGAAGCTGGGGGAATAGCCTAAATTGCAAGATCTTAGTTACGTAGGGAATTGCCTATTCAAACAGAGCATTAAACCATGTATTTTCTACAGTGACCGCTGCTCTTCAGGATTTCTGACAAATTCGTAACTGAAATACTAGGGATTGAACATGAGCATTCTAGCATGAGAAGTATATGCTTTATGACCAAAAGACCTCTCCAAAAGTCTTGCTTCCATTAGAAGTTAAGAACAATTGTAATTGCTCAGCTTAAGTCTGATTATGCCTATTTAACGTATGCCAAATATATTTCTAATATATGCTAGCATTTTCCCACATAGTTTTTTTGTTTTGAAATCCTACAACATTTCTGCAACATGTTCTGTTGCACAGATTCAACTGGATTAGAATTTAAGCAACGTCATTTAAACCTTATAGCACAGCTGGTTCAACTCTCTCTTAGGCAAAAAAAATTTCTTGTCCTTGTTTTAAATACTTATCTCTGTCTGTGGGAATACATCTTCCTTCCAAGAATTTCTGTGGATTGAAATCCTTTTACCCAGTTCCCAACAGAAACCAAGAAAAAATATCTACATTTGGGAAAATCAAACACAACGGGGATGTGAGGCATATGCTCATCTTTCTTCAGACCCATTTTAGGTAATCATTCTGAAACTGATGTGGGAAACAGTGATCTGGTTCACACTTGCACTAAGTTATGGATTATTTAACATTTCTTTTTTAAAAATAAACCACAATCAGCTGAGTCTGCACAGCATATTAAGCCATAAAAACAGTATACAAAATGTAGTGGCTGGAGAGAGCCATGTAAAAAGTGTCTGAACAGCAGTTTGGATCTGAAGCCAGAAAGCTGCTTTGAGGTGCATTGGTATGTATCTGCAGCTCCTTAAACCAAATATTTCTTTTCCTGAGATTGTGCTGTGGCTGAAAAGGGCAGCCAAGTAATTACAGGAAAAGATGTACTGCTCCGAAGCATCTTTTTGCCTGCAAATAGAAGGGTTCCACAGCCTTACTCTATGTATCCTTTGAAGTACATCAAGCCTTCATTTTGCCTCTCCTTGACCACAAGAGGGCACATCTGTACAGTAATGAAACCCAGAAATCATTACAGAAATTAGACTTTGTGATATATATGTATCTGCGTGGGTGTAAATATAACTGTCACTTAGGAAGAGTAAGGCACTGTGAAAGATTATGACAGGCAGGAAAATAACAAAACATGAGGACTAAGAACTCAGAAGAGGTTTGGGGAAATTGTCCTAACTAGGTAAGTTAGTCTTTCCCAACAGATTAGTTAGACCATACAAATATTATCACATGTTCCATATTGAGAGGATAATGGGAATTGTGGACCTACACATCTGGAAGGCAACTAGTGGGGACAGTTAGGGTACTCTCCCTAAAGTATTTCTAAGTCCATGAAGAAGCAACACTGGTTCATCTCAAAGTCCTGTATAAGCCAGCCACATGGTTCTAGAATGGCAACATTATTTGAATCCTTCCCTCCACTCTCCAAGATGTTTGTATTCATTTTGGAAGGGCATCCTGGAAGGATAATCCTAGTAGGATTAGGATTATCCTACAAACCAATATTTGAACTGAAATCAGTATGCATCTTCTCTTCCATTATTATTTCATTGTTTCATTATTATAGCCATAAGGGGCAAAGGAAAACATGTCTGTATAGTTCTTTAGTTCCAGGAGTCTTCCTTATTCTAGTCTGACTTTTCACACAAAACTAATATGGCTTTGCTTATAGAGGTCTTGCAGAAATTATGAGCAATTTCCTCTATAGGCACTTTTTCAGAGAAGCAAAACCACACTGGTCTCAGTGACATAGAACAATCTACAGGGAGGAAAATGGCTGAGTAGGGCTATAGGTTGTTTTAAGGAGGAGCCAAACAAGAAGGCCTTGTGATCATCTATCCAAGTCAATAGCACTCATTCCTGTTAATGCAGTCATGCCTCTATACACTTTTGAGTTTGAGCCAGCCCTGGAGTAGTTGGGTACCCTGGGCAGGTACCTCTAAGATCATATGCTGAATTTCTGCCAATGATTATGAACCATACTCAAATTCTACCCATTAGGAGAATTACTTCCAAGACTTTGTGCACAGCCTGATGCATCTCTTTTTCTGACAGCGGAACAGTAGGCCTTTTCTCCCATATAGCTGTAGTTCTACTTGGACGCTGGAACCTATATTAAAAAAATCAGAGTCAGTTTTGACTCAGAAAACCAACACAAGTACAAAGCTGGAATCAATGATCCAAAGAGTTATACTGAGAACAGCATGTCTCCATCACACTGCCATCAAATGACTGTACTTCATGGCAGAGGGGTAATATTTGAGAAATATCTTTGTAGCTATGTCCAGTGTGTTGCCAGTAGCCTTTGTTGGATACTGTTTTCCATTGTAGATAAATCCCCTTTCTACTTTGATGACAGCTTGGTTAAATTGATCCTGGTGAAAAGATGTTCCAGAACTGAGGCATTTCACCAAGGTAATAATGAAAAGATTCCAACGCATCTTATAATAGTCCAGCATCAGCCCTCCAAGCTGTTTGTTGGCATAGTCCAAAATGTTGCCATCAGGTCCCCAAAGAGTCAGCTGGTTGCGTGCACTGAAGTCATACAACTGTTCCTCTTTTTTGCTGGTGGCCATTTTGCGGGCAGCCTCCAGCCAGGACCCCAGCAAAAAATGCCTGTCACTGGAGAGAAGACTGTCTAGTTCTGGAAGAAGATCATAGATCAGAACACCACCAGTTATCAGGAGTTGTGATAGCACATGTCTCTGAAAAGCCTGTTTGATTTCCAAGTAGTAATCATTCACTAGCTGTTGCAGAGCTTGACGTACCACATCCACCAGGTCATAGCAGAAGGTGCTGCTGTTGCCAAGTTCACCAGAAGAATTTTGAAACAGCCGCCAGGCTTCATAGACATCACTCTTGTTGTACCAGACCTCGGTGTTCATCCGAAAAGAAGGACGGCGAACAAGTGGGCTGTGGTTGTGATTTACACAAGGCCCTGAACAATTGTAGACGCTCTGGAACAGCAGCTGCCAGGCCTTTATTGCCTGCATGTTTTTGACACCGTACCGCTCTGTAGTATATGTGGCAACCCACTGTTGTAGATTTACTGGCTCTTTGAGCCAACCTAAATCTGTCATGAGCTCATATATCACATCATTTTGCTCAATACCTTCAGGGGTGAGGCCAATGCCAATCATAGTAGAGTTGAGAAAACGTCTGGCTTCAAAAGGACCCTGGTTGATGCTCTCCACTGTGCCAAAAAGGCCATGGTTCCCACCAAAGTTGTGAAGCATGCACCAAATGAAGGGCTGCCCATAGAAGGACTCAGTCCAGAGGTAGACAGGCATCGATTCAGCAAAGAGGTCCAGCACCACCATCCTGCCTATAGGTACACCTTGAAGGAGGGCTTTAACTTGAGCAGGTTGCCAGAAGTCTCTTTGATGCTGGAAAAGCCAACCCTGCATCAGCCATACGGCGCGGGGGTCAGCTATGAGGAGAGGCATAGTCCAAACAAAGCAATGGAAAAAATACAGATTCAGACAGTTACTTCTACACTGTACTCTATCTATTTCTTGAGAAAATATAGATTCAGTTTGTTTCTGTTTACAAAACTGCAACACTGTTAGCATACTGTACTCTTTTCGTTTATCAACCTAAAATCATTTATATGTCTGCCCTGGATTTCTGTGGGAAGAAAACTTGGAAATATACTTTTCTGGCTCTGATTTTTTGGTTACAGATCCAGCAGTCACAGCAATACAATTCATACAGTTAATCATAACCTGAAAACCTATGGCCATAAATCCATTGCACGTAAACATAATATGAAAGTTAGTGTGGTGCAGTGGATGGATTAAAGCTGATGAAGCCTTGGTTGAAATCTCTATTCAGTCAGATAACTGGAAGGCCTTGGACAAATCACTATCTCCTGGTTTAATCTTTCTCACAGAGATAGTACAAGAATAAAAATATGAAATGCTATGAATGCCCTGAACTCCATGGTAGAAGAGCAGGACATAAATTTATTTATATAAAAAAACCCTAAATGCATCATTCCATTGATCAGAGTTGGTATGATTTTGGTGCTGTGCTTCATTTCTAGCTCAAAATTATGCAGAATAATATATCTGAGCAACATGTGAACATATGAAACTACCCTATTCCAAGGCAACGAAGAACTAACAATTGTATATACATAATTTAAAGAAAAGCAAAAGAAAAGCTACAAAGCTCATGAGTTCTTTTAACCAAATTCTCAGCAACAAGAAGCAGAATAATGCCCACCTTTGAATAAATAAGCACAAATCCTTTCATATGCTCTAGCTAACTAACACTGGGCAAAAATGTTCACATGATGTATATGTTTCTTTGCAGTTCAGCAAAGAAAGGACCATCTTACCCCACATGGCCATCACAGAAATGTTGCAGTTAGTCACCAAGGGAAGTGAGTCTGGTGGTAATGTGAGAGTGGGCCTTCTTTATAGCAGCACCCCAGGAGTGGAAGAAGCTTGATAAGCTTCTTGGTGATCGTTTTTAGGGAAACTGTTCTTATTTCATCAGATTTTTAATAGTTTATTTGCAAACTTGGCTGGTAACTGCTTTAATGGTGTTCTTATTGACTGGGATTCTTCTTCTTATTGTGAACTGCCAGTGAGCTCCTTATGGGAGAAAAGCTTGTTTATAAATGTTTTAGTGTATTGTTTAAAAAATACACTGAATTTCCACAGCCTTTACAGATCTTAATTCACCATTTAAAATGTTGTGAAGAGGCTCTACTATTATCCTTGCAATACGCATGGCTCAATGGGCTAAAAATAATGTGGGCTAAAGATGAGCAGAGATAAAAAGAGGAGAAACAGGGAGGGGGCCCTGTCACATCATACCTCCTGTCATGGAGTGGAAGACAGCTGCGCTGACCTTGGAGAGATAGGTGGTATTTGATGAGAGTGGGCGCATCTCATTGAAGGTGTCAGCACTGTATACATGATCTGTACCAAACTCTTTGATCAGCTCCTTCAGAAAGAGGGTCCCTATGACCTGAAACATGGGATCTTCAGGGGACAAGAGATAGGTGCATGAATAGGTGCAATCAAAGTGACTCCAGCTCCCCAGCTGTGTGGCATTGACCTGCGGAAAAGCCCTGTGACATGGGAAAAACATTGTGAAACGGATTATAACGTCAACACCAAATTCACTGTGTTGTGTGCTACGTGCTATAAGTTTCTGCAGGAAGATTTAGACTTAGGACAAAGAGAATACCAATGATCATGGTGGCAGAAATCCAGAATATTACAAAATCTGGTAATTTCAATGCAAGAAATGCACTCAAAATCATGTATCCCTGTTGTATCTTCTCCACTGTTCTTTGGACCCAGATGTCAAGAGGGCTAGTTAATAATAAGGAAAAATATATACTGCATGAGCTTAAAGCACTTCTCAGAATGATTAGTTAAACTCATTCTAAATTTTCCCCCAGGAGTTCTCTCTTATTCCAGCATTGGCTTTCACATGAATATTCCCCTCAACACTTCACTCGCCCTCCACCTCACAAAAGTCCAACATCCTCTAATCTAGGTCCTCACTGTTTGGGCCAGCCAAATCCCTTGGAGAACGGCCACTGTGGCCACTGCTTGGTGGATAAGCACATCTTTCCATGGAAGAGAGTCCCAAGTTCAAGAATCCCCTTTCCAGGAAGTCTGAAAACCTTGGGGGCTGCTGCCAGTGAGTATAGGCCAGCCTTTCGAAATGTATGCCTTCCAGCTGAATTACAAGGCCAATGACCACACTGGCTGGGGACTGATGGAATTGTTAATCTAACAAAGCTGGCCAGTAGATGTTAAGGAAAAAGGATGTAGACAATGCTTGGCCAGATGGAAAACAGTCTATCCCGGTAGGAGACAGCTTCTTGTATATTCAGCCCAACTCATTTTGTTGATTTATGTGAAGCATGGCCAACCTTTACCTTAAAATGCCTTGGGGGATATGCCCAGAGAAGGCAGGCAGCACTGTCAACATACCCAGAGACCTCATTCTCTCTAGGATCCTGTACTGGGAAGGCAAAAGAGGAAGGATGGAGCAATGAAGCAAAGCCCACAGAATAATCCACACTGTGCCCCGCTACACCCATAAAATTGGTCCAGAAGAAGGCACATGTTCTAGAAAGGGCTGTGCATTCTGTGGACCAATATGATATGAGATCTATGACTTAATTTTCTGATAATTCCTGTTTTACTCAGAATCATGGTGTGTAGGGTCAATACTGGACAACAATTGAAGCTAGATAGACTATTTATCTATTTAATTCTCTCCCTTTTGCATCTCCAGAATTTTCAATGGTGTGGGGGTTCAGGAGTTCACTATAAAGACTCCCATAACATTCTAAAAAAGAAAAGAAAAGAAATAAATTGCAAATATCCCTGATTTATTAAATCAGCTGATGAACCTAGAATAGTGGCTGGGAACACACTCTTGACTAGTTGTGATGCTCACCTGATGATCACAGACAAGCCATTATCTTCTACAATGACTCTGGCCATACAGTGCAAGAACCCATCCCCATGTAAGCCAATCTGAGCTGAGAGGAAGAAGAATAAGGGTACCACATGAGTAACATTAGGTAAAGGTAAAGGTGTCCCTTGACGTAAAGTCCAGTCGTGTCCGACTCTAGGGGGCGGTGCTCATCTCCGTTTCTAAGCCTTAGAGCCGGCGTTGTCCATAGGACACTTCCGGATCATGTGGCCAGCATGACGACACGGAACGCCGTTACCTTCCCGCCGAAGCGGTACCTATTGATCTACTCACATTTGCATGTTTTCGAACTGCTAGGTGAGCAGGAGCTGGGATTAACAACGGGAGCTCACCCCACCGCGTGGTTTCGAACCGCCGACCTTCCGATCGACAGCTCAGCGGTTTAACCCGCAGCGCCACCACGTCCCTATGAGTAACATTACAAGCACCAAAAGTGCCCATGAAGCCATTTCACATACTATGAGGTGGTTATGATCAGTTTACCAAGATCATAACAGTACTGTTAATTGTAATGTCTTTAAGGTAAAGAATAGACATCCTTGTGTCTTTTAAAGTAACACAAGGAAAGGTTCTTGCCAGACAAATGCAGTACTGCTACTTTTCAGAAAGTCCAGATGCTATACACCTCCACATTTCCCCCTGTGTTACATCGCTATGAATGTCTCCTCCAGTCTTTTCCTGATATACAGACTAAAAAATATAGGGTTAGATTCCCTGGCTCAGCTTCACTGCTTTAAAACTCAATGGGGCACATTTATTTATTTATCTATCTATCCATCTATCCATCTATCTATCTATCTATCTATCTAATTTATCCCTGCCCATCTCCTCCCGTCGGGGGACTCTGGGCGGTTTACAACAATCGATTAAAGACCAAGCCCACATTCGCCTAGTATAGTTTGGTACAAAAGGCATGAAGATAAATACAGCAGGGAGACAGAGGGCACACTACGGCCGGAAACCAGGCTACAGCTTCCATATTAACCAGGACTAGGTACCTGCAAATTCAGTTGTTTCTGATGCCAGGAGAAGGGCAGCGGTCCTGCCCAAGTATGCAGATTCCCCATCCGGTTCCAGGCTAGGAAAGCAGGGCCAGTGACGTACTCGTCAATTTCTGACTGGTTTAGACCTAGGGACAAATACACCTAAAAAACAGTAGTAGAGCATGAGTGTTGCTCTGGAGAACATTCTGGTTTTAAATATTGTTACAGGCATAACAACATGCTTAATAACACATACCCGCTGCCAGATGGCTTCCTGCCCAGTGAATGCCAGTGCCATGTTAATGCCATGGAGTGCCATCCAGTCAATCTCCTGTTCCCAGCGGTCCCAGTTCCACCATACGTAGGAATAGCTGTAAGTGCAGACATTTTGATAGAAGCGGAACCTTGGGAGAAAAATGCAATGAATGCATAAACAATGAATTAAATGTAATAAAATTACTCTGAATTAAATGTAATAAAACAATGAATTAAATGTAATAAAATTACTCTGCATACATTTCATAAAGTCCCCCTTCTGTCACATTAAAAATTATAAGTTGTCCCACAACTTTGGGAGATGACTACAAGTAATAGTGCCTAGCCAACCTTGGCTGATCATGAAAATTTTGGTAGAATCAGACGTAATTAGAATTTGGATGGGAGCTCACCAGGAAATCACAGGATTGTGAGCTAGACTGGGATATTTGGGGAGAAGACATTGACCAACCACTTACGTATTTTTGCCAAGAAAAGTACGTATCCATGTAGTCAACAGGAGTCAGGCTGAACTTGAGAGTCTTTATCTTTTTACTTGGGAAAGGCACTCAATGTGGTGGGTAGACCACATGAACCCTGGGGCCTTAGGTTGTGTTCCCATACACTAGGGGTGCCAGTGATGGGAAAGGTTGACCCAACGGATGGAGATCAGCCTGTACTTCTTATCATTGCACTCTAGCCACATTTGATCTCCATGGCCTGGTAGCCTACCATTAGCAGTGAGTTTCTCAGTCAGCAGAGAGTCTCTCGATCAGCCAACCAGGAGTCTGTGAGTTCTAGTCCTGCCTTAGGCATGAAAGTCGGCTGGGTGACCTTGGACCAGTCACTCTCTCTCAGCCCAACCCACCTCACAAGGTGGTTGTTGTGGGGAAAATAGGAGGAGGAAGGAGTATTGGGTATGTTCGCCGCCTTGAGTTATTTATAAAAACAATAAAGGCAGGATAGAAAATAAATAAATAAATAAATCTGGGGCAACATGAATGAGCAGTGAATTGTTAGTTACTCCGTGTGTTATTATACTTTGATTGTCACAAAGGGGAGGGCACTCTGAGATTTGCTATCTCAATAACAAAATAACTTAGCTGGCTTTGGGTACTATACCTCTTGACTTAGATGGCAGGGGAGGAGGGAGCACTATTTATTGCGGTACCTCAGTAAGCACTGGCTGGTCCTCCTGGCTTCTACTGCTTCCCCCCTTAACTCAGAAAGCTGTTGCAGCAGCACAAGGAGCCCTGCGGATGCTACATCCTGCTTTGGCTCTGTTTGGAAGGCCACAGAACTGAGTATTAGAAATATCACAGTGATTAAAATGCTCTTTGAGCAACTGGTGGGTGTGTGCTAGGTCAACAATGTTATTTGAACGTCACACGTATTAAGAGAAGCTGCTGTAACTCACAGGTCATCCCCTTGGGTTGGTGGTGTTCTTCAACAATTGCTTTTCCCAGGGTTTGACACACCAACTCTTTCATGTAGCACAGTTAAGTCACACTTATCTGTCTCATCAGAATATTTGCCTGTAAGTCAAGGGATAGTTCTAGTCCCCCCAAAATGTCTACGCTAAATTGATTTGATCTCTGAAAAACAGAAATGGTCAGACATAGCACAAGGAGCACAGCTGCAAAACAGGGGTGTCCCCATGGTCACTGGTCTCAGTCAAGTGGAATGGAAAGGGAGGGAGACAACCAGCCCCCTCACTCCTGTGATTGAGATGAGCATTCATTTCTTCACAATATGAGTAAAAATGCTAGGTACTGTACAAAATATTGGAGCAACCCCAGCCCTGAGGAATAACCTTCCCCTTGAGATCCAGTAGGCTCACAACCTCTTAGCCTTCCGTAAATTGGTGAAGAGCTGGCTTTCCCCTCAGACACAGGCACAGAAAGGTTGGAGCCCAGGGATTGAAGAGATGAATGGATATAGTTATGGACTGGGTGCCTGGTTTTTCTTGATTTTCCTCTCCCCTCCCCTCTTCATACTGGTGTTGTTGTGTTTTTATCATTCTTGTTAGCTGCCCAGAGTTGTGTGCTACAAGATGGGCAGCCATATAAATGTTTTAAATACATACATACTCACTCAAAGATTACCTGTCTAAAACAGATCCTTACCAACCAGATGTATTTTGGGAAGGGCAGGACATTTCTAGGGGACCTAGATACATCCATTCCATCCATCCATCTGCAACAAGATTAGACTCCAATCCTAAACTAGGACACTAAAATGAAGAAAACTAGGAGTGAATCTGATTGTGATTAAATTGTTCAATAAATTCTAGTACTGTACTAAAAGCCAAAAAGGCATTATTTCTTTTTAAAAAATCAATTCATATTTTGGCTCAGCAGGGGATATAATCCTCTCCTCCCAATTTTGACCCTGACTCTAATCATTGGACCATGAAGTTCAAGTAAAATGCACACTTGCAAGCTTAAGGTCGGCATACTTCTGCTGTACCAAATTGGAATCCATCATTCCTCCCTTTTTGGTGGAATATGCACTTTAAAGTTAAAAAAAAAACCACTAGGGCTCAAGTTCATTGGGAGGTAATGCCTTCACACTGTACTTGGAAAATTATTTCTGCTCACTCTCAACTGGAAAAGGCCTGACTGAATTTTATACACTGGGAGAGACCAAGTGATCATTAATCCATGCGCATTAGTTAAGGCTGGGCTTACCACATTGCAGGCGTGAGGCTTGGAGAGAACCACTTTGCCTTAAATAACTATTGGGCAATCGGAAGTTCAGTAAGTCCCAGACACATCCTATGCCAAACATTCTGCTGAATTTCTTTTCAGCACCGAATGGTTAAAGCTCAAACGTTTCGATCCGCTGGCAGGGCGGTGAACGTAACTGAAGCAGAACTCTACTCTAAGGGCAGCTCAAAGAGATACGCCTTTACTTTCCATATTTTCAAGGCGAAGCCGGATATACTCCTGCTTCGCAAACAGAGGTTATGGAATCTTTTGCCTTCCTTCTCCTCCGATATCGAATCACCTGTTAGGACTGGTGACGATGATCTCGGTGGAGACCGGGGGCAAACTCTCCGGCAGTCGGAGCTGCGTCCCGGACCAGGAGACGTGGCAGCCGCAGAAGTCCTTCAAGTAATGGTAGATCCCCGAGGCGGCGGCCACTCCGCTGGAGCCAGAGACGTTTATCGTGCCCGGCGCCTCCGAGTGTAGCCGGTAAGTGTCAAGACCGCCAGGCCCGGCCAAAGACCGGTTCACGGACACCGCGAAGGCGGAGGCTGCCCTCGGGCCCAGAAGCCGCTCCAGTAGCTTCCGCACCGCTGTTCCCTGGCGCGCTTCTTCCGCCTCCGGCTGCAAATGAGCGATCGCCTCCCATTCCCACAAAGGCTGGGAATTGGCAGCGGCAGCAGCTGCGGCCCCCCAAAGTAAAAGCAGCCGCGGAAGCACCATCGCAGGCTCCGACGGGAAGTGCTAATGCAGGCGAAGTTCCGGGGATTGGAACGCGTCTCCCGCGCACTTCAGCCAATGGCTGCCGCACCTCCCTCGCAAGCCAATTGGTTTCCTTGCCACGCCCCCACGCCCATCGCCGGAGCAGCTGTCCGGATGGGAGAATTCCAGCCCTCTTCGATCCGCGCGCGTTCTTCACTTAAGTTAAACTTCTTTTTAAAAAAATATTACTAATGTTCAGTTCTCTTAAGTTAAACTTGATTCTGGGATGTGTTATGTAGAGACGGAGAGAGGAGGGCTGTGAGGAAAGAGGTGCCTAGCAAAAGTTTCAACGGAAGCCATAGAATTGTAAAATCGGAAGGTATCCCAAGGATCATCTAGTCCAACCCTCTACAAAGTGCAAGAAAAACAATTAAACCATCCACCGGAAGTGGCTGTCTAGCCTTTTAAGAACCTCCAAGAATAGAAACCCCGAAGTCTGAAGGAAGCTGTAAGAGATAGAAAGGCATGGAGAGCATTGATCCACAGTGACCGAGAGTACGACAGGACTGAAGGGATAGACAGAGCTTTTTCCTTGTTTCTGAGTAACCAGAGTCTCATATCACATAAGCATTTAGGGTTAGAAAACAGTATTTTTAAATCGAGAGAGTGAATCCTTCTAAACATTAAGGATTTTTTTTCTTCAGTCACGAAAAATCTTGACTAAATAAAACTGGGTTAAGATAGAAATTTGGCACAAGCTCGGTGTTACACCGCCCCCCGCTTCCCCCCTCTGGTTATTCTGATTAGTCAAGCCCATAGCAATTTTTGCTTGAAACCTAAGCAAATATCTGGAACACAGTCATGGAACTTCTGAAGGCCAATGGAAAGAAAGATGCATTCATAAAGAAGTTTCCACTTCCTCTAGATAACACAGGATGGAAAAGAGGATATGAGCAAGATACAAGAATGCTTTGCCCCACACCCACTTTCTGGTCACATTGGGATGTGTCTGTAATATCAACCTTTTCACCACCTGGTTCTTTGAGTTCCTTTTCTACTCTTTCCCCATGGGTTACTCCATGCTATTGTAGAATTTTAAGTTCCAGACATACAAAAATACTGTAAAAGAGTTATTTAAAAAGATAACAATTTGTTGTTTATTCGTTTAGTCGCTTTCGACTCTTCGTGACTTCATGGGCCTGTCCATGCCAGAGCTTCCTGTCAGTCATCACCACCCCCAGTTCCCCCAGGGACAAGTCCGTCACCTCTAGAATATCATCCATCCACCTTGCCCTTGGTCGGCCCCTCTTCCTTTTGCCTTCCACTCTCCCTAGCATCAGCATCTTCTCCAGGGTGTCCTGTCTTCTCATTATGTGGCCAAAGTATTTCAGTTTTGCCTTTAATATCATTCCCTCAAGTGAGCAGTCTGGCTTTATTTCCTGGAGGATGGACTGGTTTGATCTTCTTGCAGTCCAAGGCACTCTCAGAATTTTCCTCCAACACCACAGTTCAAAAGCATCGATCTTCCTTCTCTCAGCCTTCCTTATGGTCCAGCTCTCGCAGCTTTTTAAGTTCCAGACATACAAAATTTTAAGTTCCAGACATACAAAAATACTGTAAAAGAAAAGAGTTATTTAAAAAGATAACAATAGAAGATGTCTATTACTGTACCAAGAACTGTTCTTGTGAAGTGCTGGATTCTTCAACTGGTATACTTTGGTTATTCCATGAATTGCTCAGGGTCATGCCTACTCCTTCAGGGCCAGGCACTGCCAGATGTTTTTCAAACATGAGAGGTGAGACATCAGACAAGCAGCTGGATAATCTATAGCAACATCTCTTTCTAGTAATGGCAGTAGGTTTGGCAATAGAAATTGTCCAACTGCCAAGCCTTAGATGTTGCTACTTCTAGTCTGAAGAATGAAGCTTGATGTTATGTCTGCATCATGTATTTATGCACATAGGAATGTGTATCTATATATTGAGAGGTGTAAATCCAATATATTCAGAGGGCACCAGATTGGGAAAACCTAAATATTAATGGACAGTGGCAGGATTTTTTTGAAGGAACCTCACAACAGAGCAGCCAATGAAGCATGTTGGCTCATTTCACTTGTTGGCATAAATCATGGAAGGAATATATTCATTTAAAATATATTTATCTTGCTTTTCTACTTAAAAAGCACCCAAAGCAGGTTCAGTGCTTCTCTTGAAAGCCATAATAGGGCAGATCACTGGTTTACTGTTTTATTTTCATGCCAAGGCAGGCTAAGATTTTGTAAATAAATATTGGCCTCACTGGTGATTTAGTTTAGTATAAACTATTCCAGGTAGTAGTAGTCCATCACATTTTCAGCCACAGGTCTTTCTCAGTCTTGCTGGGATCCTTTAGCTCAACATAGATGGATTTACTCCATTCTGTGTGCAAGGAACATAATATATTACTGAACTAAAGCAATCCACACCTGTGGATATACTTAGAACGTGCATCTTCCACATTACTGATTCCTACTGGTGTTCAATTTAAAACAAAAAAATGAACAGTTTAATCACAAGCTCTGCTTTTATTTAAAAAAAAAGGGAGAAAGACTCATTTCTAGTTCTTTCTATTCCAGGTGTACTTTTAAAATCCCTATGTGGGCAATACCTGAGAAGGGGTAAACAACCAAAACAGATCAACCAACATCTCCAGTAATTAAGGGCATAATTGTTAGAAGTGTAGAACTATACAAAATAAATGCATATACTTCATCTAAGCAAATAATGGAATCAAGTTTTCTTCATATAAAGTGCCCACAATTCTAAGGACTTGTTGAACACAAAAAGGTCCTACAATATATGAAAGGCAGAAGAGGAAAAGCAGAGCATAATAGTTAAGCTGTTGGACTAGGAAGATCCTTAGCCATGAAAGCTTGCTAGGTATCAGCCCATCTTGCAAATCTGAATATGCTTCCCCCTCCCTCACTTTATCTTTGAGTAAACTAGGGAGGAGCTTGTCTGAGACATTTTCTCAAGTTACTTTCTTGGCTTAGTCTCAGGCTCTGCTTATTTGACCATTGCTTCGGTAGCAGCTCTTCCTCCTGTCCTTCAAGGCAATTCCCTATTCCCTCTACATTAGATGACTAAGGGCCAGTCATTATCTTTATACCAGTTACTTCCCAGGATTGGTGGGAAAAACTGGAGAGTGTTGTGCATGCAGCCATGAGCTCTTGGAAGAAAAACAGATATAAATCTAAGAAATACATAAACATAAACATATTAATTATAAGGGAAGGGTAAAAACTGGTCCCAGAGGAAGTGGGGAGGTGCTTCCTGGTTCTGCTCACAAGCCTAGTCCAACATCTTAACTATTATGCTCTGCTTTTCCTCTTCTGTCTTTCATATATTGTAGGACCTTTTTGTATTCAAAAAGTCCTTAGAATTGTGGGCACTTTATATGAAGAAAACTTGATTCCATTATTTGCTTAGATGAAGTATATGCATTTATTTTGTATAGTTCTACACTTCTAACAATTATGCCCTCACAAATCTTGCTTTAGATTAGAAGGTCCTGCCTTGCAGACAGAATGGGAAACTCCTTGTATGTGGACCACTGGTGGCCCCAAGGTAGAGAGCACATCAGGGTAAATCACAAATCCTGCTACCCAAACATCACAGAGCTACTAAAAATGGTAAGACCAGTTACTAAGCCAAGTAATATTAGTGGTAATAAGAGTAACAGAAATATTTAAAAAAATATGAGCGAGCGTAAACAAAATAGCACACTTTATCTGCTTAGACATGTCCTTTATTTTTATTTTATTTCATGTATTAAAAAATGGAATGGCAATACTATTGGAAGGCCCAGAATGGCAGAATCAGGTCCTGCAATTGTACAACTTAAGCACAGAAGTGGTGGACATAAGGCAACAGGAGAGAAGGCAGGTGGATTACCGCTCAAATGGTTTCCTCTCTCCCTCAACTCCCCCCATTATGTTTCCTCAAAGGAGCACACAGGGCAATTCTTTTTCTTGTGAAAGGAAGGGGGATGAGGGGGGTGCATGTGCTGAAGATGAAACAGAAGAAAGCATTTGATTTAATCTCCATGGCAACTTCTTTGGAGTCTGGCTGAAGCAAATGTTCAACATTGACAAAAGCATCTGGATAATTGTGAATAAGATGTTATATCTTTGCTGCCCCTATCAAATTATGATTTCTAGAGCAAGTATTTAGTGATTTCCAACTGCAAAGTCAATTCACAAAGCAGGAAACAAAGTGACTGGTAATTGAACGGGAGCCATTTGTCCACTCACCTTTTCCATTCCACCCCTTCCCACTTGCTGAATGGCTCTGTCACATCAGTGGGGAAAGAGGACCAGCATTTCTTGCCCCTCTGTTCCTTTGCCTCAGAGAGTTCTGGAAAGAAGTGGACACTGACTGCAGGCAATCCATACCCCCATTTAATGCAAGCTACTAAGAAACTTCATTACCATCTAAAGCAGTCTTTTAAAACCTTAACACTGCCCTATATGTGGTGGACTGTAATTGAATAGTAAGTGTTTTCATCAACTCACTCACCCCATGTAAACAGAAAGAACAACCAGAAATAACAGGCTTTTTCAGCTGAGAAATAATTGGGGAGTTTAGCTTTGTTCCATCACACAGTGGTACATATATTGATGCGATGTATGTGCCTATCAACTTGAAAGTTAACCATAATTCATTGAACAATGTGGGAGTTCAAAAAATCTAATTAGCAGTAAAACTGGCTGCCATAAATGAAACGATAACATCTCTCCTAACATTTTTCAAAGTAACATAGATGGCAGATACAGACATATGTGCAGCAAAGTGCATAATGGGAATGTGTGAGAGAGAAAAATACAATCACCATTGTCGCTGACATAATCAGAAAAGCACCAGAGATGAACAGAGAGGCTTGAAAAGTCACAACTAATGAGGGGCAGAGTTCAAAACCATTAGAGTTACAACCCTTAGATTTAGCTTCCACAGACCAGAGATCTGATGACCAACAAGAGCAGAAGAAACATAATAAGGAAAGGATCGAATTTTGTGGCAAGAATATACAGCGGGGAAGGAGTAATGGGGCACAAATTTGCTCATTTTGATTTGGTATATGAGGAAGGAGTCCTAAATATATCATCATTCTCTAGGATATAGTGAAGTTCCATTTGGATATTTGATCAATTCTGCAAGGGTAAAGATCACTGACCCAGAATCCATTAGGCCAAATGAGAAGACAAAAATGGCAAGTAGCTATTCTCTCCTGAATTCCTCCCCGTAATTTCCTCCCCTTCAAGTCAGATCTGATGCAACCTAAGATACAAAAGTTCTTTTCTTGTAGACAGCGTTCAAGCACTAGTTACTTGTACACCGGCTGAAGGGGAGAGTGGGCTTCAGACATGGTCCCAATCAAAGGCTCTTTGAAAAACTCTGTGCTTGAAATCTCCCCAAGTTCCCATCCTCCTGGTCTCTCTTACTTGATTACTCCTTTTCTACATTCACATGTCAAGAAGTAATGGCTGAACCTCAAAAAAAAAAGGGAGTGCAACAAACAAATGAAATTCTCTGAAGCAACTTTGGAGAATTTCCCCGATCTTCTGGTTCTCAGTAGATGTGTTGTTCTTCAATTCATTCTAGCTGAGGGGAGAATGACAGCTCAAGCCCAATACATCTGGAGGGGACCAACTGGGGAAAGCTGTTCCAGAGTTTGGGACAAAGGGAACTGAAGAAAGGGAAAACTGGAAGAACTTGCAGCAAATCCCTCATAGCTTACATGACAATCCAGAATCCTTTCTTGGTAAAAAGAGTCCTTCTGGAAAGGCAGGCCCAACAGACAGAGAGATAAGGCTCAGAAACTAAGAGGGCTGATGGCAGATCCCAGTCCATTCAGGGAGAGATATCTGTGCATATTGTCTCTTCCTTCCCACAACATCAAGCAAAGACAAACTTCTGATGTCCAGCCAGTCACATCTAGTTTGTGCATGAAGTGTGGCAAAAGGCAGCAAGGAAAGTCTCCAGTTGTTCACAAGCCAGAGAGGGGCTGATAAAATGGAGATGGAACCCCAGGCAGCCAGCAACTGTCCCTACTTGTCGATGAGTCCCCCTTCCTTCAGCTTGAAATAAAAAAACTTCTCCAGGGTGTTGGCACACTTACAGTAATCGCTCTCCGGCGGGTTATACTCACGACAGTTGGTAATGACACGCTGCAAGTCAGCAATGAAGAGCTTCTTAGTAATGTAATAACGATTCTTGAGCCTTTCTGTCATCGTCTTGAGGTCTGCAGCAGAAGGGGTAGGTGGAGGGGGGAGACACAATCAATCATGCAAGAGACGATGCAAAAATACAAATACCTTTCTGACTTTACAATTCATTATAAACTTAGCTAATCAATCACAACTCTTGTGAAAAATAATGAAACGGAGGGAAGGAACATGGGAAGAAACACATAAGTGCAAGCTAAAAAAAGTCTTAGAATTATCTATAGTTCTTTTCTTGAGTTTGTGTAAATGTAGCCAGAAGTGTCAAGATGACTGAATGTAAACTCATCTCTGCATTTAAGAAAGTTAGTAGAAACACGTTTGCTCGGCCAGTGAAACATTTGCAAAAAGGCAACTCTGTTAGTCTGTGAAAAACACAAAAGAGACTGGTATCTGTTTGAAAATGAACTAATTTGTAATGGCATCAGCTTGAAGTAGACTGTAATCTATCAAAATCTTATTCAGTAATTGGCAATCTATGCTTCCCACTGATTGCCTCAATTGATTTCAATAGCACACTTGCCAAAGATCAGTAGCCTGGCTTCCCACTACTCTGAGGCACAAAGTTTACAAAATCATTGCATAAGCCCTAAAGTAGGCTGAACATAGTTAAGAATGGTCCACCCACTCCAAAAATCCTACCTGGAAAATTAGAATATTTCAGCCTTTCCTACGTGCACAACACAGGGTTTATACCTTCACCCCACCTCCTGATGTCCTCAACCCCTTTCAAATGCTACATTTGGTCCCTGGTCCCAAAATATTTTCCCACTCCTAATTTCTGCCATAATAAATGTATTAATCTTGAAAGTACTACAAGTCTCTTTGGTGACTATGAAAAAGAAGGTAACTCTTGGAAACAGAATGGATGTTCTAACAGCCATATTGAAGAACATCTGCCCCAGTTCTATGACATTGTTATAACTGAATGGGAGATTACTCTCCAACCATCTAAATAAGATTTTTTTTTACATCAGCTACATGCATTGACTGTACCCCATCATTTTTCTTACTCTAAAAGAGCTGATTAGTTCTTCAAGCAAAATCCATATCTCGCTACCTACCAATGGGGAAGCGGATAATCTCATAGTAGTCAGGAGCTTCAGATTTCTTCACTGGTTCCATAAATGGCCACGCACTAGGATGGGTCTGACAGGTGATAAACAGGTAGTATCTTAAGTAATGAATAGTTTTTTCAAACAGGAACTAATACCATGCCTTACTAGATCAACCAGGATTCACAATGTGGTGTGTAGGTATTTGAGGTGTAGAAGTATTCTTCTGTTGGATGGGCAATGGAAAAAGGGAGGGAGGGAGGGAAGATATTTCTGGCAGAAGGAGGGTTTTGTGCCAGAAACATACTTTTCACATTCAAAACGTTTTAGTTTAACATCTGGCTAAATGAAGAACTGTGCTTCACTCAAAAGCCCACCCAAGGTTGCTTTTCAAAAAAAACCCTGTTTTACTACCTCGGTTTAGATGTTCTTGTTTTCCCTAACAGATATTGGCCTTTTATCTACTTGTACTGCAATTGATCGATATATACAGTATTCAGTTTGTACTTAAAAAAAAATAGCTACCCATTCAAAATCAACTTCTGTCTATGCTATCAGGGCAAAAATCTCAGGATGGGTTGGGCAAGTCTTACTTGTCTAGACTCCACATCACTGAGAATCTAGACCCCATTATGATCTTAACACTTCTATTTCAGCTGGAGAAATGTTCCTGTTTACACTCCAAGTGGTTCCTGAGTCAGATTACCTTGATTTGGGCAAGGAGATTTTTCAAAGTAGTATACAACTGGTCTGGATCCTTGAGCTCCTTTCTGGAAGGAAAATATAAAGCTGAATTTTTAAAACAGAATGGTGGTGGTGGGGAAATATTGAAAATGGCAAGTGCTACAGTGTATTATACAAACATCTGCATGATCTAAAAAGGACCCAGCCTCCTCCAACTGGGTGCCCTCTAGAAATGTAAGACTACAACAACCATCATGGGATCATGATAGCATCTGGGGGAACCTGTGGTTCAACAGAGCAACATATTTAAAGAGCTTCAGTTTGGGGAAGGTTTGCCTAGACATAAGAGAAGCCATCCCAGAGATTTCAAGCAGCATGCAGCAATTCTGCACAATTTTGTTGGTTCCAAAAATAAACTATGTGCACACAGAATTTGGCCATTTCGTCAAACTGGTCATTTAATAGACAAAATTTTAAGAGAGCCAGTTTGGTGTTGTGATTAAGGTGCTGGCCTAGAAACCGGAGATAGTGAATTTTAGGCCTGCCTTAGGCATGAAAACCGTCTGGGTGACTTTAGGCCAGTCACTCTCTCTCAGCCCAACCCACCTCACAGGGTTGTTGTTGTGAGGAAAATAGGAGGCAGGAGTATCAGGTATGTTCGCCACCTTGAGATATAGATATAGATGATAGATAGATAGAGAAATAAAGGTGGAATAAAAACGTAACAATAACAATAATAATAATTTAAAAATTGATTTAAGTTCCAAAGTTAATGGATGAATTCAGGGGTATCATGGGCACTCTATCTCAAATGCACAAGGCAAGCAGCATTAAAGAATTAGCCAGCACTTTGATATAGATTTGCAAAGGCTAGTCCTGCTCAAGTGATGCTTTTTTTTGTCCTGTTCCATCATTCCCAAAAGCGGCAAGTACATTTTAGAGAATTTAAGGACCTCTGCCTGTTCTGTATCAACTATCCTCCATGAAACTCTTTAAGGTAGACCAAAATGTTAAAACAAGAAGAGACGTGTTGGGGAGGTATGTGGGGGACAGAAATACACAAAATGCCACATTGCTTACCCTTTTTCTTTACTCAGGGGCTTCCATCCTGTTTCCCCTGGAAAAGAGAAAAAAATCACATACTATTGAAACAGAAACCAGGACTAATTTATTTTTTAAAAAGGTAGTTCATCCAGTACTGCTGCTAGTTGGAAAAAAACACACACAAAACACAAAAGCAAGCAAGAGAAAAGTTTGGGGTAAACACCTGTTCTTTGTATCAGAGTTATGGACCTGAATCTGGCCAAAGGAGCTAATTGTCCCCCAAGGTCCAGATTGACAGGAGTTTCCTTCCTCTGCTCCCACAGAGGCAAGGAGCAATCACAGCAGACGGATCAGAGGTGGGAAGGAGACAGCTAAAATCATGCAAATTGTTTTTCCAGCTTTATTAATGTTCACTAAATGCATCACCACACCTGTTCTCCAACTACCCAGGTCCCTGCTCAACTCACGGATGCCTGGGATACTTTCAATTGGGATATGACGAACACCCTCCTTGAAGCAAGTGAGGCCAGGGTAGACTTTTCGGATCTGGGCTTGCTTTCTCTCTATCAACTTCTTGATGATCTGTGGAAAGAACAAGAAACTCTCATGCCTTGGATTGTCATCCCTGGACGCTTCTGCAAGATCAGGGAGATGAGGCAGGCTAAGCATCTCGTAGAGGGAGTAGGCAGATGCACAGTCAGGAAGCTACTTCCTGGCCAGTTCCCAGCTAGGCCTTCAAGCCTAGCAGAGCCAAGGTGTTAGGAAAAGACTGACAAGGAAGGAAGGCAAATTGGGAGAAGCTAAATCTGAGATGCAGTATAGAACAGGATTCTTGGGCAGCACCAATCATCCATGAAGGCTGCAGATGATGCAAACTGCAATTCAACTGTGCTTGGCCTGAAGAAAACATGAAAGGACTGGCATAAGGCTGGAAGGCCTCCTCTCTGGGAAGATTCAAAGAGAGCAGTTATGAGCATCATCTCTGCCTGTGGAGCATGTGCAAAGAGGAACTTATCTCAGAAACCTTTCCTTCACTGTGGGAAGAGAGCCAAATTCTTACCACAAGAGGAAGCCTGTATCTAGACTACGCCACTTAACCTTGCAGAAGAATTTGTTTTCCATATATAAGAAAAACACATATTTTTGAAAAATCCCACCCATAGAAAATCAGCATATCAGAAAAAACTGTCTGTGCTGCATGAGGAACAAAAGGGGGTGCAGAAAATTGTGGAGGAAGAAGTATAGACAGGGCAAAGAAAGGAAATGCTTGATTATATCTCTAAAAGATTAACTAAGGAAAAGAACTGATGGGGCTATTTAGGACCACAAAGATTTTAAAGAGAAAGGCAGTAATTTAAGCATATTTCCCGGCTTCTGAAATCCTGCACCCAAAGTTGAAGTCAAATGTCCATCTCCTACGCACACACACAGAGCTATTCAGCAGTGTGAGCTAGCAAAGTAATAACAATGGTCCACACAGAGTTGACAAGAGTCAGTGATGGGTCAAGTGCTGTGCCCTATGCCCGCTTCTTCCACCCCAGCCCCTCACCTCCTTCTGCTTCTTGATAATATGTGAAAGCTCTGTGTAGGGGATCCGAGGATTCAGCTCACATTCCATCAGGGTGGCTCCCTCGTAGTCCTTGATGTAGCCAAGGTAGCGGCTCTTGGGGACCTTGATATCTTTTGAAAAACCCTGAAGGCCACAGAGGAAAGACCCTATTCATTCTCCAGAACAAGCTAAATATAATTCAACAGTGAGAAATATAACTGACCTACTCTGAAATGCTGCTTCATCTCTTCCTTGCTGCCTAAGTCTGAACTGGATCTATCTCATTTTCCCGATCATAATCAAGCATGCTGTCCTCATAGAAGGAAGGGGATAGAAGTTCATGGAGGCCACACTTACATTACTACAGAATTCTATAATGATGGGGCATATCTTTTATGTACCTTAAATAAGGGCCCTTTTTGAAATACTAGACATATCAGACTTATCCCCATCTAATGCTTCTCAGGAGTATTATGTTAATACCATAATTCCTAGCTGATACAACCAGTGGCCATATTGGTTGAGGATTATAGAAACTGTAGACCAATATAACTTAGGAATACTATGTTGGGGAAGGCTGATACATATACACACCTGCCTGCCCAACTAATTAGAAATGAATGACACAGGTTTAGAATATGATTCAGCTAAAACCATCCATGTTGAGTAACACAGAAATTCAATTCAATTATACCTAAAATAAGTATTTCTATAACTATTTAAATTAAGACCTGCCTTGGAGATCATGCTAGTCCTGAATGTATGGACAAACATTTCTATGTCTTGTAAAAACAACGTGCTTTGGGTGCAGACCCAAAAGTTGCATTATTTTATTCATTTAATTAAACTTTATTGCACTTTTATTATTTTTATAAGTGACTCAAGGTGGGGAACATACCTAATACTCCTTCCTCCTTCTATTTTCCCCACAACAACAACCCTGTGAGGTGAGTTGGGCTGAGAGAGAGTGACTGGCCCAAGGGCAGCCAGCTGGCTTTGTGCCTAAGGTAGAACTAGAACTCACAGTCTCCTGGTTTCTAGCCCGTTGCCTTAACCACTAGACCAAACTGGAACTATGACAGGTTGGGGCTGGTTCTGACTGAAACTCAAGTCCTGTTTATATATCACTCATCCTTGTATGTTCACGGATTGAAGTAGGAGCAAAGATGCGGTAATGTAGAAGTGGAAATAAAACTTCCTTCCCTATCTACACAGGTGAAGAGAAAGAAAGAATGCAAAGCTTAGTGTCAGGACACTTAGGGCTTCTTGTGCCTGGTGTATTAACTATTTTACATTTAATGAGACCTAACATATTTCACATATGTGAATGCAGCTATGTTAACCACTGTGTCCACATTCTTAGAAGGGGAACCAGGCCCTTTTACAATTGTGATGAGTTGCCTCCCGCATCTAAACCAAAAGCCAGTTCCAAATAAGGGTTCAGCAGCAATGCTGTAGTACCTGCTTCTTGAAATAACCAATGGCGTATTCGTCTGCATAAGTGAGGAAGTAGAGGATGCTGTGTTTGATGTGGTACTCCTTCAGGTGATTCATAAGGTGAGTCCCATAGCCCTTCAAGGAGGCGAGGAAGAAATGGGAAAAAATGACCAGAGCAAAACCTGGGAAAGATCCTCTTTCTATTATTACATTTATATTCTATCTTTTCTCCTTGATCTCAAGACAGCCTACATGATTTTTCCCACCATCGGCTTTTGTCCCACAACTAGCCTATGAAGCAAATGGGCTTCTTAACTGAGAAGGGATGTGAGACTGGCCCCAGATGCACACTGCTCTACTTCACTGGCTGAAAATTCATGCAGGAAAATAATTTATGTGATGTAATTTGCAAACAATCAAAAATTCATTCTGAGATCCATAATGTTCCATACAGAACTCTGAGGCAATAAATAAAATATATTTAATAATAACAACAATTACAACAGGTTTTAATGTGGAAAATGTGAGGCACAGATGATTCACTTCTCCTAAGGGATGGCCAGAAGTGTCAATTGTTGCTACAGAACACATGTTAAACCCTACTCCCAGCTTAACAAAAAATAACTAATATATTCAAATAACATGCCATGCTCCAAAGTATCATATTAGGATTAACCTGATGATGGCCTGGTTTACCCAATGCTCTTAGAGAATGCTTGCATTCCTAAAATACATACACAAACTACCCAACCCCATCTAAGCCTAGCCTAACTCTGTGAGGTAATCCGCGCAACTGAAAATACCTAGAACCGAATCCCTGCCAGTGTCTTTTACTTGTCTCTTTTGAGAAGCAGAGGAGTGGCACTGCAACTACATACGTGCCTACTCAAAAGAAAGTCTCACTGAGTTGAATGTGATTTATTCCAGGCCGCATGAAAGTACCCTTGAATGTATCCTTTCCCTGCCTGGAATATTAACTGTAAAAGGGAACTCACGTTATTTCCCACTCAGCAGCTTACACTCGACAACAGCTTCAGACTGTTGTTTTTACTTCTAAGTATTTTTACACTTTTGCTCTCCATTCATTTGCAGAGCCCTCCTCCTGCCTCCATCTTCCATTCCTCAACTGCATCCTCTATGACTTGCCACTTCCTATGCCTTGAACATCTAGCTTCTTCTAGTTCTTCCCTAAGGTTGCATAACTTTCAAGCCCACTTTGAAGCCCAAAGCTGAAGGCACACGGTTTCTACCACACTCCCCCAAAAAGCCTTAATCCACTGAGAACTTGCCCCAGGGCTCTGCTGCCAAAGACTGAATGCAGCACAAATGCACTGAAAAGCATATGAAGGTTTTAGTTCCTGCCCATAAGCCGGTTTGGGCAAGTAAGGGTACAGTTATCTTTAAAAACCAACCAATAGATGCTTCCCCCTTCCTCATACTTTGGTACTAGGAAACAAAATTTAAGCGGCTTTTCTGCCCTGTTCCAATCTTGCAAGACTCAGGACAAATAGCTGACTATAAGCACTGAGGCAGGTGGGAAAAATAGGCAGTAATTCCTAAATTTATTCCCCTCCCCAATTTCCCACATGATTGGCTGGAAGTATTCCAGCTGATAGTAGCAGACCCTCAACTACTAGTTCAGAACCTGTTTTAAAGCCCAGAGAATGTCACAAACATCTCAAAACAACCCTACCTTGACTTGCTCGTTAGATGTGACAGCACAAAAGACAATCTCAGTGAATCCCTGCGTTGGGAACACCCGAAAGCAGATCCCACCAATCACTCGGCCATCCTTGATTAATGCCAGAGTCTTGTGCTTGCTGCCAAGAAAATAAGCAGAAGAAAGATGTGTTTGAATTGGAAGGACAGGTCAGCACAGCTGAGCATAATATTCCTGCTCCATCCTTCGTCTTCTCTCAATTTAATTAATTTCTCAAATTTGTACTACTGCCCATCTCACCCAAAGAGGGACTCTGAACGGTTAATAGAGGAATACAGCAATACCAACCACTAACCTCCATTACAAACCTGAAGTAGTTAATTTTATTAACAGTTTTAGCCCTCATAGAGCTTGCTTCCCAGGTATAACCCTGAGAAAGTCTTTCTTGCTTTTTAGGAGTCCCTGTGGCACCTGGGATTACTCATATGTCCACAGACCTGTCACTTGCAGAGCTGCCATGCTTCCACTTTTACTTTACTTCTTACATTAAAAAAAAAAGCCCTTTTAATTTTAAAAACAGGAGACAAGTTCTGCATGGAGCCACTTCCAGCATCATGTTTCTTTCAAGAATACCTTTAAGCCCCAAGTGGGTTCCCTAAACTCCATTAGAAAATAAACAACATTCCCCCAGAGACAGACAGTCCCCTCTCTCCTGGGATTCCAAAAAGCACTTAAGTCCTGATTTTGATCTCAGGCCTGGAGCTGATGTGTTTGTAGGGCCTCTGGCTTGATTTGATATTGTTAAGGTTGTTCTAGTCTGGGCTGCATGTGGCATTGTATGTTTTTAACTGCTTTTATTATCTTGTATTTTTATTTGTAAGCTGCCCAGAGTCTATGGGAGTGGGCAGTTACAATAAATTTAACCATCATCATAGATGGCTGCAGTCCAATACTTCATTTGGAAGCATGCCCATTTGATCAGGAAAAATAATGTAAGCATATGTGCTATGAAGTATTCATGATGGAAGCCAAAGTGGGGGGCAAACAGAATTATGGACTGGATTAGGACTGGTCAGGTCTCTCCTTGCAACCATTTTATAAATGTACCAATGTCCTGCCAAATTTGCTCACTAATCCAGGTGCCCTGGGGGCCCTGCTCTGCTTCTTAACAGAAAGCGTTGCTGCTCCAGCTCATGATGCAGCCATTACCAGAGCTTTTTGTGGAGAATAACTAACTAAATCTCAGACTCTACTGTATGTCCTGCGTTCTAAAAGGTCAGTGTAATTACTCAACAGAAAATATGATTCAGTACCTGGCTGAGGGATGGGGAGAGAGAAAGAGAAAGCAAGGCTGTATGTTTTTGGCAGGAGAAACATTTCATACGCTGAAATGTATGGATAGGGAAGTAGAGGAAACATTTTATACACTGACTTTATTCCAGGTTCCCAGATTATTTCATTCAGACAACTAATTTTCTCATTCACATTTACAAGCCTTTATGCTCAACCTATTAGCACCAGTTTATAATCAGCCCAATTCCAGGGACTCAGGGTTTGATGGTTGCATGTACACAGACTTAGGGTACAGAAGGTGCAACCTTCACTCTTTTTAATGGCACTCCCAAACCTACGGGTCAAAAACCAGGCGGGTGATGTATTCCTTGGGCATTCGAGGCAACTGATGTGAAAAAACATTCTGCAGCCCAACCAGCCACATGAGGATCTTCTTGTTTGATTTTTGAGAGAGTGAGTTGCCGATGACATGGAATTCGATGATCCCACGCCGTTCCTCTAGGCGGGCTGTCTCATCCCGGGCTGCATTTGCTGACAGTAGACTGGTCTGCAAGTGAAAAAAAAGTCTGGTAAAAAGTAATTAAAGGTAACATGCAAAATATGGGGTCAAAGGTAGATTAAGATATGTACTGGAGTAGGGGAGGCTTCATATCCTATACAGATTACTTTAATCTGCCTAAATCTATACAGATAGCTTAAATCTGACAAATCGTTAAAACCTTTAAAAAATGAAGCCTTGATTTAGCAGTCCTCCATTTAGAGGACTTAGGTTTGTTAGTCTTCCCTTGTATTTTTGATTTGTCAATTTAAAAATATATCGTGCTTATGGAAGAAAAAAATGCAAGACAGCAATTTTCAACTTTATCTTATTCATCAAATACTAAAACAATCTTAATTATGCCATCTGAGCACATTATAAAAAATCAAAAAAGTATTTTTAAGGCTTTTAATACGATTCTGACATTTGGGCTGGGGAAAAAAATAAGAAAATATGAAAGGAATATCTTATTAAGGAACCTCTTGGAAAAATCATTGCATTTCATTACTAACTATAAAAACAGGAGACAGATGGCCAATGAAGAAGATACAATTTAGGAAGTGGGCTAATAAGTAGGGGCTTGTGTGAATATTGGGAGTGGAAGCAATGGCAAGCCATTAAGGCTGAGGCACCTCTCCTGTGGCCCAGGGATACGTGATATCCCCAGTCTTGGATGTAGTCCCTACAAATCTCTCAAAATTGTAACCAAATTATAATTTTTAATGTGACACTAGAATAAAATTAATCCATGGCTGGAATACAATGTTTAATTTTAATGAAATCTAAATGAAATGAAAGCAAATGTGATTCTTTTCTTGACTCCACTCATTACTTCTCAGAGTGTGGCATTTGGCCCAGAAGAAGGTCCAGGAAGAACACACAACTCCTAAAACTCCTTGCAGTCAGTATTTCCAACGAGCAAAAACTAATTAAGTTTTAGCCTTAAGATTCTGTAAGGTCCTGGATTGCTTATTCCTCTCTAGAAACAGGAAGAAATCTGGGCAGGTAAAATGGAAAGCTAAAGCCTTTGTAAGCACTTAGCACAACTAAGGCAAGTATGCTTCTCAGTAAACTGAAATTCTCTCAACCCATCTTTGCCAACCTAGTGTCTCCAGAGCTGTTCCACTTCCATAATTCCCAGCCAGTTGGTTAGGGAAAGCAGCTAGCAGGTGAACTTCCTCTCCAAGAGTGAGTCCTTCTATAGCACCATCCACATGCAAAGAGATACAGATATAATTTGATGAGGGTAGAGCTTAATCAATAGAATGGGATGTTGGCTGCTTGTGGGCAGGAGAATCAGGGAAAACCAAAGGGAGTATCCTAGAGGAAGTTGCGGCTGGTTCTTTCCCTGAAAAATAGCAATCTACGCTGCTGCTTTTTGTGGCAGATCCCATTTGTCTGGCCTAACCTCAAATCTTGCTTCACAGGTTGCTCCTCAAAATATCTCCATGGCTTCGGTGGCCATCTGGGCTTTCCTTTCTTCATTTCCCTGGCTCAACTCCCCTGAAAGAGCTTGGACATAATGCCTCCTCTGACTACCAGGCCTTGCACAACAATCAAATGAATCTGGCAATACATTCTGTAACTTGCACAATACAAGAAGCTGGACTGCTGTCGAAACTAATTTTCCAGTGTTTTATGATGATGCATATAAAACGGGGGACAATCATCTGACCATACCTCAGGCCCCAACATGGCTGCTGGATCAGTAATGGTCAGCATCACTTCATTAACAAGCTCCATTGGAATATCACCCAACACACGGATCCTCTTTGCATCCTCAAGGGTCAAACTTTCTGGAAGCTTCCTCTTCTCACCTGTGTGGGAGGAAAACAAACTGCAGTACACAAAAATATCAAAATTGAGTGTAATGCATACAGGAGGTGAAGCCATAATTCCTACAAATCATACTAGATACTAGCCTAGCTTTTGTCCCCTATTTTTAAGCCTTTGGACCTTAATATATTTCTCTTTTAAAACAAAAATAAAAGAATAAAAAATTCATTCCAAGTTTAACAGAACATTTTAGGAAAATGGAACTTCAATAACACTTATTTAAATGACGGGGGCTTTATACTAAGCCCTTCGTTGCAGACATTTTGATTTTCGCTTTACATTCCCTTGCTGCCCGTAAGGATTTTACCTGGCACAGAATCCAGTGAACTCCCATCCAGATTAATAGATGCTAAAGATGAGCTGCAGCTCAGAGATTTGTTGAACAATGGAGTGCTAGCTGCAGGAACAGTGCTGATAGCTACACAAAAAAAAGGGGACAGCAGTAAATCTATGTATTAAAATATGAAGGCTTTATGACTTGAGGACAGAGATCAGCTCATGCAGTTCCTCAAGCTCCAGCACACAAAAGCTTATCATTTTCATTTTTATTCCATCCCTCCTGCAAGGAACTCAGGGTGGCGTACATGAATTTATCCAGTGCGATGCTTACGACGATCCTATTACAAGCTGGTGAGGGTCCTCAGATCAAGCCTTACTTGTTTTGTTTTGTTGTGTTTTATTATTTTATTTGTATGGCCGATCATCTCACCTAAGTGACTGGGTGGCTCACAACAGTTAAAACAACGGTCCAATAAAAACAAGTTAAAAACCAATATACAAATATAAAGAACGCCAATAACCACTTAAAAAGAGAAAGAAACTATGGTCAGTGGCCAAAGTCCAACCTCGTGCCAAGCTCAACAAAGCCACTGTAAAATCTCACCATTGCCAAACCTGCAAGCATGGCAGCAGAGCCATATCTTCAGGCTCAACTTAATGTCTGACTGGAGATTTCATCAAGGTCTCCCTGCAAAGCCATATCTTGTCTTCCTTCCCCGACTTGGTGATCTACACTACAACTCTCATTATTTCCAGGGATGATGGAAATTGCAATTAAACAAAAGGAAGCAAGCTTTGAAGAAACCTGTTAACCATAATAATAAATTTCTACTGGGTTACTTTCCTATTCTCAGGTATCAACTGATTATCATGTTTAGGGATGGCAGGGTTCCTCCAGCCCTGAATTCAAGATGACTAAAAGAAGTTTCTGGAGTGGTGAGGGATGTCTTCCCTCACTATAAGCTATCTGGCTTACAGAGATTCTTTAAAGGATGCCTGTTCTCTACATCCAAAAGAAGACAAGTGGATTGAAGCAGTGCTTGAAATCTCATTTGCACAACTGTCTGGCTTCTATTAGTCAAGAGAAAACCTGCAAGAGTTGATCCATTGCCATAAATGTGACAGCTGTTTCTGTACTTTACACCTCATCAAGGGAGAAGGGACATAAAACATAGCTCAGCAACCAAACACTTTGGGGTGGAGACCCCTAGTTCAAACCTCAGTATCACCAGAGCTGAGGGGTGTCTCTGGCTGACATCTCAGACAATGCCTGCCAATCAGAGCAGGCTTTACTAAGGCAGATCAACTACATTCCAATTCAGTTCAAGGCAATTTTACAGGCTGATACCCTTTACAGTTACAAGCACCACATTAGTTAAAAGAAATATTATGTACCTGGCCGAGGTACAAGTGGAGCACCTTCTGTTGCAGGCATAGTAAAGTCGGCTTCCCAGATTGGAGAGCTCTCCCCATAGATTTCTTCCTCCAGCATCGACAGAAATCTGGGTATGAATTGGAAAGAAATCAGCAGAGTGATCCAATCAAATTAATGTCAACTTAACTGCATTCAAATCCCACTTTATTATTAAAAACAGATCAGTACTTGTTCATACAGCCAACAGAACTGAACCCAACTCAATGGCGCTGAATTCACTACCTCAAATCTCACTTCGGAAATCACCAGCAGTTAGATTTTGTAAGCTGCTATGAATTTTCCTTCCATCCACTAAAATCTGCAGGCAAACATAGTCTATTTTATATAGCTGTCTGCAGAAAAAAAATTAAGAGAGACTAAAATGCACACTGCAATTTTGGGTTCTTATATGGCAGGAACATGGTATTTGAGGTCTGTCAGATGATCTTGAATCACGATTCCTGGTAGCCCCAATCAGGATGACCAATGATAAGAAATGCTGGGAGCTTTAGTTCAGCAAGAGCTGTAGGGTCACTGGTTACTCACCCGTTACATATTCAGACAGATCCACACCCACACCCACACCCACCATCTTTTGGCTTATGGAAGCCCTTCCCCAGCTACTATTGGCATGAGAGCTGGTTGATAGAGACGCTAAAATAAAACAAAGCGGATCTTCACCACCACCACCCCCCCAACAACCTAAAGTAACACAGTCTGGGCACAGGTTACCATCTCAAAAAGAACTAGGCTTCGGCCACCTAAAAAAGGCAGTTTTATATCCCCTTTCTTACACCCTTCCCACCCAGCCTCTCATCACCTTATGAAACCGGCCTTACTTGGGGAAGTGAGTGAGAATGAGGGTCCGCTTCTCTGGAACCAGCTTATCTTTCTCCACTCGGAATTTCTCAAGCAGCTGCCGGCGGGTAACTGTGAAAGTGGACTTGAGGAGATTGCGCCCAAAGACCTGGGTGGTCTCGTAACGGGGAAGGCTGTCACAGCTCTGGGGAACATGGCAGTAACACAACCACCTGGAAAAGCATGAGGTGGGGGTGGTAAGAGGGAAAAGCAAGCAGGAATTCGAGGCACCGAGGATCCGTGTTTAGGATTCCAGAGAGCCTTGAGTTGATCGGCACTTGACACAAAGCAAAGACAAGTCTGAGGCAAGAGAACTGAGGGCAGAGATCCAGAGGAGCACAGTGTGGCTCCATAACTGATAATACCCACTGAGGAGTGGCAGGTGTAGATTTAAAACTCACCGCGTGTAGTTGACTTTGTATGTTGCCACGTCATCGTTTTGGGAGCGCTGGCGGAACTGGGATGGCGTTTCGAGCTTCCAGTAGTTTAGGCAGAGAAGAAACATTTTAGAAAGCTCAAACATGGTCTGTCGCTCCTTAGGGGGCAGATGGCTGAACTTGTACTGTACAAAGTTTAAGACACCCTGGGGTAAAATCAGAAATAGTAGGTATTTTTAGCAGTAGGACAAGATGAGATTTCTTCTTCACATTCCCCAGAAACTGGGTTTCTGTCAATGAAACATCCCACATGACATAAAATTATAAAACCCCTGAGATGCATTAGGTGTCATGCACAGCTCAAAAACCAAGATGTCACAGACTGAAAATTTGCGGGCTTGCAGTGCAGAATTGTACAAATAAAATGGCAGATGATTACTCATCTTTGGCTCCACTGTATTTCCCATCCCAACTCTTCTACAAGGGTTGCACAACTACTTTCAGGCCAAAGGCTGCACTAGGCTTTAAGTGGCAGATCAGGGGCCATTTTCTCAAAAGGAGTGAGGGCCAGGACAAAAACAAAAATGGATTTAATTTGTATTTCCATTAAAAGTACATTATTTAAATAGTTAATATGATGACTTCCCATGTTCCCTTCTGTCACATTAAAAAGAACAATTTGATGGCTGCATTGGACAGGAATTGTATTGCACTTAGTTCTGAAGCCTTACGTATTTCTGCTTTACAATCAGGGAGCAATTGAGGAAACCAGGTAAAGGTAAAGGTTTCCCTTGACATTAAGTCCAGTCGTGTCCGACTCTAGGGGGCGGTGCTCATCTCCGTTTCAAAGCCGAAGAGCCGGCATTTGTCCGTAGACACTTCCATGGTCATGTGGCCGGCATGACTACACGGAATGCTGTTACCTGCCTGCCGAAGCTGTACCTATTAATCTACTCACATTTGCATGTTTTCGAACTGCTAGGTTGGCAGGAGCTGGGACTAGCAACGGGAGCTCACCCCGTCACACGGATTCGAACCGCCAACCTTCTGATCGGCAAGCCCAGCAGCTCAGCGGTTTAACCCGCAGCGCCACCGCGTCCCTTACAATCAGGGAGCAATTAAGGAAACCAGCATAAAGGAATAACTAACATTTAAAATAAGTTTTGTCATTGATTGCCTTATTACAGCTCATCAACTTGCATTTATCTTCTATTTTTAGTGGCTATTTTTTTAAGTGTCTGGTTTTTTGTTCATCTCAGCTGAGACTGCAAGGCTAGACACTTTCTCCCAGATGCCTATTTTTTCCCTCAAGGCAATAGGAATTAGACTTAACTTTAACATCAGGCTCACATGTTAAGTCTGCAAAAACAAAGCATCTTACCTGCTCAATGTTTGGCTTCTCAAAGGGGGGGCTCCCAAGGGAGCCCTCGACAACAGGGCGGCTCATCTGTAGGATGCATTTTCTTAGAAGCTACAGGGAAAGAAAAGCGAATCCAATCTCAGTATCAGTATTATTTCCTCAGGCTTGTTTTATAATCTGATTTATTTGGAATGTCTAAGGCTGTGGCTCAGAAAGAAGTGCCATGCCACGCATGCCACACATACCTACCAATCTCCAATTATCATGTTAGTAGTTTAAAGCCAGCCATTGCCTGCATCAAAGAGACAGGCAAAAAGGGAGTAACAATAAAAAAGGACTCAAGATAGTAAAGGGGGAGAGTGCAAGGGAAAATAAGTAAGATCTTAAGTAAATACAAAGCTCATTTAAATATCTTTGCATGGGGAGGAAAAGAGTCCCACAAAAAAATCCAGTGCTTTTTTTTTCGCTGTGGGAAAAATTATACCCCTCCCTACTGCATGCACAGTTTTTTAGTTCCTTGGGTTTAAAAAACATGTTTAAGTAACAACAGATTTTAATAGTTTTTTTTTAATTTCAGTAATATAAGGTAAGATGCTACTGTTATTAAATGGTTAAAATTTCTAAACAATATAACATACTTAAAATACTTAAATAATACAAAAGTATTTATAATATTATAAATACTTAAATAGTGTAACATACTTGAAACATAGAGAGTAAACTTTTTTCCCCTCAAATATTTCAGGTCAACTCTTGAGTTGTACAGTAAAACTAATAATATTGGAGATATATACACGTATATATACATACATACATATATATTTAAACCTTTGCTAAATTATTCTGTAAAATGAATGCTAAATTAGATTGCTTTCTGCAAACTTAACATTTTCCAGTGCCAGTTATCCTATGCAGCATAATTTTTCTAGAAAACCAACATTATTGAACAAATGCAAGACAGTCGTATTCATTTAAGAAGCCAGATTCAATGATATTTTATTTAAGAAATTATGTACAGTAATATATTTATTAATTTATTAGATTTTTATGGCCGCCCATTTCAGACAAGTGACTCTGGGTGGTGAACAATCATAAAATCAAGCAAAACTTTATTATTAAAATAATAAAGGTGGGATAAAAATAAACAAACAAATAAATAAAAACAATTACAAAAACAATTATATATCAGCCAAGAAATTTATAACCATAAATATCAATATAACCAGGAAATGAGGCCCTTAACACACTCAGGGCCCCAGGCCCAAGCACATAACCATGTCTTAAAGGCCTTACAAAATGCCAATAGGGTTGGAGCCTCCTAATCTCTGGAAGGAGAATGTTCCAGAAAGCAGGGGCTACAGTGGAAAAGGCATGCTTCCTAATCTCCTCCAACTGACATTCCTTGGCTGACAGGACCCGAAGCATGCCCAACCTGTTGGACTGGATTGAATGGGTAGAAACAACCGGGAGAAGACGGTCCCTCAGGTAACCCAGTCCCAAGCCATGAAGGGCTTTAAAGGTGACAGCCAGTACCTTGAACTGCACCTGGAAACAAACATACTGACAACCAATGCAGCTCACACAGTAGTGGTGTTATATGTGTCAAGTATCCAGCATCATTTAATACCTGGGCAGCTGTACAATCAGCAGACTCTGGGAGGTGCACCACAAGAAAATAAGAGGACCAAATGAAGATCAAAAGGTGTTGCCCATGATCAAGTCAGGTCAAAGGTAGGCATAGGAGCTATTACTGAAAAAGCCTGTCATCTGGCCCATATCCAAAGTACCTCCAGCACACTAGATCAGCAGATCATATTGGCAAGGCACTTCCTAATACTAATTTGCATAACAATGAAAAATGGTTGATTTAGGTTAAGATGAATTGCTCTCAGATGGGCTTCTGTCTGTACGCATTCTGGAATCCTGTCTCACCTTGAACAAGTAGAAATAAACTTGTTTGGTGTCTGTGTCTTCCTCTTTATGCACAGACATGAAGAGATTCTCCACATCTACCACCATCCCCAGAAGGCGGTTGATCTCTTCCTCAGAGACATTCTCCAGATGAGAAACATGGTCAGCTAGAGGCAGGTAAGAAAATCAGGTCATGTTTTGAATTTGGTCTCTTTAAACTAGGGGCCCTGTTGAAACATGAATGAGGGTCACTGTCCATCAACTTTTCCCTTTGTCCCTCCACACAGAAGTGATAGAAAACAGATGACTACCATGGTGATCATGGCCAATCATGAAATGACTACACAAATCAGGCCAACTGGTACAGTCCCCAGATCACAGCTTACCCTTTTTTCCCTTCCTGGGCAGGTTTATACAATTTCATCTAAAGCAATAAACTATACCCATCCACTGCTTCTGTTTTAAAGAATGCTTACTGGAATCTTATGTGGGGCACAAAGGCATTTTTGGAAATAAAGATGCTGGTGTTTTATAGCTTCCCAACTTTCCACTATAGTCAGGAGTCTTGTTCTCCTAACTAATCAGAATTTTAAGTCAGGATCAATTTTTGGCTTATGATTCTGGCTTGGGCCAATCACCTCTCTTTTTATCCACCTTGGAGGGTTATTGAGAGGAAAAAAATGAAGGCAAAATATATACATTGGCTCAAATTTTTTGGATGAATACTGGGATAAACGGGTATTTAAATTATTCTTAAAAAGCCGAAAAAAAAAGAAAGAAAAAAAGAAAAAAAAATAAACATGGCAAAACTCTATGGTATCATACACAGGTCCAGAAAGCTTTAACTTAAAAGAGAACAATGAGTGATCTAATTGCTTTTTCTCCAAAATATGCGTATAAACAAAATACGCATATCCAGAGTTCCACTGCCTCCAAACAGCTCAGTGCTGTTGCCTACCATGGATCCTCTTTTTCATATTTCACCCTTGTGTTCAGTCCTCAGTGGCCACTAATTAATTTCCCAGTGCTCCCAAAGTAATATTTTTCAGGAAGTAATTAGCATAACAGGGCAAACAAGTAAAAAAACCCTATAACTACAGATTCTCAAAATGAAGGAAAACAAATCCCATAATACCACCAATTTATATATTATTACATAATCCAGTAAGTTCAGGTTATCACTACAAACTTTTCAAAACTACATCCCAGAATTGATTTAGCTGAAGAACAATAACCAAATACTTTATTGCATAGGAAGACGAAATAGTGGCTAACCTAATGACCAACTAGAAGAGCTGCCACCATTGTCAAAGGAACTGACAAGAGAAGATTGGTTGTGAAAGAAGCAACCCACTCAAGGTTATTCTTTGGAAGTCCCCCTCAAGCCCAACCCTGAATGAAATACATGGGAGTAGCCAACCAATGTCAAACCTAGATTTTGCAACCTGGGAAGAAGTTTCCTATTCCTTTCGTTCCCTGCTAATGCCTCTGTGTTACGGTTCCACCAGATAGATAATCTTTCACCTGGCCAGCAATGTTTTACAGCAGTGTTTCTCAACCTCAGCTACTTTCAGATGCCTGGACTTCAAACTCCCATACTTCCCCAGCCAGCATGCCTGCCAGGGAATTCTGGGAGTTGAAGTCCATATATTGTAAAGTTGCTGAAGGGTGAAAACCATTGCTTGACAGTATGGTATTTGATGCAAAAAGATCCTTCATCAACCTCTAACAGAATAATGAGAGATCTCTCCCCACTTCTATATGCTGCACATCAATGCTGATGGTAGTAGACTCAATTTAGAAATCTCTCCTCCTGCCAACAACAAATTTCAGCCTCAGTGGGAGAAGACCATGTGGAGGATGAAAAGTGACTCTGTGATTACCTAGTGTGTGTCCACAGCTACGGCAGGGTTCACTGAGGTTGGTGACTGTTTGTTGCAAATCCATGCGGGGAGCTGTGGGAGGATTTGGGTTCTTCCAGCCATTGCATTTGCAAGAGTCATTAGCCTGGAGAGGTGGGAGAAAGAGAGAAGCAGAGGTCGAGCTACTGAACATGTAAGGCAAAGACAGACGTGTAACATTTCATTGGCCAACAGCCACCCTTGGCTTTTGGAGCTGCACTCCAAAAGTCTGGAGATTCGGGATAAAGAAATGAATGGGTTTTAATCAGATGAAATCTTATATTTAATATGGTCACCGACCAGCAAAAACTAATATTGGAATTACAGCCATTCCAGTACAGGTAGTCCTCATTTAGCTACCACAATTGGGATCAGCAACTTGGTCATTAAGTGAAGTAGTTGCTAAGTGAAACTGTGGCTATGCTTACGATCTTACATCAGCTTTCCTTTGCTTTACAGACCTGTGAAGATCGCAAATGTGAGGACTGGTTGCAAATTTACTTTTCCATCACTGTTGTAATGGTGAACAGTGACTAAATAAATCAATCACTAAACAAGGATTACCTGTATGAACAATCTAGCCTTGCAACTATGGAAAAATAACTAAAAATTAGAACGATTAACACAAAGCTATAAAATCAGTATTTTACTAAAATGTATACGCAAATATTATAATTAATATTACTATTAAGACTACAAAACTATAATATAGTAAGCAGTGGTTTTCAACCTTTTTGAATCCACGGCACAATATTGAATATAGCTGTAGTTCTGTGGCACACCAGAAAATTATTAATCGTATATATGGATTTTTAAAATGTAAGACATGGTTCGAGGGGAAGTTATACACTTTTTAAAGAATATATGCACTGTATTGAATATACAGATTATACAGAATATACGTAATACAAAAAAAAAAAAGAAAAAAGAAAAAATAACGTAAGACAAAAATCTTATGGAACGCTAGAAACAAGCCCATGGCACCCCTGTGTGCAGTGGCACACTGCTTTGAGAACCACTGTAGTACAGTATAAAACAGTGTAGTACAAAATAATATATAAAAAGCTATGGAATATTAGAATTACTAACACAAAACTATAAAATTCCTGTATCACTAAAATCTATGTGAACTTCAAAACTAATTAGCACTATACTTTAAGTATACTGACACTACAGGATTAAACTGTGTGGTATAAATATATACAAAAGCAGTAAAAACTAAAAGGTGAAGTAACTAAAATAATCAACATTAATAGGAATATATCCGTATGGGTCTTCATCTGACTTCCTGGCAGTCAGTTCTGGGTGTTTTGTTTTTTGAACCACACAAAACATGGCAATATTGTATGTAATGGAGGGAATATAATCTGAGAGTAGTGAGAAAAGATAAATATGGACTTGTGCATCCTGGCAGCCTTGGAAGTAGTGGGGAGATAAGAACACTTCAAATATCTCTATGAATGAGGGCTAAAGGAGAACATGTTTAACTTGTCCAGAGTTGCATAGACATATCCATCCCACACATGGGCTTAAACTGATGTAATTAATACAGTTAAAAAAAATACATTAAAATATATTCTTTCCCTTGTATAATTTCTCGTTTCTGACACTTTAAAAATCACATTTGTTGGCAACTTCTGAATGATTCTAATCCCTATCAGCACCAGCTAACTAAGGCAACGATCTGATAGAGTTATCTTGCAATATTTGGAGAGGTCACAATTTTCCTACCTCAGTGTATCTATGTGTTGCTCCATAAAGCTACTTTATAAAGTAAATCTGTGTTGAATTTTCACGCATGAAAGTTCATTATTCCAGCATGTTTGCAGCAAATGTTTCCCAAAGGTCTTTGACTGTTTCTGTTTTTCATTTTATTTATCAAAAAAAAAAAAAAAAATTGCCTTTTGACACAAAAAGACTGTATGGAGATATATAAACAATAATCCTATCAAAACTAAATTAAAAACAGAACACTGTTAAGACATCAGAGAATAAAATTAATCCCAGTCAAACCCACCAAAAGCCAAACACAACAGAAATGTTTTAAGAGTTTGCTTAATACTAAGCAAAGATGGGGCTAATCTGAACACCTTATTGAGTGAATTTCGTACGTAGGATGCAGTCATAGAAAACAACTGTCCCGTCTATCAGCTCAGCTTCTCTTGGTGATGAAGCCTATAACAAGATCTCTGAAGAAAAATGTAAACTACGTGCAAGTCCATACTGAGAGAGGAAGAGGCACTTTTCCTGGCTCCTGGCTCTTATCTTGGGGGTTTTTTAAGGCAAAAATTACTTTGAACTGAGACTGAAAACCAACCAAATGTTCTTACAGATCTATATTAAAAGGTGGCAGAAACAGGTATAACATGGCCTATACAGTGCACACCTTACTGCAATATTTTACGCAGCAAGGGATTAAGGCAAAGACGACTGTAGCCCACATTTACTTTCTCTCCTTCCTTTTCCAGGCTAAACAGCAGTTGGACTTAAACATCCAGGAATTCTCAGCCAGGAACTTCCTTATCTGGCAATGTCAGGACTTGAATTCCTAGATATGTAGAAGGCACAGGATTTAGCCTGATTTGGCTACTTGGTGACATCAGTGAAGGCACACAAAGTTGCTGACAACACCTGAAGTCCCTATGATTCTGATCCAACATATGCACTTTGGGGTGTCCATATAAGCATACAGGTAGTCCTTATTTAGTGACTGCCTTGTTTAGCAACCGTTTGCTATTACAACAGTGATGAATAAGCAACTTTACAACCAATCCTCACATTTACAACCTTTGCAGGTCGTAAAGCAAAGAAAAGCTGAAAGAAGATCATAAGCCCAGTTGCAGTTTCACTTAGCAACTGCTTCGCTTAACGACCAAGTTGCTAATTGTGATTGCTAAACAAGGACTACCTGTACACCACACTATGAGCACAATAGTACAAATGAAAAATATCCACCTCTAGGGACATACAATAGCATTTCCCACTTCTGAGAAAACAGAAATAGATTTCTATCTCATTTTCCACATGTACTCTTGCTCCTCGTAATACTGTCACTGATAAAATGGGTGAATGCAATATTTCTCGAGGTGAGAAAAGGTGCAGACAACTTAATATCCTTCTCCTAAAATCTTGCTTGGCTCTGCTATATTAACAATTGCTACTACTGTATACATTCAGCCACCTTCTCTATGTATTGTTACATGTACTGTAGGGATGCACAATGCTACTGTGCAAGTCAGGAAAAGATGCAGCTTCTTTAAGGAGGTGCTGAAGGTGTGCATGTGCACCCATGCCCCCTCCAAGGCACCCTACTGTCACCATGCCACAGCAAGTATCTTCAAAGAAATGCCCACAATAAAATATGGAAAATCTACCTTATGATCTATTGCATATGCAGTAACCTGCAAAGCAAGACCGACGTAAAGTACAGTAGCCTTCTATATAAGCCACACTATACTTATATTTACTTGTATCATATTTTATCAGTCTGCTAGTTTTTTTCTCATTAAGGGAAAAAATGTCAAATCTAACTTTGGAAGATGTTCTTTTCCTAATCGCACAAAAGTGATTTTTTAAAACACAGTTTAAAAATTTAATATATTTTGGGCAAAAAAGGAAATAGCATGGCCTAAAAATAAGGATATCATGGAAATCCCTGTGGCAATTAATATCTTAGTAACTCTAAACTATTTGAAGAATAGAATGGCTCTCTTTTAGAGAAACAGGTGCACACCTCACAGGGTTGTTGTTGTGGGGAAAATAGGAGGAGGGTGTATTAGGTTATGTTCCCCGCCTTGAATTACTTATGAAGATAATAAAGGCAGCATAAAAAAAATCTAAACTAACTAACTAAATAAAATCTTCATATCTTCATAAGGCAGTATGCTTTCCAGGATGCATTTGATAGATGTGATTAAAGTCAATATGCTGATTTTAAGATTATAAACAGACAAGAAGATATACTTAAGCAAAAGACTATATGGCTTGCACGCAAAAATTTGCATGCTTAATTCCTAGCACTGCTGGTCAAAGGGCCGTCGTTAGAAGGGGTGCAAAAGACCTGTCTTTAGACTTTGGGGAGCCACCTAGTGTCCATCAGAGTAGCCGAACAGGCCAAATGAACCACCGATTTGTAGAGCAACTCTTTATATCCCAAAGCCAGCTATGGCCAAGGGCCCAGAGCACGGGGTAGTTCTATAAATAAAATCTTGAATGCATGAACTGGCAGAGAATTGCATGCGGTATGGTTTTTAAGTTTACAGCATCTTGTCCGGGAGGAAATACACAACGACGGCTGGTCCACGCACCCGAAGGCAGTCCCAAACTCTTTTGTCTCCTCCAGGCCCCCGTACCTTGCATGCTGAAAATACTCCCAGTTTTTCCAGCTTTTTTGCCCGCGGGAAGCTCCGCGCGTGCGCCTTGCGCTGGCTCGCGCGCTGCTGCTGACTTAATCCTGGACGGACCGGATCGCTGGTGCTTCCTCCAGCTCCGCTTCCCCCCACTACCGGCGGCGTTGTAACTGCAGAGGAGGTGGCGGAGGAAGGAGCGCTAGTCTGCGGGATCCGGGTAGCTTGTGAGACCTCTGCCTCCGCCATGATGCCCAAGACCCTGCGAGACGGCGTGGGCGCGTGGACGCCACTGAGCATGTTCAGAAGTTGGGAGGGGGCCTTTGTCTGTGGGTGTTGAGCGCTGTTGCGCATGCTCCCTGCCATCAGTTGCATGCTGGGGGATGTAGTTCTATAGATCGTTCCTCGTGAAGATATTCCATTAGACTGAGTAAAGGGAAACGGTCCAGCCTCTGTCCATTCGGATACCCAAAGGCAAATGCTATTTTTCTAACTATGAATATAAGACCAACGAAGAGTGAATATGTAAAACAAACGTATACATATATATTGATTTCTGTTGTGGTTTGCAGATTTTTTAAGGAAATCTCTCTTGTGAATAAATGAACAAGACCCATCCATTTGTAAAACGGAATGAATGCTGGTAAGGATAGACATCTTTTGTAGGATATCAGAATAAGTTTAAACTATAAACTCTGTTAAATGCTTAAACTATAGATATGATGGACTATAATTCATTTTCATGTGCCTTTCAGCTTTGCTTTAAAGATTGGATCTAAAGCTGAAAGCCGCAAAATGAATACCCAGAGAATATTTGGAGATAGTTATAATAGTCTGTTGTGAGTTATCTATGAGCAGAGTATTTTACCAGTTTTGTTCATTTGAATGACTTTAAATGAATATGCCTAGAGAAAATGCAGGTTTCTTCATTTTTGGCTGTGTGATAATTTTTCCTTTATTTTCTTTTTTGCTTTTTTTTTTCTTTTCCAACTCAGCTTTCAGCCATCCTCCCTCTTGTCATTCTTCAGATTCCCCCCTAATTCAATTTCCAGCAAACTAGAATTTCCAAAGGAAGTATTTTCTGTGGACAATATACAAGGATTGTGTATTTCCCATATTTGGAAAATAAAAAATGTAGCATCCATTAGCAGAATTTAAACAATGTAAATTAGCGCTATTTGTTCACTGTACCTCATGGTTCCAAACAGTAAAGCTGGGAGGCTCAAACTGGGGGTCATGATCCCCAAGCAGTTTGGGGAGGGAGGGGTGTGGAGTTGTAAGTTTTTAAAAAACTGGTAAGATTTGCCCTGGCAAAGCAGAGACGTAGCAGTCTGGTCTGAGCAGAGCAATTTCTGAGAGATGGCCACTTTGTGACAGGTGGGTAATTTCCTTCTACTTGTTAACTTTTGCCATAGCATATAGTAGTACATCCTTATTGTAATGCAGCGTCTGGAAAGGATTGCACTCCCACACATACAACCCAAAGTATGGATCCGGTATGTAGATGACACCTTTGTCATAATACAAAAGAAACAACTGGAAGAAACCCACAAAACCATCAATAACATCTTTAATGGAATAAAATTCACAGGGGAGGAAGAAAACAACAACTCACTACCATTCCTGGACATCCTCATCAGTAAAGGAAATGATGGTAAGTTAGAAACATAAGTCTACAGGAAAGCTACCCACACCAACCAAGTGCTCCACTACCAAAGTAACAATCCAACCTCCCATAAGAGAAGCTGTGTAGGAACATTACTCAATCGAGCATTTACACACTGCAGCAACCCAGAACACCAGAAAAAAAGAAAAAGATCATCTGTACAGCATCTTCCAACAAAATGGATACCTGCTCAACTTCATCAAAAAGTGCCTCATCACCCAACCCACTACAACCCAACCAATGGAAACTATGAAAAGGATAACACTGCCATACATCAGAAACATCTCAGAAATCACCAGCAGGCTGTTAAAACCATTCAGCATCACCGTAGCACATAAACCAACCAAAACTCTTCAAAACATATTAAGCAAGCCAAAAGACCAAATAGCCCAAGTAGAAAAAACAGGAGTTATTTACAACGTACAATGCAAAGACTGTAACAGCCACTATGTAGGACAGACAGGCAGAAGTCTAGCAGAGAGCATCCATGAACACCAACTAGCAGTCAGAAGACACGATGAGAACTCCTCAATCTCACAACACATGGGCAGACTCAACCATAGTTTCAACTGGGAAACTCAGCATCCTAAACCAAGCCAAATCCAAAAACGCCAGAGAATTCCTGGAAGCCTGGCACTCAGACAAAGCAGCCATCAACAGACACATAGAGGTAAACAACATTTACATACCATTCAAAAGAGACAATAGAAAAGCCAAAAGACCAGGACACTCCCTTGCCAGCAATCAACACCCAGATATGCAAAAATTGACACTAGGATTAACACCAGATGAACCATCAAACAGCACAATACACCCTAATCAAGGAACTATTAGGCAATCAACCAAGCAACAAACAACAGCCCAATCAAAGAACTCCCAAGGAGAGAACAACACCCCCACCCAACAACACAAGCAGGGCAAGCCACAATACATAAACTGAGAGCAAGGCCCACTCCCTCTTTGCACTGAAGATGTTGCTTAGTCTGGCAATGAAACGTCTGCAAGAAAACAAGGCTCAGTGAGCACCAAGGACTCCACAGTTCAACCCTGAGCTACAAATATTTGCTTCAATTAGTACATCCTTAGCCGTTCAAAATAAAGTTTTTGTTGAGTGCTAAGGGGAAAAAAAACTAAAGAACTTCAGTCTCTTCATGGAGCTGATAAACTTATGTCAGAAACAGTATGGTGAAAGTTACCTGGTTTTTTTTCTTCTTCAGTCTTAATCCCCATTAAATCTTCGGTTTTATTCATGAGGAAGTGGTTGCAAAAATGATTAATAATTTTAGGGAGTCATGGTAAATGAAGTTACAAAGCCGCTGCAAAAATTAAGTCTGTTAAACTTAGAAAGATACCAGTGTTTATGTAAGCTGATACGTGCAAAGACAATGACTCAATTTTCCATATTTGATTTATAAAAATTTATTTTTAACTCATACACAACTGGAGCTTTGCATTGAAGAGACTGATGTAGAGTCCTAAATACCAATATGTGTAAGACAAAAATTGCCTCAGACACTAGCTCAGAAACAAGACCCCTTTTGCAGTTTTATTATCAATGTTGTGTATATGCAAATAACTATCAGTGCCCCCCTCCCCAGCTTGAATACACTCTCCCAACCTGTTCCACTGATACATCCAACATCATGATAGGGTTACTAATACATAATGCTGCTCATCAAAAAAATGATCATTTTATATAATTTCTTTAACAGGCTGAATTAGTGCATTACATCCAACATGTAAATAATAGGTTAATGTAGATTTGGCATACCAAAAGCCCAACGCAACCTAAGAAGGATGAAGAACTAGTTGGTATATGTTATTAAAAAGATACTGATTTGTTATATGCTGGAAACTAGAATACAAAAGAAGAAGAAAACCAGCTCTCTACTGTTCTTCTTCAAAAACATTCATAATTGCAAATTTGGTCAAAACAAAGCTTAAAGGCTACAGGTTTCTCTCTATCATTAATACTACAGTTTCAATTCGTGGTTACCTGCAGGTTTCTGGAACATGATCTTTTACAGGCATGTATGTCATTCCTGAACCAGGGTCTCAACCAAAGAATGCTGTGCATAGTAGTTCCGCAACTCATTCCTTTTTCTGTACCCTCCCCAGGCTACAATTCCTACCATTCTTTAGGGTAGAACCCTATCAGCTGAAGCAGCTTAGAATCACCAAGCAGATGTTGTAGAAGACACATTTTGTCCAAAAGAGAGATGTCTTTCTTCCAAGTAGCTCTGAGCAAATGCAAGACTATAAACCCCTTCAGAAGATAAAAGGCAGAAAAAGAAGAGGGACCAAGGTTTTGAAAGCACATGTTATTATCTACCCACAAAGATGTAGAAGAGTGCCACTGTTCATCTGTATTTTAAAAAAGGTGGTTAAGACTTTTAAAAAAAATGAATGTATTGTTTGTTCAGGAAAAGAGTGGCCTCTGCTGTGCTCCCCTCCCCATTCTGTGGTAAGAAAAAGATCTCAGAGGAGGAGGAGGAGGAAGTAAAAGAGAGATCCTGGCAGCTGTTCTTCTGTAAGTGCAATTGATTCAGATGCATTCCAACTGGGGCTGCCAGACAGGAACCCTTAGTTGCTGCAACACTGCCCCTTGCTGGATTGGGTACTCTCCTGGAGGCTGACATTTAGATTCTTGCCTGCTGTCCCTGTTGCACTCTGTGGTTCATTTTTGGGAAGTTTCTTTGCTGAGGGGAGAGAGGAGGGTATAGTCAGGACCCTGGCCTTTAAATTCACTCCATGGAAAAAATTAAAAGCACAAAAGAAAGTGGGGGGAGATTTACTCAGATCTCTAGTTTTTTTCATGGCTAAATCTGCCCAATGTTCTTGTTGTAATTCAACTGGAAATGGCTATCCCCAAGATACACTTTAAGTGCCCATAAGCCAACCCTTCTACCCCCAAGCCTTTGGACCTTCTTGTTCCACAGCTGACAAGCCTCCCATGTTTCCCTTCCACCTCCACCTAGTCTGTCATTCAACCAATCCTTTTCACACCCACCTTTCCTTTCTATTCATTTCTGTGTTCCCTGCCTTATCTGTACTTCCCTCTTTCAGGTTTCTGAGTGCAGGACTGCAACTTTCCGAGCCTATGCTCTTAGCCAACGCCAGAAAGGTCCTCCTTTGCTTAGGCCTGCAACTTACCACAAATTTACACTGTTAAAATTCTGCAGACTGTTTGGGAGCTCGTTACTAAGTTTTGCTTGGTCTAGCCCATGGCAGTAGTTGGAAAAGAGACCCTCCTCATGCTGCCTTTTCCCTTCCCTTGACTAACCTATTGCCATGAAAGCCTCATTCACATTCATTGCTGTCTTCGCTGACGTCTCCATAAACAGCAAGCTGTTGTCCTCTGCATAGATCTGGGCTTCCTGTAAGCAATCATATCAGCAAGGTCAGAATTTGCAGAGAGGTGTGTTTAGCCTTCTCTGCTTAGCCTGACTGGCTTTTTCTACAGTTAGACCATATCAGTGCCATTAAAAACAGCCATCCTTCTGTCATACCAAGTTTTGACTAAAAACTCTAGCCTCCCACATTTCAAAAGAGGGACTACAGGACAGATATAGAAATACTGACCAAACATGTTAAGATGTAATATGCTTGATAATTCCCAGGACTAGGTTTAATTATTGTACACATTAGACATTCAAAGGGTTCCAATTTATTTCTCAACAGTCTTTACAACTACCCTGAAAGATAAGCCAAAGTCACCATCCTTATTACAGAAGGGCCTCAGAGACAACAGCAAATGATCTACAGTTCCGTGCTTTTTTCGAATAGTGTGTGCTAATTTCATGGGCTGGGGTCAGGGAAACCAGGTTCAGACCCACTTCAGCTGAAAACTTGGAAGAGGGAATGCCACCTTAAGCTCATCATCTTAACTTCTCAAAGGGAGAAGGAGAAGAAGAATATTGAATAATCATAGCCAAAAAGTGACTCCAGGGACAACAAAGGGGGGTTCCGGCCACAAATTGTTCATGCCTGGTTTAATGAATTTGTGACTACATATTAATTTGTAGCAACCAAGAAATAAAAGGTATGAGATAAGAAAAAGATAATATTGCTAAATCTAGCATCTTTATACAAGTTAGCTACAGTTGCTGCAAACTTCACAAGCTTGTTAGTATTACTCTCAGATTTTAAGTGTGTGAAAAGAATACAAATAAAGCTGTTTACAAAGCCCACTTCTCTCAGATTAGTGGGTTAAGACTTTTCAGAATGTTGTCTTTTTCAGTGCTTGGAGATGCTCTGCTGGTTGCTGAAAACACATGCTAAAGAATCATGATGGTTAAAAAGCTATCAAATTTTATTTTGTCAATAAAGTTGTTTAAGATTGAGTAGCAAATTGATAGCAAAGGTGAAATATGAGTCAAGGCTTTCCCAATTCATAGCTTATGGTACCTATTGGATCACCTTCTCCAGTCAAAAACATTTTGTTGAGGAATTATCCTGATAAGGCATCTCTTATAGTCCTTATGCAAAGAGAGAAATTTGAAAAGGATACAATAGGGTTTGGGAAGGGCGGCACTAAACCACCTTAGGGTGCTCAAACTATCATAGGGAACTTATTGTTCATGTAGAAATGGTTCCTCGAGAGCACAGCAGAAGGTGAAACTACTACTTCCCAGCAGAAAAACCTCACCTACCTGGAAGTCAACAGCTCGCTTGCTGGCCAGGTCAGCCTTGTTCCCCGCCAGGGCAATGACAATGCTAGAGCTAGCTTGCCGTTGCAGTTCCTTCACCCAGTTCTTGGCACGCACAAAAGTGTCCTATGAATAGCAAACACAGCTCCATAATTCTCACCTCCTGGAACACCAATGTATAACATGCCTCCTGCTCCAAGGTAGGTGATGCCTCATATAATATATATTCTACACCTGGACTGGGGGATAGCTTCAAGCACTATACCAGGTGTGAGAAAATAAACTGGGCCTTAAGGAATGAAATTCCTCCCTCCACCTAGCTAAGGGGCAAAAGTTGCTGAAGTACAATGGCAAGAGATACCAAGAACAGCAGGTCAGCTTCTGGAGAGCTGCAGATTTCCTATCCCAATGGTGAACCACGATTTTTAGTTTGTATTTATTAAAATGAAAACTGAATTCTGGTTTATCTTTCTCCTGGTCACAGGGGAGAAGGAGATAGACTATGTGCACAGGATTAATTCAAGATTAATGTGGATGGTGTCAGTGCCTGGGATTTTGTATATGGAAAAGTTAATACAAAAATGTCAAATTGCTAGATTTTAACTTCAAATATGTAGCAAAGCTTAGTTGTTCCCAGACTTATAAACCTCTTTGAGATTTTTTTTTAAAGCTAAGCACCCACAAAAGTAGTAAATAAATAAACAGCTACAGCCCTATGGAAATAGCATTCAGCTATACCTCTGAGCTTGCTTCTCTTCCTGCATCAACAGTGTTATCAAGCCTGGGAATGAAACGTCTGCAGGAAGAGAAGGAAGCTTAGAGAATACCAAGAACCCAACAACTCAGCCCTGACCTATGTAAGTTCTCCACTATGGCATGTTTGAAACTTTAAAAATGGCCCAGCTCATGTGAAAACAGATATCATTCCAGATATGGCAGTTTTGTGAAATTTGGGCTATTTTTATTTTTGATAGAAATTAATTCTGTAAGTCAACAGAAGGCCATTCAATAGAATTATAGACATCAGGACATCTGTGGGTACCCTGTTCCAGTACCTGGTTAAAGCAGTCTTAACTGAGGCCAAGTTCTTATTGAGGTCAATAAGTGATGTCTATGCTACATCACTTGAGGCTGCAGATGAGGGCTTTAACCTGCCTCCCCTTTCATTGGGTCATATTTAAAAAAAAAAGACATGCAGAGACCTTTTGCATGGAATAAGCTGTCTGAAATTGTACTGCTCAGAGATGTAACACTGTGGGAACTAGGCCCCAATATTAAAGTCAACCTGCAAGAAACTCAAGCTGTTTTGCATCAATGGTTCACTCCTAGAATGTCATGCATTCAGTAGATGCATTCCTATATGCCTGGGATAGCATATGCTTAAGGGGAATGGGACCAGAAAAGTCCCAACTCTTGGCCATGTGGAATAATCTTGGACCCAGTCTATACAAAGCCTTACCATGTTAGTGATGTCATAAACAACTATGGCAGCTTGTGCCCCTCGATAATACATGGGTGCCAGGCTGTGGTAGCGCTCCTGTCCAGCTGTATCCCAGATTTCAAACTTGACTGTTGTATCATCTAAGCAAATGGTCTGTGTGAGGAAAGCAGCTGGAACACAGTAGGATTAAAGCACAGTCAGAACAGGAGTAGAGATCGGGGTTTGGGTTCTGCTCAGGTATGGCTATATTTTACATAGCAACAAGAGCTTTTTTCACCTGTAAAGCATCCAAGCCTTGGCTACTACAGTTTGTATTTCTAGCTTACAATAACCCAGTAATTACCACATGCAGTATACCTAAAACAAGTTTCTTCTCAGTAACATATCTGGAATAGGTTTTCTCCCACTGACATAGCTGGTACATAGCTGTGCTAATGGAAAAGCACAGTGATGCTTACAGTTCGTGAACCCTTTTGAATTTTCAATGTCTGCTTAAATATGACCTAAAACACGCTCTGTTCACACGTCCTAAACTAGATAAAAGAAAACCCCGTTAAACAAATGAGTCAAAAACCTTATACTTGTTCATTTATTTGAGGAAAATGATCCAAAGCTACATTGAGTCCACAGAGTGAAGTTAAAATAAACTAACCTACAATAAGCCATGGTTACAGATGATTAGGGAGAAATGGCTTAACTGCAATCTGAATAATACTCTGGGTTTGTATGATACAATAAGCCAACCCACAATATGGTTAAGTGTGCTGTGTCTAGTTAGGGTCGTGTTATAAATACATTATAGGACTTTACTGTGAAGAGTAAAATATTAATTGGGGAGGCCAGCTTGGTGTGTGGGAACTTTTCCTGCAGACAGAGGGCTGGACTGAAGATCAGTTCATACATGAGTTTTGTCTGTGTAGTTGGCATATATCTGTGTACAGAAGTGGGCCTTGAGCTCATGTGAAGCCCCATCATATATAGGTATCTTACAAGTAATACTGATAACAAGTCAAGCATACCAACTTGGCAATGAGAGATGCATTCTGGTGGCTGCTTCCAACTACCGAGCCACTGTGAAGTGATTAACTGAATATTGTACTGAGGTGCTTGCTAGGTGCTTTATTTTTAAAACCCCTGAATTTGTTCCCCCTCTTTCACTTCAAATCATGAAGAGAAGAAAGCAAACTAGACTTAGGATGTTAGTGTGGATGAAGCCAAACCAATCACACCTTTCTTGCAACATCAGGCAAGCAGGATCTACAAAACATATTGTGATGTTCGGGACACAAGCCTGTAGTCTGTGGTTCAATTCCATCAGCTCAGTATGTATAGAATGCAGATACCTGGCCATATGCAAGTAAGTTCTTAGGTAGCCATCACCCTCTTCAGATTGTGCATTTCTGCATAGTCAAAAAGACCTGACTCAAACCTGGCCAGAAAAGCTTAGATGTGTACAGAACTGTCAGGGTATACAGTGGTGCCTGGCACTTGTTGAGGAACATTTTCTGCTGTAGCTGTTGGCCTCAAGCCAGATATGACAATTTGACAAAGCCATGTTTCTGCATGGCCATGTACTTGCAATGCCTTGTTTTTATTCTTTCCACTTGAATTGGAACCAGGGCTGTAAAGTCTCAAAGGAACATGTTAAATGTCATTTCTTAGGTTACTTAGTTTATATTTTATAGCTTGTACCATGGGTATTTTCTTCAGCAAAGGATCGTTACCTTGTCGTGGTGCTGGAGCACCTCAATGATGCCATGAGCTAAACCGTGAAGGGCCACCCAAGATGGGAAGGTCATGACAGAGAGGTCAGACTAAATGCGATCCCTGGGGAAGGTAATGGCAACCCACCCCAGTATTCTTGCCGTGAACACTAAATGGATCAGTACAACCAGAGATATGTCGGTATATCATCGGAAGATGAGACCCCCAGGTCAGAAGATGGTCAAAATGCTACTGGGGAGGAACAGAGGATGAGTTCAACTAGCCCCAGATGTGATGACGCAGCTAGCTCAAAGCCGAAAGGACGGCTAGCGGCCGATGCTGCTGGTGGCGAACGGCGAATCCGATGTTCTAAGGATCAACACACCATTGGAACCTGGAATGTAAGATCTATGAGCCAGGGCAAATTGGATGTGGTTATTGGTGAGATGTCAAGATTAAAGATAGACATTTTGGGTGTCAGTGAACTGAAATGGACTGGAATGGGCCACTTCACATCAAATGACCACCAGATCTACTACTGTGGACAAGAGGACCACAGAAGAAATGGAGTAGCCTTCATAATTAATAGTAAAGTGGCTAAAGCAGTGCTTGGATACCATCCAAAAAACGATAGAATGATCTCAATTCGAATTCAAGGCAAGCCATCTAACATCACAGTGATCCAAATATACGCCCGAACCACAGATGCTGAAGAAGCTGAAGTAGAGCAGTTCTATGAGGATCTGCAGCACCTACTGGACAACACACCTAAAAGAGATGTCGTTTTCATCACAGGAGACTGGAATGCTAAGGTGGGCACTCAAATGACACCGGGAATTACAGGTAAGCATGGCCTGGGAGAACAAAATGAAGCAGGACACAGGCTGATAGAATTTTGCCAAGACAATTCACTCTGCATAACAAACACTCTCTTCCAACAACCTAAGAGACGGCTTTATACACGGACTTCACCAGATGGACAACACCGAAATCAGATTGACTACATCCTTTGCAGCCAAAGGTGGCGGACATCTATACAGTCGATAAAAACAAGACCTGGAGCTGACTGTAGTTCAGATCACGAACTACTTCTTGCACAATTTAGGATCAGACTAAAGAGATTAGGGAAGATCAGCTAGATATGAGCTCACTAATATTCCTAAGGAATATGCAGTGGAGGTGAAGAATAGATTTAAGGGACTGGACTTAGTAGATAGGGTCCCGGAAGAACTCTGGACAGAAGTTGGCAGCATTGTTCAGGAGGCGGCAACAAAATACATCCGAAAGAAAGACAAAACCAAGAAGGCAAAATGGCTGTCTGCTGAGACACTAGAAGTAGCCCAAGAAAGAAGGAAAGCAAAAGGCAACAGTGATAGGGGGAGATATGCCCAATTAAATGCAAAATTCCAGAGGTTAGCCAGAAGAGATAAGGAATTATTTTTAAACAAGCAATGCGCGGAAGTGGAAGAAGACAATAGAATAGGAAGGACAAGAGACCTCTTCCAGAAAATTAGAAACATTGGAGGTAAATTCCAGGCCAAAATGGGTATGATCAAAAACAAAGATGGCAAGGACCTAACAGAAGAAGAAGAGATCAAGAAAAGGTGGCAAGAATATACAGAAGACCTGTATAGGAAGGATAACAATATCGGGGATAGCTTTGACGGTGTGGTCAGTGAGCTAGAGCCAGACATCCTGAAGAGTGAGGTTGAGTGGGCCTTAAGAAGCATTGCTAATAACAAGGCAACAGGAGACGACGGCATCCCAGCTGAACTGTTCAAAATCTTGCAAGATGATGCTGTCAAGGTAATGCATGCTATATGCCAGCAAATTTGGAAAACACAAGAATGGCCATCAGACTGGAAAAAATCAACTTATATCCCCATACCAAAAAAGGGAAACACTAAAGAATGTTCAAACTATCGAACAGTGGCACTCATTTCACATGCCAGTAAGGTAATGCTCAAGATCCTGCAAGGTAGACTTCAGCAGTTCATGGAGCGAGAATTGCCAGATGTACAAGCTGGGTTTAGAAAAGGCAGAGGAACTAGGGAGCAAATTGCCAATATCCGCTGGATAATGGAAAAAGCCAGGGAGTTTCAGAAAAACATCTATTTCTGTTTTATTGACTATTCTAAAGCCTTTGACTGTGTGGACCATAACAAATTGTGGCAAGTTCTTAGTGGTATGGGGATACCAAGTCATCTTGTATGCCTCCTGAAGAATCTGTATAACGACCAAGTAGCAACAGTAAGAACAGACCACGGAACAACAGACTGGTTTAAGATTGGGAAAGGAGTACGGCAGGGCTGTATACTCTCACCCTACCTATTCAACTTGTATGCAGAACACATCATGCGACAAGCTGGGCTTGAGGAATCCAAGGCTGGAGTTAAAATCACTGGAAGAAACATTAACAATCTCAGATATGCAGATGATACCACTCTGATGGCTGAAAGCGAAGAGGAACTGAGGAGCCTTATGATGAAGGTGAAAGAAGAAAGTGCAAAAGCTGGTTTGCAGCTAAACCTCAAAAAAACCAAGATTATGGCAACCAGCTTGATTGATAACTGGCAAATAGAGGGAGAAAATGTAGAAGCAGTGAAAGACTTTGTATTTCTAGGTGCAAAGATTACTGCAGATGCTGACTGCAGTCAGGAAATCAGAAGACGCTTAATCCTTGGGAGAAGAGCAATGACAAATCTCGATAAAATAGTTAAGAGCAGAGACATCACACTGACAACAAAGGTCCGCATAGTTAAAGCAATGGTATTCCCGATAGTAACATATGGCTGTGAGAGCTGGACCATAAGGAAGGCTGAGAGAAGGAAGATCGATGCTTTTGAACTGTGGTGTTGGAGGAAAATTCTGAGAGTGCCTTGGACTGCAAGAAAATCAAACCAGTCCATCCTCCAGGAAATAAAGCCAGACTGCTCACTTGAGGGAATGATATTAAAGGCAAAACTGAAATACTTTGGCCACATAATGAGAAGACAGGACACCCTGGAGAAGATGCTGATGCTAGGGAGAGTGGAAGGCAAAAGGAAGAGGGGCCGACCAAGGGCAAGATGGATGGATGATATTCTAGAGGTGACGGACTCATCCCTGGGGTGTTGACAACCGACAGGAAGCTCTGGCGTGGGCTGGTCCATGAAGTCACAAAGAGTCGGAAGCGACTAAATGAATAAACAACAACCATGGGTATTTTACTACATTGTACTCATGTTTGTTGTAAACCATCCAGAAGCATTTTGATTACGCCAGAGATAAATGCAATAAATGCAATGAATGACTAACTAACTAACTAACCCCAATGTCAGCATTTCCTGAAGACAACTCAATCCTTCTGCCAAGTTCCTACCCTCAGAAAAAAACTGATAGTTGGGGAACACTTCTGGAAGAATGCAGTTCTGGGAAATCATTTGGACCAAGGCTTTCAACCTTATCAGTATTCCACACTAAATATCATAAGAAGAAAATATGTTTGTCTAAAGATAGGTTGCTCTCCAACTGTGTGGTTACAATGGATTGCTGGAGGCATAGTCTACTGCAGTGTTTCTCAACCTTGGCAACTTTAAGATGTTGGACTTCAACTCCCAGAATTCCCCAGCCACTGGATACTGTTGAATAATAACCTACCAAATAATAACCTACCATCTAGATATGTAACCCAACTTCCAGAATTCCCAGCAATCATGACCTGCTGCTAGAGAATTCTGGGAGTTGTAGTCCAACACATATAGAGGGTGCTAGATGATGAACAGACAGAATTAACAATGGTGCCCAGCAATCCATTGTGACACAAATGTAGCTCAGAGAGCATCTCCCTCACCTCCGAGAATCTTCTGTAAAAGTTAGTTTAGAAAGACCTCCTTAATGGCAAAAGCTTGTTAACCACCATACTAGACTAATTTTCAAAGAGATTTGGATTCTGAAGAGCTTTATCCATGATGGGGGCACTTACCTCCGATTGTGCTCTCCTGGTACTCATGGAACTGTCCTTTTACAAAGCGCAAGACAAGGCTTGACTTCCCAACAGCTGACTCTCCAAGGAGCACCAGTTTGAACTGACAGATTTTATTTCCTGCAGCTGGCCCATTTGGACGTGCAGCTCCACCACGGCCTGCCATGGCCTACTACGATGGAAAGATGGGACTGTCAGCAAGGGGAACAATTCTGCAACTGAAAGAGAAATATTTCATCCAGAATAAGAGCCAGTTTTTTTTTTACAATGGCTAAAGTGTTCAATTCAAAGAGCCAATCTGAATCATCGTCTGTGTGACATCTTTGAGCAAGTAAGTCTGTTACTAAAATGGAAAGAATACTGTAGTTCTTCACTTCAGAGACTTGCAGCAGCAAAGATGAAATGAAAAGCATTTTACAAGTCACAGAAGTGCAAAAATTAAGTGACTGCTAAGAAATATTAAGCTTTGAATACTATGATGACAAGATGATATCAAACAGGTTTAGGTAAATCATTTAGCATTTTGCAGCTTATAGCATTTTTTTCAGTATAGCAGTTCAGAATTGAAAGGGAAATGGCCATTAGCCTTTCCTAACTTTTTTACTCTTGAGGAACCCTTGAAATATTTTCCAGGTCTTGGGAAATCCCTGTACATTCAGTCTCAATTATAGGCCACGAGTTACAAAATTATTATATTCTTTTCATATGTAGGCCTGTATATATGCATCAACAGTGTTCTTAAACTAAAAATAAAGAATGAAACTTACCTAATGTGAAGTTGCCTGAATTTGAAATAATTTTTTAAATAAATTGTGATCTCCCAGGGAACCCCTAGTGATCTCTCGTGGAACCCTAGGATTCCATGGAACCCCGGTTGAGAAACCATGGGCCAGTGCAATTAGCCATTGAATTAGAAACTTGAGTATCGGGGAAAAATGGTCTTAGATATTATGTTTGGGAATTCAGCGGTTAAAATTAAGGTTTTCAAGCAAGAAACATTGTTGGCAAGCTTTAAAGTAGAATATAACTAAATGACTCCAGTAAGTTATTTTTTTTTCTATGAACTATATTTCACTGCAATGAAATACAGTCATAGCTGATTGTAGCATTTGTTAAAAACCATAAAGGCTAGTCACTTAATGAATAAATTGAATGAGAGCTTTTCACCACAATGGATCTTCTATCTATTTATAATGATAGTTGGCATTGTAAATTAGGTTTTATGGTTTTATGGTTTTAAATTGTTTATTTTGTTGTAAACCGCCCAGAGTCCCCCTTTGGGGGGAGATGGGCGGTGACAGAAATTTGAAATATAAATATAAATAAATAAAGGTTATCTGAAAAGATTCCAGCACCACCAGATTTTCAACCTGTAACCAGTACCTGCATTTATCAGATGAGGGGAAGCCCTGGCCACAAATTATGCAGATTTTACAGTAACACAGGGTTCTTGAGGTAAGCAAGTTCAGTATGTTTAGAGAAGGTTGCTGACCTAACATAACATGTATAAGACTAATAAAATGATTTTATTTGGCTCAAAAACCAGTGTCATTTCTTGCTTTTCCCAACCTTATATCCACATGTATTGGATTACAGTTCCTATCATCCATGGCCATCAAGGCCAAATTACATCCTGAGGATTCCTGGTTGGGAAAAGCCATCTTATAGGAACCCTATCTGATACTATCAGAAGCAAGGCCAGGATTTGTCCTTATTATCACACTGTCCCAAGGCACCTTATGAACTTCCGCCATAAATAGAACATTGTATATAGCAACTATTACTATTCATTTACACAAGAGAAAGGGGCAAACTTGATCAGACAAGTGAAGAGAAGAGCACAGAGTGAAAACAAACCTGCTGTTCTGGCCATGAGGCCTCACTTATTTTATTTATTAAATTATTTTATAGTTACAGCAGTAAAAATTATCAACAGCATTATTGCAATTTTGCATCTAACAGTTTTCATAGCTGATATTTATAATAACAAAATGCCTGTCAACATATAAGTGGGAGTTTTGTTTCTGTCTTGGTTAGACTCAGAGCAATTGGTGTGACTTCAGAAAGCAAAGCAAGAGAATCATCGCTATAAAAGTATGGCAGAACAACAAACTTGTAAATGTAACTCCCCCAAACCTATGGTAAGAAAGGTGTTAAAAAACAGACACATTAAAAATGTAAATGGGGAAAGCTATTAAATATTAGCTTACTTGTCTTGGAATTGATATTTAACGAGCACTTAAAGAGCAAGGATGTAAAAGTACGAAGCTTGGGAAGAGTGAAAGACCTTCCACATACAAACATCACAGAACATTTAACAGAGCCCTTCATTTCTCACCAGATCAAATAACCTATACAGAGCATAAATAAATGGGGTCGCTATTGGAAAGAGAAATCGCATGATGAAATTATAAAGAGGAAATAACCTGCCCCTTTATTAACCTGATTTGCCCTAAGAGAATGCTATACAAATCTGCCACCTTTATTCTTTTAATACATGGCATAATACATATTAAAAAGATTGCATGCCATGAAAGCTGTACCTAAATTTCAGATACTGACATCAAATATAAATAAGTCTCATTAAACGAAAAAAAGGAGGGAAGTGCCCCCAATGAGGAACGTCACACCCACCATAAGCAGCACCATTGCAGTGAAATTCCTCTGTCTCAACAGGCACATTAGTACAAATTCATCCCACAGCTTTGTTTAAATGTCAGCGATTATGTTGTCTAGCTCTCAGGTCAGAGACTCGTTCCAGTTCATGTTATTTCTCAAAGCAAAGCACGAGGACCTTGTCAACAAGTCCCAACCCCAGCGCAGCTTTTTGTAACCAAAGCAGATACCACTCTAGTCCCAACAGTGCGATCCAGTTGCCTCCGAGAAGCCAAGAATTCCTCTCGTCCTCGTCCTCCAGCACCACTGCCTCTGAACATGGAAGCTCCATTTGGCTTGCCACAGCTAAGAAACCCCACTTCCAAGCCACTCCCATGTGTGACGGAGGGAAAATTGAAGGACTCCCCCAAGAACTGAAATCTCCCCCTTCCCTCGGGAGAAAAGGCAGCCTGTGACTCCAGGAATTGATTCCCGTCTTTCGCCAGCAAAACCTGACGCTCAACCAGACACTTACCCGCTCCCGCCTGCGGGACCGCCGCGGAAAACAGTCCGCCGCCTACTAGAATCCCCTTTACCCCAATTCCAAATCTCAAACGCCGCCACTTCCGCCCTCGGCTTCTTTTCAGCTTCTTCCGCTTCCACTAGAAGCTCCGCATTGCTAAGGGTTGTTTTCTACTTCCTCTCTCTTCCTGACAGGCTATCTCGTTGGCCAATCAAGAGAAAGAATTCGAAGCCCCTCCTTTTCATTCCGGGCTGGTGATGTCATTCGAGAGGGTGGGAAAAGCGATTGCAAAGCGGGTGCGGCCAAGAATAACGAGCATTAGTTGAAAGGAGGGGCGTTATCACCGGTTAGGAATATACTCGTGTGTCGGAAGCCCAGGAAAGGTCCAGATGGGGCGTAATATAACTCCCATTACATTCGACTGCAATGGATGGGAATGATGGGAGTCATACTACATCCCAATATAGTGCTATCGAATTGGAGAGCGCCTGGTTGGAGAGACCGCCCGATGTGGATCAATATTATGTCTTTATCTTCTTGTATTGCATATAGGGGGAAGGTGGAATAGAATTTGGAGGAAACATTAGGTAACAGTAAACATTTAACTTTTAAAAAAATCCACTTTGGGAGGGATGTAGCTCCCCCAAGTACTTTTTTAAAAATCTGGCATTTCCCGATTAATGTAAGATATAATTTCAAATATGTTGATTTTTGTCATTACCTTAAAGTTGTTAATAATTTATATATGTTTGTTGCAATGCCTGCCTTATGGAACAGCCTCCCGCCTAAGATCCGGAGGACACCTATCTGTAGTCTACTGGAAGGCTGTGAAGACTTGGCTCTTCCCCCAGGCTTTGGACTGGGATGTTAGTTGAGCCAAGTATAGGTGCAGCTCTGTGGTGAGCACCTCTGCTATTGTTTTATGGCTATTTTAAGCTTATTTGGATTTGTGTTTTGAGGTTTTATATATAGAGAGGGGGGGGAGGGAGAGAGAGAGAGAGAATTATTAAGATGGGCAGCCATATCTCTAAATAAATATTTATTCCCAGAAGAGTGACATATGAGGGCTTCTAAGCATAGAGCCCCCCTCCCTGAATATATATAGTTTTTCTTTCTCCAGTTGCAATGTGCATCTCTAGGTTCCTGTTTAATTAGAAAGTAAGCGTGTGCCCCTCTCTTTACTCCTGTGCTGTCCAATAATGTATTTTAAATTGCAGTACTATCCCTATTTCATTGCAGGTGGATTACAAGAAAGCTTTTGTAATGCTGTATGTTTTAATCAGTTCAACAATACAAGAACATTTATATCACACTTAACAACTCTTTTGTGAATGGACACTCTCAATAGGCAATTATTGCTGTATCTTCTGGTCTAGTGGCTAAGGTGCTGGGCTGGAAACCAGGAGACTGTGAGTTCTAGTCCCACTTTAGGCATGAAAGCCAGCTGGATGGCCTTGGGCCAGTCACACTCTCTCAGCCCAACAAACCTCACAGGGTTGCCTGTTGTGGGGAAAATAGGAGGAGGAAGGAGTTTTGGGTATGTTCGCTGCCTTGAGTTATTTATAAAACTAATAAAGGTGGGATAAAAATAAAATAAATAAATTTCATTTTCTACTTGCCTTACTGTTTATGTTCCCACCCATCCTATTAAGGATATATATACTTGTTTCCTAAGATAATGCTGCATGGGTCTGATAAAACTAGGCTGAAATTCATAAATACTTAGGTGATGAAAATGTATAGTTCTTCACTTATCAGCAGGATTATTATGTTTAATTCAACAGACTAACACTATTAGCCCTCTTTTGTTGTTGTTGTTGTTTATTCGTTTAGTCGCTTCCGACTCTTCGTGACTTCATGGACCAGCCCACGCCAGAGCTTCCTGTCGGTCGTCAACATCCCCAGCTCCCCCAGGGACGAGTCCGTCACCTCTAGAATATCATCCATCCATCTTGCCCTTGGTCGGCCCCTCTTCCTTTTGCCTTCCACTCTCCCTAGCATCAGCATCTTCTCCAGGGTGTCTGGATACTATTAGCCCTCTGGATACTATTAATCCTGCAAATATTAGAAAAGAAAATGATGTGGTGCCAATAGTTTATCAAGTAATCATGATTTAAGAAAAAACAACGTATATTTCAGTTCTTCATCTTACAACATACACGTATGTGTGTGTGTGTATGTGTACACATACAGGTACAGTGTCCTATTTGTATTTGGTGCAATTGGATTGTATTTTAGTAATTAGCTGTCACTCACTGAATGACTGATTTGCCATATTTAAGGGGCTTCTCTTCAATGTAGGTCTTCTGAGAATATGTAATGAAACAAAACCAGTAGAAGTCCAACCTAAAGGATTTTCCTTTGCTTAGTGAAAAATTAGATAATTTCACATTGTAGAAGTTTTATATTTAATATGAAAGGCCTGGGTGAATAATAAGGCTTTGAACTAGCATTGAAAAGATGACAAAGAAACTGAAAAGACTCTCTGGTGGTGAGGGCTGGGTTATTATTCCATAGGAGGGTTGTTACCAGGCCTTTTTCTTACGTCCCCGTGATTTTATTTGGAGTTGGAGCATATGGAACACAGCTCCTGAGGAGGAACTGGGTAGGAGGCAGTCTTTCCATTAAGATGGTCCTAAGCTGTGATATTAAAAGTGCACAGCCTGAAGCCTAAGACTCTGTGTGGCCCATGAAAGCCTGGAATGCAACCCCCAGAATCCTTCCAGTTGTCATTTTTAATTACATTTTAAGTACATAATTATGTTTAAATTTGGGGCTGGCCTGACCCACTTTCTATAATATCCAAGTATTCAGTCACTGACTAAGGGCATTTGCATGAAGATACTGGATTTGCTGCTCATATTGCATACACACCCCTGTGCACATCTCCCACTGTTGGGCTCCATCTTCCCCGGTGTCACCTAGTGTTCCATCCAACTAGCCTACCGGAGGGTGCAAAAAACTGGCCACAGTGCTGCCCACTCACTATCCTCATTCTTCTCTCACTACATTTGCTTTCCATGGCAGGAGGAAAATGTTTAAAAGACATCAGCTGGACACTCTATAGGAGGAGTAGCAACTCCCCTTTTGAGCAGCTGGGGTGGAGAAGGGATGTGGTAAGACACCATCTTGCCTTGCCTGTAGGAGGATGGGGGAATTCGCTAATGATGAAAAGCAGGAGTTCTCATCAATGGGAAACACTGCAAAACTGCAGCATTTCTCTGAAAAGGAGTTGAATTGGTAATGATTTGGCTTAGCTTCCTAAATTGCATCCCAGGGCTATGATGTCATAACAGACAAAGCAAGTCACTGCCTATCTCAACTGATGCTGCTCCTAAGTTTGGAAGGGGTGAAAGTGTGGCCCTTGGTCCAAACAAGTTCACTGTACATATTCCTCCGTTTAGAACTCTAAATAAAGTAGTCTGGAATTGACTGAAAGCTACTTTGGTGGATAGAGCACCGGAGTAATTGAAAAAAATGCCTTTATTCTTTATATCTGGGTTCTCTATCAATGTCCTTATGGGCATCAGTGTGCCAATAGACTCTTGGTAATCACCTTCCAGGTTTCACGAGCCACCTAACTTTGTTAGTTTTCTGCTTGGCCATCTGAACAGGACAAATAGTTTGTGTGTGGTCAAACATTCCCTTCCCCCTATGTCAACTATAGCACCGATAATATGCTCTCAAAATTCCCGATGTGCCCACTGGCCAAAAAGGTTGGACATTTGTGTCTTATATCTTTCTTAAAGTCTTATGGGAGCTGAGAAACAGCCCTTGTTTCCTTTTGTTGATTTGTATTTAGTAGACGATTGTATGAATAAAATAATAACATGCATACATATTAAAACTTGCTTGCCTTAAAGGAGATTGGATTTAATCCATATTTATTTCCATGTAGTTCATGAATGTTTTTCACACATATATTTGATTTTGTAATCCAATCTAAAAATAAAGTTTATTTATATAAAATATTTATAGACCTTTTCCGAATGAATTCTCCATCTTTAATAATAGAAAAATGGGCTGGTGACTTGTTATTTATTTGAAAGTAATTTAGACCATAGACCATCTTTGGCTGTGTTCTCCTGACACACCAGTGGTTATTTGAGCAATAGTCTATTCAGTTACTTCAATGTTCTTGCTCTGGATGACATGAGGCATAAACTGACCACATGAACTTTTTAATCCAACATGCTAAACCTAAACTAAAATATGGTTGCTTTATCATGGTTTAGTGTGCCCTGTGAATGCAGCCATTAACTTTAAGAACAAACTCAAGTGACAAGGACCAGTAGATTTGGAGCTAGTAGGAGGCCACTGAGAAATGAAAAGGAAGTACAGAATGCCATGGGAGTCTCAGGTTTTTCAGTGCAACAGATCAGTCTATTGTAGCTCTCTTTCTGTTACACAAATGTGCACACAGCATCTCACAAAGCGAGACAGAGTCCTTTATCTCTTAGAGTTGAGCTCCACTTCTGGTGATTAGCAGTTGGATAAGATAATAAGCAGTTGGCATATAGATTTCTCCCATCAAAAGATTAGTGTTTCCAATTTTGTGGCCCTCATTGGTGCTATTTTGCAACTGACCTGCAGAGGTCGTTTCAAGGCAAGGAAAACATCTTTGTTCTTGCTAGCTTCAAAATAAAATAAGTTTAGCTTGCCTACCACACCCTCTGCCCTAAAAACTGTTGTCCCTGGTCTCAGGTACAGAAACTGCTTCAGAGTATAGTGCTTCCCATTCCCTGGGAGCTGACAATCCTCTGTAGGGCCAGAGGTAATGCTTATTCTGTTAGAGCACAGAACATACTACAAATAAATGACACTGAATGGATTATACATACCGATAGAATTAATTCAAGCAATGATATGTTTCTGTTTGCTGCAATTCTTAATTTTTGGCCTTTCTGTTTATGTATGCATGTATGTAAATATATGTTCAGGTCATTTCGTTTCCTGACTAAAGAAGCAGCTGATTTTTTTTTAAAGAAATATGTTGACATTGTGTATACCTTTGGAAAAATACTGATGGATGAGTTCAGAACCAGCTGCTGGCATCACGTAACCACAATGCCTGCTCTCTGGGGTAGGTGATGAAATGAAATGCCCCTTCAGGTCTTATTAGGAAGAAAGCAGGCCAGTGTTGCCAAGGAAAAGGCAACTGTGCTTCTGGTTGCTAGGAGATGTGGGTCCTATCATGGCAACAGGATTGAATCCCAGGGAAAAAACTAATCAAGGGGATGTGTATAATGGACAGGAGGAACACAGTTGTAATGGGACATCTAACCGGCCCCTCCCCCTCTTCTAACCTGGTCACTACAGAACTTGACAGTGGCCAACAAAGCAGTGGCAACAGTTGCCATAGCAACAAACATGCTGTCTTAGATGCTCAGCTGTGCAAGACTACAGTGGTACTAGGACAAGGAAGAAGAATGAATATAGTGAAATTGGGAGTTTTTAAAATCAGAATCTCCTGGTCCTTTCTTCAACAGAGATAAGCCTGAAACTTATTATCTCATTATTTCCTGATGGCCCTCACAATGATACTGTATAACAGGGGCATAAAAGAAATCAGGAAATAATCAGAGGCTCATCTGCTTTGAAACTGGCAAAGACAGCCTTTTGTCTCCTGATCACCAGCATTTAGGTCTTGACTCAGAGCTGGAGTCTATTTACAGTATTCCAGTATGTAAACATATCTGTGCACATGCTCTCAGTGGGAGACAGCCACACACTTGCATACCTATTTTGAGGTTAATGTGTATAGGGGATTCAGCAGCCTGGTTGTGGCATATTAGTAATAATGCTTACTTTTCTTTCTTACAAATTGAACACTTAACAAGCACAGAGTCAGTTTCCTTGAGATACTGTCAGCTCCTATCTAGGAGTTAGAACACAGATTGTATATACCATTATAAATTCCTCCTGATCAGGTATGAACCTTAGCACCTTTTGGTAGAAAAAAATGTGTCTCTAGCATGTCTCCTTCCTGGTGTCTGGCTCACTCACATGGTTCATACATTGCATGAAGCCAGAATGATTTTTTTGTTTGGTTGGTTGGTTTGTTCAGGGCCGCAACTAGGGTCTGTGTCACCTGGGGCAAATATGGATTCCGTGCCCATTTTGGTGCCCCACCAGTGCGGTGCCCAGGGCACATGCCCCGGTTGCCCCCCCTAATTGGGTTTGTTTAGCACAATATATGATTCCAGCAATCTTGATTTCTCCATAGTTTATGGTTTGTTATTTGGGTTTTGTGCTTGTGTGTGCATTCTAAGTCTGGTGGTTGCAGTATTAACACACAGAGAAGCAGTGGAGAGAGAAAGTCCCTCACATTTAAAACTCAACATTTATTAACCCATGGAGAAATTAAGAGGTTCATGCCATATGGGATGTTAGATTTAAGAGGAATGCATCCGTTCTTTTGAAGGAGCCCCTTCAGATGCTGGTTGGCCCTGATAGCATCTGGCAGGCCAAAGACTCCCTTGCTTTGAAAAAACTTCATGATTCCTTGAAAAGTGCAGTTGAAATCTTTGCAGGGTTTGTCCTGGGTAAATGCATTTCAGCAGAAGGTAGAAGTTCACATACCCTCACTTGCACCTTTTTTACAACATTAACAGGAAAAAAAAAAGAAGTGGAGGAAAACAAAAACAAAAAAACTCAATAGAAAAAAACTTTGGTTCTTAAATAGCAGGATTGAAAACACATACACATGTGCTTATGTATAGCAGATATAGCCAAGTTCTTTGGGGAAGGGAACAGCAAACTCAAGAAATGAATTTGACCCACAAAAAAATCTCTAGCAGTTGATCCTCATTTGAATCCACCTGGAGAAGTAGCTGTACCCTGAACTGACTTGAGGCTTCAGGCAGTGAATTTGAGGTACCATTCAGGGTGGCAGTGGGGGCATTGCTGACTCATAGACTATAATCCATTGGAAGTTCTTCCATCCAAACCTCATCAAAATGAATGTTGACTGCTCTAGCGTTATTCTTGTACAACTCACATTAGTTTCAATGAGGCTTGCACAGGTAAATTTCCTGGTGGATTATATGACATGTTAAGTAGAAGAGTGAAGGTCCCATTTAGACTCTCACTGCTTTGGATCGGTCCTATAGTCCCTTAATTCACATATGTGCAAGCGTTTGTGTATGTATGTTGTAACATATCCATTGACCAATGATATTAGACTGAAGGGTTTGAGGATAAATAGAGTATAACCATTCTGAATCTGGCAACACCATTTATAACATTACTGTCTTCAAAATGCATCTACAAGATTTATGAATCAATGGTTGTATAACTGTTTTTTAAAAGTAACTTGAAAACCAGAATGTTTCATTCTCATGTGAATAATGTCCTTTTCCAAAGGAATAACTTTTAAAAAGAAATACGGTAGTAATAACAATATATGCATTTTAAAAAACAGGAAGTTTGGTGCTGGCGGCTGTGGAGTCCTACGCACCAAATATCCTAAAGGAAGAAGTTGTGGCAAAAGGCTCCTTGGCATCAGTGAAAGCTCTCTGGACTAGAGCGGAAATAAAAGTTTGTTTGTGAACAGCCCTGTCCTGAACAGGTGGGGAAAGAGTTTTTGGGGGAAAGAGAGGTGACAGGATATAACATGGGTGAGCTTGAATGAGAAGTCGTATTAGTTGTCTGCCCAGAGTGGGGATCACAATGTTCCTTGTCAGCCTGAGGTTGTTCCGTGGGACTTACAGAACCACAAGAGGTGGATCCCCTCCTCTTCTGGGGCTCTAAGAGTTCCATGTCCTGGGAGGCAGTGGAAGGCAGAGAGCTGGTGAAGGCAGAAAAGTCCAGGCTCGAGGATGCTGGAAGGCTGGGGAGCATAGGCAAGGAGGAGGCCAGAAGGCTATGGGGTGGCAGGGAAACTGAGGTCCGAGATGAAGGCAACCTGCTGACAGGAGACAAGGAAGGCGAGGTCTGCTCACAGCTGTGAAGACAGACTGAGGTAGGGTTGGAGGAAGACTGAGTGGCAAGCTGGCCCTGAAGAAGGCTCATGAGATGCTGTAACTCTTGGCTGAGTTGAGAAACTTCCCGGTTCAGGTTGTTGATCTATAGGGAGGCAAGAAAAATAAAGAGAAAAGGAACACCACCTAGAATTTTTTGGGAAATGGCATCAAGCATTCTTACAATATGGTATATTGGAATGACTATTTCCATACAGCATACAGTGGAGGATAACTAGTTTGCCTGAAATCCTTATATATTTAGGGTAGAATATATTCTTCACTGTTACATTACAGCAGCTCTGCAATCTATCATGAGCTTGCACGCTCATCTCTTGAGTCAAGAGGGAAGGCCACTTCCGAGCTTAGCCACATGATTGTGCTGAGCCCTTTATTTTTCATCCTCAGTTTCTTCCTTCTTGATCAGTGAAATGGAGCAGCTGCAGCTGATCTTAGGAGTAAAAGTAACTACTTGAAAAGCAGAGAAAAATTACACTAGTGATCCAGTCCTATGATTCCTTTCTGGATATGTTACAATTTTACTTTGTTCTTCTACATTTCTTACATTGCATGTAGGTCTTACCCCCTGTCATATCTTATTTATCACTGACAAATGTAAGATTTTATTTATGCATACTTACATATATAGAAACCAGGGCCACAACTAGGGGGGCGGCAACCGGGGCATGTTCCCCGGGCGCCATGCTGGTGGGGCACCAAAATGAACGCTGGGGGGGCACCAAAATGAGTGCTGGGGGGGGCGTCAAAATGGGCGCGGAATCCATGTTTGCCCCGGGTGACACAGACCCTAGTTGTGGCCCTGACAGAAACTCACGTCTCTATGTATTCATTTAATAGTATAATAATAGGTAGAATTCTAGCACTGTATTTTACTCCTGAAGTATTTTTATTAATTTAGTCATTTACTCACTTAGGTTCTACTTTTAACATCCCACTATCCATAATTATTGTATTGTACTGCAACAAATGTCATATGCACTCCTGTTGACATGTTAGAAATGCTTCCGATCTTAAGGCATTTTACTGTACTTCTAGATAATCTCCAAGCTTTCTTCCCTATGTTGTGGCTTCCCGCTCTTTGTTTTTTTACTCTTTTATGATGTCGACAGTTTAATTTGCTAGTTAGTGACTATAATAAAGATAATCATCTATAGATATATGTTTCTTGTCCTCCAACCTTCTTTCTTTTAACAGGTTTCAGTGGGAGGCAGATTTGATCAGCTCTCTTCCTTTCCTTCCTCTCGTGATCAAACCCAACCCACACAGCATCCCTATCCATTTTAGCCAAAGGCACCATCTTGAAATGAAAATATAATATAATGGTTAACAAATACTATACAGTAAAGGCAAGTACCTCTGAGCATGTATCAAGTACCCTTTCCATACTCAAACAGTCATCAGTTAATCTCCCTGCAGAGTGGGGTTTCTTTCCAAAAAAAATGACAGGTTTCCCATACTGCACATAACTGTTCAAAAATTAAATACTGCCTTTACCTGGCAGCATAATCAATTGAGAGGGACAAACTTTAAAATAACAGCTGATGATATTAAGGCCTAGATCTAATCAACTCAAACAACTCCTTTCACTGTTAGGGATGCTGAATGCATAAAAAATGTTCTCCCTTATTTTGCCACTTGCACCCGACTATCCTCTGCAACAGTCCCAGCAGCTCAGTGCATAGGGGATAGGGGAGGCACCAATTGAGAGAAAGAAATGGGGTGTTGTGGGGCCATTAGTGCCAATGACAATCTTCACGTTCAAAGTCCAGTAAAGGACTCACATAGTGAGTGAGTCACATTTTAAAGTTATGTGATTTTAGAATTCTAGACTTGGATTTCTGTTTATGTCATGCTCCGTTCTGATGTCTCTAGGGCAATTATGGACAAAGAAACCCACAGGAAGGGACCCTAGAAGGGAGGCCTGGTAAGGAAGTGCTGCCCAAGCTGAGTTTCTCCATAGAATGGAGAAGAAGACAAAGGCAACTTAGAAAGATGATGGGGGGAAAAAAGGAATGGGCAGGCTCTGTTGCTAGGCAATTGTCACCAAATTTAAATTTTAAATTAAATTTTAATTTAAACTCTTACACCCACAGTCAGAAACGCCAACACAGGGGCTGCATATGCAACTTACACTCTCATCTTTCTTCATCCTGCCAGGGCAGAAACAAATGTAACTGAGCCAAAAAAAACAAGTGTTGGACACAAGGAGTAATCTTTGGGGAGCATTTATCTTTTCCACAGCTTCAGGCATGGAGTGAGTGGGAAGGAGGAGGAAGGACCTCAAATCAGGGCCAGCCTTGCCATTAGAGAGAAGGAGGCAACTGTCTCAGGTGGCAGATGCTGAGAAGCAACAGTGGCAAAAACTGCTTGGTTGTGCTTAATTTATTAGCTATCTGTCTCTGTCTGAGTACTGATCTCTCTGCCTCTTGGCTTGCCCTCCTCTATTCAGCTGATCTACTATATGCAGGCTGGCCTACTATATTCACTCTCATATCACTGGTACTAAACTAAGATTCAACTGGCAATTCACTTAACTTCCGTAATGTGAAACAGGGGAAGGTGCATAGCAAAAGATCTTGGATCTGTCCTGTATCAGGCCAACATTTAACCAAATTAAGCAATTCTAACAATGCCAAAATTTCAGTGAAAGAGATACTAAACCTGAACCTGTCTGGAAACACATCTGAACTCCAATATATAAGGATGCCCCTGTAATTCCTTGGATGGCAAGGTAAATGCACTTTGCACATATTCAGAGGTATTTTCATTTCACATGTAACTTTGTACTTTCTATAGCCAAACTCTGACACAATAAATAGATGCTAGGATGGAGCTCTAGTGAGTCTCTCCACAAATTACAGCTTGTGTCCTACCTCTTGATTCAGCCTTCTGATGTTCTGCTTTACCTCATCAGTTTCTGTAGCTAACATGGGATTGGCTGGTTCTGTCCCTGTGAGAAAATCCAAGGGAATGGGGGAAGTGAGTAAAAATATTCATAGGCTGGTTTCTAAGCTATCCCTAATACCAGGTTCATACTAAGGTGGCCATTTATGTATTGCTGAAAAAGGAATATGTAAGCCAAACAAGAAAACAAAAAAAAAGGGGGGAGGGGGTCAGATATCATTTATACTGAAATACAACGTATCTCCTCGTAGTGCAAAAGTAGATCCCTAGATTTCTTTCTTTATACTGAAATGGACATCTAAACATGGGTTGTATATATTTATATTTATATTTATATTTATATTATATTTCTGTGCTAATTCTTTTTTAATAAAAAAAATGATGCAGCAAGAAAACATAAGGCTTACACAGGAGGTAAGCCTTTTTTTTTTTTGGATGGCAGCATGTCAGCTTTGGAAGGGATTTGCAGGAATGGATATTCCTCTATTCAAAATCTAAATCTCTATGCAGAGAAGAGAATGTTACAGAGCCAGTTTCCTTTCTGATGGAGAACTGAAGTTTGGGTGGGAGAGAGATAGAAGAGCTTTCAGTCATGTGAGCCTCCTCCTGCAGCAAAAAGTGATACAGGCTGGACAGAAGATTCAGTCTTTGCAAAGAAAATCTGGATTCCACAACCCCCATGTACATTATGTCAAGCAGGTCAATCTGCATACCTGGATTTCACTTCTTTAATGGGGAGGAGTCAAGATCATGCTGGCTGGGGACTCATAGAAGTAGAAGTTCAATATGTTTAGAGGGCACCAGGTTAGGTCCAATATGTTTAGAGGGCACCAGGTTAGGTCCAATATGTTTAGAGGGCACCAGGTTAGGGGAAAGCAAATCTAGTTTATAGCAATTTATTACTACTTATATTCCCTATTTCTCCTGGTGGGAAATGCTAGGCTAACTTGGCATTATATCCTATTTTATAGAGGATAAACGTCTGCCTGATGACTTCTTCTATTTCAAGAACAATTTAATCTAAATCCCATTTAAAGATAAAGAACCTAGAAGAGAGAACAGAAGTGCTGAAGTTGCCTATCAGTAGTGAAGACCTAGACCACAGACTGAATATAGATGTGTAGATCATATGTTCATAGTTTTCCTTATTATGCACTGCAGTTCAGTTTAAATTATTTCTCACTGCAAACTGGTATATCCTTTTGGCATTTCCATTTATTTATTCTACAATTTCTTGGAACTGACTAAAGGTATAAAAGAGTTCAACAATGTTAGTCAAGAGTCCAACAGTACTAGCCTGCAAAGTAGCATTCCCAAAGTAAAGAACATAAATAATGTATCCTTGCATACCCACACCAGACACTTGTGAAACAGACTTCAGACAACTTTATTAGCTATTTTCAAGCCATTGTTCTACAGCCCCAACCTGAGCATATGGGGTAATTCGTATCAATTAGCCCTACCCATTAGTGCTTATTTAAACTTGAAAACTGCCAGTACCATTCAGCCATTGAAAAGGCATTGCTAAAGCTTCTTGAGTTCCAGCTGATCTCTAGTTCTAGAAATGTCACTGGCCTATTAGTGCCAATTAGCAAGCAGACTATACTGTATAACAGAAGTCATCTGGCAACACTGCCCACTGCAATTTTGGTTATTATTTTTGTATTTCATTTAATAATAGTAACTTAGAAACAAAATCAGAAGGGCTACAAGGATGAAATAATTCATGAAAGCTTTTTCTCACCAAAATGTAAGAACAGTGATATATGAGATTTTTCCTGGCCTGCTATTTAAATCAAGAGAGCTCACTCTGGGACTTGGAACTTGACATAACTTTGACAAAGAATCAGATAGGAGCACAAGACTGAAAAACCAGTGCAATATTCAAATTATGGGGAAGAACTTCGGGTGGCTCTAAATAGGACCCTTTTCTCCAAACTTTCTTGAAATTCACGAATATGCACACCCTACTCTGAGGTTCTTTAGGACAGCACAAACAATCAGAAAATGTTCCCCTAATTAGAAACCATAATCACAAGAAGAGGGTAAAAAATACATTTATATAAAAACAAATATTATGCAAATAATAAACTCTTTAAGCCTACTGTTTAAAATATGTAATTTCATCAACCAGATGCCTTTTGATAGATCTGACAGAGCAACTGATGCTGATCAAAAGGCTTTGGTGCTTATATAACAATGAACATGGAAATAGAAGTATTCTTTTTCTATAAGGCTTGCCATAAGGAGTTACTGACCAGTATTGCTGAGTTCCATACATAAGAACGGAGGAGAAAGAGGACCACTTTTGGCTATTGCCACTTACAGTACGTTGAAGTCTAATTAATGGGTAAGCCTTGATGGAGGTTTGTGGCTGGGGAATAGAGGATTGGGTTGTCTGCTTTTGTCAATTTTATTTTCTACATGATTAGTTCATTTATAATGATCATCCATGAAAATTGTTTGGCAAGAATAGTTCTTCAATTCACATTTTATATAAAATCCAAAAGGTTTGGGTCACATATTTGCTGCTGCAGTTTGATATTTGTCAGTTTCATTTGATTTTGTTTTGTAAGGATACTGACAAATATGTAGAATTCAGCTTTCTAATTACCCCTCATTTTTAATATTAAGCCCAAAAGGTTTTTAGCTTGCATTAATGCATTTTTAAGCATGACTATCATTTTTCTTCCTGTTTTTGTTGTTCACAATAGCAGCAAACACAGAGAGTTAGCTGAATAAGTCAAGTACAATTGGCTGTATAAGCCTTTGGTTTCTCCCTTTCCAAGCAAATGAATGTCTAGAAAGTCTTCAATTACTTATAGTTCTCTGTTTTGTCAGATCTGTGAAGCAGTGCTGAAAAGATTCAAAATCAGCCAGATTCGGACAACCCATTGTCCATCCAGTTCCAATTTTGTCCCACCCACCCAACTGCCGTCAAGATTACCCATCATAATTTGGTGGAAAATCACTGATTTTCAGTAGGATGATTTTTCACATTTGTAGGGGCTAAAATAGAAGTGTTAAGGCTTTGCTAGTCTAAATGCCCTTATGGCATTTAGGGCCAAGTATTTTCACCCGATACACTCCACCTCTGGTGACAATACAAGATCAGTACTATGTTTCCTGAAAACATTGGAGGCCAAACTTTAGAAAGAAAAAAAAATACAAACCCAGCCCCGCCCCACCCTAAATTTGCCCATACCCATCACATGGATGATTCCAGATTTTGGGATCTTAGCATTGCTAATCAAAATCATCTATATAGACAATATGTTTTTTTCTTCTTAGTGGATTTGGGAATGGGAGGAGTTAATGAAAAAGAAAGATGAAAGGTGATTGGGAAAACATGGGAGATTTACAAAAGGAAATTATGTTTTCTGAACTCATTTAAAATTCTGTGATTGAGCTAGGACAGATGCATGTTAACAGCCTAGTCCAGAAATGATCCATATTTAGAGGTTATTTTAATAATTAGGCTGTTTCCAAAGTTATTGACTGTAGTTTCTCAAATTAGCTTCAGTTTACTTAATTGAATACTTCCTCGTGTGTCCTCACCAGCAAAAGAAAAGGCAAAAGAATACAGTCAAACTGTTCATATCTCTTTAAAAAAAAATCTGAACTTGTCTAACTAATATATTGTACAACATTTCTTCATTATTCTAATACCCTGTCCTTTGTGTATAGGTTCATGTATTATTTCCCAAAGGCAAGCACATTTTGAGATGCAACATTTTTGCAAAATCTGAGGCTTCCCAACATTATGCTGAGCCTTCACAAGTAAACTGCCAAAATACAGTTACATAAAATCAAGCTTAGAGGGGACTAGTTTTAATCTGATTACTTGAAAATGAGTTGTGGTGGTGTTCTTTTGAGCTCAGTAGAAATAATCAATAATCTACAAGTCACTTTTTAAATGAGTATTGATGGTGAATGGATAAGTAGCTTCTAACCTGTAAAGAATCTGTAAAGACCCTCTCCTCAGTTGTCAAGGTTACCTGATATCGTAGGGTTCTGCACCAAACTCTGCTGGGGTTGTTCCATGTTAAAACTAAATGTTTGTGTCTCTGATGCTCCGCTGTCATCTTCAATGCCATCAACAATTCTAGAACAGGGAAGCAAGCAAGAGCTATTGGACAAAAAATAAAGCCTCTGCATTCAGAAGCTCTTTCTCTATGAACTAGAAGTTGAGAGTAAAGAACACAAGCCACCTTTCTCCATTATGTCCTGTGAGTTCCCTATGGCAACTTGTGTTCTGCCCTTGTGGACAAAATGAACAAGACTGATTTGCAACTCTGATCTGCATTGCTAAACAAATGGATAATATATTATCCAAACCTGCATAATATACAATCCACTGAGGAAAAATTACCTATTCATATGTGGGCAATTTAAATGTGGGCATGCATACACAAACCCACATATATACATACACATATTTGTATACACACACACACACACACACAGATGAAAAACTATAATCCAGGCAATGCTGGCCAAAGATATTTGATGCATGTGGCAGAAAATCCAAATGGCACAATCACCTTCTCCTGCTAATTAAAGTGGAATGTGACCTAAAGGACTTGATCAGGAATGAAATCAACAGGAGCTACACAGGAGCACCTAATCATCCTTGGCCGATTTCAAAAAGCTAAGCAAAAACAGAGACGGCTAGTACTAGACTGGAAACCACCAGGGCTGTAGCTAGACTGGGAAGTTAAAAAAATATCTTTGAAGCAGACAGTGGCGAACCACTTCCATTCTGTTGCCAAGAAAAGTACATCAGCATATCCATCAAGCCACCAGGAATTAAGTTTGATTCAAGGAAGTTCTCATCTGTACCTTAGAGAATGATATACCAGGGGTATGCATGGCATTTGGCCAGATCACAAATTTTGACAGCCACATTTTTAGTAGGCTCCCTCCAGATCCAACTCTGAACTTTCCTGATGCTTTGTTAGTGATCTAGAAATTTGAACAGAAACAGATCTGAAAAATAACACCTTTTCTGCTAAGCTGCTCATATAAGGAAAATGTCCCAATCAGAAGTGGAAGAAGGCAGAAGAGGGTGGTGTATTTCCTTGAGTAAGCTAAGTTATAAATGAGTTTATGAGGGCTCTCCAGTCAACCTGAGTGTTCTTTATGAGTTCTATCAGCTTGATTGAAATGTGCCATTTTCATATAAACTGCCAACTAAAACCATAGAAATGGGAAATGATAAAACCCTTCCCACTATATACGATTACTGTACTTCGTATACAAACAACAACATCTTCTGAAATTTTGAAGGCTTCTTAGGGCTACTTCTGTCATATTTCATTCTCATAACAATCTTTCCCCCAAAGTTGCATGAGAGTATTCTCTTTCGATAACCCCCTCCTAACTGTAAAACCCGCTTTTTCATAAAAGACCTTGAACCTATCCAAATTAATCTTGACAAGCTTGATCCTTGCAGAAGGGGGCAACTATGCCTGTAAATTTCTTCCAATTCTGCTAAAAAAATGTAGGTAGCACCCTTTAAAAAAATAAAATAAAAATTGAAATGCAGTTAGTACAAAAGCCCTTTCACCTATTTATCTGTCATTTGGCATTCTACATCTCTGGAATGATTTTCCCTAGAAATTGAAATCAGTTTGGCCAAACTATTTTTAGCAACCTTGGAAGTCAACAGGTAATACAAACATTTGGATTTAGATCATGATTTGGGCCAAAATTCCTAAAACTAAAGAAATGTAAGCCGTTAGCTGAGGTCAAAACAGAACTTCGTAGTTGGGGCACACTTCATGGATCAAATCTCTTGTACATAACCAACCCATACTAATGGAATGTATGCTGGAGAGCATATGCTGTATTATATATGTTTCATGGGTTAAATCAAGGACCATGATGAAGACCTCTTACCTGGGGCTGAGGTCTGGAGGCCCACAGTGCATGAGAGAGGGAATGAGGAGTTTGCCAGGCTTCCGGCCACTGTGGCCCTCTCTGTCAAAGTGTTGCTCCTCCTGGCGGCATCGTGGAGAAGGGCTGTGGACCCGGTTGCAGCGGGCTGGAGACCGACAAGTTCTCCGCAGGGCTGAGAACTGACGCAGATCATCTCCCAGAAGACTGCTGAGGGAGCCCCGCCTTACTGGGCTGTTGAGGTTGGGCAACATGATTTTTCGGCGTGTGATTGTGGCAGGTGAAGGCTGAAAGAAATCCTCGGAGTCCTCACTGTACTCGTGGATGGAGGGTAGGGTCTTCTCAGAGGCAGCAGCACAACTTTGAAGATGAGGCTGGCCAAATGAAAAGAAAGAAAGCAATGGCTCAGGAGGAAGAAGAATTTTTAGACTAATGAAGTTTAAATAACTTTAAATTCCTCTGACACACTGGCTGGGTTCATGGAACATGCTTAACCAATTTGCTAAAGTTCAAAAGACTGCATTTGTTAACCTTGGATAGCTCTTGTGTGGCTTAACATATTGGCTAAACACAAGCCCAGTTGGTTAGTTTATATTCAGTGTACTATGGACACCAGAAAATTGATTAACCCAGTAACCAGAACCCAGCTACTGTGAACTAGAAGGTATTTACTTTCGAAGCGAATATTTGTAGCTCAGGGTTGAACTGTGGAGTCCTTGGTGCTCTCTGAGCCTTGTTGTTTTCTTGGAGACATTTCATTGCCAGACTAGGCAACATCTTCAGTGCAAAGAGGGAGTGGGCCTTGCTCTCAGTTTATATACTGTGGCTTGCCCTGCTTGTGTTGTTGGGTGGGGGTGTTGTTCTCTCCTTGGGAGTTCTTTGATTGGGCTGTTGTTTACTGCTTGGTTGATTGACTGAGTTAATAGTTCCTTGATTAGGGTGTATTGTGCTGTTTGATGGTTCATCTGGTGTTAATCCTAGTGTCGATTTTTGCATATCTGAGTGTTGATTGCTGGCAAGGGAGTGTCCTGGTCTTTTGGCTTTTCTATTGTCTCTTTTGAATGGTATGTAAATGTTGTTTACCTTTATGTGTCTGTTGATGGCTGCTTTGTCTGAGTGCCAGGCTTCCAGGAATTCTCGGGCGTTTTTGGATTTGGCTTGGTTTAGGATGCTCACAGTTTCCCAGTTGAAACTATGGTTGAGTCTGTCCATGTAACTCCTTAATCTCACAACACATGGACAGATGTGGGTAAGATGACATCAAAAGACCAAACCCATGTCACCATTTGATATAAAGATGCCAGATCTGCTCACCCTCATCTGTGTAGGTTAATCTGACAGGAGGTTTCCAGGTTATCCCTATGTGTCACAGGACTACTAGTTCCCAACAGCCTGAGGTATCTGTCCATCAGGCCTGAAAATCCCCTAAATCATGATTCTCCAACTTGGCACCCTTCAGATGCACTGAGACTTTAATTTGAATTTCTGCACTGACAAGGATTTGAATTTAATGGCCTAGACAGGAATCTAAGTAGAATTCTCTGGGCTGCAAAGCAAACCTCTCAAACACCCACTGCCCCCAGTATGACTGCTCAAGGCTGAGTATCCCCATAGCCAATGCAACTGAGGATAGGCAAAGGAGATGGAAGAAGAAAGTCACACCATCCCTTCATTCCCTCTGTCACCACAGCAATAATGGACCTAAGCCTGTGAGGGTCTCCCCTCATATCCCCAGTCCCCCAAAATATTCCTTTCCCCCTTCTACTTGCTTTCTGCCATAGAGTTAGTGACAACTGACTGGACCAAAAGCAGAGAAGGAGGTGGTAGCTGTGGTGGCTCTTCCATCACTTGTTCTCTTCTTCCTTCTGCATGGGTTTTCTACTATGGCTCCTGCTGTGGCTGTGAACTTGGGCCACCATGACTGGGCTGTGAATATCCAGGTGTTCATTAGACATGGCAGCAAAGAGATACAGAAATGTTGCTGCCATCTAGTGGTCATCCAGACTTTTGTAGCCAAGATATGATAGTTCTATCCTGGTGATCAGGTTTAGTGAAGACGTATTACAAGGGGAGAGAGGGGAAGCCCACCAGGTCTCCTGTACCTGTTAGTCCAAGATGGTTACTGCTCCAGTTTCACTATATTTATGCCAGTGTGCCTAAATATCAATTCTGTAATTTTATTGGACTATAACTCCCAATATTCCCAGCCTAGAATTTCCTTCTCATCCATATATTCCCCCAAATTCATCATAGTCCAGTCAAGAAACTTTGCCTACTTTTCTTCCTCATCATAAAATTCAAATTACCTGGGATAAACGTGGGGATCTGGAAAATCGGAGAAGTCCCTGTAAAGAAAAACAAAGACAAGAACATGAAAAGGGTTAGTCAATGCTGCAAGTTAATCACTTTTCACAAACCTATACTTCTTTTGGCGGGGGGCATTTTGGGTTTTGGCACTGGTAGGCTGTGCAATCTCTTTTCTGCCCATGGCTGCTGTCATCTACGCCTGAATTAACAAGCATCATCAGTTTCTTCAATATAAGCTACTTCAAAGTCATCACCTAGAAGTCAAATAACACAGCAATGGTTTTCAGGGCAGATCTAGATAATTTCTTGCACTGAGTGATGCAACAATTGTTGCAAGAGATAAGCTGAGAACCAGCAGTACTCAGGGCAGAGATGTCAGTTATGCCAACAACCGCTTGGTTTCAAGGCCATGAGGCACACGATAAAGACTCTGTTAAACCATGGGAAAGGTAGGAAGAAGAAGGAACAGATTTAAACAACTGTGGGCATAAGATGGGAATTGCAGCCTCTCAAAAAAGAGAATAGCTGTTCCATGTGGCTTGATCAACGTTATCTAGCTGCTCCCTAGACCAAACTCACATAAATTCTCAATCCTCTAACTTCACACAGCTTAATTTGGGTGTTAGGCTCAGCCTTACCTTAAATACATAAGTCTGAGCCTAGCACCTAAATTAAGCTGTGTGAAGTTAGAGGATTGAGAATTTATGTGAGTTTGGTCTAGGGAACCCAACAGCTACCAGCTGAACAGAGAGCAGGTGACATAATTGGCCAATAGGACAACCACCAGAAGCTAGAATATTGCTGCTTCAGGACTAGGGTCTTACAGCATGAGTAACACTGTGCTAGAAGTTGCTTTGATTATCCTGCTTATATGGAAATGTCAGATATATATCAAAATATAAATCAATTATAACAACCACTAGTCTTGGCCAGCTAATTCTGCTTTACTTCCTCGCTTCAGGTCACCAGAGAACAAGAAATTGTTTAAATGATTTTTTAAAAAGAAATATTCAGTAAAAACAATTGATCACCTAAAATAGTGCCTTATTAGTGAAGGCAGTAAATCAGACTGGAATTCTACTAATCCACGCATCCTTAGAGGGTAGAAGCAGCAATTATGGTTTAAGTTCTGTCCTTCCCACAGAGGTTCTGTATGTTCATAATAATGTACTGTACACAGAGTTTCTCTGCTCTGTTGAACAAGCCTAGATTGAAGTTGCCATAATGCTAACCCTACTCCTTCCCCAAGTGCGTTCATCCTAAGTGAAATAATGTCTTAGCAGGACTTCTATATCACCAATCTTCCCTTCCTGCTTGCAAATGGACAGGTTTTCTCTTCTCTCCCCAATTGCTCTTGTTCCTACTCAAGAGCCTGATAGCAATACTCTGTTATTTGGGGGCACAAAAGTGTACCCTACCACCATGCCAGACAGGTCAAGGGAGAGATGAATGTCCATTTCTTACATCAAAACATTAGAGAGAGGAAGTTGCCAGTTGAGGGTTGCTCTAGATCAGTCCTGCACAACTTGTAGAGGGAAAAGGGCCGCACTGATCAATTAAAAATCACTACGGGCTTAAACTCCTGCTACAGAGAGCTCTAAAAATACAACCACCTAGTTTTTGAGGAAGGAAAACTGACCTGATATACAGCAAAGCAAAATAGGCTACTTCTGGGATTGCCTGATCCTGGATGAACCTGCTGCCCACAATCTTCTGGCTGAGAAAGTAGTCTGAGAATCCTCCCCTCGAGATGTTAGTGGGGAGGGTGCTTGGAAGGAAACCTTCCCAACAGCCTGCTCCCAACGGCGAGGGTGGCTCCTTCTCTGCCTTTCAGAAGGCAGTGCAAAATGTTCCCTTCCGACAAGCCTTTGGGAGGAGAGGGTGCTAGTGATCTGGCAACAACTGCCTGGGGAGGAGTAGAATTGTGTGAGGTAATGCATCTTCTCTGTTTTGATGGTGTTAGGATTCCACTGCCTACAATCTGTAGAGTAGGTGACCTACAATTAATATTTGTTGGACGGAGGGAAGGGCGAGCAAGATAGATCCACCCCAAGCTCCTCAAATTCAGAATATGCCCATTGGCCAAAACCAGTTAGGAACTCCTGGCCCTGTCATTTTGTCAGGACAACAGGCAGTACTCATCTTGGAATACCAATATGCTGAGAGCAACCGCAAGAAAATTCTATGTACTTTACGTACAGCTTCCAATGATTTATTTATTTATATTTTATTCATACTTCAAATTTAGTCACCGTCCATCTCATTCAGAGAGTGACTCTGGGCAGTTTACAATAAAAACCACATGAAATGCTTCCATATGCTTCCAACTAACCCATGTTTAAAACTCTCTGACCTATTTAGGCTTTTCTGATCATCTACTGTATGTAAAGAGACCTATTCCCATTGATTAGATAGGTCATTCTACCCTCAGCAAAAGAGTCTTAGGCATTTCCTAGAAATGAGTTGTAAACTCTCCTGCTGTGTGAGAGACTTGAGATTTAGATGTTCAGACACAGAGCTTTTCTAATTCTGCTTTGGGGTATGTGCAAATGCTCCCATAGGTAAAATCCTGCATCTTGCATCAAAAGTTCATATTTGGGGGTTTGTTAAATTGTGGAATTGATTCAGATTCTGTTAATGGCAGCACAAAGAGATACAGTACTTAAGGACCTGAAGTCCCATTCCCAGATTATCAGGTCTCTCTTTTCCTTCACTTCTGAGATTTTACCCCATTCACATAATTAAAATCACTGTTGCAGCTTTAATTAGGTAAAATTTGTATTTAAACAAGAGTCACCTGACATTCTCAAAATGTTGAACTCGGCCTGAATTCTGTGCTTAAATAGAGTCATGGAATACAGTACGCACTGCTCCAGTCATTCTATAAACTGGGCCTACAAAATTTAGGCCTAGTTTAACCCACCTGCTAATATAGGATCAAGACAATGTGCTGCCTGAAGTAGAGCCTAAACAAAATGTATTTTTGCTCCCTCCCCTCTGCACAGTTGTGACCCATATTTTTAAAAAAACTTCCTGCATAATTCAGACATCATGTCCTGCCTACATTTAGTACCCTGCATCCCATGTTGCTGCTCTAGGCAGACAGGTTCTCCTGTAACATAACAGGGCTGGTTCTGTCACTGTCCATCTATGGGTAGTCTACTAGAAACTCTGTTAACCTATTGTGCTTGCTGCCTGTCCTGACCTGCAATGCAAGGGAGATTGTAAAAAAAGTAGGGTACCATATAACCTATATGGCTATGTTCAGGTGTAGGGGCAACATCAAATGTGCTTCTGCCAGCCCTGCAGCACTCTTGCCTCCCAAACAGGGAAGGAAAGTTATGCCAAGCATGGTTTCTGGAATCCTTTCCAGGCCTTGGTTGTAGCAGGTACAGTATCTGCATTTTCTGTCATGTAACGAAGTAATGTGTTGCATCTGCAAGTGTTCCTGCTCTCCCTGCATCTTGAGTCGGTATCTGTAAATGCACGCATGGGGAAACAGGATGGGCTACACATTCCTTGCTCTGGGTTACATGACCAGGAGGGAAAGGGGCTTAATATATGTAATTTCTTTCCAACATTTTGTTGGATTGGGAAGAATAGCAATCAAGCATGTTGGCTGGGGAATTCTGGGAGTTGAAGTCCACATATCTAAAAGTTCCCAATGTTGAGAAACACTGGTCTAAACAACTGTGGTAACTACACTGGAGTTGACATGGAGTCAAATTGAATCCCCCCTTCCTGTTCTACTTCCAGTCCCCACTAAGGCTGTGGGATAGAGACAAAATGTAATGCAGAGAACCTCCTTTCCCTTGCACACACAAGAGCACTTCCAGAGCTGTCAGGCTGGGAGCAAGGATTCTCTGGCTTGGACAAGGAAGATTCCTGAACAAGTCAAATGACCTCCCCTTGGAGTGACTGACTGTGCCAGGGCAAAGGGCGAGAGCAGTGTTTCTCAAGTTCTTGGCAATCTTGGCATGCTGGCTGGGGAATTCTGGGAGTTGAAGTCCACACATTTTCAAGTTGGCAAGGTTGAGAAACACTGGGCTAGAGGCACAAGGAAATGTCATCCATATCTACCTACCTCAATTTCACTACCCTCACGTAGGTTGAAGGTGAGGTCCTGGTGAATGTCTGCCATGAACTTGGCGGAATATTCAGGGTACAGCTCCAGAACCTCGAAGAGTCCACGTAGACTGATGTATTGGAGGTCACAGTAGGTCAGTGCCTTGACATCCGCATTGGTCTTGATGACTTGGTCTTTACTGGGCAGGTCAGCACCAATGAGATCTCCTTTACCTACAAAAAGTCAAGGTTTGAGGTATGTATGAATGGGATGGGAGGCAGGGAGGCCATTCCTGCCCCTGCCTTTGTATACTCAAACTCTTTCCAAGTCACAAAATGAGTGGCTCACAGGTTATGCAAAGCCATCAAATAATTTGTTTGGTTTTCGCTTAGTGTTTTGGATGATCCTCTGTAATATGTAAATCACGGTTTATGACCTCATGTAATGTGGGAGCCTAGGCCACTGTTGCTAAGTCATTCCATAGTTGAGTAAACCACAGTTTGTCACAAAGTATGAAAGCAGACACTGTCTGGGCTTTGGAATGAGAATTTTGCATGTTGAGGATGGATTGTATTGTTCTTCTTTCTTTATTTCTGATTTTTCAAGGTTTTGGATTTTTATAATAATTATAATAACTATAAATTGCCCGTTTTCTTAGTTCCCACCTCTCCCTTCGATCACTATCAGGTTTACAGTACATTCAGCATTTACATTTAGTGGGAATTGTTTATTACAGTTTTATTTTTAAAAGAAAGAGAAAGGAAAAGAAACAGGAAAGAAAGAAAAAAAAGGAAACAAATTTTCCTTAGATAGCATTAGTCTTTTGTTCCACATAATAGATCCCCAAATCAGTGAAAACTTGGGTAGAATAATTTGACCCTCTCTTAGTATAGAGCAGACTTCCCTAAATCTGGCTCCTTCCCCAACCTGGTAATGCTGGCTAGAAATTTTGTGCATAGCCCTCAACACATCTAGGGACTGCTGGTGTTCAGAACCAATTCTGAATGTGACTTTAAGCTTCCAAATTTGCTAGGTGGTGACTAGGTCCACATATCATGCTAGCTATACTTTACTTAATTATGGTTATTGAATAAGCTCTAATAGGCTGGATTCACATATCCATCTCTGGTACTACTGCATACAGTATATGACCAACAAGCCACTCACGTTTGCTCTTTTGATTGACTTTTCTAAAACCATACAAATTTCCCAAGCCTTGTTCTGTCAGTTCCTGTACTTGTTAGAGAACATAAATGTCTGAAATGGATAACCTGCTCCCACTTGTTTTGCCAAACAGCACACCCATAGTTTAACCATTTGCTGTACTTCACTCCCTAGCAACCCAGCTCATCACACAGGTACTCATTCTGTAAGTCTTCTTCATGGCCATATTAATGTGCTTTCCTGCTGTCCTTGAATCAGGAGGAAAGTACATTGACATAAACTGTGCTGTCGACACAGCCAACATAGCCTACCCTAATCACACCGCGGCAACAAGCCAGGCAGTGTTGCTGCCTTCACACAATTTCATGCTGGATAGCTCCAGAGCAGTCTTTACTGTCCTCTCCAGCTGTCACCAGCTGGTGGGAAAAACAGCCACCAGTTGTGCCCTGAACATTGAGAGTTTAAGCCTTACTTTTTATTTTTTATTTATATGGGCTTCATTTTTGTTACTTACTGCATTCTTCTGACAGGACTATCAGTCTCCTTGTCTTTTTTGAGAGAGAGACCATACATCTGATTTTTTTTTCTCTTTACACTGGAATATCGAATTCCCAAGAGTTCTATAGTCCTGTCAGAGAAATGAGAGATTGCTATATTGATATCAAATCACATCCCCCCGCCCCCAAATCTGTCTGAGTGATCAGAAGAGCAGATTTGAAATATAGAGGAAAGGAGCCCAAATCAGAGAGCTCTCATGGCTATTTTGCCTGTGGATCTTCCTTTCTTTTCCCCTCCTGAGTCCATTTCTTCCATAAATCACTTTTGTTGGATAAAAAGCCTCCTCTCTCTGCCATCCCTGATCCCATGTTTACAGATGTCTGTCTCACTTTCCCTACCTTATGACCTCTGCAATGCATGCACACCCACAAACCTAACATCAGATGTAGCAATAGAAGAATTGCTGATTGACAGGTCTTTTGAATTCCAAGGAGTTCAATATTTCAGTGTAAAGTGAAAAAGATCAGGTGTCTGGATTCTCTTGCAATCAAAGCCAAAATAGCCATGGAGCTCAAAACTGGATGTGGAGAAAATGTTTAGGTCAACTGATCACTGGCCCTGACAGCATTACCTCCGGGTTTTTCCCCAAGGTGTCATAGATAGTCCACATGGGAGGTTTTGTATTAGATGAAGCAGGAAAACACCACTTCTAAACTGGAATAAAGAAAGACAGCTTTAAGCTGCCTCTGCAGTGGGCTTAGGATGAGATGGGGGCAATGTCATGAGGAAAATGCCCCTCAAAAATGTTTTGTAAAGTGTCTTTGTGTCACAATAAGCAGGAAGTGAGGATAAGCTCTAAATCAGGACTATTGTTTAGGACCCATTGGCCCCTGCCCCAGGGAATGTCACTCCTTGCCCAAATGGATGCTGCTTTGCCTCTTCTTCTTCCTGGGCCTTACCCAAAATGGCCAGCACAATGTTGTCCTTGAGGACTTCAAGGGATCCTGAGCAGACAAAGTAATTTGCTTGCAGGGCATCCCCCTGACGTAGTAAATACTCGCCAGGTGCGCAGAATGAGGTCTTGATGTGCAGGGATAAAGCACGGAGGCAGCCACGGCTGGCACTCTCAAACAATGGCAGCTGCAGGATGTCCTTGTTCAGGTGCATGGCAATATCAGCCCGTAATTCATCTGGGAAGTCATGCAGGAGCTACAGAGAAAAGGCAGGAAGGGTGCTTTTGGATGGAGTTTGGTGCCAATTGAGTTTACTGCTACACCAGTGTTTCTCAGCCTTGGTAACTTTGAGATGTGTGGACTTCAACTCCCAGAATTCCCCAGTCAGAGGACAAGGGAATTGTGGAAGTTGAAGTCCACACATCTTTAAGGTGCTAAGGTTGAGAAATCCTGCTCTAAGCAAAAGTAGAGCCCACTGTTGTATCTGTAACTTTGGCTTAAATCCTGAGATTTGGAAACTTCATTTCTAAGCTTTTTGTCTCCCACTTTCATTTTTTACCTCTGCTGTCTCCAAAACTAGGGCTTGGTTTGAATTATGCTTGTATCAAACCTTTTTAAAATGCTGAGGTTCAGGTAGTAATATTTGAAAAAAAGAAAGCTTTTCCATCATCCAGACAGGGTTTGTTTCAGAGTTACCATAATGCAAAGTGATAGTAGGGCCTGGGCACATTAAAGGAGGCTAAAGATTGATGTGCTGTTGTGCTAAGAATTTATCTTGCACAAGCCATATTAAAATGAATCAGAGATGCACAAGAGTAAGTAGTATCATTTCAATAGCAATCCTTTGTTTCCTAAGGATTTTTAAATTATGCTGCATTTTTTTTAAAAAAAACCCTTCCAATCCATCTAGGTAAGGCAAGTCCTATTATACTGGCTTGGTATTTGAGGCAGCAAAAGTTCCTCCTTCTTGCAAAGAAACAGGTCACAAATTCAGGCCTCTTGAATTCATGTTCTCCTCTTTAGCCATTAGACAATGTTCCCTCCCAATCTCCCTCTAGAAAATTCAGCGAATGAGTTGCCCCACCTCATTTGCATCAATGCCATTGTTGACGGACCACGTGGTCTGAAAGTACTCTAGCATACGCTGCTTGAGCTGCTGGGGCAGGCGGTGGACACGGATGAAGTCCTTGAGATCCTTCATGCGGGTATGATAGAGGGAGCGCCGTGAATACATGCGTTGTATGATGGCTGTCACATTGCCGAAGACCACGGCATGCATCAGAGCTGAGGCAGGGAGGAGAAAGAAGGATAAACATTTCTTTGGATCAGAGGAATGACCCTTCTAATCAGAGCCCTGTTTTCAACTGTCACAAGACCTGCTCCAAGAAAACCAGTCTGAAAACAGGGCATGAAAGGAATAGCCCTTCCTTATTTTTTTTCTCCGCTAAAATACGGAGTCATAGACAGTTTGGGATCACAGAGGCTTAATTTAGCCATTGAGATGTGTGGCTGTGATAGAACTTAACAGACCTTATCTTTCTGAATGTATTCTTTCCCCACAATTGCCCCTGTGTAGTTGGAATCATGGCTGGGAATTTTGGGAGTTGTAATCCCAATACATCCAGGTTGAGAAAGATGGTTTGAGATGCCAGTGCCAAATGTTACACTTTTCAGGGCATATGGAAAGGGATGTGCATCTACACCCGTGATGTACTTACCACCAATGAGCATGGTGCAGATGGAAAAGATTTTCTCAGCATCTGTGTTGGCGCAGACGTTGCCAAAGCCCACACTAGTCAGGCTGCTGAGGGTGAAGTACAGAGAGGCGATGTAGGCACTACGGATGGACGGTCCACCCACCGAGATGTTGATATAGGGAGCCTCGATCCGCTTGCCCAATTCATGGAGCCAGCCTGCTGAGCACAATGAGGGGTTAATCCCCTTGGGTGAACGAGGACTCAGAGAATGTATGGCTAGAGTCATTTTTAAAACTGAAGTATGTCTGTTTGGCTTTGTCTTAGCATAATTTTTAAATTTAGTCTGGTTTGTATCATCTAAGAAAGCTTCTGATGACATAGGACTAAGTTTACATATTCTGCTAAGTTCTGGTTCATTTTAACCATGGTTTGTTGAATTAGCCACAATAGCTGGCTTTACATATACCAAGCCATGGTTCATTTAATCATGGTTTGTTAGCAAAGTCACAATTGATTGCATTCATACAACATGACAAGCCAAAGAAACCATATTACAGATAAGGTCAACATATGAACACAGCCAGAAGTTATATAAGGCTAAGCTAAATGTAATAGGGCACCTAGAATTTGAGATGCCCATGGGAGGAAAGTCTCAGAAGTCTGCCCTAAACAATTTTCATGTCAGAGCAGAGTAGCAAGTCAAATGCTAGATCATCAATCAATCTTCTTTTTAATTCTATACTTCAACTGAGCTTGTGTTATTCACATATGTCAAGTGATCAGTGTCATTCACATGAACAAAAGGGCAGGGCTTATATCATGATAATGAATCTGGAATCTGGCAGATTTTGACACACACATGGCCTGCAAAGTCCCATGCTACCCAGCATACAGTAAAACTTTGATTCTCCAGACCACCATTCAAAGACTGTATCATCTTTTTTGCACCGATGTGCCTATTTGATTACTAGGGCAAATGGTGAGACATAAATGACGGGAAGGGTCTTCACATGCTGTCCCTGTATCTATTTCTCATCTGATCTATTGCTAGTTACAATAGTTACAAACAAGCTATTGCTAGTCTCTGGATTTAGGAGAGAAAGGACACTTCCTATTTCTCTCTCCCTCCCTTATGCTTTTCAAGATCTAGTTTTTTAAAACTGAGGTTTTTTATTTTCATGTACTGTATGTCTTAATAAATCTAGCTTTTACTTCAAACACAGTGACTGTCCATTGAGATAATGAGTTAGGGTTTTTTTAATGGGATGTTCTGCTACTGATTTACTCAGTATTCTTTCAGCACTCTGCTTAAGTTCCGAAGCATGTCCTGTAACAAGAGCTTCTGCTGAATTTGAATCTACAACTTTCAGGTCTAACGGGCATTTTGCCCCCAAATGGTCTGTTAAATTAAGGTTTTACTATATATGTGTTTATATGTGTATTCTTTGACACGACTGGACTTTACATCAAGGGAAACCTTTACCTATGTGTATTCTTAACAAGCTCTGAACTTTTGCTTAGAAGTTGCATCCCTATTCACAGGATTCTATGTGCGAGCATGAAGTGTTGGTGTTGTTACTGGCACTAGCCATTCTTATGCTCCAAAGTTGCTTTTCTCTACATTAAATCAAATGATGTTTAATAGTTGTGTCACTAGGTTGTCATAGTTTGGCACAATCTTGGCAAAGGTGATTCCATTGTCCTAAAAAAGTTGAATTCCTCTTCGACCTCAGTCTCATTTAGACTCTATCTTTCCAGAATACATAAGATCCTGGCCGTGAATTCTGAGAAGAGATGCATCTGCCTGTTTGGTGCAATGCACCCAGGATTTCTATGACAAGGGCTTCCCAATCATACCCTAAGCTCACCAATGTCCCAGGTCACAGGGTTGTTGCTCTCCTGCCGGCCGATGACATACCAGATGCAAGCCATCCAGTGAGCCAGCAGGGCAAACATGGACATGAGTAAGGTCAGGACCATGGCACTGTACTGAGAATAGCGGTCCAGTTTCTGGAGCAAGCGGAGCAAGCGCAGGAGACGGACAGTCTTCAACAGGTGTACCAGGTATGTCTGGGAAAGGTGGGAAGAGAAAAACAGATCAATATCAAAGAGACTAGAGCATTCAGCCACTGTGATGCAGGGCACAGCATAGTGGACAAGGAGTGGGGAGACCAAGGTTCCAAACTCCATTTGGCCACAAAGCTCCAGAAGTGATCATAGGTCAATAACTGCAAAGTTCATGCATAACACTAAGCATAATGTGATTGGTTTGATTTTGGGTTGGTCTGTAAACTCAGAGACTATATTTTTAAACTATGATTTATTGCTTGTCCAAGAAATCATGGACTTGTGTGAATCCAGACTCTATTTTTTACAGTTTCCAACCAATTTCATTCTGCGGCGTGTCCAAGCTCTTCTGGGGGAGGGGAGGGGTGGAACGATGAGTACATTTCTGGACCATGGCCCTCAGAACTCTCCCTAGTGATGCAGCACAAATGGCACCGCTGGACTAAAGCCAGTTCACTGTCATCTAAAAGACAAGATGAAGCTGGCAAGCTTTGATTGGAAAGTAAGATACTAGAAATTACTGACTCCCATTTGCTCTGTGTGTTGTCAAGAAAGATATAATCACTAGCAACCTCATTAGCCAAGAGGCTGTACCAAAGGCTTCAAGTGCTGGGTCCTGATGGCATGACATATCCCATCAACCCCACCTAATGAGACCCCCAGAGGGTTGAAAGGCAAAAAAAAGGTGAAAGAAAGAAAGAAAGAAAGAAAAGAAAGAAAAAGAAAGAAAGAAAGAAAGAAAGAAAGGCGTTATCTGCAGAGAAGAAGCTAGGTGAGATGTGGGGCTTGCCGCGAGAAAAGAGAGTCTAAATGGAGTTCAGTTAGAATCTTTACAGTGTCCGGAGCTGCTCTCATATTCAGCTAGAGACATCTTGACATTTCATTGTTGAATTTCAAAATGCTCAACTTCTCTGATTTTTTCAGAGCTTTGAGTAACATAAAAAACTTAGGCTGAAATCATGTTGTATACACATCGTTAAAGAAGAGAAGACCAGTTTTACACTACTTTGCTGACTGGTTCTTGTGTAGTATAAAAAGCATTCTAATGGGTTCTTTGATATGTGCACAGAACTTACTATATTTCACTGAAAGAGAAACAAGTGAATTAAGATGATAGCATAAAATAAACAAATAGTGATTTATTCTCCTGGGCACCAATTATTCTGTAACCCAAACAGCCACACTTGTGAATAAGAGGGAAATGTGAACAGTTCAGAGGAATCCCAAACTATGCATTAGTATGAACTAATACAAGTTAATACTAGGAGAAAAATATTGAACTAAAAGATGACTAGTTTAGTGGGCATGCAACAATAACTGTCTCTTAACAAAATAAAATGGGTCAGCAGGAAGAATGAAATTTTCTGAAAAAGGACAAGGAATTCCAAATTCCAACAGGGCAGCATTCAGTATACATCCCATTCCTTATCCCTTGAATCTCATTTCAAGAATCATGTTTACATCTTGTGACCAATTAAGTACTACATGGGCTTCTGTATAAGCACAGATGCTGTGATCAAAGTACAGTATGTCCAATTCTTGTTCAGACATTTGACTACAAAGTGCTGAATTGTAAAGACGCTTCAGCCCCAACATCTCCCCTGTAAGCAAAATAGGCAAAAGTGGAACAGGCCTTTAGGAAAAGCAGGTATTGGAAAAGAGAGAGGTGGCTGGGGCTGCAACATTCATTACTGTTGCATGGTTAAAATCTAAGTTGGAGATCTGGGATTTTGCAATAGCTGGTAATTACTGTTTCTTTTCTGTCGCAGTATTTATAACCTGCCCCAAACCCAAAGGACTCAGGGCAGCATATAATATCAGATGAAAGGAGAAGGAAAAGAAATCCAAATCCATACCAAAACCAAAAAATAATTACAAAAAAACAAGGATAAAGTCCCCATCAAAACCCAAGATAGGCATCTACAGGCAGCTGTGACTGAAGGCAAATTGGAATAAACATTCCTGGGGGACAGTATTCCATAACGTTGGGGGCTATTTCAGAGAAGGCCACCAACTTCCTTAGGCCCTACAGACCGCACAAGGTGAGGAGACTTTGCGCAAGCCCTCTCTGCATTGTGGGTGGCTGGGCAAATTCAATTCTGGCAAGACGTTGAGAGGTTTAGGTCATTTTTGCCCACCCATGCGCACTGCTGCTGAGAAAAACAGGCTTTACTTTGGCCTTCATGGCAATAGACTTTCCAGCTACTTCTAGCAAAGTAGCTGACTTATAAAGCAAAAGCACCTGCTCCAGAACCTCACTTCTACAAATACTAGCTACATTCCTTAAATCTGAGTTTTTAAATCTGGAATTTGCTGCCACATAAATTAATGATGAACTGATTTTTCAATTTGAGTTCTGACATAGCCAAATTATCATATCAAAAGGGATGTGTTGGTAGGTTCAGGGGGACACCAAGATTTTCTGAATAACATTTTTTTAAAAGGGGCATGAAACCTATTGTGGAAGGAGGGAACCAAAACCTGTCTTACCCAGTGAGGAGACAGTATGTTCAATGAGCATGAAATGCAGCTGGCTGAATGATGAAGGGGAAGGATGAGTGGAATGGAATACACTAAAATAAAAACACAAATGGCTGGCTGGCTAAAAGAAAGCCGGAGTAGGAGCAGCTGCACATCAAATTATCCCTGTTGTAAGAGCTAATAATGTGATCTACTCTTCAAGAGTATGGCAGTTAATGTCTGTAAGTGTAGTATAAATGCACTGTGTTTATTACTGTTGAAGCCTTGAGCATGTTCAATTGACTTTTTACTCATGACTTTCTAGATACTGTTCCTCCCTCCCTTATATATTCAGGATAGCAGGGAAGATATCACCATTTACCATTTGATTGACAGATTGATTGATTGATTGTATTTTTATATCACCCATCTCAAAATGACTCTGGGCGGTTTACAAAAGATTTAAAACAGTAACAGTTGAATATCAATTAAAAATACCTTATAAGAATATAAATCTACAAATATAATAAAAACTATAAAATATAAAATATAATATATAATACATAATCCCAAGATGGCGAAATTGCAGTCTTGTTAAAATTTCCTGAGGCCGCATCAGGCCGCCAGCCACCCCCATGACGAACTATCCCCCCTCCCACCCCAAGCGAGGTGGCACAGCCATGTCTTGAGGCCCTTATGGAAGGCCAGGAGAGTGGGGGCTTGCCTTATCTCTGGGGATAGCTTATTCCAAAGGGCAGGAGCTATGGCAGGGAAGGCCCTCCTCCTGGACCCTGCCAATCAACAATCTCTCATGGACAGGGTCTGTAACATGCCCTCTCTGCCAATTTCCTTGGCAACTTATCATGTGTGGGCCACTTTACAGAAATAACCTCTTTGAACTTGGAGAATTATGAAGCATCTGCTGGTGATCATGTGGCTTAGAAGCTGGTGCTTCTGAATGAGCTTCTCTTTCTGCAACATCACTATTTGGCAATCCGAGCAGCAAGAGCTGGGGCCTTTCTTACGGAGTGTTTTTATGCATTGCCAGGAGCTGATGTAAAGAATCACTCACCACTGGAACGTTGAAGGCATAGAGGAGGTCAAAGGGCAAGGCTGCAATTAAGTCCACGAAGAACCATGTCGCCACATAGTGGAGGCAAATAGATCGGGTATTATAAACCACTTGGCCTGACTCACTAACATATGTGGTCCGAAAGTTCAAAATAATATCTGTGAAAAAAGAAGAGGGGGCACATTTATACATTTATCAATATCAGTGCTCCATGACTACATGTTACACAAGAAGAAGCATTTGATACGCAGAGTAGGGCTGTACAGGACTGTGCAGGATTCAATACCACAAAGTGCTTTGGGGATAACTGTACTGGCCCATGGAAGTCACAGACACACAGGTAAGTCTTATATTTTTACTAAAAAGGTTTTCAAACAGAGCTGTAATGGCAAAAAGCTTTGAACAAACAATCGTGGTCCCTTATGCCCAAAATACCCAGCCCACAAAAACTCAACCAGCTTAAATTAGAGGCAAGAGAGAGTTCAATTTGTCAACAAGGCACAAATGAGGGTCAAACAAACATAGTATGAGGGTCCAGGGTCACCACTTGAGAAGGCAGGCTAAGGAGTTGAGGAACTTGGTAGTGAGGTGAATGGAGAGTTGTCGCCAACAGATCTGTGAGGCGTGTGGCTCCTCTTATATAGGGGCGGTGTGACCCAGATTTGTTCCTTTGGTGGGGTGGGGTTCTTTCTGGCCAATAGTCTTGCTGACCACCTTTGTTCAGCCCTCCTCTCTTCACGGCAGGCCTTTGCATTGGGGGGAGGTATTAGTTCCACCTCTTCTTCTGAGGCCAGTGATAGCTGCCTATCCTGGTTGCTAGGCAAAGCTGCTTTCCCTGCCTGTAACTCTTCCAGCTGAATCCCCTCAGGCTGACGACCCTCTTGTAACTCCTCTTCATCTTCCAAGTCTCAGCTGGCCATGACAGTAGCTCTTTAAAGCAGTTGCATCTTTGTCCAGGATCACATGGCTGCTCTACCATATTGCCCAACTTGCCCTAGGAAACTCATAAGCAGTGGAAGTCGGAGTTTGCTCTTCAGTTTCTAGGAATCACAGCTACGCTACCTCTGGAATATTAGAGTTCCATTCTTAGCATATTGACATTTGTTTCAAATCTGTTTAATTCTGTATCAGTCCCCCTAATTGGGTAATACTGAAAACACGGAGAACTGTAAAAGTCCTAAGATTGTCTAATAGAGGAGTCTCGCTAAGTCCTACTCTCAGTATTTGATGGGGGAAATCCTGACTGTTTGGGGTAATACTTGAAAGCATTATTCAATGGTCAAATACATTATATTCCATTAGAATGTAGGCATAGGGCCAGTGCAAGGCCATACTAAATGAATAGCTGAACAGTTAACATTTGAAAATAACCATTGTTGTTCTAATCAGAGGACACTGCATGATTTAATGACCTAACTATTGTTATTAAGAAGGTAACAATTATCCAATCATGTTTCTTGTTTAAGTTTGTTTTTCTGTTATATTTTATCCTGAATTACTGCTTTAGGGCAGGTGGCAGGTGGTCAAAAAGTATGGCCCTGGGTCAAAATGAAGCCCCCCAGTATCCCCTTTGTGGCTGAAAAAAACAATCTGCTGCAGGCCAAAAATGTGGGGCCCTTTTTTTTCCGTTCCTGGCGTTCGATGGCTTTAAGAGGCGTAAGGCATCCACTAGAACCTTTAAAACCTCTGCATCCACCTTTCCAAAAGAGGCTCTGGCCCCGCCCACTTTTGGAAAGCAGCCCTTGACATGCCTCAGAAAGCTTGGTGTGACCCTCTGCTAGGAGCTGACTGTTCCTTGTTCTAGAACAGTGTTTCTCAACCTCAGCAACATTAAGACTTCAATTCCTAGAGTTCCCCCAGCCAGCTGAGGTCGAGAAACGCTGTTCTCGAAATAAAGAATACAACATGATCTGATCTCTGTTATAGGAACATTGGTGCTCATTTTGCATGTCTGCTCAGGGGGTACCCTTTTCATTCCGTTGTAGAGATCTGGTTGACTCCCCCCAGCTCAGTCCTAAGCCCTTACCCACAATGAAAAGCATCTCCACCACAATGTCACTGACGATGGTGCTGCGGGCAGCCGTCAAGCTATCCTCAGCATCAGTGAAGCAGACGTTGTAGGGAACAGTTACTGCCACATAGAAAGTAGCCAGGAGGATGAGCCAGTCCCACAGGGCTTTGAAGATGCTGTAGTGAAGGAGGATGAAGCGCGACTTCTGTACATAGGCCATTTTGTACTCTGGCACTGAGGGCTTGTTTTCAAAGACATCCTGAAGAGCACAAGAAAGGAAATGCAATTTCAGCTCCCAACATTGTCATCGTAAGCTCCTTAGAAGCCCCTGGGGGTCCCGCACTAGGCTGAAATTAGCAGCTTTTGCAGGGCAGACATCTCTCCTAACCCTGCTGAAAAATAGCCTCTGGGAATGGCAGTGTGCAATGATGTCATTCCCAGGAGTGGCTGGGGCCAGTTCTGCTGGGTAAGGGTTTGTGCGTGAGAGAGAGAAGAAGAGAGAAGAGGAGCAGCAGAAGGGCAGGGTGGAAAGCAGCTATTTGTATATAAAAGAAAATAACTTGTAGAATGAGGGTACCAAGTCTTCAGCCTTAGCATTCCTAGACATAGTTCTTGGAAGGCTTGGGAGCAGCAGCCAGAGTCCCTGCAGAAGTTGTACCAAATTGTAATTTCTAATGTATGAGAAAGCCAAAATGATGTAGTGCATAGAGTATAATCTTATTAATTGTCTTTTGCTGATTTTAGTTTAACATAATTTAAAAGAATCAAGTTTAATTTTTGTCTTAGATCTGTCCATTTCTTTGTCTTTCCCTCATCTTTTTGTCACTATCATGCTACTCAGAGGAAAAGATATGGCTTTCACCATGGAAAGCATTACACACTTCATGTTAGAATGATGCTTCCCCAAAGTCTCTGAATTCTTAATCTTTTATAGCAGCATGACTTTATTTGTAAGTTAATAGGGTTTACAATTAATAGAGCAATGAAGGTGGACATTCACGATTCATATTATTAATTCATATATAATAAGTTCCTCTTATGTTTCAGCAAAAGCTGTTGAAGTAACAAACAGGAAAATTAGGTATGTGCACAAAACAGAAAATGGAATTATGATGGAACAAAACTTGAAACTACTAAAATGTTCTGTGCTTCATCAGAACAAAATTTAAAACATTTTGAGCACTTGACATCAGTCCCTTGTTCCCTGGTTTTTCATTCTACAGCCAAAAGAATAAGTGGGGTAACAGTCCATGCTGAGTGCTACCAACCAACCAGTTTGCTGAAAGATTGGCAAAAGACACTATTAGAAAAAGAAAACAGAATAAAAATCCTAGGCACCTCTAACTGAAAGAACTCTTCATTCTTATTCTGAATTGCTAGATCTAACATGTAGGAAAAGAGCTAATTTTTTCATATTTTTCTATTGGGAAGTAGTTGGCACCTCCCATCACAGCCAAGGAGGAGGCAAAACGCAGTCAAAATAAGCACTGAGATACATATTTTTGAAAAGTTACTACACTGACTTGTTGAATGTAGGTTAGTACAGTATATGCACTCTGTACCTGCTCCTGTGTTCTGTTGATGTAGTGTTTTCAGAAAGATTTTGAAAGTGAAGACTCATTTCATTTATTAAAAACATCCTGAAGCTAGACATCAGCAGGGCACAAAAGCATGCACAGAGTGCACATACAACCTCAGCAAAACAACTCAAACCAACATTTTACTGACAATCTGAATATTCTGAGCACTGCCAATACTTACGTTTGAAGCACAGCAGTTCTCACACAGGCAAACAACTTTGCATTTACCTGCTTTCTTCTATAGGCAAATATTCTTACAATATGTACTGTATATTTGCAAGTACATGCAAATACACTACTGTAAAGTCCAACTTCCCCATAGCAATTAGGAAAAAAAATCTGTCTTTTACTTTTCAGGCAAATGGGCAATAGCGTGGAACAATAAGAGCAGTCCTCTCTTCTGTGGTCTGCTGGCCAGAGCATTCCTGCTGTGCTGTATGTGGTGTCTAAGATGTGTAGTCTCAGAGCCAGCACACTCTTTCTGATCTAGCTGAATTAATAAGTAAGCCAAGCAACAGCAACATTGGACATGTGTGAA